>NC_134401.1:102641029-103276043 GCF_050003625.1 Haematobia irritans | reverse complement strand
GTAAAACTCTGGCTTCTGGGGCCATATAAGTCCATATCGGGCGAAATATATATATATGGGAGCTATATCTAAATCTGAACCGATTTCTTCCAAAATCAATAGGGATCCCATATTGAAATTTTGCACAGGTAGTAGAATTAGCATTGTAGCCATGCGTGCCAAATTTGGTTGAAATCGGTTCAAATTTAGATGTAGCTCCCATATATAGCTTTCGCCCGATTTACACTCATATGACCACAGAGGTCAATTTTTAACTCCGATTTTGTTGAAATTTTGCACAGAGAGTAGAATTAGCATTGTAGCTATGCATGCCCAATTTGGTTGAAATCGGTTTAGATTTAGATATAGCTCCCATATATATGTTTTTCGGATTTCGACAAAAATGGTCAAAATACCAACATTTTCCTTGTAAAATCGCCACTGTTTAGTCGAAAAGTTGTAAAAATTACTCTAATTTTCCTAAGCTTCTAATACATATATCGAGCGATAAATCATAAATAAACTTTTGCGAAGTTTCCTTAAAATTGCTTCAGATTTAAATGTTTCTCATTTTTTTTACAAACATTGTATTCCACCCAAGTGCATTAGCCGACTTAAATTTTAAGTCTATTTATTTTGTAGAAGTCTATCAAATTCTGTCCAGATCGAGTGATATTTAAATGTATGTATTTGGGACAAACCTTTATATATAGCCCCCAACACATTTGACTGATGTGATATGGTATCGAAAATTTAGATCTACAAAGTGGTTCAGGGTATAATATAGTCGGCCCCGCCCGACTTTAGACTTTCCTTACTTGTTTGATAATAGAATCAACGATGCATTAACTACTGTGTTGAAAATTTATTTAAGGAAAAATCGTTCCCATTTCGTAGTTAGTGAACTAAAAAACATTTACTGAATTTTTATAAGTTTTCCTTTAGCTAAGTTAATTTTCGTTGTGGTCACGAAAAATGAACTATATAACAGTCAATTTGTTGAACTATGTGAAAGTTAAAATGATCCTTAAATTTACAAGACACTTTTTTTTCTGTGTGTGCCAACTTTTACGGGCAATATTTGTACGGGGCGCAAACCCCCACTTTGTCAAATGGTCTTTTCTCAATATGGTTTAAATCTCATATTTTATCAAACTCATATAGCATTTATATATCCAATTTATTTTCTAATAAATTATTAATTTTGCATCTCCGTATAATTTGTAGGATTTGTCTTTTGGGTTAGAAGCGTAAAGACTCCTGTCTGTACCCGATTACCCCATAGTAAAATATAATGCAAGAAATATGAAAAATATTACATTTGGGCACGATTTTCACAAACCATTTAGCGTAATAAGTGAGAATAATGTCATGAAAAAAAAAACAGCAAAAATATGTGTGGAAAATACCATGGAATAGTCTTTGCCATATTCACATCAACCCCCCTCCTCTTTTTCTGAATTATGATAATAACCACTTTCACCAACAATGTAATCTTCATGGATGCGTATGAAGTGCTAGAGAATACCACTCTAGTTTGCTTTGTCCCTTGTGTAATAGCATGATGATGGGGTTGTGGCAAGGGAACAAAATCCAATGTTGGTATTTATGAATCATTTTCACGAGTTTTCCCTCCGTTGCCATGAGCTCCTAAGCAGACACCTATGATACTCCATAAAATATCATGTGGGTTTACATCGTGAGGATATTAGTTTCGCTACCCACAATAGTAGAGGTTATATTAAGACAGTCATCTCATTTGCATCAAAATGAATTATTTATCTAAGACTCGTTTAAAGAATAACAAATTTTAAGTATTATTCTTACAGAGTACCTAGCACGAAGCAAGTACAGAAGCAATAAAAAATATATTTCATTGAAAATATTTTTTATTGTTTCCGTCCGTCCGTCTGTCTGTTGTAATCACATTGACCTCAGTCAAATAAAATTGACCTCAGTCAAACAAAATTTTCTTTTATGTAAAGATACCCATTTTTAAGTCGAATCCCCGCTGTTCTGGTTTACGAATTCGCAAATCGCAACATTTTGAATTGCCAATAACTGGTCAACCTATACGTTTTTAGACATGAAATTAAAATCCTGTTCCTATTGATACAGTTTGTGAAAATAGCATATCATATCCCAGCAAAAAATTTGGAAGTACGTATAAAGGCACAACTTTAAAAGCACTTCCAAAAATGTCCTCCCAAATACGTTCTTTATTTTAACTATTTAGGAAGTTCTTTTAATTACATTTGTTATAACTAGTTTTTTTTTCTTTTTTAAAGGATAATTTAAAATTGCTTGTTTCAAATGGGTTAGCGCAAGAATTACACACAAAAAAATTTTTTTCTGATTCAATCACAAAATTAATTGATCCAATTAATTTTTTAATTGAAATGTCTTCAGTCACGAAAATGATAGTATCAATCACAGTTTTAATTGGGCATAGAAAAAATTCTTGATTAAAAAATTAATTGATGTCATTAGCAATTTTCAATTAATTTTTTAATTGATTCAATTAAAAATTTAATTGATTTTGAATGCAAACCCCAATTATTTTTTTATTTAAAAAGGTAACTATTTTCAATTACTTTCTGAATTGGATTAGAGTTTTTATTTGGATTAAGAAATGTTCATCACTTTTTTAACTGACTTAGTCTTCCGAATTTGATTAAAAAGTTAATTGTATCAATTAAATTTTTAATTAAAAATTTTAAAATTTTCAATCATTGACTTAATTAACTTAATGTTTCTATCTTGATTAAAAAGTTAATTGTATCAATTAATTTATTAATTGAAAAAACATTCAACTTCAATTAACTTTTTAATTGGAAATATTTTGGTAATATTTTTTTCTGTGTATTAAAATGGTACAAATTATTTAGATTTTGTAGGAAAAATGCTAAATCCATAGAAAAAAAGAAAAGGGACAAGCGTTAGAATGCATTACAAATACGGTCCATGTTTTAATATAGCCTCCACACACACAAAAATTTTTTTCTGGTTCAATCACCAAATTAATTGAGCCAATTAATTTTTTAATTGAAATGTCTTCATCCACGAAAATGATAGTATCAATCACAGTTTTAATTGGGCATAGAAAAAATTCTTGATTAAAAAATTAATTGATTTTTTTTTAGCAAATTTCAATTAATTTTTTAATTGATTCAATTAAAAATTTAATTGATGTTTATTGCAAAACTCAATTAATTTATTAATTAAAAAAGGTAACTATTTTTAATTACTTTCTGAATTGGCTTAGAGTTTTTTTTTTGGATTAACAAATGATTGTTTGAAATACACTTTTAATTAAAAATTAAAACATTAATTAACTTAATGTTTCTATCATTATTAAAAGGCTAATTGTATCAATTAACTTATTAATTGAAAAAATTTTCAACTTCAATTAAATTTTTAATTGGAAATTTTTTGGTGATATTTTTTCTGTGTACAAACCACCGACTCCTCGATTTGGGGTCTTGAGCAACTAGATCTAAAGGTATTTTTATACCCTATGCCACACTGTGGAACAGGGTATTATAAGTTAATGCATATGTTTGCAACACCAGAAGGAGACGAGATAGACACATGGTGTCTTTGGCAAAAATGCTCAGGGTGGGCTCCTGAGTCGATATAGCCATGTCCGTCTGTCCGTGAACACATTTTTGTAATCAAAGTCTAGGTTGCAGTTTTAGTTCAATCGACTTCGAATTTGGCATAAGTATGTGTTTTGGCTCAGAATAGATACGTATTGATTTTGGAAGAAATCGGTTCAGATTTAGATATAGCTCCCATATATATATTTCGCCCGATATGGACTTATATGGCCCCATAAGCCAGAGTTTTACCCTAATTTGCTTAAAATTTTGCACAAGAAGAACAATTAGTACTATAGTCAAGTGGGCCAAATTTTATTGAAATCGGTTCAGATTTAGATATAGCTCCCATATATATCTTTCGCCCGATATGGACTAATAAGGTCCCAGAAGCCATATTTTTACCCCAATTTGGTTGAAATTTTGCACTAGGAGTACAATTAGTAGTGTAGTCAAGTGCGCCAAATTTTATTGAAATCGG
Source organism: Haematobia irritans (assembly GCF_050003625.1). NCBI lineage: Eukaryota > Metazoa > Arthropoda > Insecta > Diptera > Muscidae > Haematobia > Haematobia irritans. The sequence goes on along the minus strand of NC_134401.1, from coordinate 103,271,984 downwards.
TTCAGATTTAGATATAGCTCCCATATATATCGTTCACCCGATTTACACTCATATGACCACAGTGGCCAATCTTTTACTCCGATTTAATTCAAATTTTGCACAGGGAGTAGAATTAGCATTGTAGCTATGCGTGCCAAATTTGGTTGACATCGGTTCAGATTTAGATATATCTCCCATATATAGCTTTCGCTCGATTTACACTCATATGACCACAGAGGCCAATTTTTAACTCCGATTTAGTTCAAATTTTGCACAGGGAGTAGAATTAGCATTGTTACTATGCGTGCCAAATTTGGTTGAAATCGGTTTAGATTTAGATATAGCTCCCATATATATGTTTTTCTGATTTCGACAAAAATGGTCAAAATACCAACATTTTCCTTGTAAAATCGCAACTGCTTAGTCGAAAAGTTGTAAAAATAACTTTAATTTTCCTAAACTTCTAATACATATATATCGAGCGATAATTCATAAATAAACTTTTGCGAAGTTTCCTTAAAATTGCTGCAGATTTAAATGTTTCCCATATTTTTTTTACTAACGTTGTGTTCCACCCTAGTGTATTAGCCGACTTAAATTTTGAGTCTATAGATTTTGTAAAAGTCTATCAAATTCTGTCCAGATCGAGTGATATTTAAATGTATGTATTTGGGACAAACCTTTATATATAGCCGCCAACACATTTGACGGATGGGATATGGTATCGAAAATTTAGATCTACAAAGTGGTGCAGGGTATAATATAGTCGGCCCCGCCCGACTTTAGACTTTCCTTACTTGTTTATCTATAAATAAGTTTGCCGGATATGGCGCGACTCGGTCCATATTACGGTATAGCCGATTTGTCTGAAATTGAAGATCTAGAGGTAATTTAGGTCCGTTAATAAATGTGCCGAAGTTAGGTTAGGTTAGGTTAGGTTAGGTTAGGTGGCAGCCCGAAGTATCAGACTCACTTAGACTATTCAGTCCATTGTGCTACCACATTGGTGAATGCAAATGTTGCTTGGCATAGAAGACGCATTTCTCTTGTATAAAGTTTTTTCCTTGTCAAAAAATCGATAAACTTTTCAATGAAGTGGTATTGTCCTTATAATTAAGTGATTTGACTTAAAAATGGGTATCATCATAACATTAAAGAAAAAAATTTTGACTTTAATAATTCAGAAAAATTCTTTAAAATTAATGAAATTTTCTTTAAATTTGCTGTATCTTGACCACAAAGCAAACAATCGCATAAATATAGGACATGTTTTTCAACACTTTTTGTTAAAGACGTTTTTACTTGAAACATAGCATAATTTCTACTGGAAGTCGAGTCTGAGTTTGGAAAATAAAGTTGTCGTTAACTCGTTTTTAAAGGACTTTGGAAGAAAAAAAGCTGAAAAAACGAAAAATTAAAATTTGCTTCCTAGAAGCAAGTACACACAACCAAAATTTAAAAAAAAATGTTTTTAATTTTATCTAAAATTCCATATTGGGTATTTATACCCTTCACCACTACTGTGGTACAGGGTATAATAAGTTTGTGCATTTGTATGTAACGCCAAGAAGGAGTAATCATAGACCAACCTTTTAGTATACGGATCGGCTTAGAATTAAATTCTGAGTCGATTTAGCGATGTCCGTCTGTCTGTCTGTCCGTCTGTCTGTCTGTCCGTCTGTCTGTCTGTCTGTCTGTCTGTCTGTTGATGTATTTTTGTGTGCAAAGTACAGCTCGCAGTTTTAGTCCGATTGTCCTAAAATTTGGTATAGGTTCCTGTTTCGGCTCAAAGACGATCCCTATTGATTTTGGAAAAAATCGGTTCAGATTTAGATATAGCTGCCACATATATTTTTCACCGATCTGGTCATAATTGGTGTGTATATCAACCGATCTTCCTCAAATTCCGTACATCCGAATATTTTATGAGTCTCGAAAAACTTGCAAAATATCAGCAAAATCGGTTCAGATTTAGATATAGCTCCCATATATAGCTTTCGCCCGATTTACACTCATTTGCCCACAGAGGCCAATTTTTTGCTCCGATTTAGTTGAAATTTTGCATAGGGAGTAGAATTATCGTTGTAACTATGCGTGCCAAATTTGCTTGAAATCGGTTCAGATTTGGATATATCTCCCATATAAAGCTTTCGCCCGATTTACACTCATATGACCACAGAGGCCAATTTTTAACTCCGATTTAGTTGAAATTTTGCACAGGGAGTAGCATTAGCATTGTAGCTATGCGTGCCAAATTTGGTTGAAATCGGTGCAGATTTAGATATAGCTCCCATATATATGTTTTTCTGATTTCGATAAAAATGGTCAAAATACCAACATTTTCCTTGTAAAATCGCCACTGCTCAGTCGAAAAGTTGTAAAAATGACTCTAATTTTCCTAAACTTCTAATACATATATATCGAGCGATAAATCAGAAATAAACTTTTTCGAAGTTTCCTTAAAATTGCTTCAGATTTAAACGTTTCCCATATTTTTTTACTAACATTGTGTTCCACCCTAGTGCATTAGCCGACTTAAATTTTGAGTCTATAGATTTTGTAGAAGTCTATCAAATTCTTCCAGATCGAGTGATATTTAAATGTATGTATTTGGGACAAACCTTTATATATAGCCCCCAACACATTTGACGGATGTGATATGGTATCGAAAATTTAGATCTACAAAGTGGTGCAGGGTATAATATAGTCGGCCCGCCCGACTTTAGACTTTCCTTACTTGTTTTTTTCTATGTATGTTAACAACTGCTATGTAATATTATTAAAATTTGGTTTGGCAAAGCAAATAGACAACTATGGTATGAATTTTAGGATGTTACTTGAAAGCTGTAGCGTGATTATAGTAGACAGACAGACAGACAGATGGGCATTGCCCTGTACAATTTTGGGATGTGCTTATTTTTTCGTGAACATTTTCACCATAAACAAGCTGAAGACCAAAGACGTGATATGCTGTTAGACATAGATACGTGTCCTTATTATTAAAGGGTGATTTGTTAAGAGCTTGATAACTTTAAAAAAAAAAAACGCATAAAATTTGCAAAATCTCATCGGTTCTTTATTTGAAACGTTAGATTGGTCCATGACATTTACTTTTTGAAGATAATTTCATTTAAATGTTGACCGCGGCTGCGTCTTAGGTGGTCCATTCGGAAAGTCCAATTTTGGGCAACTTTTTCGAGCATTTCGGCCGGAATAGCCCGAATTTCTTCGGAAATGTTGTCTTCCAAAGCTGGAATAGTTGCTGGCTTATTTCTGTAGACTTTAGACTTGACGTAGCCCCACAAAAAATAGTCTAAAGGCGTCAAATCGCATGATCTTGGTGGCCAACTTACCGGTCCATTTCTTGAGATGAATTGTTCTCCGAAGTTTTCCCTCAAAATGGCCATAGAATCGCGAGCTGTGTGGCATGTAGCGCCATCTTGTTGAAACCACATGTCAACCAAGTTCAGTTCTTCAATTTTGGCAACAAAAAGTTTGTTAGCATCGAACGATAGCGATCGCCATTCACCGTAACGTTGCGTCCAACAGCATCTTTGAAAAAATACGGTCCAATGATTCCACCAGCGTACAAACCACACCAAACAGTGCATTTTTCGGGATGCATGGGCAGTTCTTGAACGGCTTCTGGTTGCTCTTCACTCCAAATGCGGCAATTTTGCTTATTTACGTAGCCATTCAACCAGAAATGAGCCTCATCGCTGAACAAAATTTGTCGATAAAAAAGCGGATTTTCTGCCAACTTTTCTAGGGCCCTTTCACTGAAAATTCGACGTTGTGGCAGATCGTTCGGCTATTCATGATGAAATGTCAAAGCATACTGAGCATCTTTCTCTTTGACACCATGTCTGAAATCCCACGTGATCTGTCAAATACTAATGCATGAAAATCCTAACCTCAAAAGAATCACCCTTTAGAAGGTATAACGGGTGTAGACAAAAAATTTAGCCATAAGCAAATATTGTTGCAATTTTAAAAAATAACAAGTATATACGGCCGTAAATTCGGCCAGGTCGAATTTTATGTACCTTCCACCATGGATAGCATAGAAACTTGTACTAAAGACTTTCATCCACAATCGAATTACTTGGGTTCCGGTAACACTTGTCGATAGCAAGGTATCTTAAAACTTCTTAACACCGTCTTCTCAATAGTAAGTTAGTCCATACGGGGTATATGTTAAACAAAAAGGGCCGATTAAATACGTAAATAATTCAGCTTGGCAAAATTTTCCATAGAAATATAATTTTGAAAAAATTTTCTATAGAAATAAAATTTTGACAAAAATTTTTTATTAAAGTAAAATTTTGACAAAAATCTCTATAGAAATAAAAGTTTGACAAAATTTTCTATAGAAATAAAATTTTGAAAAAATGTTCTATAGAAATAAAATTGTGACAAAAAATTCTTTAGAAGTAAAATTTTGACAAAATTTTCTATAGAAATAAAATTTTGACAAAATTTTCTATAGAAGTAAAATTTTGACAAAATTTTCTATAGAAATAAAATCTTGACAAAATTTTCTATAGAAATAAAATTTTTGGTAGATTATTTTTGGCTAGAGTGGCAACCATGATTATGAACCGATATGGACCAATTTTTGTGTGATTGGAGATCGGTTATATATAACCATAGACCGATATGGACCAATTTTGCTATGGTCGTTAGCGGCCATATACAAACACCACGTTCCAAATTTGAACCGGATCGGATGAATTTTGCTCCTCCAACAGGCTCCGGAGGTCAAATCTGGAGAACGGTTTATATGGGGGCTATATATAATTGTGAACCCATGTGGACCAAGTATTGCATGGATGTTAGAGACCATATGCTAACACAACGTTCCACATTTGAACCGGATCGGATGAAGTTTGCTTCTCCAAAAGGCTCCGGAGGTCAAATCTGGAGAACGGTTTATATGAGGGCTATATACAATTATGGTCCGATATGGACCAATTCTGGCACGGTTGTTAGAGATCATATACTAACACCCTGTTTCAAATTTCAACCGGATTGGATGAAATATTCATCTGTTAGAGGCTCCGCAAGCCACATCTGAGGGTCCCTTTATATGGGGGCTATACATAATTATGGACCGATGTGAACCAATTTTTGCATGGTTATTAAAGACCATCAACCAACACCATGTTCCAAATTTCAGCAAGATCGGATGAAATTTGCTTCTCTTAGAGACTCCGCAAGCCAAATGTGGGGATAGGTTTATATGGGGGCTATATATAATTATGAACCGATGGAGACCAATTTGTTGCATGGTTGTTAAAGACCACATACTTACACCATGTACCAAATTTCAGCCGGATCGGATAAAATATGCTTCTGTTAGAGGCTCCGCATGTCAAATCTGAGGGTCCGTTTATATGGGGGCTATACGTAAAAATGAACCGATATGGCACATTTGCAAATACCGTCCGACCTACATCAATAACAACTACTTGTGCCAAGTTTCAAGTCGATAGCTCGTTTCGTTCGGAAGTTAGCGTGATTTCAACAGACGGACGGACGGGCATGCTTAGATCGACTCAGAATTTCACCACGACCGAGAAATATATATATATATATATATATATATATATATATATATATATATATATATATATATATATATATATATATATATATATATATATATATATATATATATATATATATATATATATATATATATATATATATATATATATATATATATATATATATATATATATATATATATTATATATATATATATATATATATATATATATATATATATATATATATATATATATATATATATATATATATATATATATATATATATATATATATATATATATATATATATATATATATATATATATATATATATATATATATATATATATATATATATATATATATATATATATATATATATATATATATATATATATATATATATATATATATATATATATATATACTTTATGGGGTCTTACAGCAATATTTCGATGTGTTACAAACGGAATGACAAAGTTAATACACCCCCCATTCTATGGTGGAGGGTATAAAAATGAAGACATAATCGCAGATCTAAAAAGACAAATACAGTAAATAAAGGATAATTGCAATTTACTACTTTTTTCGTGGGTCCCAAGGCAGTCTTAAATAAAAAGCAAAGAAACAAAACCAAATGTAAAGTGTACTCGCTGTTTCAGATAAGATTCACAAACTGGTCAATTGACCAATATTCGTATAGAGTGGCGATTTAGCGTGCTAAATTAGGTTGAAATGAATTGAGATTTAGATACAGCTAATAATGTAGAAGCAAACATTCGATTTTATAATTTTTTCACATATTAACCTTTTGTTCAATGTTTGGAGAATCGAACCTTACATTTTCTGATTTGTTGCCAATGGAATAGATAATATATAACACCTCAATGCTAAAGGGAAGTGTATCAAAATAATATCAATTTCTCTTTGTACTCATTGAAAATGCCAACATGAAACACCCTCACACACACACACACACCTACAACTAATTATTCAAATTTTTCGATTCATCGATTCAAGCAAGTTTGTAATTTTGTTTTCAGTTTTCTGGAAATATTAAACTATTATGAATATAACAAATATATTTTCCTTAAACCTTTTAAATTTCCAGCTCTCCATCTTTCACGTATCCATGGTAGGTAGGATAATAACCATGGTAGGTAGCTTCAAGGGAACTTTTCGATTTCAACTTAATGAAGATATTTCAATTAACCAACACAAATAAGTAAATATAAATTTACTTTAATAGTCTTCATTATTAGTAAAGCCAACATTTCATGGCACAAGAAACTTTACAACTCATTTTCATTGGAATTTATTTAATTTATTAAATAAAATACAAAACTTAAAATCAATCAAAGAAATAACAAAGGAAAAAAACTTCAACTGAAGCAATAGCCTGAAGGCAAATACACAATGGCAGTTAAGATGATAGCTTCCGATGAAATATTAAAAAATCATTTCTCTTTCAAATACAAATACCATTCTAAGAACTACATAGAATTTTCTCCATTTGGTTTTATTTGTTATTGCCTTTGTTATTAGGGCCCAAATGTTCCAGGAGATTATGTTTGGCCAACAGCTGTATACGTTTTTCGATCAGCCCCAATGGTTTCTTAGGAACCAAATGGCAGGTGGATTGTCTAAAAGAAAGAAAAGTTAAAAAATGATTACTACAACAAGTACATATAAATTAAATGAAAATATGAAATTTCCCACATATTGAAAATTTTTAATGAATATTGTTTAATATTCCTATATACCCATACAATTCCAAATACACGCAAAAAAATAATTCTTTCCTCCCAAACGAAATTTTAGACAAACAAAGTTCGTTTCTCATTTGCTTTTCGTTGAAAGGAAGTACATTTGGAAGAAAAGTATATACTTTTTGTGATAAACGTTTATTTTTTTCCAGGATGTAAAAACAATTTCATAAAGACTAACTCAAAAAAATTTTTTTCTGGCTAATTGCATTTTCCCTCACATCTTTCTCACTTCCACGAAGTTTTTTAGTTCTTAGCACCTTTTTCTGTAATACCAACAATGTAGAAGAAATTATACGATTTTATAAATTTTTAAAATTTTTTTACCTTTCGCCTGGACGGAGAATCGAACCGCGGACCATGCACTTTGTAAGCCAACACACTAACCACTGAGCTATGTACCTGTTATGGTCATCAATAGATAAATATCCATATAAGTTATATTTATATAGCATAGCTTGCGGCGCCCACGAACCGAATAAACAAAGTTTATTTAACAGAAACAAACATTTAGTTTGGCACCGTGGAGCAGTGGTTGCTACGTCCGACTTGCATGCCAAGGGTCGTGGGTTCGATCCCCGCTTCGACCAAAGTTTTTTTTTTTTGTTTTTTTTTTTTTACATATATTCCAGATATGTTCGGAAGATTCCGAAAAAATGTTCAACATTACATTGTAGTATATTAAATTTTGAACTGTAAACTGTGTCTTATTAAAGACCTAAAGTCGGAAAAGAACAGTGTTTGATATAAACGAAATGGACTGTGTTGTTGTTTCAAAAATAACTTTTTTTATTGAAAAAATAAAAATTTTGTAACAAACGAATTTTTTTGGTCATAAAAGTTTAAAATTTTCGAAGCAATTCAAAAAACTCTAACAAAAGAAAAACGTTTTCGGTACACGTTTTCCAAACGTTTTTTTTCTTTGCGTGTACGAATTCAAAAAGAAAATGTTCTCAAAATTTCATTTCTGTTGTTTTTTTGATTTCAGCTTACATTGACTAAACTACAAGTGTAGCTTAACCAATAGAGGAAAAGAATGTTTGTCAAATTTATTTGGGCAAAGCCCTATAGACTGCAAGATGGTTGGATGGACGCACGTTTCGGAATTACCACATTCCTCATCAGCATCCTCTACTTGCAGCAAAACTATCAACCAATTATCAGAATAAATTCAGACAGTTTATTAAACCCAACAATAAACCACACTTGAACCCTCCGAAAAAAGGCTTTACATTGATAGCCGACTTATGCCAAAATAAATTCGTACAATTTCTATCTAAAACTTTTTAAATTTTTTATTTCCATATAAAATTGTTTAAAATTTTTATTTCTATCTAAAAATTTTGTCACAATTTTATTTCTATAGAAAATTTTTTCAAAATTTTATTTCTTTAGAGAATTTTGTCCAAAATTTTATTTCTATAGAAAATTTTGGCAAAATTTTATAACTATAGAAAATGTCGGGAAAATTTTATTTCTATAGAAAATTTCGTCAAAATTGTATTTCTACAGTTAAATAGGTTAGAATTTTATTTCTACAGAAAATTTTACCAAAACACCAAGAATTCTACCAATCTACCAAACAGTACATTTTTTTTGTCGAATTCTACCAACCTTGGCAATAGTGCTCTGTGGTCATGTAAGTGTAAATCGGGTGCAGATATGGGAGATATTTTTGTCTAAATCTGAAAATTTCACGTTAATCAGATTACAACTTTGGCCTCTGTGGAACCACACGTTCCAAAAATAATCTACCAAATTTTTAAAAAAATGTTTCCAAAAATCTACCAATCTCAAACAATCTTATTCTAAAGTTGTTGATCAAATTTTTCTCAAAATTTAATTTCTATAGAAAATTTTGTCAAAATTTTATTTCAATAGAAAATATTGTCAATATTTTATTTCTATAGACAATTTTTCCAAAATGTTATTTCTATAGAAAATTTTTCCAAAATTTTATTTCTATAGACAATTTTTTCAAAAATTTATTTCTATAGAAAATTTTTCCAAAATTTTATTTCTTTAGAAAATTTTTCAAAATTTTATTTCTATAAAAAATGTTGTCAAAATTTTATTTTTATAGAAACTTTTGTCAGAATTTTATTTCTATAGAAAATTTTGTCAAAATTTTATTTCAATAGAAAATCTATTGGGCTTTGCCCAAATAAATTTGACAAACATTCTTTTCCTCTGTTGGTTAAGCTACACTTGTAGTTTAGTCAATGTATGGTTTTAAGCTGAAATAAAAAAACAACAGCAATGCTTAAAGAACAAAACCAACAATAACAAAACAAAACGAATGGAAAAAGAAGAGGAAGAACGCTCAAAATAAACCCAGCCAACTGCACTCAAATCGATGATTTGACAGTGGCATAGGAAAAGAGATATGTTTGTTTCAAATTTATTTCGGCATAAGCCGGCTATCATACAAAACCTTTTTTCAGAAGGTTCAAGTGTGGTTCATTGTTGGGTTTAATTAACTGCCTGAATTTATTCTGATAATTGGTTGATAGTTTTGCTGCAAGTAGAGGATGCTGATGAGGAATGTGGTAATTCCGAAAAGTGCGTTCATCCAACCATCTTGCAGATTATAGGGCTTTGCCCAAATAAATTTGACAAACATTATTTTCTTCTGTTGGTTAAGCTACACCTGTAGTTTAGTCAATGTATGTTTTAAAACTGAAATCAAAAAACAACAACAAAAATTTTATTTCTATAGAAAATTTTGTCAATATTTTATTTCTATAAACAATTTTGTCAAAATTTTATTTCTATTGAAATTTTTCAAAAATTTTATGTCTGTCGAAAATTTTGTCAAAATTTTATTTCTATAGAAAATTTTGTCAAAATTTTATTTCTATAGAAAATTTTTTTAAAATTTTATTTCTATAGAAACTTTTATTTGTATGAAAAATTTTGTCAAAATTCTATGTCTACATAATTTTTCAAAATGTTATGTCTATAGAAAATTTTGTCAAAATTTTATTTCTTTAGAAAATTTTGTCAAAATTTTATTCTATAGAAAATGTTGTCAATATTTTATTTCAATAGAAAATTTTGTCAATATTTTATTTGTATAGAAAATTTTGTCAAAATTTTATTTCTATAGAAAATTTTGTCAAAATTTTATTTTTATAGAAAATTTCGTCAAAATTTTATTTCTATAGAAAATTTTGTCAAAATTGTATTTCTTTAGGAAATTTTGTCAAAATTTTATTTCTATAAAAAAATTTGTCAAAATTTTATTCTATAGAAAATTTTGTCAATATTTTATTTCAATAGAAAATTTTGTCAATAGTTTATTTCTATAGAAAATTATTTCAAAATTTTATTTCTATAGAAAATTTTGTCAAAATTTTATTTTTATAGAAAATTTCGTCAAAATTTTATTTTTATAGAAAATTTCGTCAAAATTTTATTTCTATAGAAAATTTTGTCAAAATGTTATTTCTATAGAAATTTTTCAAATATTTATGTCTATAGAAATTTTTCAAAGTTTTATGTCTATAGAAAATTTTATCGAAATTTTATTTTTATAGAAAATTTTGTCAAAATTTAATTTCTGTAGAAAATGTTGTCAAAATTTTATTTCTTTAGGAAATTTTGTCACAATTTTATTTCCATAAAACATGTTGTCAAAATTTTAAGTCTATAGATATTTTTAAAATTTTTATGTCTATAGAAAATTTTGTCAAAATTTTATTTCTATAAAAAATTGTGTCAAAATTTTATTTCTATAGAAAATTATGTCAATATTTTCTTTCTATAGAAATTTTTTTCAAAATTTTATGTCTATAGAAAATTTTGTCAAAATTTTATTTCCTTAGGAAATTTTGTCAAAATTTTATTTCTATAAAACATTTTGTCAAAATTTTATGTCTATAGATATTTTTCAAATTTTTATGTCTATAGAAATTTTTGTCAAAATTTGATTTCTATAGAAATTTTTGTCAACATTTTATTTCTGTAGAAATTTTTGTCAAAATGTTATTCTATAGAAAATTTTGTCAAAATTTTATTCTTTAGAAAATTTTGTCAAAATTTTATTTCAATAGAAAATTTTGTCCAAATTTTATTTTTATAGAAAATGTCGTAAATTTTTATTTCTATAGAAAATTTTGTCAAAATTTTATTTCTATAGAAATTTTTCAAATATTTATGTCTATAGAAAATTTTCCAAAATTTTATTTCTTTACAAAATTTTGTTTCTATAGAAAATTTTGTCACAATTTTATTTCAATAGAAAATGTTGTCAAAATTTTATTGCCATAGAAAATTTTGTAAGAATGTTTTATCTATAGAAAAATTTGTCAAAATTTTATTTTTATAGAAAAAATTTCCATAATTTTATTTCTACAGAAAATTTTTCCAAATTTTTATTTCTATAGAAATTTTTTCCAAAATTTTATTTCTATATAAAATTTTGTCAAAATTTTATTTCTATAGAAATTTTTCAAAATTTTATTTCTTTAGGAAATTTTATCAAAGTTTTATGTCTATAGATATTTTTCAAATTTTTATGTCTATAGAAATTTTTGTCAACATTTTATTTCTACAGAAAATTTTGTCAAAATTTTATTCTATAGAAAATTTTGTCAATATTTTATTTCAATATAAAATTTTGTCAATATTTTATTTCCATAGAAAATATCTATCTATATCTAAATCTGAATCGATTTCAACCAAATTTCGCATACTTTACGACACTATCAGATGTACTGCTTGTGTAAAATTTAAAGTAAATAATCACAAAACTCTGCCTTCTGGAGTCATGTAACAATAAACATAAACTAAAATGGAAAACAAAAATCTAATAAAATTAGCATAAAACGCAATACATGGCAAAAGCTCGTTTATCTAGGATCCCTTTGTCATTATAACTGAGAGGTTTTTACCAAATTGCAAAATATCCTTTTTGGGTAGAAAAATTCCAAAACTTTAATTTATGTTTTTACATGGCAAAAGCTCGTTAATCTAGGATCCGTCGTTATAACTGAGAGGTTTTACCAAATTGTAAATTATCCTTTTGGGGTAGAAAAATGTTTTCAAAATGTTGAGCTTCTCACTCACATCTTTTTTATGGTGTTAAAGTGAGTATTAACTTCGAATTTAGCCGCTAAAATCGCAATTTTTTCACGATTACTTTTCTTTAATATTACTTTTTAAGGAATACAAACTTTGTGAAAACTTGCTTTGGGCTATTTCCCATCAAGTTATAATAAAATCTGCAACAAATATGTATAATTTTATGCCTTTTTTACTGATTTAGTTTTCACTTTAGTGAAAAAACTCGAACTTAATACCCACCTTTAGTTCAAAAACCACCACTTATACCTACACAAAATACTTAACTTGACTAAAATCTGACCATTTATTATTTTACATACACATGTAAATTAACCCAATTTTCGACCGAAAAGGACATACAATTCAAATAATTTTTTTAAAAAAGTTCTAGTCAAATGTAGCAGAGATTTTTGTTTGCATTCGAAGCTTGGTATTATAGACTAATAAAAACAGAAATTAGAATAAAAATTGGAGCACTTATTTCTTTTTGACATATTCGAAGCGCTATGCGGTGGCTCTACATAATGGTCCGTCCACGTTATAATAGAGTCCGAATTTAAACTTTCCTTACATCCTAAAATATCCAAAATTAAATTTTTATTCCAATTACACCCAGTATTATTGCAAAAAAAAAACAACTTTAAAATTTGAACTTTAAACATTTCCTCATTAAAATTTAAAATTTTCCTCATTAAACTCCAACAGTTGCTTTCGTTAATTAACATCGATAATGGGCAATACTTACTTGTAAATAATTTTCTCACGATCTGCCCAAGGCCAAAATTTATCCAGCTTTTAAAGATTGCCAAAGAGACAAAATAAAATAAAGTGAGATATGATAAAGAAAAAAAAAAGAATGATTTCAGATAAGGATTCAATTTAAATTGTAATTGTAAGACGGTGAAAGATACATTCATATATCCACACACACACACAGACGCACTCGCATACATTGTTAAATTGTGTGTACACGCACACTAATGAGAAAAAGGACATCATGTGAAGTGTGAATACAAAAATTTTTCATCCTACCTTTGGTTGCTTCGATGAGCATTCCTCACTCTGATTTCTCTTTTCAATGGCAGCCACTTCGCGAACATTGCAATCATCTACCGAGTCGAAACACGTGTAATTATTTTCTCGATTTGATGGAACGTGTGAACGCGAATCTGTGACGGAATTGGCATTTAAGCGCAATTTCGATTTATTGGGAATACTCCAAGTAAATGTGGTTGTAAGGAAATCTTCATCATCATCGACGGCATTGTCAACATTTGCATATTCTTCATGTGTCTCCGTTTTTCCATAATCTTCATCATTGCCATCTCCTTCACTTCTACTCTTATTGGGGTTATTAGCAAAGTCTTGGGATGCAAGGAAATGACTAAGATTGAAATTTTCCTTTCCATCATCATCTTCGACATTGCTGGTCTCATACTCTGGGTCATTAGCTTCCTTATCATAATCATCATCAGCATCATCATTATTCTCATTATCGTCATTTTCCCTTGCCAAATCTTCGTTAGCACCATGTAATGAGTAATTATTTTCCGAAGCATAATCCGATTCGGGTGTTACCTCCTTAGATCTTCTTTGTCTTGCAACGTGTTGCTTTAATCTCAGATAAGCTTCTTTGGCATTAAAGTTTTCATTCACATCTCCATTGCCTTCACCTTCTCCGTCGCCATCGCCATCACCTTCCTCATCACTTAACTCGTAATCATAAGCATCTTCATCGTAGGAGAATTTACGTTTCTGTTGGTATTGCTCATTTGATGGGTATGTGGAATTTGGGGTAATGCCACCACCATTCAGATGGAGTTTCTCAAAAGTCTCTGACACTGTGGCCAATGTGGAGGATAGGATTTTTGGAATTTCTGCAATTTCCGATAGCTTCCTTTGCATTGCACGTAATCGTGCCTCTATGGAGGCACCTATAAGAAATTATTCACATTCGATTAAATTCGACATTGGGTGGAAAAAGGAATTATGGGGTGGGGAGGGGCAAAGCTATAACAAACACAAAATATATCAAGCTGGGTGTAATAGAAAATCAATAATTTTTTATTGAAAATAAAAGTTAATTACAAGCTTAAGCTTTAATTTCTTAAATCCCTTCGAAATTTTTCTATACAGTTTGAGGAAGGTAAAAGGTGTGCAAAAGATTTTGTGAAATATAAAGCGTTAATATTGAATGTGAACCAAACTTAACTACCTAATGTTTTTATACACACACACACACAAATATATGTTTATACCCTCCACCATAGGATGGGGTATATTAACTTTGTCATTCCATTTGTAACACATCGAAATATTGCTCTAAGACCCTATAAAGTATATATTCTGGATCGTGGTGAAATTCTGAGTCGATCTGAGCATGTCCGTCCATCCGTCCGCTCACTTAAACTACTCAGTCCATTGTGATACTACATTGGTGAACTTCTCTCTTATCACTGAGTGCTGTCCGATTCCATGTTAAGCTCAATGACAAGGGACCTCCTTTTTATAGCCGAGTCCGAACGGCGTTCCACATTGCAGTGAAACCACTTAGAGAAGCTTTGAAACCCTTAGAAATGTCATCAGCATTACTGAGGTGGGATAATCCACCGCTGAAAAAACTTTTTGGTGTTCGGTCGAAGCAGGAATCGAACCCATGACCTTGTGTATGCATGACGGGCATGCTAACCATTACACCACGGTGGCTCCCTGTTATTGATGTAGGTCGGATGGTATTGCAAATGGGCCATATCGGTCCACTTTTACGTATAGCCCCCATATAAACGGACCCCCAAATTTGGCTTGCGGAACCTCTAAGAGAATCAAATTTCATCCGATCCGGCTGATATTTGGTACATGGTGTCAGCATATGATCTCTAACAACCATGCAAAAATTGGTCCACATCGGTCCATAATTATATATAGCCCCCATATAAACCAGATTTGACCACCGAAGCCTCTTGGAAGACCAACATTATTCTGATTCAGTTGAAATTTGGTACGTGGTCTTAATATATGATCCCTTACAACCATGCAAAAATTGGTCCACATCGGTCCATAATTATATATAGCCCCCATATAAACCGATCCTCCGATTTGGCTTGCGGACCCTCTAAGAGATACAAATTTCATCCGATCCGGCTGAAATTTGGTACGTGGTGTTAGTATATGGTCTCTAATGACCACAGAAAAATTGGTCCACATCGGTCCAGATTTGACCTCCGAAGCCTCTTTGAAGACCACAATTCATCTGATTCAGTTGAAATTTAGTACGTGGTGTTAATATATGGACTCAAACACCCAGGCAAAAATTTTTCGAAATCGGTCCATAATTACATATAGCCCCCATATAAACCGATTCCCAGATTTGACCCGCGGTGCCTTTTGGAGAAGCAAAATTCATCCGATGTGGTTGAAATTTGGTACGTGGTGGTAGTATATGATATTTAACAACCATGCCAAAAGTGGTCCATATCAGTCCATAATCATATATAGCCCCCATATAAACCGATACCGAGATTTGGTTTTGGAGCCTCTTGGAGGAGCAAATTTCTTCCGTGTCAGTTGAAATTTGGTACATTGCGCTAGTATATGGCCGTTAACAACCATGCCTAACTAGGTCCATATCGGTCTATACACTCAAAAAAAAGTGAACTCTAAATTTCACTAAAGCCAATTTAACTTTCGTTTAGTTCATGGAATTATTATGTTTGGAGAAAGTTTCCTCTACTCTAATATTTTTTTTGTGTACGTTAGTTAAATTAGCTAAAACCGAGGAAAAAAATATACACAAATGAAGGATAAAGATTAACTAAATTCGTGTCTTCCACAAAATAGTTCAATATTTTTTTAAATTTGTAAATTTTACTACAAATGCGTTCATCATGAACTTCGTATGTCACTAAAGACATTCTGGCAATTTTGAACTCCCATTTTTTCCTTCAAACTACAAAATTTTCTTTAGCAAGTGAAAAAACTTAATTATGTCTAATAAATTTTCTTGAATTTGTTGAAAAATATTTACTTATTTTTATGACATCGGCGTGATGCAATGCGTTTGTTATACTGTTTAGTTAAAATTTTCTAAAAATATTCAAAATTTTCTAAAATTAACCGAAATTTTTCTTCCTGGTGGGTTCACTGTTTTTTCAGTGTAGTTATATATAGCCTTCAGATAAATCGATCCCCAATCACACAAAAATTGGTTCATATCAAGTTCATAATTGTATATAGCCCCCATATAAGCGACCCCCATATTTCACGTATCGTGCAAAAGTCCATATCGATTCGTAATTAGTTTTAGACTTACCTATACATACGATTTTGGTCTAGTATATACCACGTATGGACTAACTCACAATTTAGAAAACGATGTTAAGAAGTTTTAAGATACCACAACCCAAGTAATTCGAGTGTGGATGACAGTCTTTCGTAGAAGTTACTAAGCAACTAAGCATGGTGGAGGGTACATAAGATTCGGCCTGGCCGAACTTACGGCCGTATATACTTGTTTCTGATTTAATCACGAAATTAATTTATCCAATAAATTTTTTATTTCAAATGTCTTCAATCACGCAAATGATAGTATCAATTAAAAAATTAATTGAAGGTCAAATAAAATTTAAATGATCCAATTAAACAACTAATTGATACTATTAATATTTGTGGTTGTTTTTTGTTTAATTAAAAAATTTGTTGACTCAATAAAATTTTTAATTGAATATTTTTTAAAACTCACTTAAAATTTTAATTGGAAAAATTTTCGTGAATTTTTTTCTGTGCACAAAAAGATTTCTGATTCAATGACGAAATTAATTGATCCAATTAATTTTTTTAATTGAAATGTCTTCAATCACAGAAATGATAGTATCAATTTAAAAGTTAATTGACAGCCAATTAAAAAATTAATTGATCCAATGAAAAAATTAATTGATACTATTAATTTTTGAGATTGATTTTTGTTTCAATTAAAAAATTAATTGAATCAATTAAATTTTTTATTGAATATTTGTTAAAACTCAATTAAGATTTTAATTGGAAAATTTTTTGTGAAATTGTTTTCCGTGTACCAACCACCATAGAATGGTGATGGGGGTATAATAGGTTTGGCACTCCGTTTGTAACACATCGAAATATCGATTTCCGACTATATAAAGTAGATATATTCTTGATCAGGGAGAAATTCTAAGATGATATAACTACGTACGTCTGTCCGTCTATCTATCTGTCTGTTGTAATCATGCTACCGCCTTCAATAAAGAAGCAATCGTTTTGAAAAAATTGGCAAAAATTCGATTTTTGTCTGCAGGCAGGTCAAACTCGAAGATGGGCTATATCAGTCCAGGTTTTGATATAATGCCCATATAAACCGACCTCCCGATATGCGGCCTTGGACTCACAGGTACCGTAATTTTTATTCAAATTACCTGAAATTGGGAATATAGGACCGTAAAGGGATATGCCGAAAAATTTTGAGTCAATTTTCTATAGGAAAAAAAATTTGAGTCAATTTTCTATAGAAAAAAAATTTGACAAAATTTTCCATAGAAATAAAATTTTGACAAAATTTTCTATAGAAGTAAAATTTTGACAAAATTTTCTATAGAAATAAAATGTTGACAATATTTTTTATAGAAATAAAATTTTTACAAAATTTTCTATAGAAATAATATTTTAACAAAATTTTCTATACACTTAAAAATTTTGACAAAATTTTCTATAGAAATAAAATATTGAAAAAATTTCTATAGAAATCAAATTTTGATAATATTTTAAATAGAAATAAAATTTTGCCAAAATTTTCTTAGAAATAATAGTTTGACAAAATTTTCTACAGGAATAAAATTCTTGAGTGTTGTTGGCCTATTTTGTTCGGCTTGAGGTCATAGAAACAGTCGATTATTGATTTGTTTTAATATTGAGGTCATAGAAACAGTCGATTATTGATTTGTTTTAATATTTATTTCCAATATTTCAGTTAGCGCCACTAACCATCTTTTCCGATTTTGTATGTGAGTTCGTGTGCTGCTGTTCGTTCATGTACGGTGACTTGCAGAACGAACAGCAGCACACGAACTCACATACAAAATCCCAGAACAAAATCCAGCCGAACAAAATTAATAATCATAATAAAATAAAATTTTGACAAAATTTTCTATAGAAATAAACTTTTGACAAAATTTTCTATAGGAATAAAATTTTGACAAAATTTTCTATAGAAATAACATTTTGAAAAAATTTTCTATAGAAATAAAATTTTGACAAAATTTTCTTTAGAATTAAAATTTTGACAAAATTTTCTATAGAATTAAAACTTTGACAAAATTTTCTATAGAAATAAAATTTTGACAAAATTTTCTATAGAAATAAAATTTTGATAAAATTTTCTATAGAAATAAGATGTTGACAAAATTTTCTATACAAATAAAATTTTGACAAAATTTTCTATAGAAATAAAATTTTGACAAAATTTGCTACAGAAATAAAATTTTGACAAAATTTTCTATAGAAATAAAATTTTGACAAAATTTTCTATAGAAATAAAATTTTGACAAAATTTTCTATAGAAATAAAATTTTGACAAAATTTTCTATAGAAATAAAATTTTGACAAAATTTTCTATAGAAATAAAATTTTTACAACATTTTCTATAGAAATAAAATTTTGACAAAATTTTCTATAGAAATAAAATTTTGACAAAATTTTCTATAGAATTAAAACTTTGACAAAATTTTCTATAGAAATAAAATTTTGAAAAAATTTCCTATAGAATTAAAACTTTGACAAAATTTTCTATAGAAATATAATTTTGACAAGATTTTCTATAGAAATAAAATTTTGATAAAATTTTCTATAGAAATAAGATGTTGACAAAATTTTCTATAGAAATAAAATTTTGACAAAATTTTCTACAGAAATAAAATTTTGATAAAATTTTCTATAGAAATAAGATGTTGACAAAATTTTCTATAGAAATAAAATTTTCACAAAATTTTCTATAGAAATAAAATTTTGACAAAATTTTCTATAGAAATAAAATTTTGACAAAATTTTCTATAGAAATAAAATTATGACAACATTTTCTATAGAAATAAAATTTTGACAAAATTTTCTATAGAAATAAAATTTTGACAAAATTTTCTATAGAAATAAAATTTTGACAACATTTTCTATAGAATTAAAACTTTGACAAAATTTTCTATAGAAATAAAATTTTGACAAAATTTTCTATAGAAATAAAATTTTGACAAAATTTTCTATAGAAATAAAATTTTGACAAAATTTTCTATAGAAATAAAATTTTGACAACATTTTCTATAGAAATAAAATTTTGACAAAATTTTCTATAGAAATAAAATTTTGACTAAATTTTCTATGGAAATAAAATTTTGACAACATTTTCTATAGAATTAAAACTTTGACAAAATTTTCTATAGAAATAAATTTTTGACAAAATTTTCTATAGAATTAAAACTTTGACAAAATTTTCTATAGAAATATAATTTTGACAAGATTTTCTATAGAAATAAAATTTTGATAAAATTTTCTATAGAAATAAGATGTTGACAAAATCTTCTTAAGAAATAAAATGGTGACAAAATTGTCTATATAAAAAAAATTTTTTGACAAAATTTTCTATAGAAATAACATTTTGACAAAATTTTCTATAGAAACAAAATTATCACAAAATTTTCTGTAGAAATAAAATTTTGACAAAATTCTTCATAGAAATAAAATTTTGACACAATTCTCTATAGAAATAAAATTTTGACAAAATTTTCTATAGAAATAAAATTTTGACAAAATTTTCTATAGAAATAAAATTTTGAAAACATTTTCTATAGAAGAAAAATTTTGACTCAATTTTCTATAGGAAAAAAATTTTGAAAAAATTTTACATAGAAATAAAATTTTGACAAAATTTTCTATAGAAATCAAATGTTGACAATATTTTAAATAGAAATAAAATTTTGACAAAATTTTCTATAGAAATCAAATGTTGACAATATTTTAAATAGAAATAAAATTATGACAAAATTTTCTGTAGAAATAAAATTTTGACAAAATCTTCTTTAGAAATAAAATGGTGACAAAATTGTCTATATAAAAAAAATTTTTTGACAAAATTTTTTATAGAAATAACATTTTGACAAAATTTTCTATAGAAACAAGATTTTGACAAAATTTACTTTAGAATTAAAATTTGGACAAAATTTTCTATAGAATTAAAACTTTGACAAAATTTTCTATAGAAATAAAATTTTGACAATATTTTCTACAGAAATAAAATTTTGATAAAATTTTCTATAGAAATAAGATGTTGACAAAATTTTCTATAGAAATAAAATTTTGACAAAATTTTCTATAGAAATAAAATGTTGACAAAATTTTCTATAGAAATAAAATTTTGACAAAATTTTCTATAGAAATAAAATTTTGACAACATTTTCTATAGAAATAAAATTTTGCCAAAATTTTCTATAGAAATAAAATTTTGATAAAATTTTCTATAGAAATAAAATTTTGACAAATTTTTCTATAGAAATAAAATTTTGACAAAATTTTCTATAGAATTAAAACTTTGACAAAATTTTCTATAGAAATAAAATTTTGACAAAATTTTTATTGAATTAAAACTTTGACAAAATTTTCTATAGAAATATAATTTTGACAAGATTTTTTATAGAAATAAAATTTTGATAAAATTTTCTATAGAAATAAGATGTTGACAAAATTTTCTATAGAAATAAAATTTTGACAAAATGTTCTATAAATAAAATTTTGACAAAATTTTCTATAGAAATAAAATGTCGACAAAATTTTATACAGAAATAAAATTTTGACAAAATTTTCTATAGAAATAAAATTTTGACAAAATTTTCTATAGAAATAAAATTTTGACAAAATTTTCTATAGAAATAAAATTTTGACAAAATTTTCTATAGAAATAAAATTTTGACAAAATTTTCTACAGAAATAAAATTTTGACAAAATTTCCTACAGAAATAAAATTTTGACAAAATTTTCTATAGAAATAAAATTTTGACAAAATTTTCTATAGAAATAAAATTTACGTATTTTTGAGTGTTTTTGACCTATTTTGTTCGGCTTGAGATCATAGAAACAATCGATTATTGATTTGTTTTAATATTTATTGCCAATATTTCGGTTTGTGCCACTAACCATCTTCTGGGATGTTGTATGTGAGTTCGTGTGCTGCTGTTCGTTCGTGTGCGATGACTTGCAGAACGAAATTTTCTATAGGAATAAAATTTTGAAAAAATTTTCTATAGAAATAAATGTTTGACAAAGTTTTCTATAGAAATAAAACTTTGACAAAATTCTCTATAGAAATAGAATTTTGACAAAATTCACCATAGAAATAAAATTTTAACAAAATTTTCTATAGAAATAAAATTTTAACAAAATTTTCTATAGAAATAAAATTTTGATAAAATTTTCTATAGAAATGAAATTTTGGAAAAATTTTCTATAGAAATAACATTTGGACAACATTTTCTATAGAAATAAAATTTTGACAAAATTTTCTATAGAAATAAAATTTTGACACAGTTTTCTATAGAAAAAAAATTTTGACAAAATTCTTCATAGAAATAGAATTTTGATAAAATAGAAATAAGATTTTGACAAAATTTTCTATAGAAATAAAATTTTGACAAAATTTTCTATAGAAATAAAATTTTGACAAAATTTTCTATAGAAATAAAATTTTGACAAAATTTTCTACAGAAATAAAATTTTGACAAAATTTCCTACAGAAATAAAATTTTGACAAAATTTTCTATAGAAATAAAATTTTGACAAAATTTTCTATAGAAATAAAATTTACGTATTTTTGAGTGTTTTTGACCTATTTTGTGTTTTTGACCTATATTAGAAATAAAATTTTGACAAAATTTTCTATAGAAATAAAATTTTTACAAAATTTTCTAAAGAAATAAAATTTTGACAAAGTTTTCTATAGAAATAAAATTTTGACAAAATTCTTCATAGAAATAGAATTTTGACAAAATTTTCTATAAAAATAAAATTTTGACAACAATTTTCTATAGAAATAAAATTTTTTAAAACTTTACTCTCAACTATAACATGAAGAATTTTTATAGATGGAAATCTATATTTCGATGTGTTACAAACGAAAAAAATACTTATTCCCGGAATTTTAGGCAAATGAAATATCACGTTGTTATAAAGTATTTTCTTTAAGAACAAATATTTAGGAAACTATGACAAGCGATTATCGATAATCAATTATCTGTAATGTTTTTTGCTGTTAGAGATACACTTCTTTTACACCCAAAGAAAATTTCGTTTGTTCAAAGTCATTCATTCCTCATAAAAGGAAAACTCTTCTTTTAGTGTATGGGAGATAAAACACATCTTAATTAAACCCTGCCAGGCATACAATGCAAAAAATTCCAAAATAACAAAAAATTTATTTAGTAAACTTTAATTTGTGAAATAAACAACTAAAAGGATTGTTATTTCTAATATGACGATAAAGGATAATGGTAGAAAATTAAAATGTGTGTAAAATAAATATAATCCAACTACATTTAAATAAATAATTTTAGTAAAAGAAAATTAAAATTAAAACAAAGGGTACGCGTTTATTATTATGTAGTTTTGGAAACCGAAGGCAAAGCCAAGAGCATATCTTCAGTAATGCGATTTTTCAATTCCACATTGTCACCAACTTCGGCAAAGAATCGCCTGATATTGCGTATGATGCGGTGATGAGGCAACTCCTTTCCAATTTAAAACATAATTCCAAAGAATTTGGGGGAATATATACAAAAACAAAAATATATTAATGGGTTATTTTGTTGTTGGTGTGAAAAATAAATTTAAATAAAATTTTATAATTTTGGGGTTGTTGGCCTCCTACCTCCTCTTCCTCATCTGAAGATTCATCTTCGCTCAATTCAATAACCACCTCATTGCCTTCTTCATCGATTTCGGTTTTAGTTTTCTTTTTCTTTGGCGGGGGAGGTGGTGGAGGTGGGTTCCACATAATCGGATGCCAACAACGGGAACCTAGCAGTGGAGTGGGGGTAAATTCTACAAATAAAATTAGGTTTTAGTTAATATTCGACTTAAATGAAAATAAAACAGAAATTTAACTCACATTTACAAACAACTACGTGAAGGGAAGAAGGATTTTGGGAACCATGCTCGCGATATTTTAATGAGGGGGAGGAAACATAAACATGCAGGATAAATTTTTATAAGTGCTATATTTTGTGTGAAGGAGATATCGGGTATTTTGTGTGTTATCTTGGGTCTTACTAACCTGGTGGTGGTGGCACTGGCTTGGGAACTCTCAAGACAATTGACTTTTCTTCTCCCACCTCAAATTCTTCCATTGGATCTTCTTCCATTCTAGAATAAATTTAGAAAAGATGCTAATTAAACCGGAGAGATTTTTTTTAAATTATTAATTAACATAGATCATTTTAATAAACACAAATTTCAGGTTGTCCACAATCAAATGAGTTATGTAGTGGTAACAGTTGTGAAAAACAAGTATATACGGCCGTAACTTCGAAAATTACTTGGATTGTGGTTACATTGGTCGATGGCAAGGTATCTAAATTGTAAGTTATTCCATATATAAGCATCTTTACTTCTTGATCGGTTTATATAGATGAGTCTATAAATAATTTTAAACTGATATGAACGAAGTTTTGCTTCATAATTAGAGAGCCACAAGTAAAATATGGTGGTCGATTTATGTGGGGGACCATATATAATTACGAAACGATATGGACCAATTTATGCGTGACTAGCAGTATCAGATGAAATTTGCTTATCCAGGAGGCTCAAGAAATAAACTCTGGGATACGGTTTATCTGGGGCTATATATAAATATGGACCAATTTTTGCTTGCACTCAAAAAAAAAGTTTACTTGGATCCAAAGATTTTGGTATTGATTCCGAGCCAAAGATGCGGCTTCTTTAAAATAAAGAAATTTTTTAGCGACCTATCTGAATTTAAATGTAGAACCAATAAAATTAAAATTAGAATACAGATCTCATTTATCAAATTTTCATTCTATTTTCGCGGTTTATTAATAAAGGTATTCACGTACAAACAAATGCCACTTTAAAAATCCAAATTATAACGGATACTTCAAAGTAAAAAATGTTTTCTTAATTCCAAAAAAACTTTAAACTAAAGACGCTAAATCCTCAAAATAAGTCTTAGCCTATATTTGAATCGTTTTTATCTTAAATATAAAGTTTCAATATTTCAGTTAATATAAGGACAATTTCTTTAAATCAAAAATGTGTTTCTTTACTTTAAGGAAAATTAGCCTGAGTTCAAAGACATTCGACTTTAACGAAGGGACGCAAATTTACAAAATGTGTGTGCTACATTTGAAGAAAAAAGTTTTTGAAGCAAAGATTATAAACTTTATTTTAATTAAAATTTCATTATTTTAAAGGAATTTGTCCTTAATATTTTGTAAATTTCGCTTCCTAAAATTTAGGTTGCGTAATCTTTAATATCACGGAAATATTTTTTTCAGTGTGAAATTTGAAATCTAGAAGTATTTTATGACTAAATTGGGGTGTATCGGTCCATGGTTTGGTACAGCCTCCATATTGACTGATCTCCCGATTTTATTTCGTGGGCGTATAGAAACTATATTTTCTATCCGATTTGTTTGAAATTGAAAACCTAGAGGTATTTTAAGATCACAAATAGGTGGGTCGTAAATGGAGTGTATCCGTCCACGTTTTGGTGTAGCACCCATATAGACCGATCTCCCTACTTTACTTCTTGGGCTTCTAGAATCCGTAGGTTTTATCCAATTTGCCTGAAATTAAAAATCTAGAGTTATTTTAGTACCATCAAAAGGTGGCCCGAAAATGGCGCCTATCGGTCCATATTTTGGTGTAGCCCCCATATAGACCGTGTGAGCTTCACTCACACAGTCATTTCATTTTATACAAAAAGAAAATCTAAATTAGTAGTTTTGAATGAATTGTCAAAAATATTATATGAAAAATAAAATTAATTAGTAGTAGGTTTGAGTTAACTATCAAAAATATTATACAAGAAGAATTAGATTGAAAAACAAATTGTGTAAAGGCAAGAAAATACATTTTGTGTTATAAACAAAAGAAACGAACGAGGAAACCTTTCAATATATAAATCATTGTCTACGCCAATAATAAGTGATAAGTTTCACGGTTTTGTGATTTTTCAATTAGAATATGGCGCTTTTGGGAGGTAATGTATTAAGTCAGAATTTTCATCATCATTTACATAAGAGATTTTAAATTTCAGGAAAAAGGGATAGATCTCTTCTTCCTCCCAAAGAAATATTTTTATATATATTTCAATAATTATTGGAAAATTAGAAGAAAATTATTCATGAATGGTTTCAATGGATATGAAAAGAACCTCTATCAAGAAATTTTATTAATTGTCATCAAGTTTAAATTCAATCATATCAAATCCGACAACAATATTAAACAAAATCGAAGTAAAGTTACATTCAACCGATATGCCCATGGTATTCCCGCTCTAAAATTGATGAAGACTCAATTTTCAAGATTTTTTCCTTGCTGAGAGAATTTAAAACTTAATTTTATATACAATCCATAATATTTTCAAATATTTCAAAGATATTCAATATATATATATAAGAGTGAATTATTTAATAACAAAATTTTCACCCAGGATTTAGTGGTGGCAGCAGGCCTGATGTCGACTCGGAAATTCCTTTTGGTTGGTGAGTTACAAACTATATTTTTTTTTAAATCATTCACTCTTAAGAAATTTTAAAACCCTTTTACCACTTTAGTCTTTTTTTTTTGTTAAATAATTACTCGCAATTTTTTTTATCATTTTCACATTATTTCGTAACAACTTCAATTCACTTAGAATTATTTTTTTTTTGCATCGATAACTATCATTATTGTAATAAAATGTAACTGATACTTCGAATATAAAGATGTTCTAATTTATTTATTTACAATTCCATGAAAACTTAGATTGAAGTTAGCGCAAAAAAAACCAAAGGGGTTATTAAAATGTTCTCATATAACTTAGGCTGGGTGGGTAAAGAACGACAGGGGAAATAACAACTTACCTCGTCGAAATGCAAATTCTTCCAAGTAGTTTTTCTAAAACAAATTATTTTATTTTATTTTATTTTTTTATCTCCTCAGTTCCTTTCCTATTATATTTTTGTTTCATTCATTGTTTTCTAAAATCAGTATTTAGGGTTATTGCTACCTAATTTTGTTTCAGGTAATGCGCCCTAATCCTTCTCTCGGAATCACGGACTCCACCCCTTCACCCTGATCACGGCCGGTATTAAAGGTAGCAAGTAGGTTTCGAGAGTCGGAACGCCAGTCGGGTGGTTACAGAAAAAATGGCGCCCAACGTGGGGCCACAGCGTGTAAGAATTTACAAATATTTTATATTTGAAGAACCATATTATATGTTTAAAACACTAACAGCTGATGGCTCAAATTTTTTTTCATCTTTTCCGTGATACTGTTGATGAAAACAATGATTATTATTTTAGGAACTACTTATTGGTTAGGATGGAGAAGGAATTGAATATAGATGATTCTTTTAGGCCGATCAATATTAGTGTTATTTTTTTTCCTTTTGAGTTTACGTTCGAGATATAAGTAACTGAATTTTTTTGATTATTTACTCACGAGAACCCAACAGAAACTCCATTTTTTTTCAGTTGATAGTGATTGAGAATACAATATTTAATAAATCGTGTAATGTTTTCTCTCACTAACTTCTCGAAGAAACCTTTTAATAAATTTTTTGGTTCTAGATTTGTGAGCTATGGTAAATCTATACCTAACAACTAGCCAAAGTTTCTATACTTTTTATTTATTTCTTTTATTTATGAGTTAGAAGAATAAGGAAGATTTTTTTTTTGTGCTAACCGATAATCTAAGTAATAGTGGATGTAAATAATAGAGATATTGATTTGAGTTTTAATATTCTTTTGATTATTAATATTTGAATATAGTCAAATAACGAAATCATGGATGATGAGATTTCTGATTTGCAACGTGCGCTTAGAAAACGACCAAATGAGAATTACGTTCAAAATATTTCACCACAAATTGAAAGCATTTTACCCGGCTCGACATCCGGTGAAACGGATCACGTCAATCCAAGACGAGAACCAGTCTCACCACATGACCCACTTATAGCGAATACGGTTTTTAACATAATAAGAAATTGGCGTTTGCAATTTTCGGGCCGTAATGATAGGATTTCTATAGATGACTTCGTTTATAGAATTAACACCCTCACCGCAGACACTCTCAATGCTGATTTTGAAGTTTTATATAAAAATGCCTATTGCTTGTTTGAAGACAAGGCGTTAGAATCGTACTGGCGTTTTCGAAAGCGAAATCCTAACGCAGATTGGAATAGCTTGTCAGATACATTACGAAAGCAGTATAGAGAGTATTATAACGACTTTGATATATTTGAAGAAATTCGATCACGAAAGCAGAAACCCGACGAGGATTTTGATGACTATGCAGATGCGATATCGATGTTGACAGACAAATTGAAAAATCCTATTAGTGAATCAGATTTATGTGAGATTCTTTTTCGAAATTTACGTGTTGAAATAAGGCATGAGCTACTTCACCACAATCTAAGGAATGTAGCGGTTCTTAGAAAAGCTGTAAAGATTCACGAAAAATTCGTGAAAGGATTACAAAACTCAGTTCAGGAGGCATATGGAACGGTGATGTCTGAGATTTGTAATTTAAAATCGAAAGTTTCCCCGGTCCCTCACAAGATTGAGTCGGGCGAGGTAATATTTGCAACGGAACAGGAAATGAATTGTTGGAATTGTGAACAGCTAGGTCATGGTTTTAAGGACTGCATGGAACCTCGACAAGTATTTTGTTATGGTTGCGGCTTGCGAAATACTTATAAACCCATGTGTACCAATTGTACAAAAATTACAAAGGAGTCGTCAACGAAGAAAGAAATGTCTTCTGATCGTGAGGTAGAGAAAGAAAATGTTGATGTTTCGAATGATGCTGCAGTCCATCCGTTATTAAGGCCATATCATATAAGACTGAGGGAATATCAAAAGGCTCGTGATAGGATTTTCGGAACAAGTAAAAGAAAGATTCGATCCGCTATACGAATTAAGAGCTACTATTCAAAATTAAAGGCTTTTCGAAAATACCAAATTTCGTCTATAATTAACAAGAAAGAGGACAACAGACCGTTTGTTTGTTTGGAAGTGGAAGGTACCAATTATATGGCGCTATTAGACAGTGGTGCCAACAAAAGCGTCATAGGAGGAATGTTAGGATCAAAAGTTCAGGATTTCCCTGGTTTTAAGAGATGTGTAGGGAATGTCAAAACAGCTGATGGACAGAGACAGGTTGTTCTAGGCACGTTTACAGTGGAAGTTGGATTTCAGGGGAGAAAGGAATTGGTTGAATTTTTACTAGTTCCATCCATTAAGCAAGACATAATTTGCGGAATGGACTTTTGGAATTCGTTTGGATTAAAAGTCTCCATACCAACTATTGGGGAGATTAGTATTACAAATGACGACCCAGATAAACTATTACTCAGTGAGGATGAACAATTGAAGCTGAACAGAGTGATTTCAATTTTTCCTAATTCCGAAATCGAGGGTCTAGGTTGCACGACACTTATGGAACATGTTATCGACACCGGAGCCGCTAAGCCCATAAAACAGCGTTATTACCCCATATCGCCTGGAGTTGAGAAATTGCTTTGCGCTGAGCTAGATAGAATGATAGCTCTGGGTGTCATAGAAGAAGCTCCTAGCTCCCCGTGGTCCTCTCCAGTTGTAGTTGTAGTAAAGCCTGGTAAAGTACGGATGTGTGTGGATAGTCGGAAACTGAACTCTGTGACTGTGAAAGATGCATATCCTATTCCTAATATTGATGGGCTATTAGCAAGACTGCCTCCAGTTTACTGTATTTCAAAGATTGACTTGAAGGATGCCTTCTGGCAAATTAAACTGGAGGAGAGCTCTAAAGCGAAAACGGCGTTTACAGTGCCAAATCGGCCATTGTATCAATTCACTCGCATGCCGTTCGGATTATGCAATGCGCCACAAACGTTATGCCGACTTATGGACCAGGTCATTCCATACAACTTGAGAACTCACGTCTTTGTATACTTAGATGACCTACTTGTGGTTTCCAACGATTTTAATCAACATTTATCGCATTTAACTGAAGTGGCATCACATTTGCGTAAAGCAGGGTTGACTATAAATGTCGGAAAGAGTAGTTTTGGTTTGAACAAAGTTAAATATCTTGGTTATGTGGTTGGAAATGGAACTCTTCAAGTTGATGATGAGAAGGTTAAGGCTATACGTGAGATACCAGTACCCAAGAATATAAAACAGTTACGCCGATTTCTAGGAATGACTGGTTGGTACAGGCGTTTCATAAAAGACTTTTCTTCGTTGACCTTTCCTCTAACAGAATTACTGACTAAAAAGAAGACTTTTGTATGGACCGAAGCCGCTCAAAAGGCCTTTGATGACCTTAAACATAGTTTGACGACGGCACCTGTGTTGATTCATCCGGATTATACGAAGCCTTTCATTTTACAGTGTGATGCAAGCATCTGTGGCGTTGGAGCTGTCTTATCCCAGAAGGATGCAGAAGGAAATGAAAGGCCAATAGCGTTTATGTCCCATAAATTAAATCGTGCACAGCGAAATTATACCATCACAGAACTTGAATGTTTGTCGGTCATCATGGCGATACGCAAGTTCAGGCCGTATATTGAGTTACAGGAATTCAAAGTAGTAACAGACCACGCCAGCCTAAAGTGGCTCATGAATCAACGAGACTTATCCGGTCGGTTAGCAAGGTGGTCATTAAAACTCCAGGGTTTCGACTTTTCCATAGAGCACCGAAGAGGAAGGGAAAATGTTGTGCCAGATACGTTGTCTAGAGTTCATGAAGGAGAGGATGTTGTAGAGGCTGTAGTTCTAGAAAATCTACCGGCTATTGACCTCGATTCATGTGCATTTGATAACGATGAGTATTCATCATTAAGGACAGAATATTTAAATTCGGGCTTTCCTGACTTTAAGGTTGTTGATAGATATATTTATAAAAGAACAAATTTCTCGACTGGTCAGGGGGATGAATCAGAGTTATGGAAATTATATGTACCATCGGAGTTGAGGAGAGACGTAATTTATTCCGCCCATGATATCCCAAATTCAGCTCACTTTGGTGTGGCGAAAACACTGGAAAAGATAAGAAGGTATTTTTATTGGCCAAGGTTGGTTACCGATGTGCGAGATTACATTGGAGAGTGCGATTTATGTAGGACTTCAAAAACACCAACGACAACGTTGCGACCACCATTGGGACAGATGGTGGAGACCGAAAGGCCATTCCAGAGGTTCTACATCGACTTAATTGGGCCTCTGCCTAGAACAAAAAATAGGAACATTGGAATTTTAATTGTATTGGACCATTTTTCTAAATTTACCTTTTTAAAGCCAGTACGTAAATTTGTATCCAAGGAAATTATTAATTATTTTCGGGAGGAGATATTTAATTGTGTCGGAGTGCCAGAGTCAATCGTGACGGATAATGGGTCACAATTCCGCAGCAAGGATTTCGAAAGATTTTTGAAAGATAATGGAGTGAAACACATACTTACCGCTGTGTATAGTCCACAATCAAATGCTAGCGAACGAGTCAATCGTTCTATAAATGAGGCATTGCGTTCTTACGTTCGGAACGATCAAAGGGATTGGGATTTGTATCTGGGAAGTATTAATTGCGCACTGCGTAATAGTGTGCACCAAACAACTGGGAAGACACCATACCAGATAGTTTTTGGGCAGTCAATGATATCACACGGCAAAGATTATGCACTTGTAAAGAAATTAGGAGCACTACAGGACTTTGACAGTCAGCTTGAGAGGCAGGATAGATTTACCCTTATGAGAGACGAAATAAGGAAATCAGTTCGAAAGGCATATGAGAAATACTCTCGAACTTATAATATGAAATCCAGATTAAAAGATTTTAAGATTGGGCAAGAGGTAATAAGGAGAAACTTTGCTCAGAGCTCCAAGATTTCATATTTTAATTCTAAACTTGCTCCAGTTGGTGTAAAAGCCAAGGTACTACGAAAGATTGGACAAGTAAACTATGAACTACAAGATCTTGAGGGAGAGAGTAAAGGCATATACCATGCTAAGGATATTTGGGAATAATTCGTAATTCTTATATATATTTACTGGGATCAGTCTTTGGGATTATAACCCCAAAGCCAGATTTTTGGGAGGGGGTAATTGTGAGCTTCACTCACACAGTCATTTCATTTTATACAAAAAGAAAATCTAAATTAGTAGTTTTGAATGAATTGTCAAAAATATTATATGAAAAATAAAATTAATTAGTAGTAGGTTTGAGTTAACTATCAAAAATATTATACAAGAAGAATTAGATTGAAAAACAAATTGTGTAAAGGCAAGAAAATACATTTTGTGTTATAAACAAAAGAAACGAACGAGGAAACCTTTCAATATATAAATCATTGTCTACGCCAATAATAAGTGATAAGTTTCACGGTTTTGTGATTTTTCAATTAGAATATGGCGCTTTTGGGAGGTAATGTATTAAGTCAGAATTTTCATCATCATTTACATAAGAGATTTTAAATTTCAGGAAAAAGGGATAGATCTCTTCTTCCTCCCAAAGAAATATTTTTATATATATTTCAATAATTATTGGAAAATTAGAAGAAAATTATTCATGAATGGTTTCAATGGATATGAAAAGAACCTCTATCAAGAAATTTTATTAATTGTCATCAAGTTTAAATTCAATCATATCAAATCCGACAACAATATTAAACAAAATCGAAGTAAAGTTACATTCAACCGATATGCCCATGGTATTCCCGCTCTAAAATTGATGAAGACTCAATTTTCAAGATTTTTTCCTTGCTGAGAGAATTTAAAACTTAATTTTATATACAATCCATAATATTTTCAAATATTTCAAAGATATTCAATATATATATATAAGAGTGAATTATTTAATAACAAAATTTTCACCCAGGATTTAGTGGTGGCAGCAGGCCTGATGTCGACTCGGAAATTCCTTTTGGTTGGTGAGTTACAAACTATATTTTTTTTTAAATCATTCACTCTTAAGAAATTTTAAAACCCTTTTACCACTTTAGTCTTTTTTTTTTGTTAAATAATTACTCGCAATTTTTTTTATCATTTTCACATTATTTCGTAACAACTTCAATTCACTTAGAATTATTTTTTTTTTGCATCGATAACTATCATTATTGTAATAAAATGTAACTGATACTTCGAATATAAAGATGTTCTAATTTATTTATTTACAATTCCATGAAAACTTAGATTGAAGTTAGCGCAAAAAAAACCAAAGGGGTTATTAAAATGTTCTCATATAACTTAGGCTGGGTGGGTAAAGAACGACAGGGGAAATAACAACTTACCTCGTCGAAATGCAAATTCTTCCAAGTAGTTTTTCTAAAACAAATTATTTTATTTTATTTTATTTTTTTATCTCCTCAGTTCCTTTCCTATTATATTTTTGTTTCATTCATTGTTTTCTAAAATCAGTATTTAGGGTTATTGCTACCTAATTTTGTTTCAGGTAATGCGCCCTAATCCTTCTCTCGGAATCACGGACTCCACCCCTTCACCCTGATCACGGCCGGTATTAAAGGTAGCAAGTAGGTTTCGAGAGTCGGAACGCCAGTCGGGTGGTTACAACCGGTCTCCCGATTTTGCTTCTAGGGCGTCTAGAAACTGTATTTTCTATCCGATTTGCCCGAAATTGAAAACTTAGAGGTATTTTAAGACCATAAATTGGTGTGTAGAAAATGGGGTGTATCGGTCCAAGTATTGGTATAGTCCCCATATAGACCGATCTCCCGATTTTATTTCTTGGGCTTCTATAAACTGTATTTACTATCCGACTTGCCTGAATGGAAATCTAGAGGCATTTTTGGACCATAAAGAGATATGTCGAAAATGGTCCGTTTCGGTTCATAGACCAATCTCCCGATTTTACTTCGTGGGCGTCTAGAATCTATATTTTCTATCCGATTTGTTTGAAATTGAAAACCTAGAGGTATTTTAAGATCAAAAATAGGTGGGTCGTAAATGGGGTGTATCGGTCCTTGTTTTGGTGTAGCACCCATATAGACTGATCTCCCGATTTAACTTCTTGGGCTTCTAGGAGCCGTAGTTTTTATCCAATTTGCTTGAAATTCGAAATATGGAGGTATCTTAGGACCATAAAGAGGTGTGTCGAAAATGGACCGTATCGGTCCATGTTTTGGTATAGCCTCCATATAGACTGATCTCCCGATTTAACTTCTTGGGCTTCTAGGAGCCGTAGTTTTTATCCAATTTTCCTGAAATTAGAAATCTAGAGGTATCTTAGGATCATAAAGAGGTGTGTCGAAAATGGTTCGTATCGGTTAATGTTTTGGTACAGCCCCCATATAGACTGATATCCCGATTTTACTTCTTGGGCTTCTAGAAACCGTAGTTTTTTATCCGATTTGTAACGCATTTATTTTTACCGCTCCATTTGGTAAGGCATCGATATAGACCGTTTCAACCATTTGAGGGTACACCCAAAGAAAAAATATTTCCCTCTGGAATGAAATTTTAGACAAACGAAATTCCCCTTTCATGTAAAGTATTTTCGTTTAGAGGAAATTAATCCGAATTTTTGATAAGTGATTCAACGATTGTCTCTAAAATTTGTGTCAAAAGAAAACTTTACTTGCCTAAAATATCGATCCTCAGAAAATTAAACTTTTCTTTCAGTATACAGCAGCCGCACTGATAATGATAATTGCTTGAAACTGAAAGTTAAATTTCCAGATGTTATTCCTCGTAATCATTTAAATAATGGCTGTAAACATCTACAGATTTAAGATTTCAAATCAAGGCTTTATTTCAACATTCATAAGATATGTTTATGATTTCTCTAAAAAATTGGTTCTTATAAATCCAGAATATGATCTAGTCTTCACAGGTAGAATCTTTAAATTTATCTTCGGAAAGCGTACTGGTTGAACTGATTTGCTTGGGAAAATATTTGTTACCAAACCCCCCGAAATTCTATATATTATCTACCAGTTACGACGAAGAGTTTCCAAAGAAAACTATTATAATTGATTCATGGTTTAAGATTCGGCCCGGCCGAACTTACTGCTTTATATACTTGTTATACCCTGCGCCACACTGTGGAACAGGGTATTATAAGTTAGTGCATATGTTTGCAACACCCAGAAGGAGACGAGATAGACACATGGTGTCTTTGGCAATAATGCTCAGGGTGGGTCCCTGAGTCGATATAACCATGTCCGTCTGTCCGTCTGTCTCTGAACACATTTTTGTGATCAAAGTCTAGGTCGCAATTTAAGTCCAATCGCCTTCAAATTTGGCACATGTTCCTAATTTGGGTCAGAATAGAACCCTATTGATTTTGGAAGAAATCGGTTCAGATTTAGATATAGCTCCCATATATATCTTTCGCCCGATATGCACTAATATGGACCCAGCAGCCAGAGTTTTATACCGATTT
Source organism: Haematobia irritans (assembly GCF_050003625.1). Classification (NCBI taxonomy): domain Eukaryota; kingdom Metazoa; phylum Arthropoda; class Insecta; order Diptera; family Muscidae; genus Haematobia; species Haematobia irritans. The sequence continues at coordinate 103,236,975 of NC_134401.1, read as the reverse complement.
GCTTGAAATTTTGTACAAACATAACACTTAGTCGTATAGTCAAGTGTGCAGAATTTGATTGAAATCGTTTCAGATTTAGATATAGCTCCCATATATATCTTTCGCACGATATGGACTTATATGGCCCCAGAAGCCAGATTTTTGGCCGAATTTGGTTAAAACTTTGCACTAGGAGTACAATTAGTAGTATAGTCAAGTGTGCAAAATTTTATTGAAATCGGTTCAGATTTAAATATAGCTCCCATATATATCTTTCGCCCGATATGGACTAATATGGTCCTAAAAGCCAGAGTTTTGGCCCAATTTGGTTGAAATTTTGCACAGGGAGTATATTTAGAATTGCTGCTATGCGTGACAAACTTGGTTGAAATCGATTCAGATTTAGATATAGCTTCCATATATATCTATCGCCCGATATGCACTTATATGGACCCAGAAGCCAGAGTTTTATCCCGATTAGCTTGAAATTTTGCACAAGGAGTACAATTGGTAGTATAGTCATGTGTGGAAAATTTGATTGAAATCGGTTCAGAATTAGATATAGCTTCCATGTATATTTTTCGCCCGATATGGACTTATATGGCCCCAGAAGCCAGAGTTTTGGCCCAATTTGGTTGAAATTTTGCACTAGGAGTAATATAGTCATGTGTGCCAAATTTGATTGAAATCGGTTCAGATTTAGATATAGCTCCCATATATATGTTTTTCTGATTTCGACAAAAATGGTCAAAATACCAACAGTTTCATTGTTAAATCGCCACTGCTTAGTCGAAAAGTTGTAAAAATGACTCTAATTTTCCTAAACTTCTAATACATATATATCGAGCGATAAATCATAAATAAACTTTTGCGAAGTTTCCTTAAAATTGCTTTAGATTTAAATGTTTCCCATATTTATACCCTGCGCCACACTGTGGAACAGGGTATAATAAAATTGTGTTCCACCCAAGTGCATTAGCCGACTTAAATTTTGAGTCTATAGATTTTGTAGAAGTGTATCAAATCGAGATCGAGTGATATTTTAATGTATGTATTTGGGACAAACCTTTGTATGTAGCACCCAACACATTTGACGGATGTGATATGGTATCGAAAATTTAGATCTACAAAGTGGTGCAGGGTATAATATAGACTTTCGTTACTTGTTTTTTATTGATTTTCATTTCTTTGCGACATTTAACTGTCCAAAATTTAAATAATCGCTTTAAACAGCCAAATAGGCGTTTTTCTAAGACTTTTCCAAAAGAACTTCAAAGGAAGTGAAAAAATTGGTTGAGGGATCCCGGGATCCGCTTATAAAGAAAGGTTTGTAGAACAACTTTCAAATTTTTTTTCTGGGAATTGTTGAACATATATTTAATATAATGAAGAATTCAGTTTGGATAAGGACTTTCAAATAAATTCAATTTCCATTTTGTGGAGGTTTGTTTCGTGGTATTATACGTACAAAATGCATAAGTTTTGTTTTATAGGAAATGCTATCACAAAAAATGGTCCCTGTATCCCTTTTAAATCCGTTATGTAATATCCATTGTTCTAAATAAAACGGACTATATAACTAAAGATTATTTAGGATATTTAAAATACATAGAAAATTCATACATAATAATTTTATCCATTGGTTTACTTTTAAAATGCGCTTAATTCTCTTGGTTTAAATTTGCGCAAGATAATTTTCTATCAACTAGATAATATATTTTTCTTTTTATTACTTACGTTTTCACCAGGAAATGTACTTTTTTGCCACTGGCGTTTATTTTCTCATGCGCTTGCGAAAGTGTCAATTCCGTGGCGTCTTCTTCGTTTATTTCCAGTATAATATCACCGAGACGAATGCCACCTTTGTCCGCCAGACCATCCGGGGTAACCTTTTTGGAAATTTCAGATTATTAATATAAAGTATTTTTTTTTTGATTTTTGTTTTTTTTTTTTTTTGACAAAAGAAAAATGTATTCTCCTAGATGTTTTGAAATGCTTTGTTCTGTTCACAAAAAATTGAATGTTGTGTTTTGTGTGAATACTAAATAACTACTGCCACCGCCAATGGGTCATATATATTTCAAAATTTAGCGCATCTTATTTATCTAAAAACATGTATAGATATATTTATTTCATGTACTTTTACTTTATTTGATGTACCCTACACCACCGTATGGTCAGGGCATAATCGATTTGATACAAATTCATGGAAAATATAATAATCAAAAATGTGGATGAACAAAAGGGAAAAATATTAACCTAATAGGAAATATTAGATTACTGAAATGGTACTAAAAAATTTTTCACAGCATTAAATACAAATTAAAATTTTAAGTAAACATTAAATTATGTTTTTATACCCTGCGCCACACTGTGGAACAGGGTATTATAAGTTAGTGCATATGTTTGTAACACCCAGAAGGAGACGAGATAGACTCATGGTGTCTTTGACAATAATGCTCAAGGTGGGTCCCTCAGTCGATATAACCATGTCCGTCTGTCCGTCCGTCCGTCCGTCTGTCTGTGAACACATTTTTGTGATCAAAGTCTAGGTCGCAATTTAAGTCCAATCGCTTCAAATCTGGCACATGTTCCCAATTTGGGTCAGAAGAAATCGGTTCAGATTTAGATATAGCTCCCATACATATCTTTCGCCCGATATGCACTAATATGGACCCAGCAGCCAGAGTTTTATACCGATTTGTCGTATAGTCAAGTGTGCAAAATTTGATTGAAATCGGTTCAGATTTAGATATAGCTCCCATATATATGTTTCGTCCGATATGGACTAATATGGTTTTAATAGCCAGAGTTTTGGCCCAATTTGGTTGAAATTTTGCACAGGGAGTAGATTTAGCATTGTAGCTACTCATGCCAAATTTGATTGAAATCGGTTCAGATTTATATATAGCTCCCATATATAGCTTTCGTCCGATTTACACTCATATGACCACAGAGGCCAAGTTTTTACTCCGATTTAGTTGAAATTTTGCACTAGGAGTACAATTAGTAGCATAGTCAAGTGTGCAAAATTTGATTGAAATCGGTTCAGATTTAGATATAGCTCCCATATATATCTTTCGCCCGATATGGACTAATATGGTCCTCAATGCCAGATTTTTGGCCCAATATGGTTAAAATTTTGCACAGGGAGTAGATTTAGCATTATAGCTATGCGTGCCAAATTTGGTTGTAATAGTTTTGATTGAAATCGGTTCAAATTTAGATACAGCTCCCATATATATCTTTCGCCCGATATGGACTAATATGGTCCCAGAAGCCAGAGTTTTGGCCCAATTTGTTTGAAATTTTGCACTAGTAGTACAATTAGTAGTGCAGTTAAGTGTGAAAAATTTGATTGAAATCGGTTCAGATTTTGATATAGCTCCCATATATATCTTTCGCCCAATATGGACTAATATGGTTTTAATAGCCAGAGTTTTGGCCCAATTTGGTTGAAATTTTGCACAGGGAGTAGATTTAGCATTGTAGCTATGCGTGCCAAATTTGATTGAAATCGGTTCAGATTTATATATAGCTCCCATATATAGCTTTCGTCCGATTTACACTCATATGACCACAGAGGCCAATTTTTTACTCCGATTTAGTTGAAATTTTGCACAGGGAGTAGAATTAGCATTGTAGCTATGCGTGCCCAATTTGGTTGAAATCGGGTCAGATTTAGATATAGCTCCCATATATATGTTTTTCTGATTTCGACAAAAAGGGTCAAAATACCAACATTTTCCTTCTAAAATCGCCACTGCTTAGTCGAAAAGTTGTCAAAATGACTCTAGTTTTCCTAAACTTCTAATACATATACATCGACCGATAAATCATAAAAAAACGTTTGCGAAGTTTCCTTAAAATTGCTTCAGATTTAAATGTTTCCCATATTTTTTTACTAACATTGTGTTCCACTCTAGTACATTAGCCGACTTAAATTTTGAGTCTATAGATTTTGTAGAAGTCTATCAAATTCTGTCCAGATCGAGTGCTATTTAAATGTATGTATTTGGGACAAACCTTTATATATAGCCCCCAACACATTTGACGGATGTGATATGGTATCGAAAATTTAGATGTACAAAGTGGTGCAGGGTATAATATAGTCGGCCCCGCCCGACTTTAGACTTTCCTTACTTGTTTTTAAACTGCATTTTAAATGCAACAAACTTTATTTCTTAGAATTCGGCCAAAATCTTAAGTCGGTTGTATTATCTATCTTAAAATCATGTTTGTACTTAAAAGTTAAACCAAAGCCAAATAATATTTTATCACTATAACTAAGCCAAATAAAGCATCGTTTTAACTGTGGGCATTTTTTTGTAGAATATGTATTGAAAATCCATCCCTAATTTAAAAAAGAAAAATTGCCTAAAATTTTGTTACAAAATCTTCTCATATGTACCAAATACCAATTATTTCGTAGGGATGATTTAACTTTAGCCAAGTGTTTGTTATAATTTGTTTTTTTGTTTTTTTTTTTTATTTTCGTTTTGCTTTTATTTTCCTCAATCATTGTTAGCCTACTTTCAAGTGTTCCTATTTTAATAGATTTTTACTAGTCAAAAAGCTAATGCCAACTCTTTGCGTCTTAGAAAGGAACAGTATATGATCAAATTATTGTGATGATGCGATGATGAGTTTGTTATTTGTACCTCGTCAAAAACATAAAAGAAAAACTATTTTGTTTAAATCGAAAAATATTTTTTTGAAAAATATATCGCAATAAAAATTGAAAAACTCCTCGCAAACAACAGTGAACCAACCAGTAAGAAAAATTTTAATTAATTTGAGAAAATTTTAACTAAACTGTTTTGCAAACCAAGATGTTACGCGGATTTCACAAAAATAAGTAAATATTTTTCGACAAATTCAAGAAAATTTATTAAACATATTTTTTTTTCATTTGTTAAACAAAATTTGAAGTTTGAATAAAACAAGTAAGGAAAGTCTAAAGTCGGGCGGGGCCGACTATATTATACCCTGTACCACTGTGTAGATCTAAATTTTCGATACCATATCACATCCGTCAAATGTGTTGGGGGCTATATATAAAGGTTTGTCCCAAATACATACATTTAAATATCACTCGATCTGGACAGAATTTGATAGACTTCTACAAAATCTATAGACTCAAAATTTAAGTCGGCTAATGCACTAGAGTGGAACACAATGTTAGTAAAAAAATATGGGAAACATTTAAATCTGAAGCAATTTTAAGGAAACTTCGCAAAAGTTTATTTGTGATTTATCGCTCGATATATATGTATTAGAAGTTTAGGAAAATTTGAGTCATTTTTATAACTTTTCGACTAAGCAGTGGCGATTTAACAAGCAAAATGTTGGTATTTTGACCATTTTTGTCGAAATCAGAAAAACATATATATGGGAGCTATATCTAAATCTGAACCGATTTCAACCAAATTTGGCACGCATAGTTACTATGCTAATTCTAAATTGCTAAAATTTCAACTAAATCGGTGCTAAAAATTGGCCTCTGTGGTCATATGAGTGTAAATCGGGCGAAAGCTATATATGGGAGATATATCTAAATCTGAACCAAATTCAACCAAATTTGGCACGCATAGTTACAATGCTAATTCTACTCCCTGTGCAAAATTTCAACTAAATCGGAGGAAAAAATATGCCTCTGCGGTCATATGAGTGTAAATCGGGCGAAAGCTATATATGGGAGCTATATCTAAATCTGAACCGATTTCAACCAAATTGGGCACGCATAGCTACAATGCTAATTCTACTCCCTGTGCAAAATTTCAACTAAATCGGTGTTAAAAATTGGCCTCTGTGGTCATATGAGTGTAAATCGGGCGAAAGCTATATATGGGTGATATATCTAAATCTGAACCGATTTCAACCAAATTTGGCACGCATAGCTACAATGCTAATTCTATTCCCTGTGCAAAATTTCAATCAAATCGGAGTAAAAGATTGACCACTGTGGTCATACGAATGTAAATCGGGTGAACGATATATATGGGAGCTATATCTAACTCTGAACCGATTTCAATAAAATTTGGCACACTTCACTACTATACTAATTGTACTCCTAGTGCAAAATTTCAACCAAATTGGGGTAAAACTCTGGCGTATGGGACCGTATTAATCCATATCGGGCGAAAGATATATATGGGAGCTATCTCTAAATCTGAACCGATTTCAATAAAATTTGGCACACTTAACTGTAGTACTAATTGTTCTTCTTGTGCAAAATTTTAAACAAATTAGGGTAAAACTCTGGCTTCTGGGGCCATATAAGTCCATATCGGGCGAAATATATATATGGGAGCTATATCTAAATCTGAACCGATTTCTTCCAAAATCAATAGGGTTCTATTCTGAGCCAAAACACATACTTGTGCCAAATTTGAAGTCGATTGGACTAAAACTGCGACCTAGGCTTTGATTGCAAAAATGTGTTCACGGACAGACGGTCAGACGGACATGGCTATATCGACTCAAGAGCCCACCCTGAGCATTTTTGCCAAAGACACAATGTGTCTATCTCGTCTCCTTCTGGGTGTTGCAAACATATGCACTAACTTATAATACCCTGTTCCACAGTGTGGTGCAGAGTATAAAAATTGGAGTTCAAAATTGAAAAAATGTCACTTTTTTAAGTGCGTTTTTAACAAATAGGGGAAGGCTTTACCGTTATAGTCTATTAATTGGAATATAGTGATCATCCACACCCAGAGAAGGAATATGATCACCTCAAACATGTTTCAGCAAAATGTTATTTTTGGATGGTGACCATGTAACATGTTTGTCGCCAAACATGACATGCTTTCGGAAAACATATACACAATTTCCGAGAAAATAACATGGTCGCAGCGAACATGTTACATGGTCACCATACAAAAAGAACATTTTGCTCTTGAAACACATTTGAGGTGACCATATTTCTTCTCTGGGTGCAACAAAGGGAACTGAAGACGATGTGGAAATCCGATACCCTTCCATCCCTTCCATCCCTTCCATTTTCGACAACAATTTTATATTTTCCTAACACCTCTATGTTTTCTACAAATGTCACGTAAATTGTAAAATTTAATTTTTTTCTGTATACTTTAAAAGAAATTGAGGCAATTGGTGTTCCTCCTCCCAGCGTTAACAATTTTTCGACACGATACTGTCCCTGTGTACTAAATACCCAAAACAGTCGTAAATGGTTTGTTAATAATCGCACATCAAAAATGTACATATCTCGCAAAAACATTCAAGCAAAACATCGCTTAGTTTCCCTTTCGGCATAGCTAAAGCATTTAACATGGCCACAATAAAATATTGAAATCTGCCCAGAAACATGCATGCTGACGCATCGTAATATGAGAAAACTTATGTAAATGGAATACATGTATTAACTGTGATATGCCTAAAAATAACATATATTACCTCAAGAGTCAATCTGGTATCTGTTGCCTGTCCGTCTGTTCATCTATTTGTTGTTCTCATATAGAAGCCTCAATTCTTAACGAGTTTTACGATATTTTGGAATCGGACTAGATTTAGATATCACTTCCATGTTTTAACGGACGCCATTAATGTGGTCGTATACTCCTCATTAAATCCAACCCCTTGGAATACTGGTGGAGGTACAATAAGTTTCCACTCCATTTATAATACATCGAAATATCGATTTCCAGCTATAATTTTAAGACGACCAAACTGGGTTTGTCTGTCCCTTAGTCTGTCTGTCTGTTGTATTAACGCTACGGCCTTGAGGCTATCATGCTAAAATTATGCACAAACTCATTGTTTGTTTGCCGACAGCAAACATAATTTTAGCATGATAGCCTTAAGGCTGCCTGATTAAGATCGATGATGAACTATACCGGTCCATGTTTCGAATAGCCCCCTTATAAACCCATCCCCTTATTTGATGGCGCTATGTAGATGGCGCTATTTATACCCTGCGCCACACTGTGGAACAGGGTATTATAAGTTAGTGCATATGTTTGTAACACCCAGAAGGAGACGAGATAGACACATGGTGTCTTTGGCAATAATGCTCAGGGTGGGTCCCTGAGTCGATATAACCATGTCCGTCTGTCTATCTGTCCGTCCGTCCGTCTGTCTGTGAACACATTTTTGTGATCAAAGTCTACACGCTCACAAAAAATCGCTTCTGTAACATATACTCCCAAACATATTTTGCTTCAAGCATATACATTTTTGGGTATTGCCCAAACATTTATATGTTTTATCTCTTCCAATATATAATATGTTTGAAAGCATATTGGTCTAAACAATATATATTTGGGTAGTCAATTTCCAAACATTTTGTATTTTTGAATCCAAATTCAATAATGTTGTCTTCCAAAAAACAATATGTTATTATGTGAACATATAATATGTTTGGATGCATTTTGCACCCAAAAATATTATATGCTTAAAAAAAATTCTCCCAAATAATATTGTGCTCAAAATTTTATTTATTTATTTATATATTTACAATCATAATGAATTATGAAAATACACAGGTAATATAGGTGCTAACAACATAGGTTTTCGACCTGAATGCTCAAAATTTGATTTCTGCCCAATTGTATATTCCCCCACATCTTTCTCACTTCCACGAGATTTTTTAGTTCTTAGCACCTTTTTCTGTAATACAAACATTGTAGAAGAAATTATTCAATTGTATAATTTTTTTTATTTTAATTTTACCTTTTGCCGGACGGGGATTCGAACAGCGGACCACACAGTTTGTAAGGATTAAAGAAGTAGCTGATCAATTGCCCAAGGAAAAATAAAATGTTAATTTTGTAATAACAAGCAACAACCACCAACTTAATTCAATATCGCTCCCTGTTAAATAGCGCTCCAAGCTACTAAACACATATATGTTTATAGGCAATTTCTAAATTAATATATGTTTGCATCCAAGCATATTATATTTAAAAACATTTTATGTCCCAAACATAATATGTTCTAACATATTAACATATATGTCCCAAACATGTTATGCTAGTTTATGAACATTATATGCTTGCACTCAAAAATATTGTGTTTAAAAATTTGTGTTCCAAATGTTTATAGCCAAACATATGAAAAACAGTCTTTTTCATCCGTGTAGGTCGCAATTTAAGTCCAATCGCCTTCAAATTTGACACATGTTCCTAATTTGGGTCAGAATAGAACCCTATTGATTTTGGAAGAAATCGGTTCAGATTTAGATATAGCTCCCATATATATCTTTCGCCCGATATGCACTAATATGGACCCAGCAGCCAGAATTTTATACCGATTTGCATGAAATTTTGTACAAACATAACACTTAGTCGTGTAGTCAAGTGCGCAAAATTTGATTTAAATCGGTTCAGATTTAGATATAGCTCCCATATATATCTTTCGCACGATATGGACTTATATGGCCCCAGAAGCCAGACTTTTGGCCGAATTTGGTTCAAATTTTGCACTAGGAGTACAATTAGTAGTATAGTCAAGTGTGCAAAATTTGATTGAAATCGGTGTAGAGTTAGATATAGCTCCCATATATATCTTTCGCCCGATCTGGACTAATATGGTCCTAAAAGCCAGAGTTTTGGCCCAATTTGGTTGAAATTTTGCACAGGGAGTAGATTTAACATTGTAGCTATGCTTGCCAAATTTGGTTGAAATCGGTTCAGATTTAGATATAGCTCCCATATATAGCTTTCGCCCGATTTACACTCATATGACCACAGAGGCCAATTTTTTACTCCGATTTAGTTGAAATTTTGCACAGGAAGAAGAATAAGCATTGTAGCTATGCGTGCCCAATTTGGTTGAAATCGGTTAAGATTTAGATATAGCTCCCATATATATGTTTTTCTGATTTCGACAAAAATGGTCAAAATACCAACATTTTCCTTTTTAAAATCGCCTCTGCTTAATCGAAAACTTGTAAAAAGGACTCTAATTTTCCTAAACTTCTAATACATATATATCGAGCGATAAATGATAAATAAACTTTTGCGAAGTTTCCTTAAAATTGCTTTAGATTTAAATGTTTCCCATATTTTTTTTTCTAACATTGTGTTCCACCCTAGTGCATAAGCCAACTTAAATTTTGAGTCTATAGATTTTGTAAAAGTCTATCAAATTCTGTCCAAATCGAGTGATATTTAAATGTATGTATTTGGGACAAACCTTTATATATAGCACCCAACACATTTGACGGATGTGATATGGTATCGAAAATTTAGATCTACAAAGTGGTGCAGGGTATAATATAGATCCATTAAGATTTTAATATCAAGCATTTTCACATTTAGTGAAATAAAATTATCAGAATAACCTATTGTTCGACATATTTCAAAAGTTTTTTTTTCATTTCGGGTTCGATTGGGATGCCCAAATTTAAACAGATTTCTAAGAGTTTGTCCGAGACTGGTTCCTGAGGACCTGTCTATGGGGTGCTCCTGCCAAATTGTCCCAGGACGTGTACTTCGCGATGAGTCCAAGACGCGTCCCAAAATGTAAATTTACCCCGTCAATGACAAACACATGTTAAAGTGACCGGTCCCTTCCATTAACACCAGGGACTAGTCCTGTACCGGTTCTGTGGTTGATCCATTTCCCGTAGGGCATATACACTAAAAAAAAATATTGTCGTGAGGCCAAAGATTTCATGTCCTTAAAATACGAATGCAAATTTTGCTTAGCATAAAAGACGCATTTCTCTAATATAAAGTTTTTTTCCTTGTCCAAAAGTGAATAAAGTTTTCAATGAAGTCGTATGTATTGTCTTTATAATTAAGTGATTTGACTTAAAAATGGGTATCATAACATGAAAGAAAATTTTTTTTTGGGGTAAGGTCAACTTGACTTTAAAAATTCAGAAAAATTTTTTAAAATTAATTAAATTGTCTTTAAATTTGTTGTCTTTTTGCATCTTGACTACAAAGCAAAAAATCGTTCAAAAATAGGACATATTTTTCAGCACTTTATTTTAAAGACTTTTTTAATTGAAACATAGCCAAAGCACCGAAAGAATTCTCTTCGTTAATTTTACGAAGAATTCTTCATTAACTATTCTTCGTGAATTCTTCATTAAAATAACGAAATTTTCATTCATTTTCATAAATTTTACGAAGAACATTTGACGAATATACGAAACTTCTACGAAATATTCTACATTAACTTTTCTTCGTAAAAAGTTCGTACTTTTAACGAAACTTTCTTCAAATTTCATGAATTTTGTGAAAAAGTTTTTACGAGTATTTTACGAAACATTCTGCGTTAAAATTTCTTCATAAAAAGTACGAAACATTTTTTTGAAATAACGAAGAAGTTTCATTGAAGTTGTAAAATTTCCGTTCGCGGCATTAAATTGTCTTTTATAATGTCCTTTAGTGTACTTTAGATGTAAAGTAGTGATGTCATTTTTCTCACTTGTAACTACAACCAAATGCACTTTCGACTATAATTTTTTTTTCTAAAAGTTCGAACATTTTTGAAAAAAAAGTACGAAAGTTTTTCATAAAAAGTACGAAAATTTTTCATAAAAAATACGAAACATTTTCATAAAAAGAACTAAATTGTTTCATAAAAAGTACGAAGATTTTTCATAAAAAGTACGAAGATTCTTCATAATAAAGTACGAATTTTTTTCTTACAAACTACGAAAATTTTGGAAGAACTTTCTTTCGTAAAAACTACGAAGTATTTCGTACTTTCAATGAAAAGTTTCTTTGGTTGTAAAACAATGACAAATTTCGTACTTTTAAAGAAATTTTTCGTTCTTTTTACGAAGAAACTTCTTTCGGTGAGTACTCCTAGAAGTCGAGTCTGAATTTGGAAAATAAAGTTGTCGTTAACTCGTTTTTAAAGGGCGTTTTTTCAGCTTTTTTCTTCTTATGCTATATAAGAAGAAAAAAGCTGAAAAAACGAAAACTTAAAATTTGCTTCCTAGAAACAAGAACACAAAACCTAAATTTAAAAGAGAATTGTGTCTTAAAAGTATCCATACTTGTATTCTCCGCTTCTTTGGCTCGTAATCAATACCAAAATTTTTAAAGTAAAGACAAAATCTTTGGAACCGGACATTCTTTTTTTTCAGTGTAGATTGATCTCTCGAATCGACTTATTGGGAACATGGAAGCTGCAATTTGTATACGATTTATTTGAAATTTAAAATCTAAAGATATTTTAAGGTCGTTAAGACCTATATCAAATTTTGTGATTGGAATTAGCCCCCATATATATTGGCTGACCTCCAGATGTGACTTTAGAGGTATTCAGTCAGCACTTTTCATACGATTTGTTTGAAATTCGAAACATAGAGGCACTCTTACCCTGTGCTAAAGTTAGACCATATAGACCGATACCCCCGATTTCGAAAAGAAAGGAAACCGGAATTTTATAAAGAATTTTATACCTTTCACCATTACTGCGGTACAGGTTATAATAAGTTTTTGCGCTTGTTTCTAATGCCATGAAGGGCCAGTCTGAGACCCATCATTTAGTACAGCGATCGTCGTAGAATCAACTTCTGAGTCGATTTAGCGATGTGTGGAAAGTACAGCTCGCAGTTTAGTAAGTCTGATCATTCTCAAATTTGGCATAGGGTCTTACTTCCGCTTAAAGAAAATCGTCATTGATTTTGAAAAAAATCGGTTCAGATTAATATATAGCTGTCATATATATTTATCACCGATCTGGTCATAATTAACGTATTTTTCAACTTATCTTCTTCAAATTTATCCAAATATCAGTCATACAAAAATATCAGCGATTCATTTAGGTATAGCTCCCATATATAGTTTCCTCCGATATTCACTTATATGGCCCCAAGGCCAGAGATTTATATTTATTTCCTCAAATTTTGCACAAGAAGTACAATTAATAGTATCGTAAAATATTTCAAATTTGCTTGAAATTAGTTCAGATTTAGATATAGCTCCCATATATATTTCGTCCGATATGGACTTTTTATACCCTCCACCATAGGATGGGGGTATATTAACTTTGTCATTCCGTTTGTAACACATCGAAATATTGCTCTAAGACCCCATAAAGTATATATATTCTGGGTCGTGGTGAAATTCTGAGTCGATCTAAGCATCCCCGTCCGTCCGTCCATCCGTCTGTTGAAATCATGCTAACTTCTGAACGAAACAAGCTATCGACTTGAAACTTGGCACAAGTAGTTGCTATTGATGTAGGTCGGATGCAGTGTTGCCAGGTGATTTTTGATTCTTCCCCCCAAATCTTAAGAAAAAAACCCCTAAATTCGTCTAGACTTTTTTCAAAAACCCCCCAAAAAATTTAAGAATGTTAATAAGTCAAAAAAGTGTCCCAAAATTTCGATAAAAAATCCTGCAGTGATACACTTTACAAATTAAATTTGAGACAAGAACAAAATTTCTTTTGAAGTAAATAAAAATCAGTAGATAACATCATTATACCACTTTTCACAAATTCGGGTTTATTTGTCTAAAATTTCGTTCCTGAGGAAAGTAATTTTGCTATGGGTATAATAATAAAATGTATATCAATATAAAGAGCAGACAAAACAATATAATTCAATGTATAAATCTTTCAAATCAAATTAATTAAAACAACGGGTTATAATATATAAATAATAGAAATAAAAAATAAACAAAAATTAAAGTTCAGTAAATATATACATTATTCGCCAAAATTGTAGGCGTGAAATTATGAGACCAATAATTTAATGTTACAATACCATTTCCTAATTTGTTTTTAATTGTATCAAATATTAAAAATGACCCTTCAACAGATGCGTTTAAAACAGATTGTCATTGCTTAACATACTTGCTTGTATTTAAGAACATGGTTTGACTTCCCTCATTTTTTTTCAAAATTCATGCCAGAAATGTTCTAAATTTTGTTGAGAATTGCTCCACTTTATAAGGTCTAAAATAATTTTTTACCCCCAAAAATATCCCCAAATAAATGTTACCCCTAAAAATCCCCCTAAACGTGTAAAAAACCCCTAAATTTGGGGGGAAAACCCCCAACATGGTAGCACTGGTCGGATGGTATTACAAATGGGCCATATCGGACCACTTTTACGTATAGCCCCCATATAAACCGACGCTTAGATTTGGCTTGCGGAGCCTCTTGGAGGAGCAAAATTCATCCGATCCGGTTGAAATTTGGTACATGGTAGTAGTATATGGTCTTTAACAACCATGCAAAAATTGGTCCATATCGGTCCATAATAATATATAGCCCCCATATAAACCGATCCCTAGATTTGGATTGCGGAGCCTCTAAGAGATGCCGAATCCGATGAAATTTGATACATGGTGTTAGTATATGGTCTCTAACAACCATGCAAAAATTGGTCCACATCAGTCCATAATTATATATAGCCCCCATATAAACCGATCCCCGGATTTGGCTTGCGGAGCCTCTAAGAGAAGCAAATTTCATCCGATCGAGCTGAAATTTGGTACATGGTATAAGTATATGGTCTCTAACAACCATGCTGGAGTTTGTCCATACCGGTCTATAATTATATATAGGCCCCATATAAACCGATCCCCAGATTTAACCTCCGGAGCCCCTTGGAAGAGCAAAATTCACCCGATCCGTTTGAAATTTGGTACGTAGATAAATATATACGTTAAGTTTAATGATATCAAAATGAAATTATAAGAGAAAGTTTGTACCAAAAATTCAGCAAAAGAAACAAAACAAAAGGAATTCAAAATTAAACATAAAATGAGTCATGGGGACTTTGAACATGGCTTCAACATACTCCCGGGCTTAAGATGGAGGCTGTTCGGCAAATGGCCCGCCATCACGACGAATGAGTGGACAAAGTGATTTAAGGAACGGGATGTTGCTGCGATCATAAAAGCCACTGAAAACCAATCCAAATATCGTTTCTTGTAGTAGGATGTTTGGATTCTTTTTAAATTTATTGAGGGGACCTGTCTGCAAGGTCTCCACCGATGACCGCCCGACTTTAGACTCTACTTACTTGTTGTTTTTTTTTAACTTCATTAACAAATAATATAAAATTATTAGTTAATTAATGTTACTAAATAGGCCTTAAACTTGGTACACCCTCAAAAAAAATCGCTTCTTTAACATATGTTCCAAACATATTTTGCAGGAAGCACATATATTATTGGATACTGCCGAAACATTAATATGTTTGTTTTATGTGAACATATTATATGTTTGGAAGCATTTTGAGCCAAAAATATTATATGCTTGGTAGAATTTTTCCCAAAGACGATTGTGCTCATTGCCCAACATACTCGTAATTTTCAATTCCACGAAATATTTTAGTTCTTGGCACCTTTTTCTGTAATACAAATAATGTTGGAGAAATTATTCACTTTTATAAATTTTTTAAATTTTACCTTTCGCCTGCACGGAGAATCGAACCGAGGACCATACAGTTTGTAAGCCAACACACTATCCACTGGACTACGTAGCTGTTAAGACACCAGTAGATAATTATCGTTATAAGTTACATTTATATAGCATAGTTTGCAGCGCCCACGAGCCCATGCAAACATAACATTATTTAACAGAAACATACATTTGTTTGCCACGTGGAGCAGTGGTTAGCATGTCTGCCTTGCATGCAAAGGGTCGTGGGTTCAATCCCTGCTCCGACCGAACACTTTTTTTTAATTTACACATTTATATTTATACTATATTAAATGTTTATAATGAAACTTCGAAATGTGGGTTATTCATCATCTGTCCCAACTCTAAAAAGAGTATAGTGCCCTTTCATTATTTTTATGGAAACCCCTGATTTCTTTTAACGAATCAAGAAAAAAATTATGCCCATAATGCCAAAATGGTAAACAAAACACATGTCCACACATACATAAAATGCTGCTCTCAAGGCGAAAACATAGACGGTTCGTTTTTCAAATGTCTATTCTCTTGGTTCCGAATGTCTATTCTCTTTATTCAAATTAAATAATATTTAGACTTAAGCATATCAAATTTTTGACCTTATCATAAAACAGTTTTCCCAAAACAACATAAAAGCGGTTTCACAGAAATTGTTCTCTTTTGATTCTTTCGCTGTGTTATGTTGATATCTTTCGTCAACTCTCCCGGTTTCCATCTCTATTTCTTTCTCTATACTCTCTTTGTCGCTTTGAAAAAAATATCACAACATATGTATGTTTAGTCGAAATTTGTAAATATATATAAGTTTGCATTCACACATATGATTTTTATGAAACATTCATGCCCCAAACATAATATATTCTAACATATTAACATAGATGTCCCAAACATTTAGTGTTAGTTTAGGAACATTACATGTTTGCACTTAAATATATTGTGTTTTAAAATTGTGCCCGAAACACATTTTGTTTATATCGGAACATATGAAAAACATATTTTTCTAACAGTGTATAGACGTATATGGCCTCAGAAGCCATAGTTTTACTAGCATCGTCAGGCAGGCCAAATATGGTTTAAATCGGTTCAAGTTTATTTCCAAAAAGATTTTATTAGAATTGACTTGGTATGTCATACAGGCAATAGATTTAGAATTCTATCTAAGTGTGGCGAATTTTATCCAAATCTGTTGAGATTTAGATAAAGCCTCCATATGTACACGCAAAAATATAATTCTTTCCTCCCAAACGAAATTTTAGACAAACAAAGTTCGTTTCTCATTTGCTTTTCGTTGAAAGGAAGTGTATTTGGAAGAAAAGTATATACTTTTTGTGATAAACGTTTATTCTTTTCCAGGATGTAAAAGCAATTTCATAAAGACTAACTCAAAAAATTTTTTTTCTGTCTAATTGCATTTTCCCTCACATCTTTCTCACTTCCACGAAGTTTTTTAGTTCTTAGCACCTTTTTCTGTAATACAAACAATGTAGAAGAAATTATACGATTTTATAAATTTTTAAATTTTTTTTACCTTTCGCCTGGACTGAGAATCGAACCGCGGACCATGCAATTTGTAAGGCAGCACACTATCCACTGAGCTACGTAGCTGTTATTGTCATCAATAGCTAATTATCCATATAAGTTATATTAATATAGCATAGCTTGCGGCGCCCACGAGCCGATTAAACAAAGTTTATTTAACAGAAAAATACATTTAGTTTGGGACCGTGGAGCAGTGGTTGCTACGTCGGACTTGCATGCCAAGGGTCTTGGGTTCGATCCCTGCTTCGACCAAAGTTTTTTTTTTTTTTTTTTTGTACATATATTCCAGATATGGTCGGAAGATTCCGAAAAAATTTTCAACATTACATTCTACTATATTAAATTTTTACTATGAACTGTAAAATGTGTCTTATTAAAGACCTAACATCAGAAAAGAACAGTGTTTGATATAAACGAAATGGACTGTGTTGTTGGTTCAAAAATAACTCTTTTTATTGAAAAAATAAAAATTGTGTAACAAACGAATTTTTTTGGTGATAAAAGTGTATACTTTTCGAAGCAATTCAAAAAACTCTAACAAAAGAAAAACGTTTTCGGTACACGTTTTCCAAACGTTTTTTATCTTTGCGTGTATGTTCTTCCGATTTAAGCAAAGATGGCCAGAATACCCACAGCATACACAGAATTTCAGTAATGATGAATGAAATGGTACTATAGTCATATCCTACAAACTGTAATGGCTACTTTCCACAGAATGATTAAGCATATATAAGGCTCTCAATTGTGTAAATATCACATGATTTGGCCGAATATTGTGCCAAAACCTACTAATGACAACCTATCTTAAATAGTGATACGGTCAAAATTTGGTCAAGGGAAACGCGTGTAAATCGGTGAAATCGTTTATTTAAAAAATCAAATTAAATTTATTTTTCAAGTTCAATTAGTATAAAATTCAGGAAAAATATTCCGTTAGGCTTTCGCTTTTCCAAATCCGAATTGCCGGGCCTCACGCTTGACACCTGCCATCAGATTTTGTACAGCCACCTTGTCCACCTTCTTCGCCGCAGAAAGCCAGTTTGCCTTGAACTGCTGCTCGTCCTTAGCAGTTTTTTTTGGTCTTCTTTAGGTTCCGCTTGACAATAGCCCGTATTTCTCAATTGGGCGGAGCTCTGGCGTGTTGGGAGGGTTCTTGTCGTTGGGAACCACCTGCACGTTGTTGGCGGCGTACCACTTCATGGCCTTTTTACCGTAATGGCGAGATGTCAAATCCGGCCAAAACAGTACGGAACAACCGTGTTTCTTCAGGAAAGGCAGCAGACGTTTATTCAAACATTCTTTCACGTAAATTTCTTGGTTGACAGTCCCGCAAGCTATGAAAATGCTGCTTTTCAAGCCACAGGTACAAATGGCTTGCCAAACCAGATATTTCTTTGCGAACTTTGACAGTTTTATGTTCTTGAAAATATCTGCTACCTTTCCCCTTCCTTTTGCCGTATAAAACTCATGTCCCGGAAGCTGCTTGTAGTCGGCTTTGACGTAGGTTTCGTCGTCCATTTCCACGCAGTCAAACTTCGTCAGCATCGTCATGTACAGCCTCCGGGATCGCGCTTTGGCCGTCGTATTTTGTTTATCATCGCGATTTGGAGTCACTACCTTCTTGTAAGTCGATAGTCCGGCTCGTTTTTTGGCTCGATGCACGGTTGTAGACGATAGACCCAGCTTATTTGCGGCATCTCGGAGAGAGAGGTTAGGGTTTCGCTTGAAACTACCGGCAAATCTCTCTGTCGTCTCAGCGGCTTCCGGTTTTCGATTTCCCCCCGATCCAGACTTCCTGGCTGTCGACAAACGTTCCCCAAACACTTTAATTACATTTGTAACGGTTGATTTGGCAACTTTTAGCGATTTTGCCAGCTTTGCGTGCGAGTAGCTCGGATTTTCGCAATGCGCGAACAAAATTTTGATACGCTGCTCTTCTTGC
The DNA here is from genome assembly GCF_050003625.1 of Haematobia irritans. Taxonomy (NCBI): domain Eukaryota; kingdom Metazoa; phylum Arthropoda; class Insecta; order Diptera; family Muscidae; genus Haematobia; species Haematobia irritans. The sequence continues at coordinate 103,218,152 of NC_134401.1, read as the reverse complement.
TTGGACGGCATTTTGATAACTGAAGAGTAAATTCCAAAATCAAAATAGGAGCAACATTCTACACACACACACCTTCAAAATGAGGGGTGTTCAGGTTTTTTAAATGCAAAATTTAAAGAAGTACGTCAAGTTTATATTGACCAAATTTTGACCGTATCACACTTTAGTGAGATCTAGTCCATATCGCCACTGATATTTGTAAAAATTAAACGGACTAAGCTAGATTCTAGAAGTATAAAAAATTGTCCAAATTGGTTCAATTTTAAATATATGTATATGCAAATATAAACCTTTATATAGCTTTCAATAAATTTGATGGGTTTGTGGTCTACAATGTAGTGAAGGGTATAATATAGTCGGTCCCGCCCGACTTTCCTTACTTATTATGTATGTTATGTTGCTTTTCATTGTTGTCATAAGTATATTGCTTTCTCGCCAACATATACAGGCTTGCCGAAGTCAGAAACATTATTTCCAAGAACATTAAATGGTTACAACAAACATATTTGTGCTCTTAAAACATGTTCCTAGTGTATGTGTCCATCTGTAAGACCGCCACATCAATTTTTTTCAGATTCACCCTAATATCTGTCACTTTATATGAAACCGCCTATAAAATGTTTATGTCTAAACAATTTGCTTACGTCGTAATATATGATTATTCTAATTTTACATCAGCCTACCAACAAAATAAAATCGCCCTAATAAAAATGCTACAAAATATTGCACAAAACCCATTTTATCATAATGTGAACAAATAGACTACACATGCTGTATTAACTTATTTAGTACGTCATAAATTGTCAAATGTCTTCAACTGATGCAACCAAAAGGACAAAATACAAAGACGATTATAGACATACTAAAAACAAATGACTATTTTCCGTGTTGGCTTAGGATAAATGGAAAGAAAATTTGAATTTTAATGCTTTAGCAAATATAGATAAGTATTGCAAATATTGTTCAAATAGACCGAATTTTACATACCCTCCACTTAGTATCGTAAAGAAAAAAATTGTCTGAAACCAACAGTCCCATAGAAAAATTTTGGAATATCGGTTAATATCCCAGCAAAAAAATTGGAAGTTGTTCCACAGACATTTTTAAGTGCATCCTGGCATTCTCCATCAATTTTTTCCAAATTTTGGACAGTTAAATGTTGTAAAAAAGAATAGAAAGTCAACAAAAAAGAAAAACAACAATAAAAATAAAATTAAAAGTTTCAACCAACCCAGGTTCAACACCATGGTGTAATAAGAAATATCGATAAAAAATAATAAATTAACGCCCATTTTCATGAAACCCCGTTAGTGCTCCGTTAGCTAACGAACTTTTAAACCGTACTACGGACATATCCGACATCTTGCTTATATATTCCATATGTCAGTTAGGATCTTAAATGCTGAAAAATTCTCAGTTAAAATTAACCGGAGAGAAGATATTTCGATTTTACTTTCTGTTAACTGGGAGTTAAAACCTAACAGAGCTTTCATGTAGCTGGCCGTAAATTGGTAAAAAAAATGTTTGTTTATTTTTTTATACCCTCCATCATAGGATGGGGGTATATTAACTTTGTCATTTCGTTTGTAACACATCGAAATATTGCTCTAAGACCCCATAAAGTATATATATTCTGGGTCGTGGTGAAATTCTGAGTCGATCTAAGCATGTCCGTCCGTCCGTCCGTCCGTCTGTTGAAATCACGCTAACTTCCGAACGAAACAAGCTATCGACTTGAAACTTGGCACAAGTAGTTGTTATCGATGTAGGTCGGATGGTATTGAAAATGGGCCATATCGCTCCACTTTTACGTATAGCCCCCATATAAAGGGACCCTCAGATTTGGCTTGTGGAGCCTCTAACAGAAGCATATTTCATCCGATCCGGCTGAAATTCGGTAAATGGTGTTGGTATATGGTCTCTAACAAACATGCAAAAATTGGTCTACATCGGTCCATAATTATATATAGCCCCCATATAAACCGATCCCCAGATTTGGCTTGCGGAGCCTCAAAGAGAAGCAAATTTCATCCGATCCGGCTGAAATTTGGTATAAGGTGTTGGTATATGGTCTCTAACAACCATGCAAAAATTGGTCCACATCGGTCCATAATTATATATAGCCCCCATATAAACCGATCCCCAGATTTGGGTTGCGGAGCCTCAAAGAGTAGCAAATTTCATCCGGTCCGGCTGAAATTTGGTATATGGTGTTGGTATATGGTCTCTAACAACCATGCAAAAATTGGTCCACATCGGTCCATAATTATATATAGCCCCCATATAAACCGATCCCCAGATTTGGGTTGCGGAGCCTCAAAGAGAAGCAAATTTCATCCGATCCGCCTGAAATTTGGTACATGGTGTTGGTATATGGTCTTTAATAACCATGCAAAAATTGGTCCACATCGGTCCATAATTATATATAGCCCCCATATAAACCGATCACCAGATTTGGCTTGCGGAGCCTCAAAGAGAAGCAAATTTCATCCGATCCGGCTGAAATTTGGTATATGGTGTTGGTATATGGTCTCTAACAACCATGCAAAAATTGGTCCACATCGGTCCTTAATTATATATAGCCCCCATATAAACCGATCCCCAGATTTGGGTTGCGGAGCCTCAAAGAGAAGCAAATTTCATCCGATCCGCCTGAAATTTGGTACATGGTGTTGGTATATGGTCTTTAATAACCATGCAAAAATTGGTCCACATCGGTCCATAATTATATATAGGCCCCATATAAACCGATCACCAGATTTGGCTTGCGGAGCCTCAAAGAGAAGCAAATTTCATCCGATCCGGCTGAAATTTGGTATAAGGTGTTGGTATATGGTTTCTAACAACCATGCAAAAATTGGTCCACATCAATTCATAATTATATATAGCTCCCATATAAACCGATCCCCAGATTTGGCTTGCGAAGTCTCCAAGAGAAGCAAATTTCATCCAATCCGGTTGTAATTTGGAACATGGTGTTAGTATATGATCTTTAACAACCGTGCCAGAATTGGTCCATATCGGTCCATAATTATATATAGCCCCCATATAAAACATTCTCCAGATGTGACCTCCGGAGCCTCTTGGAGGAGCAAAATTCATCCGATCCGGTTCAAATTAGGCACGTGGTGTTAGTATATGGTCGCTAACAACCATACCAAAATTGGTCCAATCACACAAAAATTGGTCCATATCGGTTCATAATCATGGTTGCCACTAGAGCCAAAAATAATCTACCAAAATTTTATTTATATAGAAAATTTTGTCAAAATTTTATTTCTATAGAAAATTTTGTCAAAATTTTATTTCTAGAAAAAATTTTGTTAAAATTTTATTCGGTTCATAATAAAATTTTCATCATTGTCAAAATTTTATTTCTATAGAAAATTTTGTCAAAATTTTATTTCTATAGAAAATTTTGTCAAAATTTTATTTCTATAGAAAATTTTGTTCAAATTTTATTCGGTTCATAATCATGGTTGCCACTCGAGCCAAAAATAATCTACCAAGATTTTATTTCTATAGAATATGTTGTCAAAAGTTTGTTTCTATAGAAAATTTTGTTAAAATTTTATTTCTGTAGAAATTTTTGTCAAAATTTTCTTTCTATGGAAAATGATGTCAAAATTTTTATTTCTATAGAACATTTTGTGAAAATTTTATTTCTATAGAAAATTTTGTTAAAATTTTATTTCTAAGAATTATTTTTCATAGTTTCGGCTATAGGTCGATTAAAAAACATAGATATGATGTTTTTCTTTTATTTTTATTTCCAATATTTCGGTTGACTTCGTCAAAACCGTTTTCAAGGCTGAAGTGAAACAAAAAACAGAAAATTGTTTTTAAATTTAATTACAAAAATCACTAACAAACAAAACCAAACAATAAATTATTTAACTATTATAATTTACATTTGTTCTGGTGTACACAGCTTCACACTCTGTTTTACACTGAATTTAACTTTCTATTGTGCTTTTGTATTGTATGTCTATATATTCGAGCGCAGTTCTCAATGTCTTTCTTGTAATTCATTCTCTCGTCAGGTGGAGTGTTGATAATGTGTAGCATCTCAAGAGTAAATCTGCGTCTGTAATTGTTTTCGTGGTCTAAAATTTCTACCCCTTCAAAGTTTGGCTTGTGACCAGTCTGCGCACAGTGGGCCGCGAGTGCTGTTTTCTGCTCCATGGGTTTGTCAGTGGCTTTAATGTCAGATTTGTGAGAAGATAGTCTGGTTTTGAGTTTTGTCATTGTAGTGCCAATATATGTCTTTTGACATAAATTAGATTTGTCACCTTTACATTTAATCTTATATATTATATTGCTTTTATCGTCATTTTTAATTTTGGTTTTAGTTTTGCTAAATAGTCCCTTTACTGTTTTGGTAGTCTTTAACGCGAGCTGATATTTATCTTTGTCGTATATATCAGACTTACACAGTCGCTCCGAAAAGCCAGCTATATAAGTCACTGGCTTGTAAATTTTCATAACTTTTTCGTTATTCTCATTTTTGTTGTTCATCTGTTTCGATTTTACCTTATTTATTAGATTCTGAATTGTTCTTTTTGGGAAGTCATTATTGGTAAGTATCTTTCTAATTTTCTCTTCATTTTCCAAGTGAAATCCAGGATCACTAATGCTGAGTACTCTTCTGATGAAGTTAGTCGCAGTGTTAATTATGATACGTTTGTTATGATTGGAATAAAAGTTAAGTAGACGTCCAGAAGCTGTTGGTTTTTGATACCAGTTTAATTTTAGTTGGTTACCTTGTCTATGAACTATTGTGTCAAGATATGGCAACTTTTGGTCCAGCTCCTCTTCCTTCGTGAATTGGATTTGTCGGTTGTAAGAATTTAAAGCGTTAAGCGTTTCTTCGACGTCTGATCTTTTTATAATGGCGAATATGTCATCTACATACTTAGTTACTACACGAGGCTTGGTTGTCTTCTTAAATACGTCGTCCAAAAGTTCCTCCATAATGATGTCCGCTATGATTGGTGAAGCGGGGGATCCCATGGGCATGCCTTTTAGTTGCTCATAAACTCTGTCCTCAAATTTGAAATATCGTGTATCCTTAATGCAAAATATTATTAAATCTATGAATATGTCCTTTGGTATTCCTGTATATTGCTCAATTTTTGTCCATTTTCTTTCAATCGTCTGAATCGCCAAGTTTATGGGTATACTTGGAAACAGGGATACAACGTCAAAGGAGATTAGAACTTCGTCATCTTGTATTGGCATGTCATTCACTTTAGACTTAAAGGCTATCGAGTCTTTTACATTGTATTTTGAGTCTTCTGTAATATTCTTTAATATGTTTACTATGTATTTGCATAGATTATACGAAGGTGAGTTTACTGACGAACAAATAGGTCGTAATGGTGTGCCCTCCTTGTGTATTTTTGAAAAATAATTCTTAAAGATAAATAAAAAGGTCAACGATAATTATCCAGAAATATAAAATTTTATTTCTGTAGAAAATTTGTCAAAATTTTATGTCTACTTTGTCAAACTGAATTATATACGTATTGGATCGATCTTTTTATACCCTCCATCATAGGATGGGGGTATATTAACTTTGTCATTCCGTTTGTAACACATCGAAATATTGCTCTAAGACCCCATAAAGTATATATATTCTGGGTCGTGGTGAAATTCTGAGTCGATCTAAGCATGTCCGTCCGTCCGTCCGTCTGTTGAAATCACGCTAACTTCCGAACGAAACAAGCTATCGACTTGAAACTTGGCACAAGTAGTTGTTATCGATGTAGGTCGGATGGTATTGAAAATGGGCCATATCGGTCCACTTTTACGTATAGCCCCCATATAAAGGGACCCTCAGATTTGGCTTGTGGAGCCTCTAACAGAAGCATATTTCATCCGATCCGGCTGAAATTCGGTAAATGGTGTTGGTATATGGTCTCTAACAAACATGCAAAAATTGGTCTACATCGGTCCATAATTATATATAGCCCCCATATAAACCGATCCCCAGATTTGGCTTGCGGAGCCTCAATGAGAAGCAAATTTCATTCGATCAGGCTGAAATTTGGTATAAGGTGTTGGTATATGGTCTCTAACAACCATGCAAAAATTGGTCCACATCGGTCCATAATTATATATAGCCCCCATATAAACCGATCCCCAGATTTGGGTTGCGGAGCCTCAAAGAGAAGCAAATTTCATCCGATCCGGCTGAAATTTGGTATATGGTGTTGGGATATGGTCTCTAACAACCATGCAAAAATTGGTCCACATCGGTCCATAATTATATATAGACCCCATATAAACCGATCCCCAGATTTGGGTTGCGGAGCCTCAAAGAGAAGCAAATTTCATCCGATCCGCCTGAAATTTGGTACATGGTGTTGGTATATGGTCTTTAATAACCATGCAAAAATTGGTCAACATCGGTCCATAATTATATATAGCCCCCATATAAACCGATCACCAGATTTGGCTTGCGGAGCCTCAAAGAGAAGCAAATTTCATCCGATCCGGCTGAAATTTGGTATAAGGTGTTGGTATATGGTCTCTAACAACCATGCAATAATTGGGCCACATCGGTCCATAATTATATATAGACCCCATATAAACCGATCTCCAGATTTGGCTTGCGAAGCCTTAAAGAGGAGCAAATTGCATCCGATCCGGGTGAAATTTGGTACATGGAATTGGTATATGGTCTCTAACAACCGTGCAAAAATTGGTCCACATCGGTCCATAATTATATATGGCGCCCATATAAACCGATCCCCAGATTTGGGTTGCGGAGACTCAAAGAGAAGAAAATTTCATCCGATCCCCCTGAAATTTGGTACATGATATTGGTATATGGTCTCTAACAACCATGCAAAAATTGGTCCACATCAATTCATAATTATATATAGCTCCCATATAAACCGATCCCCAGATTTGGCTTGCGAAGTCTCCAAGAGAAGCAAATTTCATCCAATCCGGTTGTAATTTGGAACATGGTGTTAGTATATGATCTTTAACAACCGTGCCAGAATTGGTCCATATCGGTCCATAATTATATATAGCCCCCATATAAAACATTCTCCAGATGTGACCTCCGGAGCCTCTTGGAGGAGCAAAATTCATCCGATCCGGTTCAAATTAGGCACGTGGTGTTAGTATATGGTCGCTAACAACCATACCAAAATTGGTCCAATCACACAAAAATTGGTCCATATCGGTTCATAATCATGGTTGCCACTAGAGCCAAAAATAATCCACCAAAATTTTATTTATATAGAAAATTTTGTCAAAATTTTATTTCTATAGAAAATTTTGTCAAAATTTTATTTCTAGAAAAATTTTTGTTAAAATTTTATTCGGTTCATAATAAAATTTTCATCATTGTCAAAATTTTATTTCTATAGAAAATTTTGTCAAAATTTTATTTCTATAGAAAATTTTGTTCAAATTTTATTCGGTTCATAATCATGGTTGCCACTCGAGCCAAAAATAATCTACCAAGATTTTATTTCTATAGAATATGTTGTCAAAAGTTTGTTTCTATAGAAAATTTTGTTAAAATTTGATTTCTGTAGAAATTTTTGTCAAAATTTTCTTTCTATGGAAAATGATGTCAAAATTTTTATTTCTATAGAACATTTTGTGAAAATTTTATTTCTATAGAAAATTTTGTTAAAATTTTATTTCTGTAGAAAATTTTGTCAAAATTTTATGTCTACTTTGTCAAACTTAATTATATACGTATTGGATCGATCTTTTTTGATTTAATATATACCACGTATGGACTTACATACAATTTAGAAGATGGTGTTAGGAGGTTTTAAGATACCTTGCCACCGGCAAGCGTTACCGCAACCCAAGTAATTCGATTGTGGATGGCAGTGTTTAGAAGAAGTTTCTACGCAATCCATGATGGAGGGTACATAAGCTTCGGCCTGGCCGAACTTACGGCCGTATATACTTGTTTTAAATTTCTTTTTTAAACTACTTTTTTGGAAGCTTTTTTATGCCCTCCACCATAGGATGGGGGTATATTAACTTTATCATTCCGTTTGTAACACATCGAAATATTGCTCTAAGACCCCATAAAGTGTATATATTCTGGGTCGTGGTGTAATTCTGAGTCGATCTGAGCATGTCCGACCGTCCGTCTGTTGAAATCACGCTAACTTCCGAACGAAACAAGCTATCGACTTGAAACTTTGGCACAAGTAGTTGTTATCGATGTAGGTCGGATGGTATTGAAAATGGGCCATATCGGTCTACTTTTACGTATAGCCCCCATTTAAAAGGACCCCCAAATTTGGCTTGCGATTGCTCTAAGAGAAGCAAATTTCATCCGATCCGGCTGAAATTTGGTACATGGTGTTAGTATATGGTCTCTAACAACCATGCAAAAATTGGTCCACATCCGTCCACTTTTACGTATAGCCCCCATATAAACAGACCCCCAAATTTGGCTTCCAGATCCTCTAAGAGAAGCAAATTTCATCCGATTCGGCTGAAATTTGGTACATGGTGTATATGGTCTCTAACAACCATGCAAAAATTGGTCCATATCGGTCCATAATTACATATAGCCCCCATATAAACCGATCCCCCGATTTGGCTTGCGGAGCCTCTAAGAGAACCAAATTTCATCCGATCCTGCTGAAATTTGGTACATGGTGTTAGTATATGTTCTTTAATGACCATGCAAAAATTGGTCCACATCGGCCCATAATTATATATAGCCCCAATATAAACCGATCCCCAGATTTGACCTCCGGAGCCTCTTAGAGGAGCAAAAGTCATCCGATTGAAATTTGGTCCGTGGTGTTAGTATATTGTCTCTAACAACCATGCTAAAATTGGTCCACATCGGCCCATAATTATATATAGCCCCCATATAAACCGATCCCCAGATTTGACCTCCGGAGCCTCTTAGAGGAGCAAAAGTCATCCGATCCGATTGAAATTTGGTCCGTGGTGTTAGTATATTGTCTCTAACAACCATGCTAAAATTGGTCCACATCGGCCCATAATTATATATAGCCCCCATATAAGCCGATCCCCAGATTTGTCCTCCGGAGCCTCTTGGAGGAGCAAAATTCATCCGATCCGGTTGAAATTTGGAACGTGGTGTTACAATGTGGTCTCCAACAAACACGCAAGAATTGGTCCATATCGGTCCATAATTATATATAGCCCCCATATAAACCGTTCCCCAGATTGGATCTCCGGAGCCTCTTGGAAGAGCAAAATTCATCCGATCCGGTTGAAATTTGCAACGTGGTGTTAGTATAAGGCCGCTAATAACCATGCCAAAATTGGTCCATATCGGTCTATAGTTATATATAGGCGATCATCAATCACACAAAAATTGGTCCTTATCGGTTTATAATCATGATTGCCACTCGAGCCAAAAATAATCTACCAAAATTTTATTTTTATTGAAAACATTGTCAAAATGTTATTTCTATAGAAAATTTTGTCAGAATTTTATTTCTATAGAACATTTTGTCAAAATTTTATTTCTATAGAAAATTTTGTCAAAATTTTATTTCTATAGAAAGTTTTATCCAAATTTTATTTCTATAGAAATTTTTTTTCCAAATTTTACTTCTATAGAAAATGTTGTAAAAATTTTATTTCTATAGAAACTTTAAACTTAATCTTCCTTTTTCAGTTTAATATATACCACGTATGGACTATGTGGTATATATTACGGTGTTAGGAAGTTTTAAGATACCTTGCCATCGGCAAGTGTTACCGCAACCCAAGTAATTCGATTGTGGATGACAGTCTTCAGTAGAAGTTTCTACGCAATCCATGGTGGAGGGTACATAAGCTTCGGCCTGGCCGAACTTACGGCCGTATATACTTGTTTTTAGCTGGGATGTACTCTATAGCCAATTACCCGACAAAAACTCTCATTACCAAATAATCTTGAGAGGTAACTTAGTCCAAAATTATTAAATGGAAGCTTTGCCTGCTTCGGAAGCGAGATTTCAAGAGATTGATGTATATTGACTTGGAATTTCACAACCCCCCGTAATTTATGTCTACACATTTTGGGGTCCGATACCGTCTTCGATGCGTTACATACGGAATGACGAAGATGGTGATCATCCCATTCTGTAGTGAAGGGTATTAAAATATTTTCGAAAAATTCTAAAACATATATACTATTCAAAGAAATAACAAATATCAGAAAACTGTTTATTTTCTTAAGTGTTTTGTTTTTTGCTGCCAATACTATAGACTTTGTGTATCTTTATAACCATGTCCATTATTTGGCAGCAAACATTGCTGTTTGCATTGAAAAAATTGACTGAATAGGCGCGTGTTCTTATGGGACGTGTGTCCGAAACTATGACGAGTGACAGCTATGAGCATAAATTCATTGGTATAAGGAAAACATTTCATTAAGACAATGAAAATATTCCTTAATAGTACGAATCTTTTCGTTGATTAACAGAAAATTCTTTATAATAACAAAAAGATTCGTTATATCAACTAATTTGGTTTATTGCCTCAAAATTAAATGACGATTGATTTGTAAATATAATGAAGTGTATTCAAGGATTAAGGAGTTTGTTATTAATTCCGAGGTAAAGAAGCGTTCATGTCTATAGACAAAGGATTTTGTTATTGATTTTGTTCTTTTATTCATGTGGTATTTTTTCAAAACATTGCTTTTTAAGTTGTACATCGCTTTTATTTATTTTTTTTCGGAGTATATTTTTTGTAGAAACCTATTTTTTCCATTTAAACAAAAATTTGAAAAAAAAATGAAAATTCTTGTAATTTGCAAAACATTCTCAGAAGAAATTCCGTGGAAGTGAAAAAGGCAACAGGCACAGGTTCAAATCTCCGTGGGAGTGAAATTTTTAATTTTATTTTCATTATTATTTTATTATGTTTTTGTTTCCTTTCTTATTTGCGAAATTTAAGTGCCCAAAATTTATAATTAAACTGTGTGTAAGAGAGAAGTTCACCAATGTGGTATCACAATGGACTGAATAGTCTAAGTGAGCCTGATACATCGCGCTGCCACCTTACCTAACCTAACCTAACTGTCAAATTGCGTATTTTCTAAGACTGGTCCAAGGGAGCCACCGTGGTGCATTGGTTAGCATGCCCGCCTTGCATACACAAGGTCGTGGGTTCGATTCCTGCTACGACCGAACACCAAAAAGTTTTTCAGCGGTGGATTATCCCACCTCAGTAATGCTGGTGACATTTCTGAGGGTTTCAAAGCTTCTCTAAGTGGTTTCACAGGAATGTGGAACGCCGTTCGGACTCGGCTATAAAAAGGAGGTCCCTTGTCATTGAGCTTAACATGGAATCGGGCAGCACTCAGTGATAAGAGAGAAGTTCACCACTGTGGTATCACAATGGACTGAATAGTCTAAGTGAGCCTGATACATCGGGCTGCCACATAACCTAACCAAAGACTGGTCCAAAAGAACTCCCGGGTGCTATTAAAAAGAATTTTCAATTTTTTAATTTTTTTTTACTGGGTAATGCCATTCTTCTGTAACAAGCGGTTTAAAAAAAATCAAAAACGTCTCCTACTTTTTAATGCTTTTTATACCCTCCACCATAGGATGGCGGGTTTAGTAACTTTGTCATTCCGTTTGTAACACATCGAAATATTGCTCTAAGACCCCATAAAGTATATATATTCTGCGTCGTGGTGAAATTCTGGGTCGATCTAAACATGTCCGTCCGTCCGTCCTTTTAAATCACGCTAACTTCCGAACGAAACAAGCTATCGACTTGAAACTTGGCACAAACAGTTGTTATTGATAAAGGTCAGACGGTATTGCAAATGGGTCATATCGGTTCACTTTTACGTATAGCCCCCATATTAACGGACACCCAGATTTGGCTTGCGAAGCCTCTACGAGAACCATGTCTTATCCGATCTGAATTTGGTACTTGGTGTTGGTATATGGTCTCTAACAACCATGCAAAAATTGGTCCACATCGGTTCATAATTATATAATTATATGCAAGCATGCAAACATTTGTCCACATCGGTCCATAATTATATATAGCCCCCATATAAACCGATCCCCAGATATGGCTTGCGGAGCCTCTAAGAGAGGCAAATTTCATCCGATTTGGTAGAAATTTGGTACGACGTGTTAGTATATCTATAAAAACCATGCCAGAATTGATTCATATCGGTCCATAATTATATATAGCCCGTATATAAACCGATCCCCAGATTTGACCTCCGGAGCCTCTTGGAGGAGCAAAATTCATCCGATCCAGTTGAAATTTGGTACATTTCGTTAGTGTATGGCCGATAAAAACCATGCCGAAATTGGTACGTATCGATCTATATTATTATAGCCCCCAAATAATCCGATCCCCAGTCACAGAAAAATCACGATTGCCCTCGAGCCAAAAATAATCTATCAAAATTTTATTGCCATAGAAAATTTTGTTAAAATGTTATATTTCTATAGAAAATTTTGTCAAAATTTTATTTCTATAGAAAATTTTGTCAACATTTTATGCCTTTAGGAATTTTTTTCAAAATATAATTTCTATACAAAATTTCGTCAAAAAATTATATTTATAAGCATTTCATAGTTGGAGAGGAATATTTTGCAGAATCTTCCAAAACATCAAGAATTCTACCAATCTACTAAACAGTAAAAATCTGCCATTTTTGGTAGTCTCGTGTTCATAATTGTATATAGCCCTCATATAAAACAACCCCCATATTTCAAATCTGGCTCTATAATTACCGCACAAAAGTTAATATCGGTTCGTAATTATTTCTTCTTTGCATGTTTGAGGCCATATATTAACACCACGTACCAAATTTCAACTGAATCGGATGAATTTTGGTCTTCCGGAGGTCAAATCTGGTGATCGGTTTATATGGGGGCTATATATAATTATGGACCGATGTGGACCAATTTTTGCAGACGGACGGACGGATATGCTCAGATCGACTCAGAATTTCACCACGAATATATATACTTTATGGGGTCTTAGAGCAATATTTCGATGTGTTACAAACGGAAAGACAAAGTTAATTTACCCCCCATCCTATGGTGGAGGGTATAAAAAGACTACAGTGTTTAGGCAATCTTTTCGTTATTCGAAGTTCAAGGTCTTTATAATATACTCCGAAACCCACTTGCCCATTCAATTTGGAGTCATTGGTGTAGAGTTTCAAACTTTTTGTAGAAAAACGGTTTCGCCTTTTCTTATTATTGAAATGTCTTATTTTTTATACCCTCCATCATAGGATGGGGGTATATTAACTTTGTCATTCCGTTTGTAACACATCGAAATATTGCTCTAAGACCCCATAAAGTATATATATTCTGGGTCCGGGTGGTGGTGAAATTCTGAGTCGATCTAAGCATGTCCGTCCGTCCGTCCGTCCGTCTGTTGAAATCACGCTAACTTCCGAACGAAACAAGCTATCGACTTGAAACTTGGCACAAGTAGTTGTTATCGATGTAGGTCGGATGGTATTGAAAATGGGCCATATCGGTCCACTTTTACGTATAGCCCCCATATAAAGGTACCCTCAGATTTGGCTTGTGGAGCCTCTAAAAGAAGCATATTTCATCCGATCCGGCTGAAATTTGGTATATGGTGTTGGTATATGGTCTCTAACAACCATGCAAAAATTGGTCCACATCGGTCCATAATTATATATAGCCCCCATATAAACCGATCCCCAGATTTGGCTTGTGGAGCTTCTAACAGAAGCATATTTCATCCGATCCGGCTGAAATTTGGTACATGGTGTTGGTATATGGTCTCTAACAACCACGCAAAAATTGGTTCCCATCGGTCCATAATTATATATAGCCCCCATATAAACCGATCCCCAGATTTGGCTTGCGGAGCCTCAAAGAGAAGAAAATTTCATCCGATCCGGCTGAAATTTGGTACATAATGTTGGTATATGGTCTCTAACAACCATGCAAAAATTGGTCCATATCGGTTCTTAATTATATATAGCCCCCATATAAACCGATCCCCAGATTTGGCTAGTGGAGCCTCTAAGAGAAGCATATTTCATCCGATCCGGATGAAATTTGGTACATGGTGTTGGTATATGGTCTCTAACAATCATGCAAAAATTGGTCCACATTGGTCCATAATTATATATAGCCCCCATATAAACCGATCCCCAGATTTTGCCTTGCGGAGCCTCAAAGAGAAGCAAATTTCATCCGATCCGGTTGAAATTTGGTACATGCTGTTGGTATATGGTCTCTAACAACCGTGCAAAAATTGGTCCACATCGTTTCATAATTATATATAGCCCCCATATAAACCGATCCCCAGATTTGGCTTGCGAAGTCTCCAAGAGAAGCAAATTTCATCCAATCCGGTTGTAATTTGGAACATGGCCCATATCGGTCCATAATTATATATAGCCCCCATATAAAACGTTCTCCAGATTTGACCTCCGGAGCCTCTTGGAGGAGCAAAATTCATCCGATCCGGTTCAAAGTAGGAACGTGGCGTTAGTATATGGTCGCTAACAACCATACCAAAATTGGTCCAATCACACAAAAATTGGTCCATATCGGTTCATAATCATGGTTGCCACTAGAGCCAAAAATAATCTACCAAAAATTTTATTTCTATAGAAAATGTTGTCAAAATTTTATTTCTAGAGAAAATTTTGTTAAAATTTTATTCGGTTCATAATAAAATTTTCATCATTGTCAAAATTTTATTTCTATAGAAAATTTTGTCAAAATTTTATTTCTATAGAAAATTTTGTTCAAATTTTATTCGGTTCATAATCATAGTTGCCACTCGAGCCAAAAATAATCGACCAAGATTTTATTTCTATAGAAAATTTTGCCAAAAGTTTATTTCTATAGAAAATTTTGTTAAAATTTTATTTCTGTAGAAATTTTTGTCAAAATTTTCTTTCTATAGAAAATTTTGTCAAAATTTTTATTTCTATAGAAAATTTTGTGAAAATTTTATTTCCATAGAAAATTTTTTAATATTTTCTTTCTGCAGAAAATTTTGTCAAAATTTTATGTCTACTTTGTCAAACTGAATTATATACGTATTGGATCGATCTTTTTTGATTTAATATATACCACGTATGGACATACAATTTAGAAGATGGTGTTAGGAGGTTTTAAGATACCTTGCCATCGGCAAGCGTTACCGCAACTTAAGTAATTCGATTGTGGATGGCAGTGTTTAGAAGAAGTTTCTACGCAATCCATGATGGAGGGTACATAAGCTTCGGCCTGGCCGAACTTACGGCCGTATATACTTGTTTAACTTTCGATTTTACTCCTGCATATTCATCGTTTGTATCTCTTAGAGAAAAACTAACAGCTTGTTTTTGTACGTCGAACGTACGCTCTACCGATCGATTGAAATGCATAGAAACAGCTGAGTTTTGGTTATAAATTCAGCTGTTTGTTTCCATTTCAGTCGATCGATAGAGCTCGCTCGACAGAAACTCATTGGCCATAGAAATATTTGCGTCATATTCCCCTTCCAACGCAAAGACGACATTTTCGTTAGAAGACGAATCAGTCAGTTATGGCCAATGTCGATTTGTTTCGATTTTCAAATATATCAAAATTCGATCAGACGAATTTAAAGACAACATTTTTGTGGTGTTCATATTCCTTCTCTGCGTGTACTGTATATTCACTACTGTATTTTAAATTAATATCAAGCAATATAAGTTAAATTAAATGCATATTTTTTTAATTTGATTTTTTTTTTTTTAATTTCCTGCTTACCTGAAACACTGTCAAAGGCATATGAAACTCTGCGCCTCCGGTAATTAGAAAACCCCATGTTGAGTCATCTTTTACTGCATATGCATCGGAGTCAACATCAAAGGCTGGAAAACCATCGGTATCTCCAATACCACATGACAACTTAATGATGGGTGCCTTCTTTGGAGGTTCTGCGTTAAACGAATACATCGCTAGAAAATTTGGTTCTGGCATTTTGATGGCTGCTGTTTTTGTTGTTGCTGTTACAGTTGAATTATATTCTACACAATAAACTTAATCGTTTTTGTTTGTTTTGATTTTGTACTCTCGCTCTCTTTAGCTCACAACACGTGGCATGCTCAATAAAAGAGAACTATTTTGATTTTTGTTATGATTTACTCTTCTCGCTCTTATCACAAAGAGATTGCAGTGGTTTCACTTTAAGAGATGCTTTGATTTGTTTTTTTAAATTTCTTTCTTAAGAGATTTTAGTGAACTTTTTTTTATTTTTTGTTTTTTTTTGAAAATTTTATTTCGAAAATATATAAAATGTATGAATTTTTGAGATGTCTTTTGATATATTTGGTTAACTGAGAATAAACTCAAAAATTTTTGTTTGGGGCCGGTATATTTTGTTTGTTTTTTTTAC
Organism: Haematobia irritans; assembly: GCF_050003625.1. Classification (NCBI taxonomy): domain Eukaryota; kingdom Metazoa; phylum Arthropoda; class Insecta; order Diptera; family Muscidae; genus Haematobia; species Haematobia irritans. The sequence goes on along the minus strand of NC_134401.1, from coordinate 103,201,790 downwards.
TTTTTAAAGATATTTCCACATGAAATGGGTATCTTTCGGAAAAGAATCTTGTTACATTTTTATGAAATTTTATTGCATAACAGGGATCGTTTTTTTTTTAGGTGGAAAATTTGTAACCAATTTGCGAATTATTTGTTTATTTTTAAGAATCTGCAATTCCCTTGTGAATATTCACTAAATTAATTTATTGATTTTTTCCAGAAGCTTGCTTTTACATTCTATGTATATTTTTATAATTTATGTAAATTAATTCACTTTGCTTATTTGATTGCGATCACTTTGTGTAGAATTTGTGATTTTTTTCTGTAAAGTTCAGTGTTTGGCTGCAATTTAGCGACTGATTATTTTTAAAGTTTTCTTCGTCTGGTTACGATTCATGCTTTTTCTTCCACTAGTTGAGCATTTTTTTATTTTTTTTTACGCTACATTGAGTGTTGTTGGACAAATAGAAAGAATAGTGTTGAGATCATATATTGCCTACTTAAAATAATGATCGAATATAAACAAATTTTAAACGAACTACAGTGAAGTTTCAGTGCTTTGTAGTCAAAATGCAAAAAGACAAAAAATTTAAAGACAATTTCATTAAATTTAAAGAATTTTTCTGAATTATTAAAGTCAAGTTGACCTTAGCCCAAACATTTTATCTTTCATGTTATGATACCCATTTGTAAGTGAAATCATTTAATTATAAGGACAATACGACTTCATTGAAAAGTTTATCGACTTTTGGACAAGGAAAAAACTTTATATTAGAGAAATGCGTCTTCTATGCAAAGCAAAATTTGCATTCGTATTTTAAAGACATCAAAACTTTGACCTCACGACTATATTTTTTTAGTGTATTCTGCTTTGCAAACATGTCTGTGACTTGGTGCTAAAAGGGCCAATGTCAATATTTTGCTGTTTTGAGTTAATCATTGCATTAGATTTCTTTTTTTGCTCTCTTTCATAATTATAAAACAGTCAATCTTAAATTTTACCCAGAAGGGGTTAAATAGCCGTAAAGCTGGCCAATGTCATTATGAACTCATCTATTTGGGCATCCCAATCGAACCCGAAATGAAAAAAAAACTTTTGAGATATGTCGAACAATAGGTTATTCTGATAATTTTATTTCTCTAAATATGAAAATGCTTGATATTAAAATCTTAATGGATCTAAGATTTTAATATCAAGCGAGTGCGGGGATAAATAAATTACGACTGAAAAGGCGGGGAATTAAATAAAATAATTTATCAATGAGGGGGAAAACAAATAAAAACGCAATTAACTTTTGTTTTTTTTTTTTTTAATAAATTAAAATTGAATTTATTTGGCGGGGGTCATCGTACCTTCGGGTATATGAGAGAGAGAGATTGAAAGTGAGAGCAACTTTCGTTCAATTATATGCCATTTTTTCAAACATCGTTATAAAGTGCAGGGGTGTATTTTACAATTCATAAAAACTTAAATCTAACAGGGTGTCAACCTGAACAACGACTATTTAAAAATTGTAACTAACTGGAGCACAGGTACCAGTTCTATAGTAGGTCCGCCAGTGGCAATTTGCACCAATTTCTCATAGGGTGACTTTAGGAATTTTATTTTTTTTTCGTTTTTTCAGCATTTTTCTTCATATGCTATCAAAGTCCTTTAAAAACAAGTTTTCGACAACTTTTTTTCAAAATTCAGACACGAGTTCCAGTAGGAATTATGCTATTTTTCAAGTAAAAACGTCTTTAAAATAATGTGTTGAAAAACATGTCCTATTTTTGAACGATTTTTTGCTTTGCAACAAGACAACAAATTTAAAGACAATTTCATTAATTTTAAAGAACTTTTCTGAATTATTAAAGTCAAGTTGACCATAGCCCAAAACTGTTTTCTTTCATGTTATGATACCCATTTTTAAGTCCAATCACTTAATTATAAGAACACGTCTTCATTGAAAAGTTTATCGACTTTTGGACAAGGAAAAAAAAATTCTATTGAAAAGTTTGTCAAAATTTTATTTCTGTAGAAAATTGTGCCAACAATCTTATTTCTATAGGAAAGATTTTCAAAATTTTATTTCTCTAGAAAAATTTGTCAAAATTGTATTTATCTAGAAAATTTTGTCAAAATTTTATTTCTCTAGAAAATTTTGCCAAAAATGTTATTTCTATAGAAAATTTTGTCAAAATTTCATTTCTATAGGAAAGATCGTCAAAATTTTATTTCTATAGAAAAGTTTGTCAAAATTTCTCTAGAAAACTTTGTAAAAATTGTATTTCTATTAAAATTTTTGTTAAAAATTTTATTTCTCTAGAAAATTTTGTCAAAATTTTATTTTTATAGAAAATTTTGTCTAAATGTTATTTCTCTAGAAAATTTTGTCAAAATTTTAGTTCTATTGAAAAGTTTGTCAAAATTTTATTTCTATAGGAAAGATTGGTAATTTTTTATTTCTATAGAAAATTTGGCCAAAATTTTATTTCTATAAAAAATATTGTCACCTTTTTTTTATAGAAAATTTTGTCAAAAATTTATTTCTATAGAAAATTTTTTTTCACTAGAAATTTTTGTCAAAATTTTATTTCTATCGAAAAGTTTGTCTAAATGTTATTTCTCCAGAAAATTTTGGCCAACATTTTATTTCTATTGAAAAGTGTGTCAAAATTTTACTTCTATTGAAAAGTGTGTCAAAATTTTATTTTTATAGTAAATTTTGTCAAAAATTTATTTGTATAGAAAATTTTGTCAAAATTTTTTTTCTATAGAAAAGTTTGTCTAAATGTTATTTCTCTAGAAAATTTTGTCAAAATTTTACTTCTATTGAAAAGTTTGTCAAAACTTTATTTCTATAAGAAAGATTGGCAATATTTTAGTTCTCTAGAAAAATTTGTTAAAATTTTATTCCTATAGAAATTTTGTCAATATTTGACTTCTATAGAAAGTTTTGTTAAATTTTTATGGAAAATTTTCTCAAAATTGTGTTTTTATAAACAATTTTGTCAAAATTTTATTTCTATAGGAAAATTTGTCAAAAGTTTATTTCTATAGAAAATTTTGTCAAAACTTTATTTCTATAGAAAATTTTGTCAAAATTTTATTTCTATAGTAAATGTTGTCAAAATTTTATTTGTATAGAAAATGTTGTCAAAAACTTATTTCTATAGAAAATGTTGTCAAAATTTTATTTCTCTAGAAAATTTTGTCAAGTTTTTCTTCTATAGAAAATTTTTTCACAATGTTATTTGTATAGAAAATATTGTCAAAAATTTTATTTGTATAGAAAATGTTGTCAAAAATTTTATTTCTATTGAAAAGTTTGCCAAAATTTTATTTCTCTAGAAAATTTTGCAAAAATTTTATTTCTTTAGGAAAAAATTGTCAACATTTTATTTCTCTTGACAATTTTGTCAAAATTTCATTTCTCTAGACAATTTTGTCAAGATTTTATTTCTATAGAAAATTTTGTCAAAATTTTATTTCTATATAAAATTTTGTCAATGTTGTTTTTTTCTTTTTATAGAAAACTTTTTCAAAATGTTATTTGTATAGCAAATATTGTCAAAAATGTTATTTGTATAGAAAATGTTGTCAAAAATTTTATTTCTATTGAAAAGTTTGTCAAAATTTTAGTTCTCTAGAAAATTTTGCCAAAAATTTTATTTCTATAGGAAAGATTTTAAAAATTTTATTTCTATAGAAAAATTTTGTAAAAATTGTATTTATCAAGAAAATTTTGCCAAAAATGTTATTTCTATAGAAAATTTTGTCAAAATTTCATTTCTATAGGAAAGATTGTCAAAATTTTATTTCTATAGAAAAGTTTGTCAAAATTATATTTCTCTAGAAAATTTTGTAAAAATTGTATTTCTATTAAAAAGTTTGTCAAAATTTTATTTCTCTATAAAATTATGTCAAAATTTTATTTCTATAGAAAAGTTTGTCTAAACGTTATTTCTCTAGAAAATTTTGTCAAAATTTTACTTCTATAGAAAAGTTTGTCAAAATTTTATTTCTCTAGAAAATTTTGTGAAGATTGTATTTCTATTGAAAAGTTTGTCAAAATTTTAAATCTCTAGACAATTTTATGAGAATTTTATTTCTATAGGAATTTGGTCAAAATTTTATTTCTATGGAAAAGATTGCCAAAATTTAATTGAAAAATTTGTTAAAATTTTATTTCTATAGAAAAATTTGTTAAAATTTTATTTCTCTAGACAATTTTGTAAAAATTTCATTTCTATAGTAAAGATTGTCAAAATTTTATTTCTCTAGAAAATTTTGTCAATCTTTTATTTCTATAGAGAAATTTTGTCAACATTTGATTTCTATAGAAAATTTTGTCATATTTTTACTTCTATAGAAAATTTTCTCAAAATTTTGTTTCTATAGACAATTTAGTCAAAATTTTATTTCTTTAGAAAATTTTGTCAAAATTGTATTTCTTTAGAAAAGTTCGTCAAAATTTCATTTCTATCGAAAATTTTATTTCTATAGAACATTTTGTCAAAATTTTATTTGAAAAATTTTATTCTATAGAAAAATTTGTCAAAATTTTATTTCTATAGAAAATGTTGTCAAAATGTTATTTCTATAGAACATTATTTCAAAATTTTATTTCTATAGAATATTTCGTCAAAATTTTATTTCTATAGAAAATTTTGTCAAAATTTTATTTCTATAGATTTTTTTTTTTTCAAAATTTTATTTCTATAGAAAATTTTTTCAAAATTTTATTTCTGTAGAAAATTTTGTCAAAATTTTATTTCTATAGAAAATTTTTTCAAAATTTTATTTCTGTAGAAAATAGAATTTTTTTTCACCAAACTTTAAAAAATCATCTATTATTTTTTTTTAGAATTCTACCACTTGTGGTAACCGTGCTACCTACCCCAATGCATATAGTCCTTACGGAGATCAATCGCTAGATTTGTTTTATTTAGCTTTAAAAACCTAAAACTTTTGAATCGATGATGTAGGGTACATTAGCTTCGGTCCTGCTAAACTAAATCTGGTTATTTTACTGCTTCGAAATAAAATATAATTTGATTTTTTTTCCTCATGCTATGTATTTGTTGCAATAATAGTTCAAATGGTTTTTGTATCTCAGTTTTATGTGATTTTACCATTTCCGATTATCTGTTTAGTTTTTTGTTCGTTTCATTCATTCCTAAAATCAGATGCGTGCTGCGGCCTTTTCATCACTCGAAGTGAGCATTCTCGTTATCTGCTGTTTGCTTAAGATTTTCTTTTTTTTGTGTTCTTCTGCTCTCCCTCTGCTATTTGCGTGCAGCGAGCGTGTGTGTCAAGAGTTGTTGTTTTAGGTCAACCAAAGTTATTTTGGGATAGGTCTTTTTCGTTTATCTACAGGCAACGTGTAAGCAAAACAAACATTTTTTTTTGAAAGACCCAATGGGAAATTTTTCACCCAAAGCAAAACTTTTTTCATAGCCACATTTTAAGAAAACATCATTCAGTATATTACTGATATTTTTCTTTCGTGATTAAAATATCTATTGAAAATGGTTTATGTAACCATTTTTTTTTATAATTTCAGTATAAAAGTATTATGAAAAAGCTTAAGCCCGGCAAAGGTGATTATATGATACTCTACATAGAAAAAAATATCACCAATATATATATATTTTTTAATATTTACTAAATAATTTAATGATTCATTCGGTCAAAAGTTAATTAATAAATTAATTAATTAAGTGATTGATTAATAAATTTTTGGGTGCTGCTAATTTTTTAATCGAAAAAAATACCGCCATAAAAAATGAAGAGTGATGACTAATAAATAGGATTTTTTCTTGGGATTGTTCCCATTCCTGCATTTTTTTTAATTTCCTGAGTTCCCGCATAAAGAAAACTTTCATTAATGTGGTATCAAAAAAGCAAGTAAATAAGGCCGTATCTTATGTATCATGCGTACAAAGTTATACGAAAGACGGTCATCCACAATCGAATTACTTGGGATATTTCTAACTACGAATTCTAGAAGCCCAAGAAGTACAAAAGGGAGATCAGTCTATATAGGGGCTATATCAAAACATGGACCGATACGGACCATTTTCGACACACCTCTTTATAGTCCTTTTATATGGGGGCCAAACCAAAATATAGACCAATAGGCACCATTTGCGACACACCTATTTGTGATCTTAAAATACCTTTTATTTTCAATTTAGAGCAAATCGGCTAGAAAATATAGTCTCTAGACGCCCACGAAGTAAAATCGAGAGATCGGTCTATATGGGGGTTATATCAAAAAATGGACCGATACACCTCAATTTCGGCACACATATTTGGGGTCCCAAAATACATCTAGATTTCCAATTTCAGGCAAATCGGGTAATAAATACAGTTTCTAGACGCCCAAGAAGCAAAATCGGGAGATCGGTCTATATGGGGGCTATACCAAACCATGGACCGACACTCACCATTTTCGACACACCTCTTTATGGTCCTAAAATAACTCTAGATTTTAAATTTCAGAAAAATAGAGTTTCTAGACGCCCAAGAAGCAAAAACGGGAGATCGGTCTATATGGGGGCTATACCAAAACATGTACCGATGGGCACCATTTTCGGCACACCTTTTTATGGTCCTCAATTAGATTTTTAATTTCAAGCAAATTGGATAAATACTACGGTTTTTATACCCTCCATCATAGGATGGGGGTATATTAACTTTGTCATTCCGTTTGTAACACATAGAAATATTGCTCTAAGACCCCATAAAGTATATATATTCTGGGTCGTGGTGAAATTCTGAGTCGATCTAAGCATGTCCGTCCGTCCGTCCGTCTGTTGAAATCACGCTAACTTCCGAACGAAACAAGCTATCGACTTGAAACTTGGCACAAGTAGTTGTTATCGATGTAGGTCGGATGGTATTGAAAATGGGCCATATCGGTCTACCTTTACGTATAGCCCCCATATAAAGGGGCCCTCAGATTTGGCTTGTGGAGCCTCTAACAGAAGCATATTTCATCCGATCCGGCTGAAATTTGGTATATGGTGTTGGTATATGGTCTCTAACAACCATGCAAAAATTGGTCCACATCGGTCCATAATTATATATATAGCCCCCATATAAACCGATCCCCAGATTTGGCTTGCGGAGCCTAAAAGAAGCAAATTTCATCCGATCCGGCTGAAATTTGGTACATGATGTTGGTATATGGTCTCTAATAACCATGCAAAAATTGGTACACATCGGTCCATAATTATATATATAGCCCCCATATAAACCGATCCCCAGATTTGGCTTGCGGAGCCTCAAAGAGAAGAAAATTTCATCCGATCCGGCTGAAATTTGGTACATGGTGTTGGTATATGGTCTCTAACAATCGTGCAAAAATTGGTCCACATCGGTCCATAATTATATATAGACCCCATATAAACCGATCTCCAGATTTGGCCTCCGGAGCCTCTTGGAGGAGCAAAATTCATCCGATCCGGTTCAAATTAGGAACGTGGTGTTAGTATATGGTCACTTACAACCATACCAAAATTGGTCCAATCACACAAAAATTGGTCCATATCGGTTCATAATCATGGTTGCCACTCGAGCCAAAAATAATCTACCATGATTTTATTTCTATAGAAAATTTTGTCAATATTTTTATTTCTATAGAAAATTTTGTGAAAATTTTATTTCTATAGAAAATTTGTCAAAATTTTATGTCTACTTTGTCAAACTGAATTATATACGTATTGGATCGATCTTTTTTGATTTAATATATACCACGTATGGACTTACATAAAATTTAGAAGATGGTGTCAGGAGGTTTTAAGATACCTTGCCATCGGCAAGCGTTGCCGCAACTTAAGTAATTCGATTGTGGATGGCAGTGTTTAGAAGAAGTTTCTACGCAATCCATGATGGAGGGTACATATGTTTCGGCCTGGCCGAACTTACGGCCGTATATAATTGTTATAAGCTCAAGACCCCAAATCGGGAAATCGGTTTATATGGGGATTATATCAAAACTTGGACCGATATATCCCATCTTCGAACTTGACCTGTCTGCAAACAAAAAACGAATCTGTGTCAAATTTCAGGATGATAGCGCCATTATTGAAGGCTTTAGCGTGATTGCAACAGACAGACAGACGGATATGCTTATATCGTCTTAGAATTTCTCCTTGATCAAGAATATATATACTTTATATAGTCGGAAATCGATATTTCGATGTGTTACACACGGAATGACAAACTTATTATACCCCCATCACCATTCTATGCTGGTGGGTATAATAAAGCGATTTGGAACCACTGTGCGTCGCAGAAAAAAATTGATCATCTCCATTCTCTGCACAGAAAAAACTCCACGAGAATTTTTCCAATTAAAATTTTTATTGAGTTTTCAAAGATATTCAATTGATTCAACAAATTTTTTAATTGAAACAAAAATCAATCACAAATATTAATAGCATCAACTAGCCGTCAAACCGCCGCCGGAGGTAAAAATTTAGTGGCAGCCGCCGACAAAAATGGGTCGGTTTCATTCTCTGTTTCAGTTCGGTCAGTGCTGCTAATTTACCATCTAATTTACCAAGATAAAGCTGTGGGATGCATGTTCCACAGCAACACCATTTTTCAATATAATACATTTGCTATTTCATTGGAATTGAATAATAAAGATGACCGTTCGATAATGATATAATACAATAAAATAATTAAGGTCATAATTACCATGAATCTACAATTTTAAGGATCGAGTTAATTGACGCATGCCACTGAATATATTTGCCGAAGATAATTCCTACAGGTCCACCTATTAAAGCTTTTACGAAATAGGCCGAACTGTTCTGTAGGTTCCGTTTGGCATGTCCATTACTCTTCGTCACAAATAAGATGGACATGCTTTTTGAACACACATACAAACTCTGCCAAATGCTAAGTTTCTATTAAAAATAGAGAATAAAATGCGAAAATGTATTTGCTTGTGTTTGATGAGTTCCGTAAAAATGGATACATGAGTTAGGAAAATAAAAACCACTAAGTTTCGGCAGTCAGATTCACTTCCTCATTAAGTCATTAACCTGTAAACACAAAATGCTGTCGAAATGTCCAAAAATATCCAATTGAATTGAGTGCGTGCCATGAATTGAGTAAAAGAAAATCTCTTAATAAGATTTCCATGGGAAAATGTTTACACTAACAACCATTGAACTCGCAAGATAGAAGCAATTTTACTATTATAAAAGAGAACATTTAATGGGAATCCGAAAAATTATTATGCTCCTAAGATATTCGTCCGAAAAATATATGATGTTTCTTTTTAAGAGAAACTATCTCAAAAAAATTTAAACGATTTCGACACAGGTATATTACCCAAATGACATTTTGATGATTGATATGAGCAAGAAATGATAGTCGAATATTTTACAATAAGAAATAAAATATTTCTCACAAAGCCAAAACTGCCAGCTGTGCAATTTCTTCAACATGAAATAAATTTCTGTAATCTTAAGAGGCACAATACTAGGGTGGATCAAATTTAATTATCTACACGCTCACAAAAAATCGCTTCTGTAACATATACTCCCAAACATATTTTGCTTCAAGCATATATATTTTTAGGTATTGCCCAAACATTTATATGTTTGATCTCTTCCAATATATAATATGTTTGAAAGCATATTGGTCTAAACAATATATGTTTGGGTAGTCTAAGTTCGAAACATTTTGTATTTTTGCATCCAAATTCAATAATATTGTCTTCCAAAAAACAATATGTTATTATGTGAACATATAATATGTTTGGAAGCATTTTGCACCCAAAAATATTATATGCTTAAACAAAATTCTCCCAAACAATATTGTGCTCAAAATTTTATTTATTTATTTATATATTTACAATCATAATGAATTATGAAAATAAACAGGTAACATACACTGGTAGAAAAACGTTTCGTACTATTAACGAACGGGCGTCGTTGATTATTTTTCGTTAATATTACGAAATGTTTCGTTATAAGAACGAAAGTGATCGTTAATACAACGAAATCAATCGTTAAAAGACAATTTTGTGTTTTGGTTTTTCGTTATATTAATGAAACACGTTTCGTTAATATTACGAATATTAACTTTGTAATTTTTTCAAGAATTAGAATAAACAGTTTTCCAAGATGGAATTATTATAATCATTTGCACATAGAGAGTAACTTTTGGAAACTTTTAGCCTTTAAAATAGTCGTTTTATATACTCCGAAACTGGAATTGAAAATTTCATTTGTAAAACGAAAGCGATCGTTAATACAATGATATGGATCGTTAAAAAATAAATTTTAAATTGTCATATTTCGTCATATTAATGAAATATGTTCATTAATAATACGAATGGGAGTTTGAGTATTTCTGCCTCTCTATCTAAAACGTCTCTCCATACTCTCTCTCTCTCTAATACGTCTGTAGCGTCAGTGTTGCCAATTTGGTGCTTTTAGCACCAAATTTAGTGCTTTTTGATTTCTAAAAAGCACCAAATTGCCTTTTTGGTGCCTTTTCAAAAAAAGCACCAACTTGGTGCTTTCTGGCATTTTCATTTAGTGCTTTTAGTGCTTTTTTTATTTTGAACAGTATTAAGTTTAATTGATACAAAATTTTTGATTAGACTTTCAAGAGCCGAAGAAACTCAAATTTATTGCCAAATATAGAATTTGTTATGAAGTTGGTATTGATTATTTTTTAATTAATATTGTTATTTAGGGTATTCTGTAGGAAAGTCGAGCGATGAGTGTCGAATTTTTGAATTTGGTAAAGATGTCATTACCCTGCCAGCATTTCAAAGTTCCATTTCAACCTCATCGTTACCACAGACTCGTAAATGTCACTTCAACCATCATGAAAAGGTACATCAAAAAGTACATGCAAGTAATTTGCCATCCCTACTGTTAAAAAAGCCATTTTTTTGTGCGCAACCAGCTTGTTATATTTTAATTAAATAAAAACGAAAATAAAGTTCTGAAAACATAGATTATACGCTTAAAATTGTGAAAGGTATATTGGTGAACAATTTGGTGATTTTCCAAATGGAATAAAGTGATTGTTTTTCAGATATTTTACAGACACGCTGCGCCTCCATGGAATAAAAACACTGGTTGATAGACGCAGCAACATGTAACTCGCTACTTGTAACTCAACATCATCATTAATGCCAAAAATTATGTTAAATGTAATGTGATAGTGGTATAAATGTTATATTTTTAAGAATTTGTAAATGTTTAATCAAATTAATAAATATCTAAACAAACGTGTTTTACTCGACCACAATGATTCTTTTACAACTATCTTAAAATGCACTTTTTCTGATTGTTTGGAGGGTCCCTTATTGGCGTCGTTCTAAATTGATCTATAAAGGCACCTAATAATTGCACTCATGCGAAACATTTTTGTAGTAACTTGGCGTGGTACAACTTCTCAACAGTGACGGCGCTTTTCCGACGAGTTTTTGATGTCGTATATGATTGTTTTCGACGTAGTGGGGATTCTCAAAAGAGTCCCCAAATTCAAAAAATGTTGGCAGGGTAAAAACGTTTTATTAAATTCACAAAAGCACGCACAACTGAAATAAGCAATAGACTCCTTCCATATATTAATATTTTGAAAGTTGAAAAACATCACTGATCAAAATGAATTGGACGAAAGCATTAAAACTGATCAAAGTGTATACTTGAATAGCGGTTCATAATGGTGAGTGCTAAGTTCGAGTTTTGCATCTAAAGTGAAAACTATATCAGTAAAAAAGGCATAAAATTATGCATATTTGCTGCAAATTTTATTATAACTTGATGGGGAATAGCCACCCTGCCAACATTTTTTGAATTTGGGGGCGCTTCTGAGAATCCCCACTACGTCGAAAACAATCATATACGACATCAAAAACTCGTCGGAAAAGCGCCGTCACTATTTAGAAGTTGTACCACGCCAAGTTACTACGAAAAAGTTTCTCATCAGTGCAATTATTAGGTGCCTATTTAGATCAATTTCGAAGGACGCCAATAAGAACCCCTGCAAACTATCAGAAAAAGTGCATTTTAAGGTAATTGTAGAAGAATCATTGTGGTCAAGTAAAACACGATTGTGTAGATGTTTAGTGATTTGGTTAAACATTTATAATTTCTTATAAATATAACATTTTTCTGTTTATCTCATCACATTTAACATAATTTTTTGCATTAATAAAAGAATGATGTTGAGTTTTAAGTAGCAAGTTACATATTGCAGCGTCTATCAGCCAGTTTGTTTATTTTCGATGGAGACAGCGTGCCTGGAAAAATATTTGAAAAACGATCACTTCATTCTATTTGGAAAGTCGAAAATTGTTCACCATATACCTTTCACAATTTTAAGCGTAATATCTATGTTTTCAGAACTTTATTTTTGTTTTTATTTAAATAAAATATAACAAGCTGGTTGCGCTTGGCGTTTCACAAAAAATAAAATGGCTCTTCTAACAGTAGTGATGGCAAAATACTTTCATGTACATTTTGTACTTTTTGATATGCTCCCCCCATCACAGTTCGCGATTGTTGTGGTGACATTTACGAGTCTGTGGTAGCGATGAGGATGAAATGGAACTTTGAAATGCTGGCAGGGCAAAAGCAAATTTTCACAAAGTTTGTATTCCTTAAAATGAATTATGAAAGAAAAGTAATTGTGAAAAAATGACTATTTTAGCAACTAAACTCGATCTTAATACCCACCTTAACTTCTTAAAATTCAATTCACAAATTTTCTATAATACATCTTCGGAAGGTTTTTTTTTTTTTAGTAGAGCATTTAATTTTCGATTTTGTGGTGGAAGGTGATATGTTAGAATTTATATTATATTTTTGGTGCTTTTTGGCCTTGGGGAGTTGGCAACACTGTGTAGCGTCTATGTAATTTGTACATACACATGTAAGCATGGCAATAAGCACATGTTTGCGTGTGCGTCTTGAAAAACAAACGGTAAAAAGTTCAACAGAAAACTTGTCTGATGGGCAAACCTTAACAACATTTACGTTCTTTTCGCTGAAGAGTGCACAGGCTCATTACAGTTTCGTTGTGAATAATAAACATAGATGGTGGGTGAGTTAAATTGGTGTTTTTTGTATATTCGCAAGAAATTTAGTATAAATTTTTAATCTTTAGTGAAAATGCCCCGGGGAAGTGAACTTTCAGATGAAGAAGGCGGAACAATTGCAAAAAAATTGGATAAATGGACACGGCGATACAATTATCATTTGGTCTAAGAAATACATAAAGGGCTTTTTTTCTTAAGTGAAAGTCACAATATATGATTATTAAATTACTTAATTTATCAATAAATATTATTTCCTAGTTTATATAAATCATATTTCAAAGATCTTAACAAAAAATAATACACTACCAATGACTACATTCATATGCAATAATTGGTTGGGTTTCATTAATATAACGTTTGCGTTCATTTATACAACGTTCGCCTTTCATTCATACAATGAAAAAACTGGGTTCATACAATGAATTATTTTCGTTCATACAACGTATAAGCTGCATCCATACAATGAATACATTTCATTCATACAACGAATAATATTCGTTAATACAACGAAAAAGCTACGTAATAGCAACGTAATTATTCGTTAATACTACGAAATGTATTCCATAAATGGTTTCGTAAATATAACGTAAAATTACGTTGTTCTAACGAAATGCTACGTTGGCTGACTTTTAATGAAGAATTTCGTTAATACAACGTAGAAATTCATCGTATTAACGAAACTTTTTCTACCAGTGTAGGTGCTAACAACATAGGTTTTCGACCTGAATACTCAAAATTTTGTTTCTGCCCAATTGTATATTCCCCCACATCTTTCTCACTTCCACGAGAGTTTTTAGTTCTTAGCACCTTTTTCTGTAATACAAACATTGTAGAAGAAATTATTCAATTGTATGATTTTTTTTTTTATTTTAATTTTACCTTTTGCCGGACGGGGATTCGAACAGCGGACCACACAGTTTGTAAGGATCAAAGAAGTAGCTGATCAATTGCCCAAGGAAAAATAAAATGTTAATTTTGTAATAACAAGCAACAACCACCAACTTAATTCAATATCGCTCCCTGTTAAATAGCGCTCCAAGCTACTAAACACATATATGTTTATAGGCTATTTCTAAATTAATATATGTTTGCATCCAAGCATATTATATTTACAAACATTTTATGTCCCAAACATAATATGTTCTAACATATTAACATATATGTCCCAAACATGTTATGCTAGTTTATGAACATTATATGCTTGCACTCAAAAATATTGTGTTTAAAAATTTGTGTTCCAAACATATAATGTCTATAGCCAAACATATGAAAAACATCCTTTTTCATCCGTGTATAGTAAAACAAGTGTACACTACCAAAAGTTATCTACCAGTTGTATTTACAATTGCATTGTCGGTAGATGTACCGACAAAAAAAGTATACATCAAAAAATTTTCTTTTACAGAAAGGCTTTATTTTAACTCTATAACAATTTCTTTTAAATTTGGTTTACGCCTATTTTTCCAAACCCCAAAAAAAATATTCTCAATTTTAACTAAAAGATACTTCACAAATTTCCATTAGAAAAAAAATTGACAACATCTTAACAATATTTTCTATAGAAATATTTTAAAAATAAAATTTTGACAAAATTTTCTATAGAAAACAATTTTTTTGACAATTTTTCCTAAAGAAATAAAATTTTACCACATTTTCTATAGAAATAAATGTTGACAAAATTTTTCTATAGAAATAAAATTTTAACAGAATTTTCTATAGAAATAAAATTTTGACAAAATTTTCTATAGGAATAAAATTTGGACAAAATTTTTTATAGAAATAAAATGTTTTGGCAAAAGTGTATATAAATATAAAATTTTGACAAACCCTTCTATAGAAATAAATTGTTGACAAACTCTTCTATTGAAATAAAGTGTTGACCAAATTTCTATAGAAATAAAATGTTGACAAAACTCTCTATAGAAATTAAATTTTGTCGAAATTTTCTATAGAAATAAAATTTGGACAATTTTTCTATAGAAATAATATTATGATAAAATTTGCTATAGAAATAAAATTGTGACAAAGTTTTCTATAGAAATAAAATTTTAACAGAATCTTTTACGGAAATAAAATTTTGACAAAATTTTCTACGGAAATAAAATTTTGACAAAATTTTCCATATAGATAAAATTTTGACAAAATTTTCTATAGATATAAAAAATTAAATATTGACAAAATTTTCTATAGAAATAAAATGTTGACAAAATTTTCTACAAAAATAAAATTTTGACTATTTTTTGTAGAGACATACAATTTTGACAAAATTTTCCATAGAAATAAAATTTTGATAAAATTTTCCATAGAAATGAAAATTTGACAAAACTTTCTATAGAAATAAAATTGTGACAAAATTTTCCATAGAAATGAAATTTTGACAAAAGTTTCTATAGAAATAAAATTTCAACAGAATTTTATATAGAAATAACAGTTTGGCAAAATGTTCTATAGAAATAAAATTTTGACAAAATTTTCTATGGAAATAAAATTGTGTCAATTTTTTCTATAGAAATAGAATCTTGACAAAAATTTCTATACACAGAAAAAAAAGTGTCTCGTAAATTTAAGAAGATTTTTACAATAATTTATTACAAGAATTTTCCAGAATTTTAGTTCATTTTTCGTATCTTCAACGAAAATTAACTACTCGAAAGGAAATTTTACAAATTCTAAGTAGCAATCGTTTAGTTCATGGCCTACAAAATACGATGGAAATTTCCTTAAAAAATTTCTTAACTGGTAGTTAAAAATTCGTTTGTCATGCTATAAAACTACTTGTGAAATGTAAAGTATTTTCTAAATAATAAGTGCAATTTACTATAAGATTTTTTTGTATGAGAAAATATTTTTTTACGAAAAATGAACTTGAAAGTGGATAGCAATTTCTTACTGACAATTCCTATAGTTAATAATTGTTGGTAAAAAATTACCCAATGAAATATTTTTAGTTCACATGTAATTAAATTTATAGACATTTTCGTCAAAAATGGTAGATAACATTTCATGAAAATTTTGCAAACTTTAAGTTAAACGTTTCATCGTTCATAAACTGGTGTGCCTTTACGAATATTATTCTTAGAGTAAATTGTCAGCAGATGCGATGAACTAATGCATAGTACAGAGATCTTTATCGGAATAGTGGAATGTGATTAATGTAAAGATGATGTTACTTGAGTTTTGTTGTGTATACATGAGCGTGGGGTTGTTTTTATTTTTGTTCATTTAGTGGTTTGTGTGTGCGTGTGTTTGTTATTCGTTGATGGTTTTTGTCTGGATGAGGTGTTGTTTTCAATAAAGGCACATGTGTTTTTGTTGTTGTAGGGATGTTTTGGCTTTGCTTGGTTTTGTTTGGCATGCTTCAGTTGTACAATTGGCGTTGGCGTGGGTTGTTGCATCTTTTAAGTAGGTATGCAACAAGGGAATATAAAGGCATGGAATATTTTGGATTTTTGAGACATATATTGGTGTTTGTTTATTAAACCTTTAAATGAAAGTTATTAATATATTAACGGTAGTTTAGAAAAAAGTTATTAAGAATATTTAGGAAAATATGTTGAAATTGAAAGTGTATTGAAATTTTTATTATTCAATGTAAAAAATTAATATTCAATTCCAGATGAATTTGGAAAATTTTTGTTATATCTCAGCGTACAGTTTAGTCATAAATTGGTAAGTATTTTTTTAATATGGATTTCTTTTAAAAAGAATATTTTTTATGTATATTATTATTTGTTAATTAATTTTTTTGGAAACCAGTTTAATGTTTTTCTTTGTTGTAAAAGCAATATTTAATTTCAGAGCAACTCCAGATGGATTCAAACAAATTTAAAAAATAGAGCATTGGTAAGTTTTCTTTTAAAAATTGACTTTCTTTCAACTAGAATATTTACGTTTTTATGACCTTTTTATCATCAAAATTACAGGTTTTTAATACCTTATGTTAGTATTTCTTTAATCAAATTTTTTGGAAACCAATGTTATATTTTTAATGTAAAAAACAAATATTTAATTTCAGAATAACCCCTTAAAAATTTGGAAAAATTTTAAGTACTCCTTTGCTTGTAATTTAATAGTGAATTGGTAAGGATTCCTTAACTTTCTTTTAACCCTGTACAGTCATCCTTATTTTTTGTACATTAACGTCATCCTTCGTCATTTTGACTACGGCTCATTTCAAGACGCTATAATTTTCATCGTGAGCGAAAAAGTGAACCAAACTTGAATTTATTTTCTTATTCAATTTGGTTTTAAGTAGTATAACACAAAAATTCATAAAACGGTCGAATTAGTATAACTTAAATTTACCATTTTCCAAAAGACTAAAATGCATTTTAAATCGAAAATGAAATTACGTGTCGTCAAATGACAAATGATGACTGGCTAGGGTTAACCATAATATTTTTATGCATATTATTATTTTTGTCATTAGATTTTTTGGAAACCTATTTAATAATTTTAATTAATGTAAAAAATATATATTTAATTTCAGAGTAACCCAAATAAATTTGGACAACTTTTTATATTTCCCCTCAGCGTACAATTTAATAGAGAATTGGTAAGTTTTATATTAAAACTTTGTCTTTCTTTCAACTAGAATATTTATTTTATTATATCCTTCACATCGATAACAACACAGTTTTATGAGTTTATATAAAATACTTCATTATTTCTCTAATTGTTTCAGGTACAAATTTTATGAGATACGTTTTCCAAAGAAAAGTTGAATTCCTTACACCATTTGATAAAATGCCCCCAAATATGGTAAGTTACAAGCTAATATAAAGAATTAAAAACTTATATTTCATTACATGGTGTTAATTTTTAACAATTTTCATTATTGCTTCCATTTTTTCCAGCAAGATATGTGAAAAAATTACCTACGATGAATAAAAAAAGGATAAGTCAAAATGTCCACACAGCGGGTTCAAATGAACTACTCTCTGTTCCACGTGGTCATAATTTTTATTCACAAAAAACATTGTATTAAGAACTTTCATCATAAGTTTTTATAATAAAGTACTTTTGCTTAAAGAAAGTTTAATTTTAATGTATGAACATTTTCATAATAGTAAAACGATTTGTTGTTCCTTTAATTATTTAATTTCTCTGTACTGTGGAAGGATTGATTTAAAAATAGTTTAGTTGTCGACATTTTAAAGAGGCTGTAAACCAATTTTTATTATCGGGTTTCCCACAAAATAAGCAAGTAAACCAAAAGAATATTGACTTTTTAACTTGGTAGGGGTATATAAATCTTATGGTGTTGTACAAATGAACTAAAATACAATGTTATAGATGAACTAAAATTTAAGAGAATTATAAACTAGGCAAGTTGAAAAAAATCTTAAGGGCTAAATCATGGTCAATATTACTACAGTTTAGTTCATTTTGCAATGGAAATGGGTTCACTGTTTTTTCAGTGTAGAAATAAACTTTTGACAAAATTTTTTTATAGAAATAATATTTTGACAAATTTTTGTGTAGAAATAAAATTTTGACAAAATTTTCTATGGAAATAAAATTTTGACAGAATTTTCTTTGGAAATACAATTCTGACAAAATTTTCTATAGAAATAAAATTTTGACAAAAGTTTCTATAGAAATAAAATTTTGACAAAATTTTCTATAGAAATAAAATTTTGTCAAAATTTCCTATAGTAAAACAATTTTGACAAAATTTTCTGTATAAAAATTTTGACGAAATTTTGCTATTGAAATAAAATTTTGACAGAATTTTCTATGAAATAAAATTTTGACAAAATTTTCCATAGAAATTCAATTTTAACAAAATTTTCTATAGAATTAAAAAAAAAAATCTATAAAAATAAAATTTTGACAAAAATTCTATAAAAATAAAATTTTGATAAAATTTCTATAGAAATAAAATTTTCATAAATTTTTGTATAGAACAAAAATCTTTAGCAAATCTTTCTACAAAAATAATTTTTATACCCTTCACTACTACTGTGGTACAGGGTATAATAAGTTTGTGCATTTGTATGTAACGCCAAGAAGGAAAAGTCTGAGACCCATCGTTTAGTATACCGATGGTATTAGAACTAAAATCTGAGTCGATTTAGCGATGTCCGTCTGTCTGTCTGTCTGCCTGTCTGTCTGTCTGTCTGTCTGTCCGTCTGTCAGTCTGTTGATGTATTTTTGTGTGCAAAGTACAGCTCGCAGTTTTAGTCCGATTGTCCTAAAATTTGGTATAGGGTCCTGTTTCGGCTCAAAGACGATCCCTATTGATTTTGGAAATAATCGGTTCAGATTTAGATATAGCTGCCATATATATTTTTCACCGATCTGGTCATAATTGGCGTGTATATCAACCGATCTTCCTCAAATTCCGTACATCAGAATATTTTATGAGTCTCGAAAAACTTACAAAATATCAGCCAAATCGGTTCAGATTTAGATATAGCTCCCATATATAGCTTTCGACCGATTTACACTCAAATGACCACAGAGGCCAATTGTTTGCTCCGATTTAGTTGAAATTTTTCACAGAGAGTAGAATTAGCATTGTAGCTATGCGTACCAAATTTGGTTGAAATCGGTTCAGATTTAGATATATCTCCCATATATAGCTTTCGCCCGATTTACACTCATATGACCACAGAGGCCAATTTTTAACTGCGAGTTAGTTGAAATTTTGCACAGAGAGTACAATTAGCATTATAGCTATGCCTGCCAAATTTGGTTGAAATCGGTTCAGATTTAGATATATCTCCCATATATAGCTTTCGCCCGATTTACACTCATATGACCACAGAGGCCAATTTTTTGCTCCGATTTAGTTGAAATTTTGTACAGGGAGTAGAATTAGTATTGTAGCTATGCCTGCCAAATTTGGTTGAAATCGGTTTAGATTTAGATATAGCTCCCATATATAGCTTTCGCCCGATTTACACTCATATGACCACAGAGGCCAATTTTTAACTCCGATTTATTTGAAATTTTCACAGGGAGTAGAATTAGCATTGTAGCTATGCGTGCAAAATTTGGTTGACATCGGTTCAGATTTAGATATAGCTCCCATATATATGTTTTTCTGATTTCGACAAAAATGGTCAAAATACCAACATTTTCCTTGTAAAATCGCCACTGCTTAGTCGAAAAGTTGTAAAAATGACTCTAATTTTCTAAAACTTCTAATACATATATATCGAGCGATAAATCATAAATAAACTTTTGCGAAGTTTCTTTAAAACTGCTTCAGATTTAAATGTTTTCCATATTTATACCCTGCTCCACACTGTGGAACAGGGTATAATAAGTTTGTGGATTTGTATGTAACGCCAAGAAGGAGTAATCATAGACCAACCTTTTAGTATACGGATCGGCTTAGAATTAAATTCTGAGTCGATTTAGCGATGTCCGTCTGTCTGTCTGTCCGTCTGTCTGTCCGTCTGTCTGTCCGTCTGTCTGTCCGTCTGTCTGTCTGTCTGTTGATGTATTTTTGTGTGCAAAGTACAGCTCGCAGTTTGAGTCCGATTGTCCTAAAATTTGGTACAGGGTCCTGTTTCGGCTCAAAGACGATCCCTATTGATTTTGGAAAAAATCGGTTCAGATTTAGATATAGCTGCCATATATATTTTTCACCGATCTGGTCATAATTGGCGTGTATATCAACCGATCTTCCTCAAATTCCGTACATCCGAATATTTTATGAGTCTCGAAAAACTTGCAAAATATCAGCAAAATCGGTTCAGATTTAGATATAGCTCCCATATATAGCTTTCGCCCGATTTACACTCATTTGCTCACAGAGGCCAATTTTTTGCTCCGATTTAGTTGAAATTTTGCATAGGGAGTATAATTAGCGTTATAACTATGCGTGCCAAATTTGCTTGAAATCGGTTCAGATTTGGATATATCTCCCATATAAAGCTTTCGCCCGATTTACACTCATATGACCACAGAGGCCAATTTTTAACTCCGATTTAGTTGAAATTTTGCACAGGGAGTAGAATTAGCATTGTAGTAAATTTGGTTGAAATCGGTTCAGATTTAGATATAGCTCCCATATATATGTTTTTCTGATTTCGACAAAAATGGTCAAAATACCAACATTTTCCTTGTAAAATCGCCACTGCTTAGTCGAAAAGTTGTAAAAATGACTCTAATTTTCCTAAACTTCTAATACATATATATCGAGCGATAAATCATAAATAAACTTTTTCGAAGTTTCCTTAAAATTGCTTCAGATTTAAATGTTTCCCATATTTTTTTACTAACATTGTGTTTCACCCTAGTGCATTAGCCGACTTAAATTTTGAGTCTATAGATTTTATAGAAGTCTATCAAATTCTTCCAGATCGAGTGATACTTAAATGTATGTATTTGGGACAAACCTTTATATATAGCCCCCAACACATTTGACGGATGTGATATGGTATCGAAAATTTAGATCTACAAAGTGGTGCAGGGTATAATATAGTCGGCCCCGCCCGACTTTAGACTTTCCTTACTGGTTTTTTACTAAAATTGTTCCACCCTAGTGCATTAGCCAACTTAAATTTTGAGTCTACAGATTTTGTAGAAGTCTATCAAATTCTGTCCAGATCGAGTGATATTTAAATGTATATATTTGGGACAAACCGTTATATATAGCCCCCAACACATTTGACGGATGTGATATGGTATCGAAAATTTAGATCTACAAAGTGGTGCAGGGTATAATATAGTCGGCCCCGCTCGACTTTAGACTTTCCTTACATGTTTTATAAATGTATAAATTTTCTCTTAATAACTTTAAAATTTTTAATTTTTATTTTAGGCCATACTATAAAATTGTCGCTATTATTAAAATAAAATAATAAAATACTTCTTTTGAAGATAAATATTTTCCATAATATCAACAACAATTTGATCAAACTCTGCAAAACAAGATTTTTTAGTTGCTAGTTTGTTAGGTAAAATGTTCTTCAAAGATTATTTTTGGCTCGAGTGGCAACCGTGATCATGACTATAATGCAAAAAGTTAAAAAAAAAAATAGGAGATATTTTTCAATACCTCATTGAACAAGTAAGAAAAGTCTAAAGTCGGACGGGGCCGACTATATTATACCCTGTACCACTATATAGATCCACATATTCGATGCTATATCCAGCGTTGCCAATTTAGCTTTTTTCCCGCTAGATTTGGCTTTTTTTGAAGACGTTTAGCGGGAAAAAAATGCATTTAGCTTTTAGCTTTTTTTTTCTGGCTTTTTTTCATGACCCTTTTAGCTATTTTTGGCTTTTTTTATTTTCGACATGTTTCTATTGAAATATGGATAAATCGGAGTTTTTATCTAAGCCTTGCTGCAAGTATAAGGGTTTCCACATATTTCAAAGCTCAGTTGGAACATTAATAATGAGTCCAGCCATTATGCGGGCATTTTTGTAGCAAATACACCTTGTTGTAAAGTTTTTTCATTATACACATAAAAGTTATCGTAAACTTTAAATCTTCTATTACCATACAAATTTGTTAGATAAACTGTCAGTAAATTATTGGGAATATTATCATTTGACTCGTTTATCCTTTTTATGTTATTATAATATTCTAAAGTTATTACGATATTACTAAATTAAAATAGTAGATGTGAATAGCTTTGTGCACTGAAAAAATATTGTCGTCTCCTCAAAATACGAACGCGAATTTTGGTTATAATAGCATTTGTGAATTTCTTTTATATAAACTGTTTTCCTTGTCCAAAAGACGATAAAGTCGTTTTGTCCTTATAATTAAGTGATTCAACTTAAAAATGGGTATGTTTTCATGAAAGAAGGAAGAATTAATGAAATAGTCTTTAAATGTGAGGAGGTTTTGCATCTTAACCACAAATCAAAACAGCGTTAAAAAATAGAAGATGTTTTTCAACACTTTATTTTAAAAACGTATATATACAATAATTTCTACTTGAAGTCGAGTCTGAATTTGGAAATTTTAGTTCGCGTTAGCACGTTTTTAAAGCACTTTGATAGCTCATGAAGAAAAGGAAAATGTTTTTACTGGGAAATGTAAACTATAGGTATTTTCTACAATTTAAATAAAAGTAATGTATTTCGAATTTTTCACAATTTCAAAACCAAACTAAAATTTTATTTAAAAAAATGACAAATCATTTTTTTACCAAATCCAAAGCAGGCTTTGATCATTTAATATTTTAAAATAACAAGTAAATAAAATAGAGGTGTTGGGAAGGTAGCTCCCACAAAACGAAGGACTTCCAGTAAAAAATTTGTGATAGTAATCAAAATGTATCGAATACGCAAACAGAGCTAATATGCCTTAGATATTGTTACAGTCAGATATTGTTACACAGAAATGGAATTAAAATGAAAATAATAGGCATTGTAAGTGAAATAAAGCCTTTAAGTTTGTTAAATTTCAATCAAAAATGCGACTTTTGATACAAAAAATTTTGGCTTTTTTCTAGCTATTTTTTAGCATTTTTTAGCTATTTTTTTGGGCAAATCTAGCGGTTTTTGGTGAAACAATTCTGGCAACGCTGACTATATCAAATCCGTCAAATGTGTTGGTTGCTATATATAAAGGTTTTTGTTCCGAGGGAAATATATATGTGGGAGCTATATCGAAAACTGAGCCGATTTCTTCCAAAATCAATAGGGTTCTATTGTGACCCAAAATATATACTTATGGCAAATTTGAAGTCGATTGGGCTAAAATTGCGACCTAGACATTGATAACAAAAATGTGTTCACAGACAGACGGACGGTCGGACATGGCTAGATCGACTCAGGGACCAACCCTGAGCATTATTGCCAAAGACACCATATGTCTATTTCGTCTCCTTCTGGGTGTTGCCAACATATGCACTAACTTTTAATACCCTGTTTCACAGTGTGGCGCCGGGTATAAAAATTGCGGTGTGTGAAATCCCCAGTCAAGTTGGGAGTGCTATTTATTCCAAAATGGGTGCTATACGAAAACATAGACCGATATAGCCCATCTTCAAACTTGTCCTGCGTGCAGACTATCAACGAAGCTGTGCTAAATATCAGAACGATAGTGCCATTATTGAAGGCTGTAGCGTTTATATACTTTATACAGTCGTTATGTCGATAGCCTCTAGTTGCTAGGTCCCGTAAAAATAATTTTATAATAATTTGTAATTATAATAAATTAAATAATAAATAATACAGTCGAAAATGGATATTTCGATGTGTTACAAACGTAATGACAATCTTATTACACCCCATTGTCATTTTATGGTGGTGGATGAGATGGGCATCCAAACCGAATGAAATTTGTTCTTCCATGAAGCTCCACAAGTCGGTTTACATGGGGACTTTATGTAATTATGAACCGATATGGCATGGTTTGAGGGCATATACTAAAATTTCAATCGGATCGGATGTCTGAATAGTCTAAGTGAGCCTGATACAACGGGCTGCCACCTAACCTAACCTCATCTAGGAATAGATTTATATGGGGGCTACACCTAAAAGTGGACCGATATGGTTCATATGCAACATACGACCTACATCAATAACAAGTACTTGCGCCACGTCGATAGTTAGTTTCGTCTGGAAATTAGCGTGATTTCAACAAAAGGACGGACGAACCGATCGACCGACGCAAGATCGACTCAGAATTTCCCTAATATCCATAGTATATATACTTTATACCCTATAACTGAGACCAATATTTCAATATGTTACAAATGTAATTCGAAAGTTAATATACCCCCATCATATGATGGAGTGTATACAAATTACATCCTTATAACCTTCTAGATTTTCCACGAAATGTACAATAACACTATACAAATTACTAAGAATCGCAAACAACCTAGCAAAAAAAAAACCCCAATGCATTTAAAAATAAAATCCGCAACGTCATAACAGTAAAATCTAGGCACAAAAACAGACAAAATTGATAAGAACTGATTTGAGGTATCAATAAAAATTATGAAGAATTTATGCCATTGGAACAGTATAGAAACGAATTGAGAACGAAAAACAACGCATTTTAAAACGAGTTATTTGAATTTAAAACGAAAAGTTGTTAAAGGATAATGAAACCTTTAATACTATGTACAATAGCCTTTGCGCTATTGGCAGTGTCCTTGGCCATACCAGTGAAGATCACTGTAAGCGATTCTTCTGTCGACAGTTCAAGTGAAGAAAGTGCTAGTGCTGAAATAAAATCAAATAATTTCAATAAGAAAACGGATTCCTCAAGCGCTTCTTCGGAAGAGGATCAATCCTTGAAGAAGCAAGAGAATAAGGTCGACGATAATACATCGTCATCATCATCATCATCGAGTGAAGAGAAAAACACTGTTGATACGAAAGTGAATGAATCTGAATTAAATATTGAAATAGTCGATGGTGATTTAAATGCTGAAGAAATGAATAGACCCGCAAGGGCCATACATTCCGATGTACCAACACATAATCACATACAAGTCAAGGACTTGGGAACCATTGAATATGAGAAATATTTAAAATTGAAACGGTTCGAACGAAGTGCTGACGAATCACCTGAAGATAATTCTTTCGAGTATGAACAACCCTATGAGACCGTTCTAGAGAATAAGGAAGATGTCAGACAAAGACGGAATACAGATGACACATCGGAAGAGAAATCTTCGGAAGAGAAGAAGGGAGATGGTGTTATAGTTCTTGCCAAGACACCAGAAAAGGCTGAAGAATCAACTCTTGAGAGTAGACGCCGTAGGGGAGCTACAAAATCCTCAGAAGAGTCATCGGAAGAAAAACAGGGTGATGGTGTCGTGGTCATTGCCAAGAAACCTGAAAAAGCCGATGAAGCCACATTGGAAAGCAGACGCCGTAGGCAAGCCCCAAAATCCTCAGAAGAGTCTTCGGAGGAAAAGCATGAAGATACAGTTATTGTCGTAGCCAAAAAACCTGAACAAGCAGAGGCAGAATCTCTAAACAGACGCAGACGTGATGCAGATGAAGATGAAAAGAAATGCTCTTGCCACAAAGCCCAAGGGGATGCTAATGTAGTATTGATTAGAACCCCAGAAAAAGCCGAGGAAGCCACTCTGGAGAGTAGACGTCGTAGAAATTCTGATAAATCCTCTGAAGAATCATCCGAGGAGAAGCATGGGGATACGGTAATTGTGGTGGCTAAAAAACCTGATCAAGCCCCAGCAGAATCCCTTAGCAGGCGTAGACGTGATACAAGTGAGGAAGAAGATAAACCCTCATGTTCCTGTCATAAAGACCATGAAGAGGGTCATGTAGTTTTGGCTAAAACTCCAGAGAAAGCCGAGGAAGCCACCCTAGAGAGTAGACGTCGTAGAAATGCTGATAAATCATCCGAAGAGTCAACCGAGGAGAAACATGGAGATACGGTGATTGTCGCTGCCAAGAAACCTGATGAAGCCCCAGCAGAATCCCTTAGCAGGCGTAGACGTGATACAAGTGAGGAAGAAGATAAACCCTCATGTTCCTGTCATAAAGACCATGAAGAGGGTCATGTAGTTTTGGCTAAAACTCCAGAGAAAGCCGAGGAAGCCACCCTAGAGAGTAGACGTCGTAGAAATGCTGATAAATCCTCGGAAGAATCATCCGAGGAGAAACATGGAGACACGGTGATTGTCGCTGCCAAAAAACCTGATGAAGCCCCAGCAGAATCTGTTAGCAGGCGTAGACGTGATGCAGATGAGGAGGAGGATAAACCCTCATGTTCCTGTCATAAAGAGGGTCATGTAGTTTTGACCAAAACTCCAGAGAAAGCTGACGAAGCCACTCTAGAGAGTAGACGTCGTAGAAATGCTGATAAATCCTCCGAAGATTCAACCGAAGAGAAGCATGGTGATACAGTGATTGTGGTAGCCAAGAAACCTGATCAAGCCCCAGCAGAATCTCTTAACAGGCGTAAACGTGATACTGACGAGGAAGAAGATAAACCCTCATGTTCTTGCCATAAAGACCATGAAGAGGGTCATGTAGTTTTGGCTAAAACTCCAGAGAAAGCCGAGGAAGCCACCCTAGAGAGTAGACGTCGTAGAAATGCTGATAAATCCTCCGAAGAATCAACCGAAGAGAAGCATGGTGATACAGTGATTGTCGCTGCCAAGAAACCTGATGAAGCCCCAGCAGAATCTGTTAGCAGGCGTAGACGTGATGCAGGTGAGGAAGAGGATAAACCCTCATGTTCTTGCCATAAAGCCCATGAAGAGGGTCATGTAGTTTTGGCTAAAACCCCAGAAAAAGCCGAGGAAGCCACTTTAGAGAGTAGACGTCGTAGAAATGCTGATAAATCCTCGGAAGAATCATCTGAAGAGAAACATGGAGATGCAGTGATTGTCGCTGCCAAGAAACCTGAACAAGCCCCAGCAGAATCTCATAACAGACGTAAACGTGATACTAACGAGGAAGAAGATAAACCCTCATGTTCCTGTCATAAAGTCCATGAAGACGGTCATGTAGTTTTGACCAAAACCCCCGAGAAAGCTGATGAAGCAACTCTTGAGAGTAGACGTCGTAGAAATGCTGAAGATGAAGAAAAGAAACAGTCTCCATGCCCCTGCCACCAGATACCATACGATGATGCTAGAATGAAACGTTCTGTTTCTATGAATGATTTATATGTTAGTGAAGAAATTCCAAAAATTAAGAATATCGTCAAAGATTTCGATTACAACGAGGTTATTGTAACACTCAGCGAAGAGGAGAAACAAAATCCCGGAGATTTTCTAAAGAATGACCTAAATGGTAAATATATGCTTTTCAACAATCGTGAATCGAATTTCTTGGATGATGACGATCGTAGCGACAATGTAGAGGCCAATGAGTACGTGCAGAAACAATTGTCCAAGAGCTCTGAAGAGGATTATGTTACCGGATGTGAGGGTAATGATATTGATCATGATACCCATGATTTAAATGAAACCACCTATGATTAGGTATGGTCAATTCATATAGATTTTCTCAAGAATAATAATACGACGTAGTATATTGTAAATACATAAATAAAAATTAATAAAAACCAACAATGTATAAAATATTTTGGATTTGTACAATAAATAGACTTTGACACATTATCAGTAAAGCTAGCGACGAGACTGGTACCACACTACACAATTGCTATCAGGAAATTTTCCATCTGTCACTCAAAGGTGGGATCTATTTCCTAATCACAGTCAAGCAACTCAGACAAAGGTGTTGAGGGGTTCAACATGAACTGTACAGACTATGGCTTAGTTTTCTGTTTTTATTGAGATTAAAATGTGCTGACATATGGCATTCCTATGGAAACATTAAGTAAGTAGAACGGAATGATAGGCCAAGACAAATATTATATACCCTACCCAGTACATCGTATATAAGAATTTCCCTCTGAATAATATAATTCGCAACCGCATCATGTAACAGGTTGGCTGATAAGTCCCTGGTCTAACAAAGAAAAACATATTTTTTTTTGCCAAAATTCGTTTTTATTATTCAACATAGTTCCCTTGAAGAGCGATACAACGATTATAACGACCTTCCAATTTTTTGATACCATTTTGATAGTACTCCTTCGGTTTTGCCTCAAAATAGGCCTCAGTTTCGGCGATCACCTCTTCATAACAGACAAATTTTTTCCCTGCGAGCATCCTTTTGAGGTCTGAGAACAAGAAAAAGTCGCTGGGGGCCAGATCTGGAGACTATGGTGGGTGGGGAAGCAATTCGAAGCCCAATTCATGAGTTTTTGCCATCGTTCTAAATGACTTGTGGCACGGTGCGTTGTCTTGGTGGAACAACACTTTTTTCTTCTTCATATGGGGCCGTTTTGGCGCGATTTCGACCTTCAAACGCTCCAATAACGCCATATAATAGTCACTGTTGATGGTTTGTCCCTTCTCAAGATAATCGATAAAAATTATTCCATGCGCATCCCAAAAAACAGAGGCCATTACTTTGCCAGCGGACTTTTAAGTCTTTCCACGCTTCGGAGACGGTTCACCGGTCGCTGTCCACTCAGCCGACTGTCGATTGGACTCAGGAGTGTAGTGATGGAGCCATGTTTCATCCATTGTCACATATCGACGGAAAAACTAGGGTGTATTACGAGTTAACAGCTGCAAACACCGCTCAGAATCATCAACACGTTGTTGTTTTTAGTAAAATGTGAGCTCGGCGGCACCCATTTTGCACAGAGCTTCGCATATCCAAATATTGATGAATGATATGACCAAGACGTTCCTTTGATATCTTTAAGGCCTCTGCTATCTCGATCAACTTCATTTTACGGTCATTCAAAATCATTTTGTGGATTTTTTTGATGTTTTCGTTGGTAACCACCTCTTTCGGGCGTCCACTGCGTTCACCGTCCTCCGTGCTCATTTCACCACGCTTGAATTTTGCATTTCACCACGCTTGAATTTTGCATATTGTTGTTTTCCCTGGGGCAGAGTCCGGAAACTCATTATTAAGCCAAGTTTTTGTTTCCGCCGTATTTTTTCCCTTCAGAAAACAGTATTTTATCAAAACACGAAATTCTTTTTTTCCATTTTTTTTCACAATAACAAAAGTTGCTGCACAAAAGACGCTCTATCTCACAAACGAATTGACTTACAGACGTCAAATTTTGACACGAATCATTTGAAGGTTGGTACTATATAAAAATAATATGCATTTAATACTAGCGACGCCATCTATGTGTCAGACCGGAGACTTATCAGCCAACCTGGATGGGGGTATACTAAGATTTATCATTCCGTTTCCGTTACTAATGTAGGTGGGATGGTATTTCAAATGGGGCATATGTATTGCCCCCCCCCCCCCATATAAACCGACAGATTTGATTTCCGGAGCCATTTGGAAGAGAAAATTTCATCTGATCCAACTGATGTGAGTATATAACCTACAAGAAACGTAATGTGAGTTATACTCCACAACAACCGTGCAAAAAATGAACCATAATTATATATAGCCCCTATGTAAACCGATCTCCAGACTTGATTTGCGGATTCTCTGGTAGCAGAAAATTCCATCTGAATATTTCTTCTTTTTGTGTTCTTATACCCTCCACCATAGGATGGGGGTATAATAACTTTGTCATTCCGTTTGTAACACATCGTAATATTGCTCTAAGACCCCATAAAGTATATATATTCTGGGTCGTGGTGAAATTCTGTGTCGATCTAAGCATGTCCGTCCGTCCGTCTGTTGAAATCACTTTTACGTATAGCCCCCATATAAACCGACCCCCAGATTAGATTTGAGGAGGCTCCAAGAGAAGCAAATTTTATCCGATCCGGTTGAAATTTGGTACGTGGTGTACGTATATAGTCTTTAACAACCATAGAAAAATTGGTCTATATCGGTCCATAATTATATATAGTCCCCATATAAACCGAGCCCCAGATTTGACTTCCGGAGCCACTTGGAAGAGCAAAATTCATCCGATCCGTTTGAAATTCGGTACGTGGTGTTAGTCTATGGTTTGTAACAACCATGCAAAAATTGGTCCATATATAAACCGATCCCCATATTTGACCTCCGGAGCCTCTTGGAGGAGCCAAATCATCAGATCCGGTTGAAATGTGGTACGTGGGATACGCATATAGTATCTAATAACCATGCAAAAATTGGTCCATAATTATATATAGCCCCCATATAAACCGGTGTCCAGATTTGACTTCCGGAGCCTCTTGGGGGAGCAAGTATATGGTCTTTAACAACCATGCCAAAATTGGTCCATACCGGTCCAAAATCATTTGTAGCCCCCATATATACCGATCCCCAGATTTGGTTTTCGAGCCTCTTGGAGGAGCAATCCGATTTAGTTGAGAGTTGGTCCATATCGGTCTATAGTTGTATATAGCCTCAGATAAATCGAAAAAGTTCATACCGGTTCGTAATTATATGTGGAGAAGCGTACATAAGATTCGGCCTGGCCGAACTTACGGACGTATATACTTGTTTTTGTTTTTGGAAGAAATCGGTTCAGATTTAGACATAGCTCTCATATATATCTTTCGCC
Source organism: Haematobia irritans (assembly GCF_050003625.1). Lineage (NCBI taxonomy): Eukaryota > Metazoa > Arthropoda > Insecta > Diptera > Muscidae > Haematobia > Haematobia irritans. The sequence goes on along the minus strand of NC_134401.1, from coordinate 103,170,780 downwards.
CGATATGCAGAAGCCAGAGTTTTATCCTGATTTGCTTCAAATTTTTCACAAGGAGTACACTTAGTTGTATCCTTAAATGTGCCAAATAAAATCGGCTCAGGTTTATATATAGCTTCCATATATGCACGCCCAATTCGGTTGAAATCGGATCACTTTTAGATATAGCTCCCATATATATCATATGACCATAGTGGCCACGGTTTCACTCCGAATTACGTGAAATTTTTCACAGAAAAAACAAATAATGTTATGACTGTGCGTGCCAAATTTGGTTGAAATCGGTTCAGATTTAAATATAGCTCCAATATATGTATTTCACCCGATTTACACTCATATGAATATAGAGGTCATAGCATTACTCCGATTTACGTGAAAGTTTTCACGGGGAGTAGAGTTAACATTCAGATTTAGATATAGATCCCAAATAAATGTTTTTTGTAGAATTCTAACAAAATTTGTCCAGATCGGGTCAGATTTAATTATATGTGTATGGGAACTAAAACCTTAATACATAGGACCCAACAAATTTGAGGAATTTGAGATGGTATCGAATATGTAGATCTGTAAGTTGGTGTAAGGGGAGCCACCGTGGTGCAATGGTTAACATGTCCGCCTTGCATACACAAGTTCGTGGGTTCGATTCCTGCTTTGACCGAACACAAAAAAGTTTTTCAGCGGTGGATTATCCCACCTCAGTGATGATGGCGACATTTCTGAGGGTTTCAAAGCTTCTCTAAGTGGTTTCACTGCAATGTGGAACGCCGTTCGGACTCGGCTATAAAAAGGAGGTCCCTTGTCATTTGAGCTTAAAATGGAATCGGGCACTCAGTGATAAGAGAGAAGTTCACCAATGTGGTATCACAATGGAGTAAATAGTCTAAGTGAGCCTGATACATCGGGCTGCCACCTAACCTAAGGTCAGCCACGCCCGACTTTCGTCTTTCCTTACTTGTTCTTTATATAACAAGTAAAAATGGGCGAAAGTTTGGCTAGGGCAAATCTTATGTAGCCTCCTCCAAGAATGGCGAACAACGTTCTACTAAAGAATATCACCCACAATCGCATTACTTGGGTTGCGCTTACAGTTGCCATATGTCATAAGATACCTTGCCAAACTTTTTAACAATGTCTTCTAAATTGTAAGTTAGTCCATATTGTAAGTTAATGCTAAATAAATAAGCAGATAAAAAAAACACTATATAAGCCAATTTAGTTCTTGATCGGTTTACATAGAGAAAATTATAAATAAATATGAACCGATATGAACCAATTTGCGCCAAATTTCAAAGGATTCGGATGAAATTTCTTCCTGCATGCGACTCCAGAAATCAAATCTGTGTGGTCGGTTTATATGCGTCTCTATCTAATTATTTTAAATCCATATTTTTTTTAAGAGTATCTTAAATTTTCATTTGAATTAAATTTTAATTTTGAATATTGTATCTGTCCATGACAAAGGTATAAAACATATCTTCCATACTGAGCGAAAAGATAAGCGTAACATTTTCCATAACGAATTAAATTCTCAACTGAATAGCATACTTTTAGGCTTTTATAAAAATTATCTTCCCATATAAATCTGAAAGAGTACAGAATGTTCCAGAAACATAAACCATAATATGGAGGATATACCATCGATTGCTTTGATCATTTACCGATAGGGCCCTCAAATGGAGCTATACCAAAACGGTGATCGATAAAGGCGGAATAAAACACATGTTATACCCCGATTACCATTACCTAGCCCCCCAGATTTTACTTTTTCAGCCTCCTAGAAAAGCAAATTTCATTCTATTCGGTTGAAATATGCTACTTGATGTCAATATATAAGCTCTAATCACCATGCCAAAATTAGTCCATATCGGTCGATAATTACATATAGCCTCCATATATACCGATGCACAGTTTTTATTTCCGAAGCATCCTGGAGAAACAAATTTCATCCGATCCTGTTGAAATTTGGTGCGTGGTGTCATCATATGCTTTCTACCAATCATGCAAAAATTTGTCATTATCGGTCCATAATTACAGTGCATGTTGACCATTTAGAAGTATGCTTTATTTGCTTAATAAAAACCATCTATTGAGTCCAATTACTACAAAATTTATTTCATTTTTACTTTATTTCCTTATAAACAAAACTGTACATTCAGATAAATGATATACCTTAAGTAATGAATTTATTAAAAGAATATAAAAGTTAGTCTGAATCCAGTTTTGCACTTTATACATAATACATTAAAATCAAATGTCTTAGTATTTAGCCCATATTCCTTTATTTCCAATTATGGTTTAAACTCGTCTTGACATACTTCTATTAGGCTTTTTATTATTCCTTTTGGAATATTCTACTAATTGTGCTGAGCTTGGCTCTAGATTTCATCGCTATTTTTTGGTGTTCTTTTGTGTAATCTCAAGCACCTTTTAACAAGAGACCTTTTGAGCATTTGAGAACTGTGCTCCGACAACCATTCCTTACTATTTTGTATGAATGCTTGGGTTTGCCGTCATCTCCCTTTTGCATGATTCTTTATCACTAACCAACGGCCAAGTGTGTCACCATTCCCATACCATGAAGCTTCCCCCTCTATGTTTTACGGTTTGTGTGAATTGGTGTTTTTGCAGGATGTACCCCAAGACCATTCTCTTTCGCCCATTTCTCAGTCATCCGGAGGGCTCTCTGTATAATATCTCTGATTGTGGATGGGAATTTTTCCCTGACTGCAAGATCCTCATCATCTGCGTATGCCACCACTTTTATCCTTTCTTTTTCTAAGGAAACCAGAAGATTGTTTATAGCAACATTGCAAAGAAGCGGTGAGTGCCTCTGTTCACATACCTTTGTATGTTTGCTTGTCCTAGTGTGGCTGAAATACGTCTATTCGTTAGAAGTTCGTCTAACAGCCTAAGTATACCTGGATCAACATTCAGAGTTGTCAGTCCATTTAATAGCGAGCTCGGATAGACGTTATTGAATGCCACGATTGTGTTTTCATTGACAGATAGTGAGGTTTCAATAAAGCTGACTAGTTCATGCAATGCGGTCTCAGTAGACCTGCTCTTTGAGTATGCATGCTGTCGTTTCGAGAGCAAACTGGAATCGACGCTAGTTCTAAGATAAATATATATCATCCTCTCCAGAGTCTTAAGTAGGAATGAGGATAAGCTGATTGGTCGGAAATCCTTCGCATTCGAGTGAGAAGCTTTTCCCGCTTTAGGTATGAAAACGACTTTTGTTTCCCTCCACGTTTCTGGAATATATGCTAAATTTATATATCCTTTATATATCACCGTCAACCAAGGGGTAATTCTGTCAGACACTGCTTGTAACTCCGCCGGAGTAATTCCATCAGGTCCGGGGGATTTTAATGGTCCAAAACTATTTAAAGTCCATTTTATTCTAGATTCCAATACAATTTTCTCGATAAGAAATGACCGCCTGAGCCCTGTTGCACGTCCAGAACATGGTTCAACCGTCTGATTTCCAGGAAAATGTGTGTCCAAAAGTACCTCCAACGTCTCCTCACTGGACATTGTCCAATTGCCCTCCGATGTTTTAATGAAAGCTGGAGCGGAGTTAGTGGATGGTAGTACCTTCCGTAGTCTGGAAGCCTCGGGCGTATTCTCAGTACTGCTGCAGTAATCATTCCAAGAGATATGCTGAGCCATTCTCAGTTCTCGTTTATATCCTCTGACATTCATCTTTAAGTGTCCCAATCCTCCGGAGCTCTTGTGGACTTTGCTTTGTAAAGAGCTTCCTGCAGGATTTCCTCATATTACTTAACTCCTTAGACCACCATAGCGGTCGATTTTCCCCTTGGCTTTCCTCTAGGGCATGCAGCTTTTTGTGAGATGTTGAAGGCCTTTGAAATGCGCTCCACAGTTTGTTGGATATCCTGAACAGTTCTTGTATTTATCTCTGGTATTTCTGGTATCATCATATTGAACGTATCCCCATACCTTTTCCAATCAGCTTTCCTCACATTTGGTCTTTGAAGTACGAACAGCCAATTACAAACTGATATAGCTTAGGTTAGATGGCAGCCCGATGTATCAGGCTCACTTAGACTATTCAGTCCATTGTGATACCACATTGGTGAATTTCTCTCTTATCACTGAGTGCTGCCCGATTCCATGTTAAGCTCAATGACAAGGGACCTCCTTTTTATAGCCGAGTCCGAACGGCGTTCCACATTGCAGTGAAACCACTTAGAGAAGATTTGAAACCCTCAGAAATGTCACCAGCATTACTGAGGTGGGATAATCCACCGCTGAAAAATGTTGGTGTTCGGTCGAAGCAGGAATCGAACCCACGACCTTGTATATGCAAGGCGGGCATGCTAACCATTGCACCATGGTGGCTCCGTAACGAACATCTGAGGAGCTATGTTCCCTCAAAACTTGCCACTCAGATATTAGATATCCGGCGTTCAGCTTTGGTGAGGTTTGAGCCTGTAGAAACTCCCGTATACCATGTTCGTCAATGTCTGCAGTTTTTGTGTCTCTTTCGGGTTCGCAAAGAGTTTTTTTACTTTTGACTCTAACGGAGGCTTGTCCGTTTTGGAATCCTTTGGCTGATCGCTTTTGTATACCTTCATATGGATATCATGAAAGCCATAACTTACACGTCCTTGGGGCTGGGCTAGATGTGGCAGCGACTCAATGTTCAATATAAACACCGCATGTCGTCTCGGTCCATCCAACTCATCCAAACGACCAACCTTCCAATCGGCGGTTGGAAAATGTGGGTTCTTTTAGTCTGGACATTATTAGACATTTTCTATTTAATAAAGATTACAAAAAGTGAAAACATGCACTCGGTTTTGCTCCCCACTGTATATATATTATAGCCTCAATGTAAACCGATAGTCAGAAGGTCCATTTATAATTATGAGCCATATCGGCTCATAATTATGTTACAAACCGAGTCACTAACTAATGTTACACCGAAAAAATTGCCGTGAGACCTAAGATTTCATGTCCTTAAAATACGAATGTGTTTTTTCTTAGCATAGAAGCAGCATTTCTCCGATATAACGTTTTTTTTACCTTGTCCAAAATACGATAAACTTTTCCTCAAAGTTATTTTTTTCCTGATAATTAACCCTTTCACTACCGATGTCCACTTACAAGGACATTCGAAAAATACACTTTGGCAATAAACGAAAAATACGAAATTTTGAGAAAATTTTTCTACTGTATGTTTCTAGTAAATGGACATTCATACAAGAACTATAGCTGATACTTTTTCGGATTCTGTTTTGTATTATTTCTCACACTTTGAGGAATATTATAGGCCAAATAGCGCTTATTTTCGTATGGCAATTTGGTCACAATTCAAGAATCAAGTTTTCAGAACAAGCTCATATAGCTCTTGAAGAAACTGAGGTAGGTTTTCAAAATGGCAATTTTTGCTCTACATGCTGTTAGTACAAGTAAAAACAGAAGAAAAATTAAAGTTTTTAACATTAGGTTTATTTCGGTAGTGAAAGGGTTAAGTGGGTTTCTTAAAATTAAACAAAATTTTAATTATACAATTATTTTTCGAGCTTTATGGACAGATATAGATTAAGGAACATGTTTTTAATAGAGCCATTGAAAAGAAAACGCCAGATACCAATCTATACACGCCTGGACTGTACATGTTTCGGTTCGGGCGAATGAACCTTTCCACAGCCTTTAGTATAGATCTGGCTGGGAGAGATAACTCAATTTTGGGCCCTTTATGCTAACTCCTTATGGAGAAAACATTTGGGAAATTTCCTCTTACAAATTGAATCATCTTTTCTCCCACTGTACATCATCTTTTCATATAACTTACAAGTCCCTTAATCTTATTTTTATTTCGTTTTGTTACATAGTAATGCAACAACACGAAATTTATTTTTAGAAAGCTAATTTGTTAGAATTCACCTAAGTGGTGAACAGTCGAACAATGCTTATTGTTTCTACAGTCAACTACAACATATGACAATTAACAGAAACTGGTTTCCAGGATACAACAACAATTCTAACGCGTACATTAGTCGTGTTTTTCCTAGTTTTACGACGGGCTCATCGTTGCTTATTATATTTCATGTTAGCCTGATAATGAAACAGGCAATTGACGTCCAAATGCATTATATCTAATTATACAATTATTTTTCGAGCTTTATGGACAGATATAGATTAAGGAACATGTTTTTAATAGAGCCATTGAAAAGAAAACGCCAGATACCAATCTATACACGCCTGGACTGTACATGTTTCGGTTCGGGCGAATGAACCTTTCCACAGCCTTTAGTATAGATCTGGCTGGGAGAGATAACTCAATTTTGGGCCCTTTATGCTAACTCCTTATGGAGAAAACATTTGGGAAATTTCCTCTTACAAAAATTTTGTTTGACTAAGGTCAACATGTCTCTGATAATTGTGAAAACTTCTTCAAAATGAATGAAATTGTCTTTAAATTTGTTGTCACTTTACATCATGACAGCAAAGCAAAAATGCGTTTAAAAATAGGAGCAGTTTTTCAACACTTTATTTTAAAGACGATTTTTACTTGAAACAGCATAATTTCTAGTTGAAGTCGAGTCCGAATTTGAAAATGTTAGTTGTTGTTAACACGTTTTTAAAGGACACGAATAAAAAAAAAATAGAAAAAACGAATAGATTAAAATTTTTCACCTACACCGACAAAAAAGACTGTTTTTCATATGTTTGGGTGTAAAAATTATATGTTTGGAACTCACATTTTTTAACACAATATTTTTAAGCATATAATGTTCATAAACTAGCATAATATGTTTGGGACATATATGTTAACATGTTAGGTTAGGTTAGGTTATGTGGCAGCCCGATGTATCAGGTGGTGACATCAGAAATGTCACCCACCAGTAATGCTGGTGACATCAGAAATGTCACCAGCATTACTGAGGTGGGATAATCCACCGCTGAACAACTTTTTGGTGTTCGGTCGTAGCAGGAATCGAACCCACGACCTTGTGTATGCAAGGCGGGCATGCTAACCATTAACATGTTAGAACATATTATGTTTGGGACACAAAATGTTTGTAAATATAATATGCTTAGATGCAAACATATATTAATTTAGAAATAGCCTATAAACATATATGTGTTTAGAAAGGAAGACCTAACAGGTTGGCTGATAAGTCCCCGGTCTAACAAAGAAAAACACATTTTTTTGTCAAAATTCGTTTTTATTATTCAACATAGTTCCCTTCAAGAGCGATACAACAATTATAACGATCTTCCAATTTTTTGATACCATTTTGGTAGTACTCATTCGGTTTTGCCTCAAAATAGGCCTCAGTTTCGGCGATCACCTCTTCATTGCAGCCAAATTTTTTCCCTGCGAGCATCCTTTTGAGGTCTGAGAACAAGAAAAAGTCGATGGGGGCCAGATCTGGAGAATACGGTGGGTGGGGAAGCACTTCGAAGCCCAATTCATGCATTTTTGCCATCGTTCTCAATGACTTGTGGCACGGTGCGTTGTCTTGGTGGAACAACACTTTTTTCTTCTTCATATGGGGCCGTTTTGCCGCGATTTCAACCTTCAAACGCTCCAATAACGCCATATAATAGTCACTGTTGATGGTTTTTCCCTTCTCAAGATAATCGATAAAAATTATTCCAAGCGCATCCCAAAAACAGAGGCCGTTACTTTGCCAGCGGACTTTTGAGTCTTTCCACGCTTCGGAGACGGTTCACCGGTCGCTGTCCACTCAGCCGACTGTCGATTGGACTCAGGAGTGTAGTGATGGAGCCATGTTTCATCCATTGTCACATATCGACGGAAAAACTCGGGTGTATTACGAGTTAACAGCTGCAAACACCGCTCAGAATCATCAACACGTTGTTGTTTTTGGTCAAATGTGAGCTCGCGCGGCACCCATTTTGCACAGAGCTTCCGCATATCCAAATATTGATGAATGATATGACCAACACGTCCCTTTGATATCTTTAAGGCTTCTGCTATCTCGATCAACTTCATTTTACGGTCATTCAAAATCATTTTGTGGACTTTTTGATGTTTTCTTCGGTAACCACCTCTTTCGGGCGTCCACTGCGTTCACCGTCCGTGCTCATTTCACCACGCTTGAATTTTGCATACCAATCAGTTATTGTTGATTTCCCTGGGGCAGAGTCCGGAAACTCATTATCAAGCCAAGTTTTTGCTTCCACCGTTCAGAAAACAGTATTTTATTAAAACACGAAATTCCTTTTTTTCACAATAACAAAAGTTGCTTCACAAAAGACGCTCTATCTCACAAACTAATTGACTTACAGACATCAAATTTTGACACGAATTATTTGAAGGTTGGTACTATATAAAGGGTGATACGGTCAAAATTTGGTCAAGGGAAAACGCGTGTAAATCGGTGAAATCGTTTGTTAAAAAAATCATATAAAATTTCGTTTTCAAGTTCAATTAGTATAAAATTCAGGAAAAATATTCAGTTAGGCTTTCGCTTTTCCAAATCCGAATTGCCGGGACTCACGCTTGACACCTGCCATCAGATTTTGTACAGCCACCTTGTCCACCTTCTTCGCCGCAGAAAGCCAGTTTGCCTTGAACTGCTGCTCGTCCTTAGCAGTTTTTTTGGTCTTCTTTAGGTTCCGCTTGAAAATAGCCCAGTATTTCTCAATTGAGCGGAGCTCTGGCATGTTGGGAGTGTTCTTGTCCTTGGGAACTACCTGCACGTTGTTGGCGGCGTACCACTCCATGGCCTTTTTACCGTAATGGCAAGATGCCAAATCCGGCCAAAAGAGTACGAAGCAACCGTGTTTCTTCAGGAAAGGCAGCAGTAGTTTATTCAAACACTCTTTCACGTAAATTTCTTGGTTGACAGTCCCAGAAGCAATGAAAATGCTGCTTTTCAAGCCACAGGTACAGATGGCTTGCCAAACCAGATATTTCTTTGCGAACTTTGACAGTTTTATGTGCTTGAAAATATCTGCTACCTTTCGCCTTCCTTTTGCCGTATAAAACTCCTGTCCCGGAAGCTGCTTTAGTCAGCTTTGACGTAGGTTTCGTCGTCCATTACCACGCAGTCAAACTTCGTCAGCATCGTCGTGTACAGCCTCCGGGATCGCGGTTTGGCCGTCGTATTTTGTTTATCATCGCGATTTGGAGTCACTAACTTCTTGTAAGTCGATAGTCCGGCTCGTTTTTTGGCTCGATGCACGCTTGTAGACGATACACCCAGCTTATTTGTGGCATCTCGGAGAGAGAGGTTAGGGTTTCGCTTGAAACTACCGGCAACTCTCTTTGTCGTCTCATCGGCTTCCGGTTTTCGATTTCCCCCGATCCAGACTTCCTGGCTGTCGACAAACGTTCCCCAAACACTTTAATTACATTTGTAACGGATGATTTGGCAACTTTTAGCGATTTTGCCAGCTTTGCGTGCGAGTAGCTCGGATTTTCGCGATACACGAGCAAAATTTTGATACGCTGCTCTTCTTGCTTGGACGGCATTTTGACAACTGAAGAGTGAATTCCAAAATCAAAATAGGAGCAGCATTCTACACACACACACACACACCTTCAAAATGAGGGTGTTCAGGTTTTTTAAATGCAAAATTGAAAGAAATACGTCAAGTTTATATTGACCAAATTTGTACCGTATCACCCTTTAAAAATAATATGCATTTAATACTAGCGTCGCCATCTATGTGTCAGACCGGGGACTTATCAGCCAATCTGTTATAGAGTATGCTGCAAGTAAAATAATGGAAGTAACCAATTGGCGCCATAAAAATATATCCACACAAAGAAAAATTCATTAAAATTGTTGTGTACCCCAAGGTAAAACATAATATGTTTGAACAATAAAAAGAAAATTTTGTTCGGACCAATCCTGGAAATATATATGCTTGAAGCAAAATGTGTTTGGGGTATATGTTACAGAAGCGATTTTTATTTTGAGGGTGTAGAATCAAGTACACAAAACTTAAATATAAAGACAATTCTGTCTTTGGAACAAATCATGCTTCTTTTCAGTGTACCCCCATCATCATAATAGAAACCCTTTTCAATCCAAATCAAAAAAGTTGAATCTATGGTATATTGAAATTAATTTAAATTTCCTCCAACAATTCATTTAACAATAAATGAAAGTTTCTTTTCTTCTCGAGATTTTGCATTTCAATCACTTTCAACTTCAAATTATCAACTTGCTCTAGAATTTCCATTAAAATTCCATCGATTTTCTTATGTTCAAGACCATTATGGTCATTATCGATATTGGTTGATTTGGAAAATTCCTCACATAGATCATCAACTTGATGTTGCATAACCCCAAGAGATTTCTGCAAAGGTTTAAACATGGCATTGAAATTTTGAATATTATCCGAATATTCTTTGCTTAGTAAACGATTCTTGGGGGCTAGGGATGCCAAAGCAAGGGAGTTTATATAAGGAGTCTTCGTTTTGGGCGTTAGATCACCATGATTCGATGTCACAATATCACCAACTTCTTGCATATCAATGGATCCTTGGGTAATATCCTCCTCACTATTATCTTTGGTCTTAAGAAGCTCAATAGCAATTTCATCATTAGAATTAAAAATTGAAACTAAAAAGAAAGAAATAAAGGAAATATGAAAATTACTTGTGTTCTTTGATAAATTACCACACAATCATTGGCTTACAATCATCCCATTCTTGTGAAGTTACTTTCTTGCCTATTTGATAATAATTATTACTAAGCAATTGGTTCTTTTCCACATAATTATCATCTGTATCCTTGGCCAATTCATTCTCGGGGGGAAAATAAAATTTAAAATTTTCAAAATAATCCTCATCATCGCTGAATAATTTGTAGTCTTGGGTTGCATCTGCATCAGAGTTGATATCATTGGCATTATTTAAACCCCATAAAATCAAAGAAGGTCTTGCTATTGCCAAGGAAGCATAGAAAACTAATAAATTTAATAAAATCACACATTTCATTATTTTTTAAAATTTTTATTAAATTTCTTTATAATTTCACTTTCAAATCACTTGCACAAATTTCTCAAACTGATGCCTTCATATATTTGTCTAATTTTTATACAGCAAATATCCCATATATGCGATAAGAAATCAATTTCCATTATATTTAATATGCGCAATTATTCTCTGCAGTCCTGATAAATATTTGGGAATATTTGCTAATCAAAGGTGTCTTATCAATTTATATTGCATTGTGCTAAAATTTAAATGTTTTTTTTTTTTAAATTTCAATTATTTCCAAAGAAGACAGATCAATATGGTCAAAAATTCCCGAATTGAAGACAAATTCCGATGTACTTGAGATATTAACCAAATTATGTCAATAATCTTTGGTTTAAAAAAATTGTTTACTTAAATTTATGATATGAATTTTCGAAGTTTGCATCACTCTGTTAAAGTCGTATTTAAAGTAAGTCCATTTAAATTCAATTTAAATAAATACCCAGCAAAAAAAGTGTCGCCCAAAAAGTAGTAAAAATGTTCTTTTTGGATCCGGAAGTGGTGCAAAATTGAATTGAACATGGGCTTGTTATAGGACGGATGTCCACCATTTCAACAGCCGTTGCACTGAATTTGCATCACTTCTTAAGGTGTGGTCTCAATTCCATGTTTTGGATGTGAATTATAACAGGTCGGCTGATAAGTCCACGGTCTAACAAAGAAAAACACATTTTTTTTTGTCAAAATTCGTTTTTTATTATTCAACATAGTTCCCTTCAAGAGCGATACAACGATTATAACGACCTTCCAATTTTTTGATACCATTTTGATAGTACTCCTTCGGTTTTGCCTCAAAATAGGCCTCAGTTTCGGCGATCACCTCTTCATTGCAGGCAAACTTTTTCCCTGCGAGCATCCTTTTGAGGTCGGAGAACAAGAAAAAGTCGCTGGGGGCCAGATCTGGAGAATATGGTGGGTGGGGAAGCAATTCGAAGCCCACTTCATGAATTTTTGCCATCGTTCTCAATGACTTGTGGCACGGTGCATTGTCTTGCTGGAACAACACTTTTTATACCCTCCATCATAGGATGGGGATATATTAACTTGGTCATTCCGTTTGTAAAACATCGAAATATTGCTCTAAGACCCCATAAAGTATATATATTCTGGGTCGTGGTGAAATTCTGAGTCGATCTAAGCGTGTCCGTCCGTCCGTCCGTCTGTTGAAATCACGCTAACTTCCGAACGAAACAAGCTATCGACTTGAAACTTGGCACAAGTAGTTGTTATCGATGTAGGTCGGATGGTATTTAAAATGGGCCATATCGGTCCACTTTTACGTATAGCCCCCATATAAAGGGACCCTCAGATTTGGCTTGTGGAGCCTCTAACAGAAGCATATTTCATCCGATCCGGCTGAAATTTGGTATATGGTGTTGGTATATGGTCTCTCACAACCATGCAAAAATGGGTCCACATCGGTCCATAATTAGCCCCCATATAAACCGATCCCCAGATTTGGCTTGCGGAGCCTAAAAGAGAAGCAAATTTCATCCGATCCGCCTGAAATTTGGTACATGATATTGGTATATGGTCTCTAACAACCATGCAAAAATTGGTCCACATCGGTCCATAATTATATATAGACCCCATATAAACCGATCTCCAGATTTGGCTTGCGAAGCCTCAAAGAGAAGCACATTGCATCCGATCCGGCTGAAATTTGGTACATGGTATTGGTATATGGTCTCTAACAATCACGCAAAAATTGGTCCACATAGGTCCATAATTATATATAGCCCCCATATAAACCGATCCCCAGATTTGGCTTGCGAAGTCTTCAAGAGAAACATATTTCATCCGATCCGGCTGAAATTTGGTACATGGTGTTGGTATATGGTCTCTAACAATCATGCAGAAATTGGTCCATATCGGTCCATAATTATATATAGCCCCCATATAAACCGATCCCCAGATTTGGCTTGCGGAGCCTCAAAGAGAAGCAAATTTCATCCGATCCGGCTGAAATTTGGTACATGATGTTGGTATATGGTCTCTAACAATCATGCAAAAATTGGTCCATATCGGTCCATAATTATATATAGCGCCCATATAAACCGATCCCCAGATTTGGGTTGCGGAGCCTCAAAGAGAAGCAAATTTCATCCGATCCGCCTGAAATTTGGTACATGATATTGGTATATGGTCTCTAACAACCATGCAAAAATTGGTCCACATCGGTTCATAATTATATATAGCCCCCATATAAACCGATCCCCAGATTTGGCTTGCGAAGCCTCTTGGAGGAGCAAATTTCATCCAATCCGGTTGTAATTTGAAACATGGTGTTAGTATATGATCTTTAACAACCGTGCCAGAATTGGTCCATACCTGTCCATAATTATATATAGCCTCCATATAAAACGTTCTCCAGATTTGACCTCCGGAGCCTCTTGGAGGAGCAAAATTCATCCGATCCGGTTCAATTTAGGAACGTGGTGTTAGTATATGGTCGCTAACAACCATACCAAAATTGGTCCAATCACACAAAAATTGGTCCACATCGGTTCATAATCATGGTTGCCACTAGAGCCAAAAATAATCTACCAGAATTTTATTTATATAGAACATTTTGTCAAAATTTTATTTCTATAGAAAATTTTGTCAAAATTTTATTTCTAGAGAAAATTTTGTTAAAATTGTATTCCGTTCATAATAAAATTTTCATCATTGTCTAAATTTTATTTCTATAGAAAATTTTGTCAAAATTTTATTTCTATAGAAAATTTTGTTCAAATTTTATTCGGTTCATAATCATGGTTACCACTCGAGCCAAAAATAATCTACCAAGATTTTATTTCTTTAGAATATTTTGTCAAAAGTTTATTTCTATAGAAAATTTTGTTAAAATTTTATTTCTGTAGAAATTTTTGTCAAAATTTTCTTTCTATAGCAAATTTTGTCAAAATTTTTATTTCTATAGAAAATTTTGTGAAAATTTTATTTCGATAGAAAATTTTGTTAAAATTTTATTTCTGTAGAAAATTTTGTCAAAATTTTATTTCTGTAGAAAATTTTGTCAACATTTTATGTCTACTTTGGCAACTGAATTATATACGTATTGGTTCGATCTTTTTTGATTTAATATATACCACGTATGGACTTACATACAATTTAGAAGATGGTGTTAGGAGGTTTTAAGATTCCTTGCCATCGGCAAGCGTTACCGCAACTTAAGTAATTCGATTGTGGATGGCAGTGTTTAGAAGAAGTTTCTACGCAATCCATGATGGAGGGTACATAAGCTTCGGCCTGGCCGAACTTACCGCCGTATATACTTGTTTCTTCTTCATATAGGACCGTTTTGCCGCGATTTGGACCTTCAAACGCTCCAATAACGCCATATAATAGTCACTGTTGATGGTTTTTCCTTTCTCAAGATAATCGATACAAATTATTCCATGCGCATCCCAAAAAACAGAGACCATTACTTTGCCAGCGGACTTTTGAGTCTTTCCAAGCTTTGGAGACGGTTCACCGGTCGCTATCCACTCAGCCGACTGTCGATTGGACTCAGGAGTGTAGTGATGGAGCCATGTTTCATCCATTGTCACATATCGACGGAAAAACTCGGGTGTATTACGAGTTGACAGCTGCAAACACCGCTCAGAATCATCAACACGTTGTTGTTTTTGGTCAAATGTGAGCTCGCGCGGCACCCATTTTGCACAGAGCTGCCGCATATCCAAATATTGATGAATGATATGACCAACACGTTCCTTTGATATCTTTACGGCCTCTGCTTTCTCGATCAACTTTATTTTATGGCCATTCAAAATCATTTTGTGGATTTTTTGATGTTTTCGTCGGAAACGCCTCTTTCAGGCGTCCACTGCGTTCACCGTCCTCCGTGCTCATTTCACCACGCTTGAATTTTGCATACCAATCAATTATTGTTGATTTCCCTGGGGCAGAGTCCGGAAACTCATTATCAAGCTAAGTTTTTGCTCCCACCGTATTTTTCCCTTCAGAAAACAGTATTTTATCAAAACACGAAATTCCTTTTTTTCCATTTTTTTCACAATAACAAAAGTTGCTTCACAAAGGACGCTCTATCTCACAAATTAATTGACTTACAGACGTCAAATTTTGACACGAATCATTTGAAGTTTGGTACTATATAAAAATAATATGCATTTAATACTAGCGACGCCATCTATATGTCAGACCGGGGACTTATCAGCCAACCTATTATATGGGAACATAAACCTTTATGTGATGGCACCAGAAAATGCTGGTCTACACACACCCATAGAAGGAATATGAACATGTTTCAAACATGTTTCAAGAGCAACATGTTACTTCTGCACGGCGACTATGTAATATTTTTCTCGCAAAAATATTCTTTTCTCGACAAACATAACATGCTTTCCGCAAACAGATATATAATTTCCGAGAAAATAACATGGTTTAGACAAACATGTTACATGTAACAGTAAGCTCTTGAAACATGGTTGCTGTGATCATATTCCTTCTCTGCGTGCAGTTGCGAAGGATATAATATGGCCGGCCCGACTTTGCGTTAATCCAATGAAATTTGAAATGTAGAGAACTTGTAGAAGTGTTAAACGTGTTACAAATCGGTTCAGATTTAAATATTTCTATATAGCAATATAAACTTTTATATAGCTTCCATTAAATATAATGGATTTGAGATGGTATCATAAACTTTTGGTCTACCCAGTGGTGGAGGATATAATATAGTCGACCCGATTTTAAACCTTCTTTATTTAAGAAAATGTATTACTAAGCCATTGAGAATACATACGCGAATTTGTAACCCTTAAAAATTAAAAGACCAACATTTAATGTTTGTTTATATTTTTATAAAATTAAATTTTATTGGCTTCTATATAAAACCAGTGTTTTCCAATAATTTTTCTTTTCAATCACAAAAATGTCGATATTCTTAAGAGAAATACGAAAGATTGAAGTCATCATGATCATCTTTGTTAAGATAAGAAGCTTTATCGTTACCATAAATTTCCTTAAATACTGCCTTCAACAATTGATGATAGTTCCAACGTTTCTCAATGGATTGTATCTCTTCAACAGAGGAACGTAATTGATCAACTTTTGTCAATAATTCGGATATTTTTATTTGAAGCTCTTTATGTAATTGGCCATTGTAATCTTCACTGTAAATGGCTTGAGTCATGAAATCTTCAGATATTTTTTGGCTTTCTTCTTGTGCTGATGACAATAATTCTAGAATATCCCCATATTGACGTTGAAAGGCATAAATATTTTCGGAATATTCGTTATTTAAAAGATCAGATTGTCCTCGAGCAAGATTAACTGGGTTTGCATAATGATATGCAGCTTCTGTAGTTTGGAAAGGATTACTGGTAGCTGTTTCCTCATTGTCTTCGCTACCATCGTTGAACTTATCTGCTGAATAATGTGATAGGGTTATTCTTATGTTGCCAAAATTCATGGAATGCTGATATGGGAAATCATCGTCGTCCGCGTTATCATTATCAGCAGCAGTGGAGGCTATATATCCCCATTTTATACCTTCGATACTTTCATTACTTTCTGACTGATTCCTTGTTTCGTCATCATTATCATCATAATCAACATTTGGATTTATATCGACCAATTCTATGGCTTCAGTATTTTCATCAATTTCTGATTTATTTTGTATTTCGTGATCGTCCTCATTTTCTTCTTCATTGAAATTGCTGTGATTTTCTTTACTGCTTTGGTCATCAGTTTGGAACATCTCATCGGAGGCATGAGGATATACCGAATATTGGTGATACTCTGGATCTGAATTTAACTCCTGATTAGATGTATACAATAAACTGGTCATTATTGTAGTTTCTTCTTCAGAACTCTCACTGATATCCGAATCGTCCTTGTAACCATCTACCAAAAGTTGAGGATATTTACGAAATATCAATCTGGCCTCTTTACTCATTCGATGCTTCTTAGGAGGATCTCCATAGCTGTCCACGTAAAAACCATTTAATGTAGTTAGACTACATAGTGTGACGATTGTTATTAAGAATAGTCGCATAATTTCTTGGCGATTTTATTTACACACGTTTTGTTCGGATCGATCGGAACGTTCTACTAAATCGAAAAAGCCTTCCTTGTTATTTATATGAAAATGCAAATATTTTTGCATTTCTAATTTGAATACCTTTCATCGTAGAAAGTAGGTAATAATGAGATTGCCGTTCTATTTGTAACATAGCGAAATTTATTTGCAATCATTTGATATGTATTGCAATCAAATTCAAGTTGCTATTAAAAGGTGATACGGTCAAAATTTGGTCAATATCAGAGATGGTCAGTATCAAACTTTTTTAGGTTTGCGACTGTCGCAAAGTTGTAAACGTCGTAAACGTCACATACGTGTCGTAAATGTAGGAAAAGTAACAAAAGTCGCAAACTCAAAATACTTCAGTCGCGTCAGCTTCGATGATATCCAAGACGATGGTATGTGCGAAGAGAAGGTTTTAGTCCCCACATTTTCCCTATTGCCTTTTGCACGAGTACAGGGTAACCGTGGATTTTCTCGTCCTTTCTTAGCTTTAAGTTCAGTCTCCTGTCCAATATAACCCCAAGGTATTTTGCACACTCACCAACGGGAATTTCGATCCCACGTAAGAAAATAGGCATGACGGTGGAAAAACTTTCACAAATTTCTGCAGAAACTCACAGCGAATGCTGTCATGCTAAATTAAAAAATGTTCAGGATTTCTTCTATTCAAAATTAGGTTTTCTACAGTAGGTTTACGACTTTTGCGACATACGTATTATACCGTCGCAAATGTATGTCGCAAAAGTCACAGTTTGTGACAGGCCAACCCTGGTCAATATAAACTTGGCGTATTTCTTTCAATTTTGCATTTAAAAAACCTGAACACCCCTCATTTTGAAGGTGTGTGTGTGTAGAATGTTGCTCCTGTTTTGATTTTCGAATTCACTCTTCAGTTGTCAAAATGCCACCCAAGCAAGAAGAGCAGCGTATCAAAAATTTGCTCGCACATCGCGAAAATCCGAGCTACTCGCACGCAAAGCTGGCAAAATCGCTAAAAGTCGCCAAATCAACCGTTACAAATGTAATTAAAGTGTTTGGGGAACGTTTGTCGACAGCCAGGAAGTCTGGATCGGGGGGAAATCGAAAACCGGAAGCCGCTGAGACGACAAAGAGAGTTGCCAGTAATTTCAAGCGAAACCCTAACCTCTCTCTCTCCGAGATGCCGCAAATAAGCTGGGTGTATCGTCTACAACCGTGCATCGAGCCAAAAAACGAGCCGGACTATCGACTTACAAGAAGGTAGTGACTCCAAATCGCGATGATAAACAAAATACGACGACCAAAGCGCGATTCCGGAGGCTGTACACGACGATGCTGACGAAGTTTGACTGCGTGGTAATGGACGATGAAACCTACGTCAAAGCCGACTACAAGCAGCTTCCGGGACAGGAGTTTTTTTTACGGCAAAAGCAAGGAGAAAGGTAGCAGATATTTTCAAGCACATAAAACTGTCAAAGTTCGCAAAGAAATATCTGGTTTGCAAGCCATCTGTACCTGTGGCTTGAAAAGCAGCATTTTCATAGCTTCCGGGACTGTCAACCAAGAAATTTACGTGAAAGAGTGTTTGAATAAACGTCTGCTGCCTTTCCTGAAGAAACACGGTTGTTCCGTACTGTTTTGGCCGGATTTGGCATCTTGCCATTACGGTAAAAAGGCCATGGAGTGGTACGCCGCCAACAACGTGCAGGTGGTTCCCAAAGACAAGAACCCTCCCAACACGCCAGAGCTCCGCCCAATTGAGAAATACTGGGCTATTGTCAAGCGGAACCTAAAGAAGACCAAAAAAACTGCTAAGGACGAGCAGCAGTTCAAGGCAAACTGGCTTTCTGCGGCGAAGAAGGTGGACAAGGTGGCTGTACAAAATCTGATGGCAGGTGTCAAGCGTGAGGCCCGGCAATTCGGATTTGGAAAAGCGAAAGCCTAACTGAATATTTTTCCTGAATTTTATAATTCAACATGAAGAAGACATTTAATTTGATTTTTTAAATAAACGATTTCACAGATTTACACGCGTTTTCCCTTTACCAAATTTTGACCGTATCACCCTTTATTTCTAAACGTCTCGCCTGACACCTGGCAGATGTATTCCAGTGACAGTTAATTTTATTGTTTACAAGCTTGCAAACACATTTTCATCTTGCATTCAGAAATTAGGGCCCTTCCGCAGTTACCACAAATGTGAATAAATCTTTTTTTCCTATGCCATTTCCCATTATCGTGATACTGCCAGTATTGTGTCGCGTCCAAAAAGTTTGGGAGCTGAACATATCGGGAAAGCGGGTGCGACACATATTGATTTGCGGCAGTCGATGGCCGTTTTCGAGTTGAGGAACACAGAGTCCAAGGATTTTATTGCAGTTTGACTGTCTGAGTATATATTAATGCCCACTTTTTTGCAACATTACTTCTCAGCCAATTCGCCACCTCTCTTATTGCTAATATTTCAGCCTGAAAAACACTACAGTGATTAGGTATTCTTTTCGCTATTCGAAGTTCCAGATCATTAGAATATACTTCGAAACCCAATTGTCCATCCAATTTGGAGCCATCAGTGTAGAAATCTATATATTCTTTATTCCCCGGGATCTGTGTGCACCACGCCTCACTGTTGGGGATTAGAGTCTCAAACTTTTTGTCGAAAAGTGGACTCGCCAAAGTGTAATCCACTAAGTTAGGCACATCTGGCATTATTTTGAAGACAGAACTGTGACCGTAACCTTTTTCCGACCACAGCGATAGTTCGCGCAACCGCACAGCTGACTGTTTGGCCAAAATGTCTAAAGGCAATAGATGCAGCATGACATTAAGAGAATTTGTTCCTGTCTTGCTGAATGCGCCTGAGATACACAAACACGCCATACGCTGAACTTTGTCTAAACTTATTGGGTGGTGAAGTGCCGGCCACCAGACTACAACACCATATAGCATTATAGATCTAACCACTGCCGTGTATAGCCAATGCACAATTTTTGGTTTTAGTCCCCACTTTTTTCCTATTGCCTTTTTGCACGAGTACATAACTACCGTTGCTTTTCTCGCCCTTTCTTCAATATTAAGCTTAAAGTTCAGCTTCCTGTCCAAAATAACGCCAAGGTATTTGGTACACTCACCGAAGGGCATTTCAATACCCCCTAAGGAAATGGGCCTAACCGTGGGAGTTTTGCGATCTTTGCAGTACATAACTAGTTCTGTCTTTGCAGGATTTACCCCAAGACCATTGTCTTTCGCCCATTTCTCAGTCACCCTGAGGGCCCTCTGAATAATATCTCTGATTGTGGATGGGAATTTTCCCCTGACTGCTAGAGCCACATCATCTGCATATGCCACCACTTTTATCCTTTCTTTTTCTAGGGTAACCAGAAGGTTATTTATAGCAACATTACAAAGAAGAGGTGATAGAACTCCTCCTTGGGGAGTGCTATTACCTCTCTCCATGCTAGTTCTTAAATAAATATCTATCATCCTCTCCAGAGTCTTAAGTAGGAATGAGGATAAGCTGATTGGTCGGAAATCCTTCGCCCTCGAGTGAGAGGCTTTTCCCGGGTTTACTTACCAAAGACGTCAGCTGAAAATGCACACCTTTGATTGGCAACCAGAGATTCAGAGATGGTACCATCGGCCTCTATGGCGATAGAGTGGACTGCCATAGCGTCCGATGGTCGCTCCTCGCCCATATTCTTAGACCGTGGAGTCAAAATAAATGCCGAATATTAGAAAATATTCTAAAGGCAGTATTGAACAGACAAACATTTCGGCCGCAGACGATGAACATTCGAACAGTCTCAGCATTATTGCACTCAGTACGCTTCGATGGCTTAAAAATGAGGTTCCTTGCTTCATTTCTACCGCACAATGGTCACCAAAATCTCCGGATCCTAATCCTTTGGAGTTGAGCCTTTTGCATATATAAAAAATACCATAGTATCGTTCATTTCAAGGTCGCGCTTCGCCAGGAAGGGGCCAAAATACCGCAGAGCAAATTTTGTGCTGGCTTTGTCGACCCTTTGAAGGCCATAACTCACGCCAAGGTAGTCAAACAAATCTCAACTGATATCGCGTTTTTTTCGACATTTTCACAAAAAAAAGCGAAGACAATAGAATTTTGTTGCATTACACATCATCCACCCTACACAGCATAAATTTCTTTCCATAGACATCCGTTTTTGCCATCGATGTCGACGCCAAGTCCCGAATCACCTTTTCACAGACATGGTTACCTAGTAAAGGACAAAGCAGTAACATAGCTACCTATGTTTTTCCAAGGTCTCATCATTCTCAAAACATATCCAACATGCACCACCCTCTGGTGCTCTTTTTCGTTACGGATGTGTTCCCAATACTAGGTACGCGGTCATTATTTCCACGACCATTTTGAATAGTTCTTCAGACTTTTCTAGTCTGGGTCATCCTATAGTATTTTCCTGGTCCTTCCAACCAGTGAATTGATCCAAATCGCTTTATATGTCGTCTCCCATGCACATTTATCCCACTCGGTTCGCGTTATCTCTATGGGCTTGTGCGTTATCAAAGTTCCCTTTAAGTTTTATCTTATTCCGGCAAGTACTGGCAAACATATGATGTGGATCCTGCCATATTTCGAGTATTCGATGACCTTTCCATTACAATAAGATTCGCGATCGAACTGTAATGTCCGCTATTGTCTCGCGACAATCTGTGAAATGTTCACATTTTGTGGCCTCGTGTTATTTCCGAGGTAATTAACACATTCCGATATGACAAGCAGTTCTGGCTGTAGAATTATGCCGTGGTCCGGTAATCGAAATAGGATCATGGTTAGATTAGGTTAGGTGGCTGCCCGATATATCAGGCTCACTTAGACTATACAGTCCATTGTGATACGACATTGGTGAACAAGAGAGAAGTTCACCAATGTCGTATCACAATGAGTGCTGTCTGATTCCATGTTAAGCCCAATAGCCGAGTCCGAACGGCATTCCACATTCCAGTGAAACCACTTAGAGAAGCTTTGAAACCCTCAGAAATGTCACCAGGATTGCTGAGGTGGGATAATCAACCGCTGAAAAATCTTTTTGGTGTTCGGTCGAAGCAGAAACCGAACCAATGACCTTTTTTATGCAAGGCGGGCATGCTAACCATTGCATCACGGATCATTGTGACTAGGTTCTCGACATATATGTTATGCCCAGTCCTGTCCTCCCACCCATCTTCGGTCCATCGGTGAAGCAGTTATTTCCCTTGGGTATTTGGTCTGGGGATCCATTCGCTTGGAATAATATTACTGGCGTCAATCCGCAGCTATGGCCACATTATGTTAGGTACACGATCATGGATTCTTGCGGTATTAACCCTTTCGTGACCCCACCATCTCCCCTATTATCCTTAGATGGTTTGTCTTGTTTTGTGTTTCCCTCCATTCTCCCAATATCTTAAATATCATCGAAGCCTTGGCGGCGTCGCTTTTGATCTGAACCTCTATAGGTCTTACGTCCAAGGTTCTGGTTGGCGTGGGCTTCATTGCCCCAGTTATACCAAAACAACATGTCGGTTGGACCTGTTGTAAAATTTCTATGTTGCACTTTTTCTCCACTGATGTCCACCAGACTATTGACACGTACATCACCTTTGGAATCAGGCCCCATTTGGATTCCACCGCTATTCTGCACAGTGCCCAACATCTGTAGGTTTGCCATAGAGGATCCACTTTTCATCACCAATAATGATGCGAAAACAAACCTCCGCAGACCTCATAAGAAATTCGGCGTGGAACGATGGGGAATGCAATCTTCCCATTTTAATTGGCTTTATGGTGCGGTACCTGTGGTCACTAGTGGATGCCACGTTAGGTGGATGATCGCTACTACATATATAGAAAGTAAAATGAATGACTTAGCGTTATGGGAACAATAGCCACTGCCCTATTGGAGGCACTGATGGGAGTATGCCAACTCGATTTGCACATAAAGAAAACAGCAGGGGTGACACTTATGGGACTTAAAAACTTGGATACACTGGAGAGCACTGTTTGTAGTCATACGGAACTTTTTGCCGAGACGGACTATATGGCGATTGAGAATGTTTATCACCTTAAGACGAGATATATTATATCAAGTATTGAAGAGTGGGAGGAACTTTCGGAACACCGAATATGAATACAAACGGATCGAAAATTTACAAAAGAACTGGCAGCGGCATGTGTTGCAGTGAACTACGAATACGGGAATCTTACATGTTAGATATCGATTGCAGTATCTTTTTGGAAGAAATTTCTGCTGCTTAGTTGCTATTGATGAGGTCGTTATTCAGAAGCAATATCAGCTTCTTCATCGGCAGTCAAGCAGCTATAAAAGCCTTGGAAAAGGCATACATAAGGTCTAAGGTAGCCAGCCGCTGTCGTAGAGAATTTAGGGTTCTCACTGAACAGCATAATGTAACTCTGTGACAGGTACCTGGGTACTGTGGAACTACGGGAAATAAAGAAGAAGATGTACTGACTAAAGAGGGCAGACGTACTGGCTAAGGGAGATATTATTAATGGAACGAATGCTGAACGAATAGTGGAGGAAAATTTTCCGCAAGGGCGATATCGTATCTTTACAGGATTCATGTCAAATACGATGAACTATAGTGAAGATGTTGGGTCTCTTCGGAAGGTTGTGAGGACCAAGTTGATGTGGGACTAAACGAACTGTAGGAATTGCGAAATTCTGATCGCGATGGACATACAGGAATTGCTACATGTAACAGGTTGGCTGATAAGTCGAACTTTTGTGATACCATTTTGGTAGTACTCCTTCGGTTTTGCCTCAAAATAGGCCTCAGTTTCGGCGATCACCCCTTCATTGCAGCCAATTTTTTTTCCCTGCGAGCATCCTTTTGAGGTCTGAGAACAAGAAAAAGTCGCTGGGGGCCAGATCTGGAGAATACGGTGGGTGGGGAAGCAATTCGAAGCCCAATTCATGAATTTTTGCCATCGTTCTCAATGACTTATGGCACGGTGCGTTGTCTTGGTGGAACAACATTTTTTTCTTCTTCATATGGGGCCGTTTTGTCGCGATTTCGACCTTCAAACGCTCCAAAAACGCCATATAATAGCCATTGTTGATGGTTTTCCCTTTTCAAGATAATCGATAAAAATTATTCCATGCACATCCCAACAAACAGAGGCCATTACTTTGCAGCGGACTTTTGAGTCTTTCCACGTTTCGGAGACGGTTCACCGGTCGCTGTCCACTCAGCCGACTGTCGATTGGACTCAGGAGTGTAGTGATGGAGCCATGTTTCATCCATTGTCACATATCGACGGAAAAACTGGGGAGTATTACGAGTTAACAGCTGCAAACATCGCTCAGAATCATCAACACGTTGTTGTTTTTGGTCAAATGTGAGCTCGCGCGGCACCCATTTTGCACAGAGCTTCCGCATATCCAAATATTGATGAATGATATGACCAACACGTTCCTTTGATATCTTTAAGGCCTCTGCTATCTCGATCAACTTCATTTTACGGTCATTCAAAGTCATTTTGTGGATTTTTTTGATGTTTTCGTCGGTAACCACCTCTTTCGGGCGTCCACTGCGTTCACCGTCCTCCGTGCTCATTTCACCACGCTTGAATTTTGCATACCAATCAATTATTGTTGATTTCCTTGGGAAGAGTCCGGAAACTCATTATCAAGCCAAGTTTTTGCTTCCACCGTATTTTTTCCGTTCAGAAAACAGTATTTTATCAAAACACGAAATTCCTTTTTTTCCATTTTTTCACAATAATAAAAGTTGCTTCCCAAAAGACGCTCTATCTCACAAACAAATTGACTTACAAACGTCAAATTTTGACACGAATCATTTGAAGGTTGGTACTATATAAAAATAATATGCATTTAATACTACGTGTCAGACCGGGAACTTATCAGCCAACCTGTTAATTGTCACTATAACTGGACATAACACACTTGGTATACATATGTTCAGAAGAGTTCCTAGAGATGATGACATCTTCGGATGGTGTCTGGATACGGAAGCTACGGAAGAGTCATATCACTTCCTGTGCGAGTATCCAGCATTATCCTTTAGAAGAAACAATATAGTGGGCTGCTTTTTCTTTCACACTCTCAACGATCTGCGGTAATGTAGCTTAAGGAACATACTCGCCTTCATCAGGGCCTTTGGCTGTTTTTTTTTTTAAGCTATCGTAAGGATGACGGACAAATTGAAGTTTTCGAGCGACTTTAAAGGATACGACTACAGGAAGAAGAAGTTGAGAATATTACATCGAAGAAACACAATGCACCTGTTGTGGTCTAAGTGAATATCATCTCAAGAATTGAGGTAATCCGCTACAACCCAACCTACCTAATAGACACACACATCGGCACCTAGATTAGAGAAATTTAAAAAAAAATATATAGCCTAACAATTCAAATCCATCCTGAAGGGTATATGAATTTCGGTCCAGCCGACTTCAGTGATATTTTGACTTGTTTTCATTTCATTATATTTTTTCAAAGAAAAGCAGGCGATAAGAAATGCCTATCATTGGATTTAGCTGACGCATCTATGATCATAATTTCCATTTTCCCCTATCATTATACCCTTACAAAATGTTATCAAATATTCCTCAATCATTATTAGTCACATTGTTAAAATGATACAACGTAGTTAGCCTGTGGTAGACCAAAATGATCACCCCTTATTTTGGAAGGGGGTGGAGGCGGCATTATATATTTCAGCATGAATTGTATTAATCATACTCATTAAAATCGTGTCATTACTCATTCTGAATTTTGTAATAAAGGTGATCTTAAAGAATTGTATACGTGCCACATGAACAAATTGCCGTAGCCAGGAATTTTATGAGGATGAAGGCTAAGATGACACTAAACTGTTCAACCTAGGGGATCGCAATCAAAAGATCGACTTTTCAATTGAATCAACTGATCTTTCTGTGCAGTTAAAATAAAGAACATCTTTGGGAGAACATTTTTGAAAGTGCTTTTAATGTTGTGCCTTTGGATGAACTTCCAAATTTTTTTACTGGGTAACGAAACACGCTATGTGGTACCTGTAGAAATAACACCACTGTAACATTATCACTTAAAATATTTTTTTCTTGTTCAAAAATATTTTTTTAATTAATTAAAAACTTTGTTAAAAAAATATTTTTCAAACTGAGTTACCTTAAATTTTTAATTTTGATATATAAAATTGAAAAATGTTAATTGTCATTCGGAAAAACTTTTATTCAAAGAAACGGTTGACGAATAAATTATTAAATATTTCTTTCTTATTCTTTTTGCATATTTTATTTCGAAGAACATCGTGTACCATGCCAAGACAAGGCGATCGAGAGACTTATCATGAAGTCCATATATCGGCCATGAATCTTCCATCTCCAAAACAAGGTAAACGATGATCGCTTAACTGCTGGACATCATGAAATTGCAAAAGAGTCAATTAAGATTCTTCCACTTTGGCATAGCAATCACGGTTGCCACTCCAGCAAAAAAAAAAAATTATGAAACATTTATGAAAATTTCATTTCTACAGAAAATTTTGTTAAAATTTTATTTCTATAGAAAATTTTGTTAAAATGTTTTTCTATAGAAAATTCTGCCAAAATTTTACTTCTAAAGGAAATTTTGCCAAAATTTTGTTTCTATGAAACATTTTCCCAAATTTAGTTTCTATAAAAAATTTTCGCAAAATTTTATTTCTGTGGAGAATTTTGTCCAAATTTTATTTCTATAGAAAATTTTGTCAAAATGTTATTTTATCAAAATTAATTATTTCTATAGAAAATGTTGTACAAATTTTATTTCTATAGAAAATTTTGCCATAATTTTATTTCTACAGAAATTTTTGTCATAATTTTTTTCTATAGAAAATTTTGTCAAAATTTTATTTTTACAAAAAAAATTGTCAAAATTTTATTTCTGTAGCAAATTTTGTCGCAATTTTATTTCTATAGGAAATTTTGTCAAATTTTTATTTCTATAGAAAATTTGGTCAAAATTTTATTTCTATAGAAAATTTTGTCAAAATTTTATTTCTATAGAAAATTTCCTCTAAAGTTTATTTTTTATTTTGTCAAAATTGTATTTCTATAGAAAATTTTGTCAAAATTTTATTTCTGTAGAAAAGTTTGTCAAAATTTTATTTCCGTGGCAAATTTTGTAACAATTTTATTTCTATAGAAAATGTTGTTAAAATTTTATTTCTATAGAAAAATTTATTTCCATAAAAAATTTTGTCAAAATATTATTTCTATAAAAAATTTTGTCAAAACTTTATTTCATTCGTTTTGTTTCGCTATTGTTGGTTTTGTTCTTTAAATTTTGTCATAATTTTATTTCTATAGAAATTTTTGTCATAATTTTATTTATATAGAAAATTTTGTCAAAATTTTATTTTTACAGAAAAATTTGTCAAAATTTTATTTCTGTAGCAAATTGTGTCACAATTTTATTTCTATAGAAAATTTTCTCAAAAGTTTATTTTGTCAAAATTGTATTTGCATAGAAAATTTTGTCAAAATTTTATTTCTGTAGAAAAGTTTGTCAAAATTTAATTTATATAGAAAAATCTTGTCTAAATTTTATTTCTATAGAAAATTTTCTCAAAATTTTATTTTTCATTTCTATAGAAAACTTTGCAAAATATTATTTCTATAGAAATATTTTTAAAATTTTATTTCTACAGAAAATTTTATCAAAATTTTTATTTATGTAGCAAATTTTGTCACAATTTTATTTCCATAGAAAATTTTGCAGAATTTTTTTCTACAGAAACTTTGGTCAAAATTTTACATCTATAGAAAATTTTGTTAAAATTTTATTTCTATAGAAAATTTTCTCTAAAGTTTATTTTTTATTTTGTCAAATATGTATTTCTATAGAAAATTTTGTCAAAATTTTATTCCTGTAGAAAAGTTAGTCAAAATTTAATTTCTAAAGTAAATTTTCTCAAAATTTTATTTTTTTATTTTATCAAAATTTTATTTCTATAGAAAATGTTGTCATAATTTTATTTCTACAGAAAATTTTATTTCCGTTGCAAATTTTGTCTAACTTTTATTTCTATTGAAAATTTTGTTAAAATTTTATTTCTATAGAAAATTTTGTTAAAATTTTATTTCTATAGAAAATTTTCTCACAATTTCATTTTTTTATTTTATCAAAATTTTATTTCTATAGAAAATGTTGTCACAATTTTATTTCTATAGAAAATTTTGCCAAAATTTTATTTCTATAGAAATTTTTTAAAATTTTATTTTTACAGAAAATTTTGTTAAAATTTTATTTCTACAGAAAATTTTGTCAAAATTTTATTTCTATATAACATTTTAATTATTTCTATAATAACATTCAAAATTGTATTTCTATAGAAAATATTGTTAAAATTGTATTTCTATAGAAAATTTTGTCAAAATTTTATCAAACTTTATTATCTCTAAGAAAATGTTGTCAATGTTTTATCTCTACAGAAAATTTTGTTGAAATTGTATGTCTATAGAAAATTTTGTCAAAATTTTATTTTTATAAAAAATTTTGTCAAAATTTTATTTCTGGGGAATATTTTGTCAAAATTGTATTTCTATAGAAAATTTTTTCAAAATTTTATTTGTATATAAAATTTTGTTTTTATTTTGTCAAAATTGTATTTGCATAGAAAATTTTGTCAAAATTTTATTTCTGTAGAAAAGTTTGTCAAAATTTAATTTCTATAGAAAAATCTTGTCTAACTTTTATTTCTATAGAAAATTTTCTCAAAATTTTGTTTTTTTATTTTATCAAAATTTTATTTCTATAGAAAATTTTGCAAAAATTTTATTTCTACAGAAATTTTTTTAAAATTTTATTTTTACAGAAAATTTTGTTAAAATTTTATTTCTATAGAAAATATTGTCAGAATTTTATTTCTATAGAAAATTTTGTCAAAACTTTATTTCTACAGAAAATTTTGTCAAAATTTTTATTTATGTAGCAAATTTTGTCACAATTTTATTTCTATAGAAAATTTTGCAGAATTTTATTTCTACAGAAAATTTAGTCAAAATTTTATTTCTATAGAAAATATTGTTAAAATTTCATTTCTATAGAAAATTTTGTCAAAATTTTATTTCTATAGAAAATTTTGTCAATATTTTATTTCTATAGAAAATTTTGTCAAAATTTTATTTCTATAGAAAATTTTGTCAAAATTTATTATTTCTAAGAAAATGTTGTCAAAGTTTTATCTCAACAGAAAATTTTGTTGAAATTGTATGTCTATAGAAAATTTTGTCAAAATTCTATTTCTATATAAAAATTTTATTTCTATAGAAAATTTTGTTAAAATTTTATTTCCATTGAAAATTTTGTTAAAATTTCATTTCTATAGAAAATTTTGTCAAAATGGTATTTCTATAGAAAAAGTTTATCTCATTCGTTTTTTATTTGATTTTTGGTCAAACTTTGGTAGAATTATAAATTAATGTTACTTCAAGCTCGAGGGCGAAGAAACATTCTATCGAGGGCGAAGAAACATTCTATAGAAAAATTTTATTTCTATAGAAAATTTTGTAAAAATTTTATTTCTAAAGTAAATTTTGTCAAAATTATTTCTATAGAAAATTTTATCTTATTCGTTTTTTATTTGATTTTTGGTCGACCTTTTGTTAGAATTATAAATTAATGTTTCTTCAAGCTCGAGGTCGAAGAAACATTAATTTATAATGAAAAATTTATCAAAATTTTATTTCTATAGAAAATTTTGTCAAAATATTATTCCTATAGAAAATTTTGTCAAAATTTTATTTCTAAAGAAAATTTTGTCAAAAAATTTTTTTTTTCTATAGAAAATTTTGTCAAAATGTTATTTCTATAGAAAATTTTGTCAAAATTTTATTTCAGTAGAAAATTTTTGTCAAAATTTTATTTCTAAAGAAAATTTTGTCAAAATTTTATTTCTATAGAAAATTTTGTCAAAATTTTATTTCAGTAGAAAATTTTTGTCAAAATTTTATTTCTAAAGAAAATTTTGTCAAAATTTTATTTCTATAGAAAATTTTGTCAAAATTTTATTTCTATATAAAGTTTTGTTAAAACTTTATTTCTATAGAAAATATTGTTAAAATTTTATTTCTATAGAAAATTTTGTCAAAATTTATTATTTCTAAGAAAATGTTGTCAAAGTTTTATCTCAACAGAAAATTTTGTTGAAATTGTATGTCTATAGAAAATTTTGTCAAAATTCTATTTCTATATAAAAATTTTATTTCTATAGAAAATTTTGTTAAAATTTTATTTCCATTGAAAATTTTGTTAAAATTTCATTTCTATAGAAAATTTTGTCAAAATGGTATTTCTATAGAAAAAGTTTATCTCATTCGTTTTTTATTTGATTTTTGGTCAAACTTTGGTAGAATTATAAATTAATGTTACTTCAAGCTCGAGGGCGAAGAAACATTCTATCGAGGGCGAAGAAACATTCTATAGAAAAATTTTATTTCTATAGAAAATTTTGTAAAAATTTTATTTCTAAAGTAAATTTTGTCAAAATTATTTCTATAGAAAATTTTATCTTATTCGTTTTTTATTTGATTTTTGGTCGACCTTTTGTTAGAATTATAAATTAATGTTTCTTCAAGCTCGAGGTCGAAGAAACATTAATTTATAATGAAAAATTTATCAAAATTTTATTTCTATAGAAAATTTTGTCAAAATATTATTCCTATAGAAAATTTTGTCAAAATTTTATTTCTAAAGAAAATTTTGTCAAAAAATTTTTTTTTTCTATAGAAAATTTTGTCAAAATGTTATTTCTATAGAAAATTTTGTCAAAATTTTATTTCAGTAGAAAATTTTTGTCAAAATTTTATTTCTAAAGAAAATTTTGTCAAAATTTTATTTCTATAGAAAATTTTGTCAAAATTTTATTTCAGTAGAAAATTGTTGTCAAAATTTTATTTCTAAAGAAAATTTTGTCAAAATTTTATTTCTATAGAAAATTTTGTCAAAATTTTATTTCTATATAAAGTTTTGTTAAAATTTTATTTCTATAGAAAATATTGTTAAAATTTTATTTCTATAGAAAATATTGTTAAAATTTTATTTCTATAGAAAATTTTGTTAGAATTTCATTTCGATGGAAAATTTTGTCAAAATTTTATATCTATAGAGAATTTTGTCAATATTTTTATTGCATTAGAAAATTTTGACAAAATTTTATTTCTATACTAAATTTTGAAAATTTTTTTTCTATAGAAAATTTGCCAAGAGGAATATTTTGCAAAATCTACCAAAACGTCTAGAATTCTACCAATGTACCAAACAGTAAAAACATCTACCATTTTGGGTAGAATTCTACCAGCTGTGACAACCGCGGCAGCAATCCTGCCCTTCGCATTTATATTAAAAAGCTTTGCTATTTTTTGTACAGTAGAGTATACAAACTTACACACACCAATAATTGTTCATGTGTGGAAATCAAAGTTTTTGATTTGTTTTTTTTTTTTTTAATGTTTTCTTTTTAATGTAAATATTTCACTAATACAGAATTTAATTAAATTGATACCAATTGCATTATGAATTTACCCCATCCCCATCGCGTTGAACTAAGATATCGCTGTATGTATCCAGCATTAATTTCAAATTATCCTCATGTGAAATCTCATCGTTATTACAACTTGTCATTGGATTGGCATTATTTTCCAATTCTCTTAGAATTTCCAGTTCGAAAACATCCACAACATCAGCGTTAATAGATTCATCATCTTGTTTATATAAAGGCATTACATCTTCATCCATAGAATGACCCACAATAGCTCGAATATTAAAGAGCACCATTAGTACTGATGCTATAGTAATCAATCTCCTCATGCTAGATAGAGCTCTTCTGTGCACTGGTATTCAACTGAAGTTACTACGCATAATGCTTAATTATTTAACATAAACAGGATTCATTAATTGTTGTCTGACAATACTTCCGTCAAGTGATAAGACAAAGTTTTCTCCCCGCTCTGGATCTTTGTTTTCATAGCAAGACAACATGAAATCGATAATGGAATTAGAGAAAAACAAACGAAAAATGTAAATTGGACCACGCCATACAATTTAATGCATGAAATGATTGGATTTATACTAAATTTTATTAAAAGATACGCAGTTGAATGTATCTGAAGTGTAATTCGATAAGTACTTAGTCTAACCGTCTGTTGCAAATGCAATGAACTATCATGTAATACGATCGCGAAAACGGCTGTTGTATAATCCAAATAAACGGAATCGAGATATGGATTGTCCGAGAATAAAAAAGTTGACTATCAACTTTTCAAAGTCGACAAAATTGAAAAGTCGACTTTTCGATTTTTTTTCAAAATTTCTAAAAGACGACTATACTTAGATCACGGATCGGCTTAAATTTTGTTCTCCAGGAGGATCGGAAATTCAAATCTGGGGGTTAGTTGTTCGATATATCCCATTGATAATATCATCCGATCTACATCAATAACAACTACTTGTGCCACGTTTCAAGTCGATAGCTTGTTTCATTCGGAAGTTAGTGTGATTTCTACAGACGGACGGACGGACGGACGAATATCGCTAGATGGGGTCTGACACCAATATTTCGATATGTTACATACGGAATGACAAAGTTAATATACCTCCCATAATATATTGCGCAATATGAGGATCTTACTTGTATCTATCTATCTGTCTATCTATATATGTATATACAGTGAGTGTCAAAATAAAGTGTACAAATGGTTTATATGGAGACTATATACAATTATAAACATATATATTATTTTTATTTTTTTTTTTTTATTTTCCATTTATTTAAGCAATTCAAAGCCTTTACAGGGCCAATTTAACGAATTACAATGCACTACTCTAAAAATATATGATCCAATTTTTGTGTGATTAGTACCAAATTTTAGCAAGATCTAAAGAAATTTACTTGTCCTGGAAGAAGTAAATTCTGGGGCTATATATAACTATGGACCGATATGGAACACATTTGGCATGTTTGTTAGCGACAATATACTAACACAAAGTACCAAATTTCAGCTGAATCGGATGAAATTTGCGTCTCCAAGAAATTTGCTCTTTGGGAGCCACCGTGGTGCAATGGTTAGCATGCCCGCCTTGCATACACAAGGTCTTGGGTGCGATTCCAGCATCTTTCGAACACCAAAAAGTTTTTTAGCGGTGGTTTATCCCACCTCAGTAATGCTGGTGACATTTCTAAAGGTTTCAAAGCTTCTCTAAGTGGCTTCACTGCATGTTTTTTAGAAACCAAATACTAATATAACGTACAAAATTTTAACGGAATCGCACGAAAGTTGCTCCTCCAAGAGGCTCCCGAGGTCAAATCTGGAGATCGGCTTATATGGGGGCTATATATAATTATGGACCGATATGGATAAATTTATGCATGGTTGTTACTGGCCATATACTTACACAACTTAGAAAATTTCAACCGAATCGGATAAATTTTACTCCTCCAAGAGGCTCCGAAAGCCAAATCTGGGGGATCGGTTCATATGGGGGCCATATATAATTAGGGACCGATATGGACCAATTTTTGCATGGTTGTTAGAGACCATATAATAACACCACTTACCCTCAGAAATGTAACCAGCAACGCTGGTGACATTTCTACAGGTTTCAAAACTTCTCTAAGTGGTTTCACTGCTATGTGGAACGCCTTTCTGATTCGGCTATAAAAAGGAGGTCCCTTGTCATTGAGCTTAACATGGAATCGGGTAGCACTCAGTGATAACAGAGAAGTTTACCAATGTGGTATCACAATGGACTGAATAGTCTAAGTGAGCCTGATACATCGGGCTGCCACCTAACCTAGCCTAACCTAACACCACTTACCAAATTTCAACCGAATCGGATAAAATTTGCTCCTCCAAGAGGATCCGCAGGCAAAGTCTGGGGATCGGTTTATATGGGGGCTATATATAATTATGTACCAATTTTTCATGGGTATAAGAGGTCATATACTAACATCACATACCAAATTTCAACTGGATCGGATGAAATTTGCTCCTACTAGAGCCTCCGCAAGTCAAATCTGGGGGTCGGTTTATATGGGGGCTATACGTAAACGTGGTCCAGTATGACTAATTTTCAATACCATCCGACCTACATCAATAACAACTACTTGTGCCAAGTTTCAAGTCGATAGCTTGTTTCGTTCGGAAGTTAGCCGGACAGATGGACGACTATAGCTAGACCGACTCAGAATTTCACCACGATCTAGAATATATATACTTTATGGGGTCTTAGACCAATATTTCGATGTGTTACAAGCGGAATGAAAAAGTTAATATACCCTCATCCTATGGTGAAGGGTATAAAAAAAAATTAACTGAAGATGCAAAATCTTCCAAATTAGACTTCGCCTATATTTGAAGCGTTTTTATCTTAAACGTAAATATTAAATATTTAATTTAATTTAGGACGATTTCGTTAAATCAAACATTTGATTCTTTTCTTTAAAGAAAATTTGCCTTACCTCAAAGACATACGATTTCCAAAATTTGTAACCTAAATTTGATAAAAATTTGGACCAAAGATTATAAACTTTATTTTAATCAAAATTTCATTATATGAAAGAAATTTGTTCTTAATAATTTGTAAATTGCTCATCCTAAAATTTAGGTTGCGCAATCTTTAATATCATGTAAATATTTTTTCTCAATGTAATTTTTAATTTTTTAGAGCCTACATTTAAATGAAGGTAGGTCCCAAAAAACTAACTTGCTTTTTGAGAAGGCGCATCTTTGGCTCAGAATCAATTCCAAAATACATAGTAGAAGGTAAACATTTTTAGATGCAAGCTAACTTTTTTTAGTGTATTATCACAATCCAAGTAATTCGATTGTGGATGTTAGTCTTTAACTTTGTACGGAATATTTCATGGATGGTACATATGACTCGGGCTGGCCAAACTTTCGGTTAATTCAAAGATGTTGTCTTTACACTGATGATTTTGGAATTGATTCGGAGCAGCGTTGCCAGAATTGTTTCACCAAAAACCGCTAGATTTGTCCAAAAAAGCTAAAAAAATGTTAAAAAATAGCTAGAAAAAAAGCTAAATTTTTTTGTATCAAAAGTCACATTCAAATTTAACAAACTTAAAGGTTTTATTTCACTTAAAATTCATATTTTTTTAATTGTATTCATTTTATTTCCATTTCTGTGAGACTGTAAGAAAATCTATGTCATATTAGCTCTGTTTGCGTACTCGATACATTTTGATTACTATCACAAATTTTTACTGGAAGTCCTTCATTTATATTTCCTAGTAAAAACTTTTTTCCCGGTAAACTTGCAATTATCAGCTGGTTAATCATCAACAAGTCCAATGTCACATAGAACTGCATTAGAAAATATCAATATCTTTCATTTTAACTGAATTAATGATAAATTCGTGAACGTGTACACTTCTCCTAATATTACCCAAGAGAATAAAACACATTCTAAATGTCTTGCAAGTTTATACCGAATACTTTTATTCGAAAATTTCCCATACAAACCTATTGTCCAGTTTTCGTAAATGTGAATCCATTCCATTAATAAATAGCAGATTTATTTTGATCCTATCACTACGAATTTTTTATTGCATTTTTTTTTTTTTTTGATGTTAAAAAAATAATACCACATTCAAAACTTTATTTCCTTAATTATTTCTATGTTCGGTTCCAAAGATTTTGTACACTAATGATTTTGGTATTGATTCAGAGTCAAATTTGAATATATTCGTTTTTTCAGCTTTTTCTTCATGAGCTATCACAGTGCTTTAAAAACGTGCTAACGCAACTTAAATTTCCAAATTCATACTCGACTTTAAGTAGAAATTATTCTGTGTACACGTTTTTAAAATAAAATGTTAAAAAACCTCTTCTATTTTTGAACGCTATTTTGGTTTGTGGTCAAGATACAAAAACTCCACAAATTTAAAGACTATTTAATTAATTTTAAGAATTTTTTAGAATTGACCCTAGCCTTCTTTCATGAAAAGATACCCATTTTTACGTTGAATCACTTAACTATAAGGACAAAACCATTTTATCGGCTTTTGGACAAGGAAAACAGTTTATAACATATAAGAGAAATTCACAAATGCTATTATAACCAAAATTCGCGTTCGTATTTTAAAGACATGAAATCTTTGGCCTCATGACAATATTTTTTCAGTGTACAAAGCAATTCACATCTACTATTTTAATTTAGTAATATCATAATAACTTTAGAATACGTATTAAATATAATAACATAGAAAGGATAAACGAGTCAAATGCTATTATTCCTAATATTCCTAATAATTTACTGACAGCTTATATAAGGAATTTGTAGGGTAATAGTAGATTTACAGTTTACGATAACTTTTATGAATACGAGGAAAAAACTTTACAACAAGGTGTATTTGCTGCAAAAATGCCCGCATAATGGCTGGAATAATTATTAAGGCTTCAATTGAGCTTTGAAATATGCGGAAAACCTTATTCTGGCAGCAAGACTTAGATAAAAACGAAGTTTTATCCATATTTCAATAGGAACATGTCGAAAATAAAAAAGCCAAAAATAGCTAAAAGGGTCATGAAAAAAAGCCAGAAAAAAAGCTAAATGCATTTTTTTCCCGCTAAACGTCTTCAAAAAAAGCCAAATCTAGCAGGAAAAGAGCTAAATTGGCAACACTGATTCGGAGCCAAAGTAGCGGTAGTTGCGTATTTGTTTGTATTCCTTTTTATACCCTCCACCATAGGATGGGGGTATATTAACTTTGTCATTCCGTTTGTAACACATCGAAATATTGCTCTAAGACCCCATAAAGTATATATATTCTGGTCGTGGTGAAATTCTGAGTCGATCTGAGCATGTCCGTCTGTTGAAATCACGCTAACTTCCGAACGAAACAAGCTATCGACTTGAAACTTGGCACAAGTAGTTGTTATTGATGTAGGTCGGATGCTATTGCAAATGGGCCATATCGTTCCACTTTTACGTATAGCCCCCATATAAACGGACCCCTAAATTTGGCTTGCGAGTGCTCTAAGAGAAGCAAATTTCATCCGATCCGGCTGAAATTTGGTACATGGTGTTAGTATAGGGTCTCTAACAACCATGCAAAAGTTGGTCCATATCGGTCCACTTTTATGTATAGCCCCCATATAATCGGACCCCTAAATTTGGCTTGCGATTGCTCTAAGAGAAGTAAATTCCATCCGATCCGGCTGAAATTTGGTACATGGTGTTAGTATATGGTCTCTAACAACCATGCACAAATTGGTCCACATCGGTCCATAATTATATATAGCCCCCATATAAACCGATCCCCAGATTTGACCTCCGGGACCTCTTAGAGGAGAAAAATTCATCCGATCCGGTTGAAATTTGGTACGTGGTGTTAGTATATGGTCTCTAACAACCATGCAAGAATTGGTACATATCGGTCCAAAATTATATATAGCCCCCATATAAATCGATCCCCAGATTTGTCCTCCGGAGCCTCTTACAAGAGCAAAATTCATCCGATCCGGTTGAAATTTGGTACGTGGTGTTAGTATATGGTCTCTAACAACCATGCAAGAATTGGTCCATATCGGTCCATAATTATATATAGCCCCCATATAAACCGTTCCCCAGATTTGATCTCCGGAGCCTCTTGGAGGAGCAAAATTCATCCGATCCGGTTAAAATTTACAACGTGGTGTTAGTATAAGGCCGCTAATAACCATGTCAAAATAAGTCCATATCGGTCTATAGTTATATATAGCCGATCCCCAATCACACAAAAATTCCATATCGGTTCATAATCATGGTTGCCACTCGAGCCAAAAATAATCTACCAAAATTTTATTTTTATAGAAAACATTGTCAAAATGTTATTTCTATAGAAAATTTTGACAAAATTTTATTTCTATAGAAAATTTTTTAAAATTTTATTTCTATAGAAAATTTTTTTAAAATTTTATTTCTGTAGAAAATTTTTGAAAATTTTACTTCAATAGAAAATGTTGTCAAAATTTTATTTTGTCAAAATTTTATTTAAAAGATCCAAAGATTTTGTCTTTACTTTAAAAAATTTGGTATTGATTCCGAGCCAAAGAAGCGGAGAATACAAGTAAGGATACTTTTAAGACACAATTCTCTTTTAAATTTAGGGTTTGTGTACTTGCTTCTAGGAAGCAAATTTTAATTTTTCGCTTTCTCAGCTTTTTTTCTTCATATGCTATCAAAGTCCTTTAAAAACGAGTTAACGGCAACTTTATTTTCCAAATTAGGACTCGACTTCCAGTAGAAATTATGCTATGTTTGAAGTAAAAACTTCTTTAAAATAAAGTTTTGAAAAACATGTCCTATATTTGAACGATTTTTTGCTTTGTAGTCAAGATGCAAAAAGACAACAAATTTAAAGACAATTTCATTAAATTTAAAGAATTTTTCTGAATTATTAAAGTCAAGTTGACCTTAGCCTATAATTTTTTTCTTTCATGTTAAGATACCCATTTTTAAGTCAAATCACTTAATTATAAGGACAATACGACTTCATTGAAAAGTTTATCGACTTTTGGACAAAGAAAATAACTTTATTTTAGAGAAATGCGTCTTCTATGCTAAGCAAAATTTGTATTCGTATTTTAAAGACATGAAATCTTTGACCTCACGACAATATTTTTTTCAGTGTATAGAAACTTTAAACTTAATTATATACGTATTTAATCGGCTTTTTTTGGTTTAACCCTCGGACAGACACATGAGTCTGGCCAGACCTTTTTCGATTCTAATTGTAATTAAAATACATTTATAATATAGCTGGAGACTTAAAACTTCTGGTACCCTCCTAAAATTTTATTACATATCGATGTGTAAAAAAATCAGGACGGAAAATACAACAGTAATAATGTAATAATATCAACAAAATAGCATATTTTCCATATAAATACATTCAAATACATTGTGGGTCTGGCCAGGCCCCATGTGTTACGAATGTGACTATCGAAACATGTGTATGACGGAGGATTAATATATACCACGTATGGACTATGTGGTATATATTACGGTGTTTTAAGATACCTTGCCATCGGCTTCAGTAGAAGTTTCTACGCAATCCATGGTGGAGGGTACATAAGCTTCGGCCTGGCCGAACTTACGGCCGTTTATACTTGTTTCAATTTTTCTCCTCATGTGCTATCAAAGTCCCATTAAAAACGTGTTTCAAATTCAGACTCTACTTCAAGTAGAACTAATGGAATGTTTCAAGTAAAAATCGTCTCTAAAATAAAATGTTGAAAGACAAAAATCGCATTCGTACACATAAAAAAAAAATTTTTCTGATTCAATCACGAAATTAATTGATCCAATTAATTTTTAATTGAAATGTCTTCAATCACAGAAATGATAGTATCAATTAAAAAATTAATTGAAGGTCAATTAAAAAGTTAATTGATCCAATTAAAAAATTAATTGATACTATTATTTTTATGATTGATTTTTGTTTCAATTAAAAAATTTGTTGGATCAATTAAAATTTTAACCCTGCTACTATGTTAGAAAAAACTTACAGATTTTATGTTGGGGTCATATTATGACCCACACTTAATTTTGTAAAATAAAATGAAATGTGTATCTAATTAGAAGGTTTTTTATAGTTTGTGATCATCGGAATAGGTTGTTGTACTGGAATTTTCTGTCGGTGAGACGAACATACCGTTTATTTAGCCAGTTATGCTTTTTTAATTTACTCGCGCCTTTTGGTTGTAAAAAAGTTGTATGTAGGTGGTAATGCGAGCTACCGTGGCGCAATGGTTATCATGCCCGTTTTACAAAGGGTCATGGGTTCAACCCCAATTTCGACCAAACACCAAAGTATTTTTTCAGCGGGTGGAATAATATCTCTTCTCAGTAATGCTGGTGACATTTCTGAGTTTCAAAGCTTCTCTATGTGGTTTCACCGAAATGTGGAACCACGTGCAGATTTGGATTCATCGTCCCAAATAGCTATAAAAACAATATTCAATCTTCATCAACAGAACCATAAAAAAACTAACTTATTACATACAAACATTCACCCATTAGAAAATGTCATTTTTATACGGAAATCGCGATTTATATCAATTCAGTAAATCGTGAACAATATTAAAAGTCGTGCACCGATTGTAATGAAATAATGCTCGTTGATTCGAAATATATTAAACTAACTATTTCTGAACCAAAACTGTGATTTTCGCCCCATTTTTATTTTGTAGGAATTTTTAAAGAACAAACTTTATTTTTTTTTTGTTAAAAATTTCAATTTTTTTTTTTTTTCAAAACTTGAACGATATCTCTAAAACTACTTAGAAAATTGAAAAACAATGTAAAGGATTTTCAAGTTTTTCCAATATGTGTAGCAGAAGTGCCTCAATTTTGAAAATAACGGTATATCTCGAAAAGTCAAGCTGATAGAAAAAAACGTGTATATTTGGATTCAGCGACCTCAAATTACTAAAATTTGCTATAAATTTCACATGAACACAAAAAAGTTCGAGTTTGTTCCCCTGTGTAATATATGGGGTCATAAAATGACCCCAACCTGTTATGTGTATACACCAAGAATAGAAAGTCCTACGAACATAAAATTTTTACAACCCCTATTGAATTGAGTACATTTCACCAATTCATGCACTGAGTAGTAAGATTTTTTAATTATATTCCACCACAAAGAAATGCGGTAATAATAAATTCGATTTGGGTCATCAAATGACCCCAACATAATAGCAGGGTTAATTGAATATTTTTTAAAACTCAATTATAATTTTAATTGGAAAAATTTTCGTGAAATTTTTTTGTGTGTATTTCAAGGACATGAAATCTTTGGCCTCAATATTTATTTTTACCTTCTCTATTACACTTACTGTCACAAATAATTATATTTAAGCTATGTTAAGCTTTCGAAAATTCACCACAGTAGAAAATTTGAACTTTTCCCAATTAAACTCACAATCAAAATATTAACATTTCAATAGAAATAAAACTAAAATATTGCACATACTTATAGGAGCAAATAATTGTTGTGGTTGATAAGTAATTAAGATGGAATAGAAATTGTTCGGCTTCATTAACTTAATTAAGAAATTAACTTGATACAGTTCTCATGCCATACATAAAGGTTAGGTTAGGCTAGGTGGCAGGCCGATGTAACATTTCAGTCTCAATTAGACTATTCAGTCTATTCTGATACCACATTGGTGGACCTCTTTCTTATCACTGAGTGCTGCCCGATTCCATGTTATGCTCAATGACAAGGGACCTTTTTTTACAGCCGAGTCCGGACGGTGTTCCACATTGCAGCGAAACCACTTATAGAAGCTTTGAAACCCTCAGAAATGTCACCAGCATTACTGAGGTGGGATAATCCACCGCTGAAAAACTTTTTGGTGTTCGGTCGAAGCAGGAATCGAACCCACGACCTTGTGTATGCAAGGCGGTCATGCACTGAAAAAAAAGCATGCCCGGTTCCATAGATTTTGTATTTACTTTAAAAATTTTGGTATTGATTCCGAGCCAAAGAAGCGAAGAATACAAGTAAGGATACTTTTAAGACACAATTCTCTTTTAAATTTAGGTTTTGTGTACTTGCTTCTAGGAAGCAAATTTAATGTTTTCACTTTTTCAGCTTTTTTTCTTCACATGCTATCAAAGTCCTTTAAAAACGAGTTAAAAACATCCTTATTTTCCAAATTAAGTCTCGACTTCCAGTAGAAATTATGCTATGTTTCAAGTAAAAAACCTCTTTAAAATAAAGTTTTGAAAAACATGTCCTATATTTGAACGATTTTTTGCTTTGTAGTCAAGATGCAAACAGACAACAAATTTAAAGACAATTTCATTAAATTTAAAGAATTTTTCTGAATTATTAAAGTCAAGTTGACCTTAGCCAAAAAATTTTTTCTTTCATGTTATGATACCCATTTTTAAGTGAAATCACTTACTTAGAAGGACAATATGACTTCATTGAAAGGTTTATCGACTTTTGGACAAGGAAAAAAACTTTATATTAGAGAAATGCGTCTTCTATGCTAAGCAAAATTTGCATTCGTATTTGAAAGACATGAAATCTTTGACCTTAAGACAATATTTTGTTCAGTGTGCTAACCATTGCACTACGGTGCAATACATAAAGGGTCCCTCCTTAAGGCATTTCAAAGTCTAGGCAACTACATTTGCATCCGCATACAAATGAGGCTACACTGAAAAAAAAGCATGCTCTGTTCCAAAGATTTTATACTTACTTCAAAGCTTGTGGTATTGATTGCGAGCCAAAGAAGCGGAGAAAACTAATAAGGATACTTTTAGCATAAGGATACTTTGTGTACTTGCTTCTAGTAAGCAAATTTAATTTTTTCGTTTTTATACCCTCCACCATAGGATGGGGGTATATTAACTTTGTCATTCCGTTTGTAACACATCGAAATATTGCTCTAAGACCCCATAAAGTATATATATATTCTGGGTCGTGGTGAAATTCTGAGTCGATCTGAGCATGCCCTCCGTCCGTCCGTCCGTCTGATGAAATCACGCCAACTTCCGAACGAAACAAGCTATCGACTTGAAACTTGCCACAAGTAGTTTTTATTGATGTAGGTCGGATGGTATTGCAAATGGGCCATATCGGTCCACTTTTTCATATAGCCCCCATATAAACGGACCCTAAAATTTGCGTTGCCGATCCTCTAAGAGAAGCAAATTTCATCCAATCCGGCTGAAATTTTGTACATGGTGTTGACATCGGTCCATAATTATATATAGCCCCCACATAAACCGATCCCCAGATTTGGCTGGAGGAGCATCGAAGAGAAGCAAATTTCATCCGATCCGGTTGAAATTAGGTACATGACGTCAGCATATGATCTCTAACAACCATGCGAAAATTGGTCCACATCGGTCCATAATTATATATAGCCCCCATATAAACCGATCATCAGATGACCTCCGGAGCCTCTTGGAAGACCAAAATTCATCTGATTCTTTTGAAATTTGGTACGTGGTGTTAATATATGGCCTCAAACACCCATGCAAAAATCGGTCCATAATTATAAAGGGTGATTCTTTTGAGGTTAGGATTTTCATGCATTAGTATTTGACAGATCACGTGGGATTTCAGACATGGTGTCAAAGAGAAAGATGCTCAGTATGCTTTGACATTTCATCATGAATAGACTTACTAACGAGCAAC
The DNA here is from genome assembly GCF_050003625.1 of Haematobia irritans. Lineage (NCBI taxonomy): Eukaryota > Metazoa > Arthropoda > Insecta > Diptera > Muscidae > Haematobia > Haematobia irritans. Next base: position 103,127,539 of record NC_134401.1, on the reverse strand, counting down.
GCTTGCAAATCATTGAATTTTATTACCAAAATCAGTGGCAGAAAATCCGCTTTTTTATCGACAAATTTTGTTCAGCGATGAGGCTCATTTCTGGTTGAATGGCTACGTAAATAAGCAAAATTGCCGCATTTGGAGTGAAGAGCAACCAGAAGCCGTTCAAGAACTGCCCATGCATCCCGAAAAATGCACTGTTTGGTGTGGTTTGTACGCTGGTGGAATCATTGGACCGTATTTTTTCAAAGATGCTGTTGGACGCAACGTTACGGTGAATGGCGATCGCTATCGTTCGATGCTAACAAACTTTTTGTTGCCAAAAATGGAAGAACTGAACTTGGTTGACATGTGGTTTCAACAAGATGGCGCTACATGCCACACAGCTCGCGATTCTATGGCCATTTTGAGGGAAAACTTCGGAGAACAATTCATCTCAAGAAATGGACCGGTAAGTTGGCCACCAAGATCATGCGATTTGACGCCTTTAGACTATTTTTTGTGGGGCTACGTCAAGTCTAAAGTCTACAGAAATAAGCCAGCAACTATTCCAGCTTTGGAAGACAACATTTCCGAAGAAATTCGGGCTATTCCGGCCGAAATGCTCGAAAAAGTTGCCCAAAATTGGACTTTCCGAATGGACCACCTAAGACGCAGCCGCGGTCAACATTTAAATGAAATTATCTTCAAAAAGTAAATGTCATGGACCAATCTAACGTTTCAATAAAGAACCGATGAGATTTTGCAAATTTTATGCGTTTTTTTTTTTTAAAAGTTATCAAGCTCTTAACAAATCACCCTTTATATAGACCCCATATAAACCGATTCCCAGATTTGATTTCCGGAGCCCCTTGGAAGTGCAAAATTCATCCAATTCGGTTGAAATTTGGTTCGTGATGTTAGTATATTGTATCCAACAACCATGCAGGAATTGGTTCATATGAGTACATAACTATATATAGCTCCCATATAAACCGATCCCCAGATTTGACCTCCGGTGCTTTATGGAAAATTCATCCGATCTGGTTGAAATTGGGTACGTGGTGGTAGTATATGATATTTAACAACCATGCCAAAAGTGGTCCATATCAGTCCATAATCATATATAGCCCCCATATAAACCGATTCATAGATTTGGTTTTGGAGCCTCTTGGAGGAACAAATTTCATCCGAGTCAGTTGAAATTTGGTACATTGTGCTAGTATGGCCGTTAACAACCATGCCTAACTGGGTCCATATCGGTCTATAGTTATATATAAATCGATTCCCAATCACACAAAAATTGGTCCATATCAAGGTCATAATTGTATATAGCACCCACATATTTCAATTCTGGCTCTCTATGTATCGTGCAAAAAGTCCATATCGATTCGTAGTTATTTGTAAAGGGTGATACGGTCAAAATTTGGTCAAGGGAAAACGCGTGTAAATCGGTGAAATCGTTTATTTAAACAAGTAAGGAAAGTATAAAGTCGGGCGGTGCCGACTATATTATACCCTGCACCACTTTGTAGATCTAAATTTTCGATACCATATCACATCCGTCAAATGTGTTGGGGGCTATATATAAAGGTTTGTCCCAAATACATACATTTAAATATCACTCGATCTGGAAGAATTTGATAGACTTCTACAAAATCTATCTATATATATAAAATTCAAATTATGTTTGTTTATTTGTTTGTTTGTTTGTTTATTTGTTTGTTTGTTTGTTTATTTGTATGTTCCGGGTTGGCGCGAAAACGGCTGAACCGATTTACTTGAAACTTTCAGAGATCGTGGGGGGCACTCATGTGCTGAAAATAGGGTACCTCATTTTTGGACACCTGGTCGCGGAGGGGGACCTCCCCTTTGTCCGACTTTTTGAAAATTAGACCAAAGTTGACCGATTTGCTTGAAATTTTCATTGAAGGTTGGGGTTGGCATCGATACAAAGATCCGCTACTTTATATTTCGATATTTGGTGACGGAGGGGACCTCCCCTTTGTTCGACTTTTTTTTAAAGTACAGTGAAAAAACTAAAATTCTCTAAATTATCTGAGATTTACAGAGAACATGCGGTGAGGTTATGGAATTAATATGGGGTACCTGATGATTTCATATGTGGACGGGGAGGGGGACCTCCCCCTTGCCCTACTTTTTTAAACTTGGAACAAAATTATGCGATTTGCTTGAAATTTTCATTGAATGTTGGGGTTGGCATCTAGACAAAAATCCGCTACATTATTTTCCGATATTTGGTCGGGGAGGGGGACCACCCCTTTGCCAGATTTTTTTTTTTTTGAAAGTACAAACAAAACTAAACTCCCCCGACTGAAATTTTACGGAAAAAATGAGTTATGAAATTTATATCAGGTTCTTAATTTTTTAATAAAAATAAAAGGGCATAGGGAGACATCCGCTTCTCTTAAGTACATACAGAGAAACAATTAAACTTTTACCGAGTTACTTCAAATTTACAGAGGATTGGGGAGAGGTTACGATATTAATAGTTGATACCTGATTTTGTGATATTTGGACGGAAGAGAGGCCGCCCTTTTAGGCTTATAATTTGCTTGACATTTTCTGGGACGTTTACATAAGATACGCTACATCACTTTTCGATATTTAGTCGGGGAGGAGGTCCTCCTCTAAAACTGCAAAAAAAACAACAATTCTTAAGTTTTCTTGAAATTTACATAGGCAGTGGGGGAAGGTTATGAACGAAGAGGCAACCTTCCTTGCCCCACACTTGAAGGAAAGTTTCACGAATTTTCAGGGAAGGTTAGGGGTGCTATTCACTACGGTGTTTGTCGATATTGTATCGGGGAAAGTGACGTCCCTTTAAAACAATAGAGCAAAATTTAAACATCGCCGATCTACTTGAAATTTGCAGGGAACGTGGGAGGAGGTGATTAAATTTATACATGATTTTTAAATAAGTATATGATCTTTCGATATCTGGTTGGGGAAGGGAAAATTGAAATAAACTATGTCCATTTACTTCGATACAATTTGTATGGACCATTGAGTAGTTGTGAAATTAATATAGGGTACGTGATAGTCCGATATCAGGTCGGAGTGGAGCGATGGTGGGGGGAGGGTTCCCTTTTGTCCGTTTTTTTTTCTTAAATTGAAAGTAGAGGGTTGTCCGTAAATGGGAGCCACCGTGGTGCAATGGTTAGCATGCCCGCCTTGCATACACAAGGTCGTGGGTTCGATTCCTGCTACGACCGAACACCAAAAAGTTTTTCAGCGGTGGATTATCCCACCTCAGTAATGCTGGTGACATTTCTGAGGGTTTCAAAGCTTCTCTAAGTGGTTTCACTAGAATGTGGAACGCCGTTCGGACTCGGCTATAAAAAGGAGGTCCCTTGTCATTGAGTTTAACATGGAATCGGGCAGCACTCAGTGATAAGAGAGAAGTTCACCACTGTGGTATCACAATGGACTGAATAGTCTAAGTGAGCCTGATACATCGGGCTGCCACATAACCTAACCTAACCTAAATGGGAACTCGGTACATAATTTTATGATTTTTGCACAGGCTTCTGCCAGACTTCTTTTTAGTAAAGAACTTAAATTTACATGAAATTGGCAGCCAACATAGAGGGTACATCATTTTTCAATATTTTAGGAAATGTCAATGTGGTAAAATTTTTTACTATTTTTGCTTTTTCCGATTTATTGGATGGGAAACAGTAATTCTTTGTATGTTATTATAATATAGTGCTTAATTTTCAGATATGTTGAGGAGAAGGATACCTTTCCTTGACAAACCACACTTAAAATTCACAAGAAATATAGAAGAAGGTACACCCTCTCCCGCCGTATTTGTACCTATAAACGAAAAATCAAGTACTCCGATTTGTTTAAAAGAATTCAAATCTTTTCGAATTTGTTTTCAGCACGAAGGATATAGTTGACTAAGTTAACGCAAAATGTTCCTCCAAATACGCTTCGGAAGGCGCAGCGAAGCGGGCCGGGTTACGCTAGTAGACTATAAATTTAAGTCGGATAATGCACTAGGGTGGAACACAATGTTAGTAAAAAAACAGTGTGGCGCAGGGTATAAATATGGGAAACGTTTAAATCTGAAGCAATTTTAAGAAAACTTCGAAAAAGTTTATTTTTGATTTATCGCTCGATATATATATTAGAAGTTTAAGAAAATTAGAGTAATTTTTACAACTTTTCGACTAAGCAGTGGCAATTTTACAAGGAAAATGTTGGTATTTTGACCATTTTTGTCGAAATCAGAAAAACATATATATGGGAGCTATATCTAAATCTGAACCGATGTCAATCAAATTTGGCACACATGACTATATTACTAATTGTACTCCTAGTGCAAAATTTCAACCAAATTGGGCCAAAACTCTGGTTTCTGGGGCCATATAAGTCCATATCGGGCGAAAGATATATATGGGAGCTATATCTAAATCTGAACCGATTTCTTCCAAAATCATATCGGGCGAAAGATATATATGGGAGCTATATCTCAATCTGAGCCGATTTCAATCAAATTTTGCACACTTGACTATACGACTAAGTGTTATGTTTGTACAAAATTTCAAGCAAATCGGTATAAAATTCTGGCTGCTGGGTCCATATTAGTGAATATCGGGCGAAAGCTATATATGGGAGATATATCTAAATCTAAACCGATTTCAACCAAATTTGGCACGCATAGCAACAACGCTAATTCTACTCCCTGTGCAAAATTTTAACTAAATCGGAGTTAAAAATTGGCCTCTCTGGTCATATGAGTGTAAATCGGGCGAAAGCTATATATGGGAGATATATCTAAATCTGAACCGATATCAACCAAGTTTGGCACGCATAGCTACAATGCTAATTCTACTCCCTGTGCAAAATTGCAACTAAATCGGTGCAAAAAATTGGCCTCTGTGGTCATATGAGTGTAAATCGGGCGAAAGCTATATATGGGAGATATATATAGCTACAATGCTAATTCTACTCCCTGTGCAAAATTTCAACCAAATTGGGGTAAAACTCTGGCTTCTGGGACCGTATTAGTCCATATCGGGCGAAAGATATATATGGGAGCTATATCTAATCTGAACCGATTTCAATAAAATTTGGCACACTTAACTATAGTATTAATTGTTCTTCTTGTACAAAATTTTAAGCAAATTAGGGTAAAACTCTGGCTTCTGGGGCCATATAAGTCCATATCGGGCGAAAGATATATATGGGAGCTATATCTAAATCTGAACCGATTTCTTCCAAAATCAATAGGGATCTATTCTGAGCCAAAACACATACTTGTGCAAAATTTGAAGTCGATTGGACTAAAACTGCGACCTAGACTTTGATTACAAAAATGTGTTCACGGACAGACGGACAGACGGACATCGCTATATCGACTCAAGAGCCCACCCTGAGCATTATTGCCAAAGACACCATGTATCTATCTCGTCTCCTTCCGGGTGTTGCAAACATATGCACTAACTTATAATACCCTGTTCCACAGTGTGGAGCAGGGTATAAAAATCAAATTAAATTGCTTTTTCAAGTTCAATTAGTATAAAATTCAGGAAAAATATTCAGTTAGGCTTTCGCTTTTCCAAATCCGAATTGCCGGGCCTCACGCTTGACACCTGCCATCAGATTTTGTACAGCCACCTTGTCCACCTTCTTCGCCGCAGAAAGCCAGTTTGCCTTGAACTGTTGCTCGTCCTTAGCAGTTTTTTATACCCTCCATCATAGGATGGGGGTATATTAACTTTGTCATTCCGTTTGTAACACATCGAAATATTGCTCTAAGACCATTAGCGTAGCTAGACAATTTTCCTAGGGGGGGCTATAGCCCCCCTAGCTAAAACTATATAGACTGAACTTATAGGTTCAATTATTGTTTTATTTCATAAACAAGAATAAAAAATAGACATCAAAATAATATATAATAAAGCAACTAAAAGTAGTTCCACACTTTTCCCAGCAAAAAAATTGGGATTTGTTTTAAAGGCACACCTTTAAAAGCACTTCCAAAAGTGTCCTCACAAAGAAGTTAATTATATTAACTATACTGGACGTTTTTTACTTCCGTTTTTTCATATTTTAATACGTAATTTTTGTATTCGTTTTTCAAATAGTTTAAAAAAGAGTAAGAATAAATAAAATGGTAAAAATTATTCAAAAATCGATAATTTTTGAAAATATTCAAACAAGCGTTAGAATGCATTAAAAATCATAAAAAATATAAAAATTATTATAAATTATTGTTTCTTGAAGCTCGAGGTCTTTATAAATATAGGACCCAAAGAACCCAAAGAACATTTTCGGGACCCAAAAGAACATTTTCACTTCTTTTTTGGCGACGCTTTTTTGCAGCATTATTAAGATATTAATTTATGAAAGAATAGTTTTAATACCAATTACTATTTTTTAATTAAGATGACTAAACCAGACTAAACAATATAATAAAGGAGCTTTACAGCCTGTTTCTGTAGGTCGAATGAGCTCTGTCGATCGACTAAAATGGAAACAAACAGCTGAATTTATAACCAAAAAACCGCTGTTTCTATGCATTTCAGTCGATCGATTGAACTCGTTCGACGTACAGAAACAGGCTGTTAGTTATTCAACTAAACCATAAGTTCAATCACAGCTCTATTTCGTAAATATCAGACTTCAAACATTGCCATCGGCAACTGCTACCACAACACAAGTAATTCGATTGTGCATGAAATCTTTAGCGGAACTTTGTGCGGTTGTATATACTTGTTTAATTTTTATAAAAATGTAAAATCGTCAATAGGGTTTCAAATTCTGGGGGGGCTAAATTTTTTCTGGGGGGGTCTAAGCCCCCTCCCCAGAGGCCTTCCTACGCTTATGTCTAAGACCCCATAAAGTATATATATTCTGGGTCGTAGTGAAATTCTGAGTCGATCTAAGCATGTCCGTCCGTCCGTCCGTCCGTCTGTTGAAATCCCGCTAACTTCCGAACGAAACAAGCTATCGACTTGAAACTTGGCACAAGTAGTTGTTATCGAAGTAGGTCGGATGGTATTGAAAATGGGCCATATCGGTCCACTTTTACGTATAGCCCCCATATAAAGGGACCCTCAGATTTGGATTATGGAGCCTCTAACAGAAGCATATTTCATCCGATCCGGCTGAAATTTGGTACATGGTGTTGGTATATGGTCTCTAACAACCATGCAAAAATTGGTCCACATCGGTCCATAATTATATATAACCCCCATATAAACCGATCCCCAGATTTGGCTTGCGGAGCCTCAAAGAGAAGAAAATTTCATCCGATCCGGCTGAAATTTGGTACATGATGTTGGTATATGATCTCTAACAATCATGCAAAAATTGGTCCATATCGGTCCTTAATTATATATAGCCCCCATATAAACCGATCCCCAGATTTGGCTTGTGGAGCCTCTAAGAGAAGCATATTTCATCCGATCCGGCTGAAATTCGGTACATGATGTTGGTATATGGTCTCTAACAACCATGAAAAAATTGGTCCACATCGGTCCATAATTATATATAGCGCCCATATAAACCGATCCCCAGATTTGGGTTCCGGAGCCATATAAACCGATCCCCAGATTTGGCTTGTGGAGCCTCTAAGAGAAGCATATTTCATCCGATCCGGCTGAAATTCGGTACATGATGTTGGTATATGGTCTCTAACAACCATGAAAAAATTGGTCCACATCGGTCCATAATTATATATAGCGCCCATATAAACCGATCCCCAGATTTGGGTTCCGGAGCCATATAAACCGATCCCCAGATTTGGCTTGTGGAGCCTCTAAGAGAAGCATATTTCATCCGATCCGGCTGAAATTCGGTACATGATGTTGGTATATGGTCTCTAACAACCATGAAAAAATTGGTCCACATCGGTCCATAATTATATATAGCGCCCATATAAACCGATCCCCAGATTTGGGTTCCGGAGCCTCAAAGAGAAGCAAATTTCATCCGATCCGCCTGAAATTTGGTACATGATATTGATATATGGTCTCTAACAACCATGTAAAAATTGGTCCACATCGGTTCATAATTATATATAGCCCCCATATAAACCGATCCCCAGATTTGGCTTGCGAAGTCTCCAAGAGAAGCAAATTTCATCCAATCCATATCGGTCCTTAATTATATATAGCCCCCATATAAACCGATCCCCAGATTTGGCTTGTGGAGCCTCTAAGAGAAGCATATTTCATCCGATCCGGCTGAAATTCGGTACATGATGTTGGTATATGGTCTCTAACAACCATGAAAAAATTGGTCCACATCGGTCCATAATTATATATAGCGCCCATATAAACCGATCCCCAGATTTGGGTTCCGGAGCCTCAAAGAGAAGCAAATTTCATCCCATCCGCCTGAAATTTGGTACATGATATTGATATATGGTCTCTAACAACCATGTAAAAATTGGTCCACATCGGTTCATAATTATATATAGCCCCCATATAAACCGATCCCCAGATTTGGCTTGCGAAGTCTCCAAGAGAAGCAAATTTCATCCAATCCGGTTGTAATTTGGAACATGGTGTTAGTATATGATCTTTAACAAGCGTGCCAGAATTGGTCCATATCGGTCCATAATTATATATAGCCCCCATATAAAACGTTCTCCAGATTTGACCTCCGGAGCCTCTTGGAGGAGCAAAATTCATCCGATCCGGTTCAAATTAGGAACGTGGTGTTAGTATATGGTCGCTAACAACCATACCAAAATTGGTCCAATCACATAAAAATTGGTCCATATCGGTTCATAATCATGGTTGCCACTAGAGCCAAAAATAGTCTACCAAAATTTTATTTCTATAGAAAATTTTGTCAAAATTTTATTTCTATAGAAAATTTTGTCAAAATTTATTTCTAGAGAAAATTTTGTTAAAATTTTATTCGGTTCATAATCATGGTTGCCACTCGAGCCAAAAATAATCTACCAAGATTTTATTTCTATAGAAAATTTTGTCAAAAGTTTATTTCTATTGCAAATTTTGTGAAAATTTTATTTCTATAGAAAATTTTGTTAAAATTTTATTTCTGTAGAAAATTTCGTCAAAATTTTATGTCTACTTTGTCAAACTGAATTATATACGTATTGGATCGATCTTTTTTGATTTAATATATACCACGTATGGACATACAATTTAGAAGATGGTGTTAGGAGGTGAGAAGGCTGTTATGATGGCCAATATTCGATGGGAAAATTGCAAGGGTTGTAACGACACCAAGCAAATATGGCCCCATTTAAACTTAAACCGCACACTAGATATGCTAGTGTTCTCAAGGCGTCAGATAGCACTCCTAATATCTGCTATAACGGGTCGCTGCCTGATAGGCGAATTTGCAAAAACTATAGGTGCGAAGTATAATGACTATTGTATAAGCTGTCATGACGTGGAGGAAAAGGAATCAATTAAACACCTCTTGTGTGAGTGTCCTGCTTTTTGTGTAAGGCGTAAGCGAATTTTAGGAGCATATAGCTTTAGATTACTGGCTGACCTGGAAAACGTTAACTTAAGCAGTTTGTTAATGTTTTTGGAGCAATCTGGTTGGTTCCACAAAAGTAAATAATAGAGAAGGTTCAGTGGTTAAGACTAGAAGTGCCCATATGTAATAGGTACTTTTAGTTAAATGTGGTATCACAATGGACTGAATAGTCTAAGTGAGCCTGAAATTTAATCGGGCTGCCACTTTAACCTAACCTAACCTAACCTAACCTAGGAGGTTTTAAGATACCTTGCCATCGGCAAGCGTTACCGCAACTTAAGTAATTCGATTGTGGATGGCAGTGTTTAGAAGAAGTTTGTACGCAATCCATGATGGAGGGTACATAAGCTTCGGCCTGGCCGAACTTACGGCCGTATATACTTGTTTGGTCTTCTTTAGGTTCCGCTTGACAATAGCCCAGTATTTCTCAATTGGGCGGAGCTCTGGCGTGTTGGGAGGGTTCTTGTCCTTGGGAACCACCTGTACGTTGTTGGCGGCGTACCACTCCATGGCCTTTTTACCGTAATGGCAAGATGCCAAATCAGGCCAAAAGAGTACGGAACAACCGTGTTTCTTCAGGAAGGGCAGCAGACGTTTATTCAAACACTCTTTCACGTAAATTTCTTGGTTGACAGTCCCGGAAGCTATGAAAATGCTTCTTTTCAAGCCACAGGTACAGATGGCTTGCCAAACCAGATATTTCTTTGCGAACTTTGACAGTTTTATGTGCTTGAAAATATCTGCTACCTTTCCCCTTCCTTTTGCCGTATAAAACTCCTGTCCCGGAAGCTGCTTGTAGTCGGCTTTGACGTAGGTTTCGTCGTCCATTACCACGCAGTCAAACTTCGTCAGCATCGTCGTGTACAGCCTCCGGGATCGCGCTTTGGCCGTCGTATTTTGTTTATCATCGCGAGTTGGAATCACTACCTTCTTGTAAGTCGATAGTCCGGCTCGGTTTTTGGCTCGATGCACGGTTGTAGACGATACACCCAGCTTATTTGCGGCATCTCGGAGAGAGATGTTAGGGTTTCGCTTGAAACTACCGGCAACTCTCTTTGTCGTCTCAGCGGCTTCCGGGGTGTTCAAAATGAGGGGTGTTCAGGTTTTTAAAATGCAAAATTGAAAGAAATACGTCAAGTTTATATTGACCAAATTTTGACCGTATCACTCTTTAGGTAACATTTTTAAATTTATCTTCGGGAAGCGTACTAATTGAACTATAATATTTGATTAATGGTAGGGGGTATTTAAGATTTGGTCCGGCCGAACTTACTACTGTATGTTATATACTTGTTTTATGTCTGTAAAATAATAAGATCAATTACATCAGAGTTTAATGCCCTCCAAACTAGCATGGATGTTATAATTTGTTTTTCATTCTGTTTGAAATACATGGCAACAGCGATTTACATCTATAGAAAATAGTTTTTTGATCAAGGTGATGTCCCCTGTTCCTATGCTCGTCTCTCCACGAAGAGTGTTATAATACCCTACAGCATTCAGTTTCATTGTGTTGAAACATAGTACAGATTTGTTGTTTGTCTGCAGACATTCGTGCATTGATGAAATTCTTAGCCATTCTAGCATTGTCCGTCCGTCCGTTGAAATTACACTAAGTTGCAAAAGAAACAAGCTATCGGCTGGAATTTTGGCACTACATTTTGTAGACTCTAAATTAGGTTGCATAATTTTTTATAATATTTTTTTTCTTTTGGTTGCTTTAACGATAGCATTGCACAATAATGTGTAGCCCACATATTGAAAGTGATAGCATTGACTGTTATCATCAGCAGCTGTACCTTTGAAACCTCTGTAATAATCAATCATTCTAGTTTTTTTGTTTTTGCTTTCATTTAATTGATTGCCAATATGCAAGATGCAGTTTTTTTTCATATATTTTCCATTCAAATCAAAAACAAAAATCGAATATAGCTGTCAAGCGAAACTGTTATACTGCATAAGCTTAATACCAAACTGTTATAAAGTATAAATTGATTGTAATTGAGGATGATGTAGTCAGAAGTATTTGAATTGCTGCCAAAGGAACCAAGACTTGAAACCGCTTCGCAAGCACAATGAAACAAATTCTATTCATTGGTCTAACCATACTTGCCGTAAGTTTTTCTTTTTGTGAACCATCAATAAGAAATCGCAATTAGATCTAAAGGATTTGGTCTTTTGTGAACACTCTTCAGGTTACATCGGCTCGTGTTGCTCGTGAAGCTCCTAAAGCAGAAGAAGAGAGTCTAAAGGATAAAGTTGAAACTGGCCTTAAGGAAGTGGATAAAGTAGTACAGGATCTAACCGGAGCAAATGCCGAACAACATTTAGAAAATTTCGTAAATGCTTTCCATACTTGGACTGATAAATTCAAGGAAGAGGTACTTACTTGTAATGAATTTAATTTTCATTGAAATGGAAATAATTTTTCTTGCAATTTCCTAGTCAAAGAATCTACAAGAACTCCAGGTGGTAAAGGATTTCCGTAGTACCGTCGATCATCATTTGAGTGAACTCAAGCAGACTATGGACTCGAGAGTATCAAAATTCAAAGAAGACCAGCCAGATACCTACAACAAAATTTCCCAACACGTTGATTCGGTAAAATCTACATCTGCAGCTATTGTGGCCAAATTGGAAGAGTTTGCCGATTCCGAAGATGCCAAGAAGCTGAAAGAGTCATCTTTGAAAATGTTAGAGGAGTTGAAGAACACATTACTGCCAGAGGCAAAGAAGAGTGAATAGATTTGTGAGAATTGTGTTTAGTTTTCAATAAAATTCAAATGTAATGTCATTAATAAATAATAATAAATTTATCTCAAGACTTTTCGTAGCTTTTTGGTGATCACACTGAAAAAAAGCATACTCGGTTCCAAAGATTTTGTCTTTACTTTAAAAAATTTGGTATTGATTCCGAGCCAAAGAAGCGGAGAATACAAGTAAGGATACTTTTAAGACATAATTCTCTTTTAAATTTAGGTTTTGTGTACTTGCATCTAGGAAGCAAATTTCAATTTTTCGCTTTCTCAGCTTTTTTTCTTCATATGCTATCAAAGTCCTTTAAAAACGGGTTAACGGCAACTTTATTTTCCAAATTAGGACTCGACCTCCAGTAGAAATTATGCTATGTTTGAAGTACAAAACTTCTTTAAAATAAAGTTTTCAAAAACATGTCCTATATTTGAACGATTTTTTGCTTTGTAGTCAAGATGCAAAAAGACAACAAATTTAAAGACAATTTCATTAAATTTAAAGAATTTTTCTCAATTATTAAAGTCAAGTTGACCTTAGCCTATAAATTTTTTCTTTTATGTTAAGATACCCATTTTCAAGTCAAATCACTTAATTATAAGGACAATACGACTTCATTGAAAAGTTTATCGACTTTTGGACAAGGAAAATAACTTTATTTTAGAGAAATGCGTCTTCTATGCTAAGCAAAATTTGTATTCGTAGTTTAAAGACATGAAATCTTTGACCTCATGACAATATTTTTTTCAGTGCAGACAATCGTCTTTCCTTAAAGGATTTGAAGCATAATAATTTACTGTTTTTTGTGGTTTTTGTAAGAATATACGCTTATAAAAATTTCAAACAAACTAGAAATTATGGATATCAACACTATGTGAAATTACACTATGTCGAAAACAAGATCCACCGTTCAACATTCCTTCGGAATAAAATTTCGGAAAAAGCGATGAAATTTGCTCTTCCAAAAGGCTCCGCAAGCCACAATTTGTTGCATAAAGTTTCTGGAACAAAAAAGGGTACAACTCTGGGCATGCTAGGTTCCAAAGATTTTGTCTTTACACTCATGAGTTTGGTATTGATTCCGAGCCAAAAAAACGGAGAATTGATGTAAGGATACCATTAAGACCCAATTCTCTTTTAAATTTGCCTCTCCCGTACTTGATACTAGGAAACAAATTTGAATATATTCGTTTTTATACCCTCCACCATACACACAAAAAAATTTCACGAAAATTTTTCCAATTAAAATTTTAATTGAGTTTTAACAAATATTCAATTAAAATTTTAAATGATTCAACAAATTTTGTAATTGAAACAAAAATCAATCACAAAAATAATAGTATCAATTAATATTTTAATTGGATCAATTAACTTTTTAATTGATCTTCAATTCATTTTTTAATTGATACTATCATTTCTGTGATTGAAGACATTTCAATTAAAAATTAATTGGATCAATTAATTTCGTGATTGAATCAGAAACATTTTTTTTGTGTGTAGGATGAGGGTATATTAACTTTGTCATTCCGTTTGTAACACATCGAAATATTGCTCTAAGACCCCATAAAGTATATATATTCTGGGTCGTGGTGAAATTCTGAGTCGATCTGAGCATGTCCGTCCGTCCGTCTGTTGAAATCACGCTAACTTCCGAACGAAACAAGCTATCGACTTGAAACTTGGCACAAGTAGTTGTTATTGATGTAGGCCGGATGGTATTGCAAATGGACCATATGAGTCCACTTTCACGTATAGCCCCCATACAAACGGACCCCCAAATTTAGCTTGCAGATCCTCTGAGAGAAGCAAGTTTCATCCGATCCCGCTAAAATTTGGTACATGGTGTTAGTATATGGTATCTAACAACCATGCAAAAACTGGTCCACATCGGTCCATAATTATATATAGCCCCCATATAAACCGATCCCCCGATTTGGCTTGCGGAGCCTCTAAGAGAAGCAAATTTCATCCGAACCTGCTGAAATTCGGTACATGGTGTTAGTATATGGTCTCTATCAACCATGCACAAATTGGTTCATATCGGTCTATAATTATATATAGCCCCCATATAAACCGATCCCCCGATTTGGCTTGCGGAGCCTCTAAGAGAACCAAATTTCATCCGATCCGGCTGAAATTTAGTACATGGTGATAGTATATGGTCTCTAACAACCATACTAAAATTGGTTCACATCGGTCCATAATTATATATAGCCCCCATATTAACCGATCCCCAGATTTGACCTCCGGAGCCTGTTAGAGGAGCAAAAGTCATCCGATCCGATTGAAATTTGGTACGGGGTGTTAGTATATTGTATCTAACAACCATGCCAAAATTGGTCCATATCGGTCCATAATTATATATAGCCCCCATATAAACCGATCCCCCGATTTGGCTTGCGGAGCCTCTAAGAGAACCAAATTTCATCCGATCCGGCTGAAATTTAGTACATGGTGATAGTATATGGTCTCTAACAACCATACTAAATTTGGTTCACATCGGTCCATAATTATATATAGCCCCCATATTAACCGATCCCCAGATTTGACCTCCGGAGCCTCTTAGTGGAGCAAAATTCATCCGATCCGGTTGAAATTTGGTACGTGGTGTTAGTATATAGTCTCAAACAACCATGCAAGAATTGGTCCATATCGGTCCATAATTATATATAGCCCCCATATAAATCAATCCCCAGATTTGTCCTCAGTAGCCTCTTGGAGGAGCAAAATTCATCCGATCCGGTTGAAATTTGGAACATGGTGTTAGAATGTGGTCTCTAAGAAACACGCAAGAATTGGTCCATATCGGTCTATAATTATATATATCCCCCATATAAACCGTTCCCCAGATTTGATCACCGGAGCTTCTTGGAGGAGCAAAATTCATCCGATCCGGTTGAAATTTGCAACGTTGTGTTGGTATAAGGCCGCTAATAACCATGCCAAAATTGGTCCGTATCGTTCTACAGTTATATATAGCCGATCCCCTATCAAACAAAAATTGGTCCACATCGGTTCATAATCATGGTTGCCACTCGAGCCAAAAATAATCTACCAAAATTTTATTTTTATAGAAAACATTGTCAAAATTTTATTTCTATAGAAAATTGATTCAAAATTTTATTTCTATAGAAATTTTTTTCAAAATTTTATTTCTATGGAAAATTGATTCCAAATTGTATTTCTATAGAAAATTGTTTCCAAATTTTATTTCTATAGAAAATTTTTTCCAAATTTTACTTCTATAGAAAATGTTGTCAAAATTGTATTTCTATAGAAACTTTAAACTTAATTATATACGTATTTAATCAGCCTTTTTAGTTTAATATATACCACGTATGGACTATATGGTATATAAAGGGTGATTTGTTAAGAGCTTGATAACTTTTTTTTTTAAAAAAACGCATAAAATTTGCAAAATCTCATCGGTTCTTTATTTGAAACGTTAGATTGGTCCATGACATTTACTTTTTGAAGATAATTTCATTTAAATGTTGACCGCGGCTGCGTCTTAGGTGGTCCATTCGGAAAGTCCAATTTTGGGCAACTTTTTCGAGCATTTCGGCCGGAATAGCCCGAATTTCTTCGGAAATGTTGTCTTCCAAAGCTGGAATAGTTGCTGGCTTATTTCTGTAGACTTTAGACTTGACGTAGCCCCACAAAAAATAGTCTAAAGGCGTCAAATCGCATGATCTTGGTGGCCAACTTACCGGTCCATTTCTTGAGATGAATTGTTCTCCGAAGTTTTCCCTCAAAATGGCCATAGAATCGCGAGCTGTGTGGCATGTAGCGCCATCTTGTTGAAACCACATGTCAACCAAGTTCAGTTCTTCCATTTTTGGCAACAAAAAGTTTGTTAGCATCGAACGATAGCGATCGCCATTCACCGTAACGTTGCGTCCAACAGCATCTTTGAAAAAATACGGTCCAATGATTCCACCAGCGTACAAACCACACCAAACAGTGCATTTTTCGGGATGCATGGGCAGTTCTTGAACGGCTTCTGGTTGCTCTTC
Source organism: Haematobia irritans (assembly GCF_050003625.1). Lineage (NCBI taxonomy): Eukaryota > Metazoa > Arthropoda > Insecta > Diptera > Muscidae > Haematobia > Haematobia irritans. Next base: position 103,111,304 of record NC_134401.1, on the reverse strand, counting down.
ACTCCAAATGCGGCAATTTTGCTTATTTACGTAGCCATTCAACCAGAAATGAGCCTCATCGCTGAACAAAATTTGTCGATAAAAAAGCGGATTTTCTGCCAACTTTTCTAGGGCCCATTCACTGAAAATTCGACGTTGTGGCAGATCGTTCGGCTATTCATGATGAAATGTCAAAGCATACTGAGCATCTTTCTCTTTGACACCATGTCTGAAATCCCACGTGATCTGTCAAATACTAATGCATGAAAACCCTAACCTCAAAAGAATCACCCTTTATTACGGTGTTAGGAAGTTTTAAGACACCTTGCCATCGGCAAGTGTTACCGCAACCCAAGTAATTCGATTGTGGATGACAGTCATCAGTAGAAGTTTCTACGCAATCCATGGTGGAGGGTACATAAGCTTCGGCCTGGCCGAACTTACGGCCGTATATACTTGTTTTATTTATAATGTTCAAGATTTTTTCATAATTATTAAAGTCAAGTCAGTATAAGGAAAGTATCGCAATATTGATCGATATAAACTACATTTGGCATGGACCCCCTTGAATAAGGCAAGATTTTAAACTTTCAAGCAAATATGATGCAAATTGACTCTTCCTTGCTATCAAGAAGAGTGACGACGATACCTTATAGACCCAGGGGTAGCTTCTTTCTTATCAATGAGAATAGCCCCAGATCTCAATGCTAAGAGACATCTTCTTAAACCAGAAACCGACGATATTGTAGCCCAAAATATGAGACTTCATAGAAAAAACAAGTATATACGGCCGTAAGTTCGGCCAGGCCGAAGCTTATGTACCCTCCACCATGGATTGCGTAGAAACTTCTATGAAACACTAACATCCACAATCGAATTACTTGGGTTGTGGTATCTTAAAACTTCTTAACATTGTTTTCTAAATTGTGAGTTAGTACATACGTGGTATATATTAGACAAAAAGTTATGTACAGTTAAGTCTACAAATAATTAGGAATCGATATGGACTTTTTGCACGGTACGTAGAGAGCCAGAATTGAAATATGGGGGTCGCTTATATGGGGGCTATATACAATTATGAACTTGATATGGACCAATTTTTGCGTGATTGGGGATCGATTTATCTGAGGGCCATATATAACTATAGACCGAAATGGACCTAGTTAGGCATGGTTGTTAACGACCATATACTAGCACAATGTACCAAATTTCAACTCACTAGGATGAAATTTGCTCCTCCAAGAGGTTCCAAAACCAAATCTCGGGATCGGTTTATATGTGGCATGTATGATTATGGACTGATATGGACCACTTTTGGCATGGTTGTTAAATATCATATACTTCCACCTCGTACCAAATTTCAAGCAGATCGGATGAAATTTGCTTCTCCAAAAGGCACCGGAGTTCAAATCTGGGGATCGGTTTATATGGGAGCTATATATAATTATGGACCGATAGGAACCAATTCCTGCATGGTTGTTGGATACCATATACTAACATCACGTACCAAATTTCAGCCGAATGGGAAGAATTTTGCTCTTCCAAGGGGCTCTGGAGGTCAAATCTGGGGATCGGTTTACATGGGGCCTATATATAATTATGGACCGATATCGACCTATTTTTGCATGGGTGTTTAAGGCTATATATTAACACCACGTACCAAATTTCAACTGAATCAGATGAATTTTGGTCTTCCAAGAGGCTCCGGAGGTCAAATCTGGTGAACGGTTTATATGGGGGCTATATATAATTATGGACCGATGTGGACCAATTTTTGCATGGTTGTTAGAGACCATATACTAACACCGTGTACCAAATTTCAGCCGGATCGGATGAAATTTGCTTCTCTTAGCGGCCTCGCAATCCAAATCGGGGGATCGGTTTATATGGGGGCTTTATATAATTATGGACCGATGTGGATCAATTTTTGCATGGTTGTTAGAGACCATATACTAACACCGTGTACCAAATTTCAGCCGGATCGGATGCAATTTGCTTCTCTTTGAGGCTTCGCAAGCCAAATCTGGAGATCGGTTTATAAGGGGTCTATATATAATTATGGACCGATGTGGACCAATTTTTGCATGGTTGTTAGAGACCATATACCAACATCATGTACCAAATTTCAGCCGGATCGGATGAAATATGCTTCTCTTTGAGGCTCCGCAAGCCAAAATCTGGGGATCGGTTTATATGGGGGCTATATATAATTATGGACCAATGTGGACCAATTTTTGCATGGTTGTTAGAAACCATATACTAACACCACGTACCAAATTTCAGCCGGATCGGATGAAATTTGCTTCTCTTAGAGCAATCGCAAGCCAAATTTGGGGGTACGTTTATATGGGGGCTATACGTAAAAGTGGACCGATATGGCCCATTGGCAATACCAACCGACCTACATCAATAACAACTACTTGTGTCAAGTTTCAAGTTGATAGCTTGTTTCGTTCGGAACTTAGCGTGATTTCAACAGACGGACGGACGGACGGACATGCTCAGATCGACTCAGAATTTCACCACGACCCAGAATATATATACTTTATGGGGTCTTAGAGCAATATTTCGATGTGTTACAAACGGAATGACAAAGTTAATATACCCCCCATCCTATGGTGGAGGGTATAAAAGTTAATATACCCCCCATCCTATGGTGGATTGTACAATAACAAGCCACGAAGTATTCATAAATATTTTCAGTATTACCCTGAAAATATATATACTTGAAGCAAAATGTGTTTGGGGTATATCTTACAGAAGCGATTTTTGTTGAGGGTGTGTATCCTCCGCCTCTATAGCTCGGAATCAATACCAAAATTCTTATTGTAAAGACAAAATCTTTGGAATCGGGCATGTTTTTTTTTCAGTGTACTACAATCAAATTGTGTATTTGTAAACAAACACTTAGTTTAATGCGCATTATATCTGTTAAGATACAACCACTATATTTGCAAAAAAAAAAAAAAAGTAGAAAAAATTTGCTGTTCAGATGTTCTTTTAGCCATTTTGAATATTTTACATATTTTTTTCTGAGGATTAATGAGTTTTGACTATATCAAGAATTACACCCATATGCCTTGATTTAAAAACTACGCACCACTGAAAACGGTCTCCCATAACATATTTCATAAAATATCAACATCTATGATTTGGTAATAAGAAATTTTGCATTTTGATTAGTCGCAGCTATGGCAGGATTAAATTATCTTCTACTTGATCGCAACTTGTTCTTTTCTAAATTTAAACTCAGTCGAGTAATTTCACTTTTCTCTCTCCCCTTACTTTGACCTTGATATTGTTGTGCCGGAAACATTTTTATATTTGATTGCAAATTAAAGCTTTGCTTATCTTTGCAAATGTCACCTCCAAATAAGCTACTCCAAAATAGTTTAAAATATTTAATGGTTTGTGTATATTAGACACACCAAAAACGATAAGAATTTTGGGGGTTTCTCTTATCCAAAAGTAGACAAGTGCAAAAAGAATTTGCCTTTGCTCGTTGAACTCATTTTTGGGGAACTGACCAATCGACACATAATTTGTGTTACTGCCTCCAGAGTTCTAGCAAAGCGATAACCGATATATACTACATACACAGTCTCACACAAGTTTACATACGATTAAAGAATTTGTATTTTATTGAAATAATAAAATATTATAAACTATGCATATACATGCTTTAATTTTTGTAAAATAATTTGAAAACATAGTATTTGTTAATTTTTAACAATATTTTTTTAGTGTGGTTTATAAAAAACAACAAGAAAGATGTTTGGTTAGTAGGTTAAAAACTCAGGGGTATGTAAACTTGTGTAAGACTGTGTACATATGAAAGTAGTGTGAGTTTGCTCCATTTGCATCAATTTGGATTCTAGTTCCCCCCAAAAATATGAAATTATTATTTAAAACAATATTTGTACATTTCTGGAGCTTATAATAGCTCAGCGATTAATCTACGACCTGTTTTACAGTCATCTCGACAAGATGAAACCTCTCAAAAAATATCTATAATCACTTTTCACTTTTAAATATTTACCACACTGGTTTTAAATGGGGCAAAAGGACCATTCAATACTTCACACTCTCTCTCCAAAATCTATAGAAAAAAGTAAACTGTTCGATGAGAAAAATTAATTATCTTATGTGAAAATTGCACTAAATAGTACTCCACCTTTGGAGATTTCCATAATGCGTTGTTAAAACAAGGAAAAAGTAATTTCCCAGTATCACGGTTGTCACTCGTGCCAAAAGTAACACTGAACAAGTATATACAGCAGTAAGTTCGGCCGGGCCGAATCTTAAATACCCACCACCATGAACCAAATATTAGGGTTTCCTTTGAAATTTCAGGAGGGCTTGAGGACTTGAGGACACTTCCCGAAGATAAATTTAAAGATTTCACCTATGAGGACTATATCAGATTCTGGATTTATAAGAACCATTTTTGTTTGAGTTTTAGAGGAATCATTAACATTTATTGTAAGTGTGCAAGAAAATTATAAAATAATGTCTTGATTTGAAGTCTTAAATCTGTAGATTTTCATCCGAGAAGTAAAATCTGGACATTTTACATTGAGTTTCAAGCAATTTTCATGATCAGTGCGCCTTCTATACCCTCAAGAAGTGAAGTCGGTCTATGTGGAGGCATTACCAAACGGACCGATAAAAACTTAATCCGATACACGTTTTTGTGATCCTAAAATACCAGAATATTTACAATTTCAGGCAAATCAGATAAAAACTACGGTTTCAAAAACCCAAGGAGTTAAATCGGGAGATCGTTCTTATGGGGGCTATACTAAAATATGGACCGATACTCACCGTTTTCGGCACACCTCTTTATGACCCGAAAATACCTCTATATTTCCAATTTCAGGCAAATAGGATAAAAACTTCGGATTCTAAAAGCCCAAGAAGTAAAATCGGGAAATCGGTCTATATGGGGCTATACCAAAATATGGACCGATACTCACCATTTTCGGCACACATCTTTATGGTCCTAAAATACCTCTAGATTTTCAATTTCAGGCAAATTGGATAAAAACTACGGTTTCTATAAGCCCAAGACCCCAAATCGGGAGGTCGGTTTATATGGGGACCATACCAAAACATGGACCGATGCTCACCATTTTTGGCACACTTCTTTACGGTTCTAAAGTACCTCTCGATTTCGAATTTCAGGTAAATTGCGGTTTCTATAAGCCCAAGAAGTAAAATCGGGAGATCGGTTTATATGGGGGCTATACCAAAATATGGACCGATACTCACAATTTTTGGCACACGTATTTGTGGTCCTACAATACCTCTAGATTTCAAATTTCAGGCAAATTGGATAAAAACTGCGGTTTCTATAAGCCCAAGAAGTAAAATCGGGAGATCGGTCTATATGGGGGCTACACCAAAACATGGACCGATACTCACCATTTTTGGCACACCTCTTTATGGTCATAAAATACCTCTAGATTTCAAATTTCAGGCAAATTGGATAAAAACTACGATTTCTATAAGCCCAATACCCCAAATCGGGAGGTCGGTTTATATGGGGACTATATCAAAACCTGGACCGATATAGCCCATCTTCGAACTTGACCTGCCTGCAGACAAAATACGAGTTTGTGCAAAATTTCAGAACGATTGCTTCATTATTGAAGACTGTAGCGTGATTACAACAGACAGACAGACAGACGGACAGACGGACATCGTTATATCGTCTTAGAATTTCTCCCTGATCAAGAATATATATAATTTATATAGTCGGAAATCGATATTTCGATGTGTTACAAACGGAATGACAAACTTATTATACCCCCGTCACCATTCTATGGTGGTGGGTATAAAAAAAGCATGTCCTGTTCCAAAGATTTTGTCTTTACTTTAAAAATTTTGGTATTGATTCCATGCCAAAGAAGCGCACACACAAAAAAATTTCACGAAAATTTTTCCAATTAAAATTTTAATTGAAAAATATTCAATTAAAAATTTAATTGATTCAACAAATTTTTTTGATTGAAACAAAAATCAATCACTAAAATAATAGTATCAATTAATTTTTTAATTGAATCAATTAACTTTTTAATTGACCTTCAATTAATTTTTAATTAATACTATCATTTCTGTGATTGAAGACATTTCAATTAAAAATTAATTGGATCAATTAATTTCGTGATTGAATCAGAAATTTTTTTTTTGTGTGCAGAATACAAGTAAGGATACTTTTAAGACACAATTCTCTTTTAAATTTCGGTTTTGTGTACTTGCTTCTAGGAAGCAAACTTTAATTTTTCGCTTTTTCAGCTTTTTTCCTTCATATGCTATCAAAGTCCTTTAAAACGAGTTAACGATAACTTTATTTCCAAATTAAGACTCGACTTCCAGTAGAAATTATGTTATGTTTCAAGTAAAAAACGTCTTTAAAATAAAGTTTTCAAAAACATGTCCTATATTTGAACGATTTTTTGCTTTGTAGTCAAGATGCAAAAAGACAACAAATTTAAAGACAACTTCATTAAATTGAAAGAATTTTTCTGCATTATTAAAGTCAAGTTGACCTTAGTCCAAAATTTTTTTCTTTCATGTTATGATACCCATTTTTAAGTCAAAGCACTTAATTATAAGGGCAATACGACTTCATTGAAAAGTTTATCGACTTTTGGACAAGGAAAAAAACTTTATATTAGAGAAATGCGTCTTTTATGCTAAGCAAAATTTGCATTCGTATTTTAAAGACATGAAATCTTTGACCTCACGACAATATTTTTTTCAGTGTATATAAATTTTTTTTCAAAATTTTATTTCTATAGAAAATTTGGTCGAAATGTTATTTCTATATAGAAATTTGTCAGCAATTTATTTCTATAGAAAATTTTGTCAACATTTTATTTCTATATAAAATTTTGTAAAAATTTTATTTATATAGAAAATTTGGTAAAAATTTATTTCTATAGAAAATTTTGTCAAAATTTTATTTCTATAGAAAATTTTGTCAAATTGTTATTTCTATAACAAGTATATACGGCCGTAAGTTCGGCTAGGCCGAATCTTACACGCAGAGAAGGAATATGATCACCTCAACCATGTTTCAAGAGCAAAATGTTATTTTTGGATGGTGACCATGTAACATGTTTATGGCAAAAAATTTTCTCGTCAAAAATAATATGCTTGCCGAAATCAGACACATAACCTCCGAGAAAATAACATGGTTGCGACAAACATGTTACATGGTCACCATTCAAAAATAACATTTTGCTCTTGAAACATGGTGGAGGTGATCATATTCCTTCTCTGGGTGTATGTACCCTCCACCATGGATTGCATAGAAACTTGTACTAAAGACTGTCATCCACAATCGAGTTACTTGGGTTGTGGTATCTTAAAACTTCTTAACATCGATTTCTAAATTGTGAGTTAGTCCATACATGGTCGAGAGCCAGAATTGAAATATGGGGGTCGCTTATATCGGGGCTATATACAATTATGAACTTGATATGGACCAATTTTTGTGTGATTGCGGATCGATATATCTGAGGGCTATATATAACTATAGACCGATATGGACCTAGTTAGGCATGGTTGTTAACGGCAACATACTAGCACAATGTACCAAATTGCAACTGGCTCGGATGAAATTTGCTCCTCCAAGAGGCTCCGCAACCAAATCTTGGGATCGGTTTAAATATCATATACTACCATCACGTACAAATTTCAACCAGATCGTATGAATTTTACTTCTCCAAAAGGCACCGGAGGTCAAAAGTGGGGATCGGTTTATATGGGGGCTATATATAATTATGGACTGATACACTAGGTCACAAATAACAAAATTTTCTCTGTGATTTGTTTCTAGCATACTTTTTCCCATTGATTTTGACCTACTAAACACGAAAATGAGTTTTAAAAAATTTTCTGTCGATTGGTTTTCGAGATACAAATTTTTTAACTTTTTTTTTTTAATTGTTAGAGGTACACTTACAATTTTGAGCATATCTTTCGTCTTATTTGACCTATTTGATCATAGTGCTACTAAAATTAAAGAAAATTGACCCGTCTACAACTCATTCTCAGAAAATTTTCAAATCGGGTAAGTAGTTTGGATGTTGGCGGCTTAAAAAAGTTAAAAAACGGCGTTTTTTAGTAAAAATGTGGCAGAAAAAAACATATAAAAATTCATATAAAATATAAAACACGATGCTAACAGCAATTTTGGTTTTTTTACGTATAGCTGAATTTTTTCAAAGAAAATAAGCCCTTACTTAACAAAATCTAACAACAAATAGCGGACTTATAATTTTGGTAAAGTAAAGTATTAAAAGACCGAAAAGACCAAATCAACGTCCAAAAAAAATGAGTAGAAACAAAGATATAACTGTACATTTTATGCCATGTGGAAAACAACGTTGATGCGTTGATTTGGTCTTTTCGGTCTTTTCCCAAAAAAATTATAAGTCCGCTATTTGTTGTAAGATTTTGTTAAGTAAGGGCTGTTAGCATCGTGTTTTATATTTTATATGAATTTTTATATGGTTTTTTTCTGCCACATTTTTACTATAAAAACGCCATTTTGTAACCTTTTTAAGCCGCCAACATCCAAACTACTTACCCGATTTCTGAGAATGAGTTGTAGACGGCTCAACTTTCTTTAATTTGAGTAGTAGTAGGATCAAATAGGCCAAAGAAGACGAAAGATATGGTCAAAATTGTAAATGTACCTCCAAAAATTAAAAAAAAAGTTCAAAAATTTGTATCTCGAAAACCAATCGACAGAAAATTTTTATACCCACCACCATAGGATGGGGGGTATATTAACTTTGTCATTCCGTTTGTAACACATCGAAATATTGCTCTAAGACCCCATAAAGTATATATATTCTGGGTCGTGGTGAAATTCTGAGTCGATCTGAGCATGTCCGTCCGTCCGTCCGTCTGTTGAAATCACGCTAACTTCCGAACGAAACAAGCTATCGACTTCAAACTTGGCACAAGTAGTTGTTATTGATGTAGGTCAGATGGTATTGCAAATGGGCCATATCGGTCCACTTTTACGTATAGCCCCCCATATAAACGGACACCAAAATTTGGCTTGCGAGGCCCCTAAGAGAAGCAAATTTCATCCTATCCGGTTGAAATTTGGTACATGGTGTTGGTATATGGTCTCTAACAACCATGCAAAAATTGGTCGGCATCGGTCCATAATTATATATAGCCCCCACATAAACCGATCCCCCGATTTGGCTTGCGAGGCCTCTAAGAGAAGCTGAAATTTGGTACGTGATGTTAGTATATGGTCTCTAACAACCATGCAAAAATTGGTCCACATTGGTTCATAATTATATATAGCCCCCATATAAACCGATCACCAGATTTGACCTCCGGAACCTCTTGGAAGATCAAAATTCATCTGATTCAGTTGAAATTTGGTACGTGGTGTTAATATATGGTATCCACCAACCATGCAGGAATTGGTTCCTATCAGTCCATAATTATATATAGCTCCCATATAAACCGATCCCCAGATTTGACCTCCGGTGCCTTTTGGAGAAGCAAAATTCATCCGATCTGCTTGAAATTTGGTACGTGGTGGTAGTATATGATATTTAACAACCATGCCAAAAGTGGTCCATTTCAGTCCATAATCGTACATAGCCCCATATAAACCGATCCCGAGATTTGGTTTTGGAACCTATTGGAGGAGCAAATTTCATCCGAGTGAGTTGAAATTTGGTACATTGTGCTAGTATATGGTCGTTATGTGCCTAACTAGGTCCATATCGGTCTATAGTTATATATGGCCCTCAGATAAATCGATCGCCCAATCACACAAAAATTGGTCCATATCAAGTTCATAATTGTATATAGCCCCCATATAAGCGACCCCCATATTTCAATTCTGGCTCTCTACGTACAAAAAGTCCATATCGATTCGTAATTATTAGTTGACTTAACTATACATAACTTTTTTTTCTAATATATACCATCACAATTTAGAAAACGATGTTAAGAAGTTTGAAGATACCACAACCCAAGTAATTCGATTGTGGATGATAGTCTTTCGTAGAAGTTTCTACGCAATCCATGGTGGTGGGTACATAAGATTCGGCCTGGCCGAACTTGCGGCCGTATATACTTGTTTAAAACTCATTTTCGTGTTTAGTAGGTCAAAATCAATGAGAAAAATTTTGCTAGAACCAATTCACAAAACGACTGTTGGCTAGTGATATGAACCAATTCCTGCATGGTTGTTGGATACTATAAACTAACATCACGTACCAAATTTCAACCGAATCGGATGAATTTTGCTCTTCCAAGGGGCTCCGGAGTTAAAATCTGGGGATCGGTTTATATGGGGGCTATATATAAATATGGACCGATTTTGCATGGGGGTTTGAGACCATATATTAACCCCACGTACCAAATTTCAACTGAATCAGATGAATTTTGGTCTTCCAAGAGGCTCCGGAAGTCAAATCTGGTGATCGGTTTATATGGAGGCTATATATAAGTATGGACCGATGTGGACCATTGTTTGCATGGCCATTAGAGACTATATACTTACACCATGTACCAACTTTCAGCCGGATCGGATGAAATTTGCTTCTCTTAGAGGCTCCGCAAGCCAAATCGGGGGATCGGTTTATATGGGGGCTATATATAATTCTGGACCGATGTGGACCAATTTTTGCATAGTTATTAGAGACCATTTACTTACACCATGTACCAAATTTCAGCCGGATCGGATGAAACTTGCTTCTCTTAGAGGCTCCGCAAGCCAAATCGGGGGATCGGTTTATATGGGGCTATATATAATTCTGGACCGATGTGGACCAATTTTTGCATGGTTATTAGAGATCATATGCTGACGCCATGTACTAAATTTCAGCTGGATCCGATGAAATTTGCTTCTCTTAGAGTCCCCGCAAGCCAAATTTGGGGGTCCGTTTATATGGGGGCTATACGTAAAAGTGGTCCGATATGGCCCATTTACAATATCATCCGACCTACATCAATAACAACTACTTGTGCCAAGTTTCAAGTCGATAGCTTGTTTCGTTCGGAAGTTAGCGTGATTTCAACAGACGGACGGACATGTTCAGATCGACTCAGAATTTCACCACGACCCAGAATATATATATTTTATGGGGTCTTAGAGCAGTATTTCGATGTGTTACAAACGGAATGACAAAGTTCCATCCTATGGTGGAGGGTATAAAAATTGTTGTCAAAATTTTATATCTATAGAAAATTTGGTCAAAATGTTATATCTATAGAAAACAAGTAGATCGGAGAAGGTTAAATTTTGCTCTATTGTTTTAAAGGGTCGTCACTTTCCTCGATAAAATATCGACAAACACCGAAGTGAATAGCACCCTTAACCTTCCCTGAGAATTCCAAGAAAATCTAGGAACGTCCCTTCAAGTATGTGGCACGAAGAAGATTCCCTCCCCGTCCAAATACCCAACAACAAGTGCTCCACATTGATTTCATAACCTTCCCCCACGGAAGAATTTTAGTTTTTTTTTCAGTTTTAGTGGAGGTCCCCCCTCCCCGACCAAATAACGAAATGTGACGTAGCGTATCTTGTGTAAACGTCCCAGAAAATGTCAAGCAATTTATAAGCCCAATTTTCAAAACCCAGGGCAAGGATCGGCCCCTCTTCCCGTCCAAATATCACAAAATCAAGGATCATAACCTCTCCCCACAACCTTTGTAAATTTCAAGTAAATTTGGAAAGTTTTTTTGTTTCTCTGTATGTACTTAAGGAGAGACGGATGTCTCCCTATGCCTTTTATTATTCCCCGACCAAATATTTCAGTGGGAGGACTTTAATTTTGTTTTCACTGCATTTTAAAAAAGTCGGGCAAAGGAGAGGTCCCCCTCCCCGACCAAATATCGAAAAATAAAGTGGCCGCTCTTTTTCTAGACGCCCCCTTCAACCTTCCCTGAAAATGTCATGCAAATCGGATAATTTTCTTCTAAGTTTCATAAAGTCGGGAAAGGGGGAGGTCTCGCTCCACACATCAGCTTACTCATATTAATTTCATAACCTCACCGCATGTTTTCTGTAAATCTCAGATAATTTTGAAAATTTTTACTGTACTTAAAAAAAAAAAAGTCTGACAAAGGGGAGGTCCCCCTCCGCGACCAAATATCGTAAAATAAAGTAGAGGATCTTTGTCTAGATGTGAACCCCAACATTCAGTGGACATTTCAAACAAATCTGCCAATTTTGGTCCAATTTTCAAAAAGTCGGACAAAGGGGAGGTCCCCCTCCCCGACCAAGTGTCAAAAAATGAGGTACCCTATTTTCACCACATGAGGTACCCTATTTTCACCACAAAATTTTATTTCTATATAAAATTTTGTAAAAATTTATTTTTATAGAAAATTTGGTAAACATTTTATTTCTATAGAAAATTTTGTCAAAATTTTATTTCTTTAGAAAATTTTGTCAAAATTTTATTTCTATAGAACGTTTTGTCAAAATTTTATTTCTTTAGAATTTTTTTTTTGAAAATTTTATTTCTATAGAATTTTTTTTTTTAAATTTTATTTCTATAGAAAATTGAAGTTCCTCTTAGTTGGGGAGGAATATTTTGCAAAGTTTTAACAACTGTGGCAACCATGGTGAGGGCATGGCACATTAAAATTCGACAAGAAACCACCTTGAAACTGATAGTAGCTACCGAAGGAGAATTAAAACGCCGCCAGGTGCGATTCACTTTCCATAAACATCATACAGATACACATTAATGTTCGTCGTTCGTCCACACTACCGCTTCCACTGGTTGTAAAAATGAAAGTTCACGGGCAATCCACCTACAGTAGCCCCTCAAGAGAATTTACTACACGATACTCATTCATCAGGCGGTGAGGCTAAATACCTATCGGACCACTCTCATAAATGCCGTGGTTTCATATATAAAATCTCACTATACTAACAGCCCTCCATTAAGACCGACTGTCATCATATTTTGAAGAATTGTTTTGGACAAAACACAATGACTTGAACTCTATTCCCTAAGAGCGTTCAACTGATAACCAATCGTACCACAAACAAAAACCATAAGCTGAACTTTTCGTCTATGTACATAGACAGCGATTAGGCAACTTGTACACTGCGTTGCTGCAGCATGAGGCGATAAGGAGCCAGTGAGGTCAGCATAAGTCACACTATAAATGATCTCAGCCAGCTGCCTATCGAATCACTAGTGTTTGAAACTTTGCGGACAATAGAACAACCAAAAAACGAAAATCATGTCAAAATTATTCTTGGTCGTAGGATTTGCTATCCTGGCTGTAAGTATTTCACCTAGAGTATGACTTAGGAGAGTGCTAACAAAAATGTCTTCCCTAATATCAACTAGCTTGCCTCCTCAGCTCGTATTGTTCGTGATGCTCCTGCTACTCCTGAATTTGATATCAATGCTGTTTTCGCTGCCGTCCAAACTGGACTCAAGAACTTGGGTGATTCCGTTCTAAAGGCTGCTGGTGCCACTGATGCTAAAGATCTTGAAGCCAAAGCTGCTGAAAAATTTGCTGCCGCTGAAGAGCGTGTCAAGGTTTGGATTGAAGGTGCCCGCAAGGATGTAAGTTATCTACGGAAATTGCCCTGTAGCTGGTAACACAAGTTTTCTTCGCTATTCCATTTTAGACTGAACATTTGAAGGATACCCCTATGGTCAAGGATTTGCGTGAGGCTTTGGATAAGCTTGGCAATGACTTCAAATCTGCCCATCCCGGTTTGACCCAAGAAGTTTCCGAACAAGTCAACAAGGTTAACGAAAGTGTTGATGATGTCGTCAAAAAGATCAAGGCTTTGGAAGAATCCGAACAAGGCAAGCAATTCAAAGAAACCGCCAACAAATTGGTCCAAGATGCTAAGGAACAACTCCATGTCTTGGCCAAGGAATTCGAACAAAAACCACATGCTTAAGTCTTTATAGTATTCTAAATTAAAATGAAAATAAATGCCTGAGTTAGTTCAATTGCTGACTTTGGTTAACAACAAAATCATCAAAAGTGTTCACAATTATTCCAGTGGAAATTGATGTTGGAATGGTCCTTTGAGCTTTTGTAAGACTTTTCACAATAAGTGGAGAGTGATGTCGAAATATTGGAGAGTGATGTTGAAATAGTCCGAAATAGTCCGCTTTATTTACCTTCTTGAACATGGCCGGGGATCAAATCATCTCCGTCCATCAGTCTTGCTGATTGCTCTCGACTCGATACATCAGGATGTATTCGTAAGGATTAAAGGTCCGTTGAATTCACTGGGTAGTCGAAAAAGTTCATCGTATGTGAGGCATGTGACCGCATATCGGATATCCATCCTTCATTAGAGTGAGGGATAGATTTTCAGGTACCCGCGGGACCAAAGCCAGCATAACACCGATTCCCTTCTCTCGTCTTCACTAAGTACACGAGTTCATCCAGTGTGAAGCAAGTGACCGCATTATACTCCGACAGTCAACCTACAATAAAATCCTTGGACTCTGTGTTCTTCAACTCGAAATCGGCCATCGACTGCCGCAAATCTCTCAATGAGGTGGCTGAGCAGTACAATATTCACCTAATATGGGGGAACTGCGAAGCGGATGAGTTGGCAAGGCTAGGGACTACCTTACATATTCCAGGGGAACTAGAATCTGTTGGTATGCCTCTGGCCACCTGCAAGCTCATACTGCGTGAGAAGGCTGTTATGATGGCAAATGTTCGATGGGAGAATTGCAAGGGTTGTAACGACACCAAGCAAATATGGCCCCATTTCAACTTAAACCGCACACTAGATATGCTAGTGTTCTCGAGACGTCAGATATCACTCCTGATATCTGCTATAACGGGTCGCTGCCTGATAGGCGATTTTGCAACAACTATAGGCGCGAAGTATAATGACTATTGTATGAGCTGTCATGATGCGGAGGAAACAGAATCAATTAAACACCTCTTGTGTGAGTGTCCTGCATTTTGTGTAAAGCGCAAGCAACTTTTAGGAGCATATAGCTTCAGAAATCTGGCGGATCTGGAAAACGTTAACTTAAGCAGTCTGCTAATGTTTTTGGAACAATCTGGTTGGTTCTCCGAAGAAAAATAATCGAGAAGGTACAGCGGTTAAAACTAGAAGTGCCCATATGTAATAGGTACTTTTAGTTAATGTGGTATCACAATGGACTGAATAGTCTAAGTGAGTTAATCTTAATCGGGCTGCCACTTTAACCTAACCTAACCGACCGCATTGCTGAATTCCGGAGTGAAGGGTAGCTGTTCAGGTACCCAGAGATACAAGACCAGAATCAGCATTACACTGATTCCCTTCTTTCGTCTGCACTAATCGGAGGTGGCCTTTCACCAAGGTTAATGCTGTACCGATAGCTCGACTTTGCCTCAGAGTGAACCAGCATCAGTGCCATGGATCAGACGGCCAATTGCCAATAGTCCCCATATGGACCGATCGCCCGATTTGAATACTTAAGGGCTTAGAATCCAACATTAATCCTAGAAGTCTTCTAGATCTATAAGAGCTAAATCAAATTTTGTATCGAACGGTTCATCGACATAGAAACCTTATACCGTTTTGATTTGTGGCAAGCATTGCAGCAAGCATTAGACTGAAATTTTAAATCTAGGTGTGTTTTGTTTCACATGGATCCACAGTACTTCACGACTTCACGAGTGTACATTATTTAAAATGGTTCATTTATATATTAAACCAAACTCTATTTGGATGTCCAATATGCAAGTGACTATATATCGGACATCCATTCCTTGCCGGATTCAAACACAAGGGAAATTATTCACGAACCGAGTGATACGAGACCAAAGCTTGTGCAACACCAGTTATGTCTCTCTAGGTAACCTTCTCTCGTCTTCACTAATCGGATGTGGTTCATGCTATATCGATAGGTTCGTATTCGTTCCGCAATTACTTCAGTGTGAAGTACTCTCAGTGCCGTTTGTATCCCTTCATCACTTTTGTCGCCGATCAGATTACCAATTGAGCTTAGTTCCTTCCTAAATCCATTCGCAAGGTTCCTTCCTAATTATGACATGGTATTCTTCTATCTGGACTCCGGCCGCAATTTTCTGTTCCGTTGCGTAAGAGTCGATGAATATACTGACACATACCGGATACCAAGGAACAGTCGAAACAAATTACGAACCATAGGAGGATAATGCTTCATCGCATACCTTTGGATGCTATGACCGTTGTGTAATGCATTCCGATACCAGAAGTGTGGACCAACGATATGTGTTGGCGCCTAATGGACCCGCATATCGTGATCCTAGAAAGAACAAACACGAGACCAGAGAAGGTGAACAATTTTATGGATAGTCCAAAGGCAATGAATTCAATAGGAGCTATTATCAATATCAACATCATATGAGTGCCGGGATATACAGGAATTAAAGGAAACGTTAAGGCAAATGAACTAGCGGCACAAAAACTAATTAACTTATGCGATGCTTATGGAGAGCATCACGTGGTTAGCATGTCCGCCTTACAAATGGTTCTGGGTTTAAACCATTCGCGGAGGTAAAAAAAATTCTCAAATTTTTTAATAAGAAAAAAAATGCGTGATAAGTCAAATTTAAGGAGAAATTATCCAAAAATTGTACATAGATGAAAAACGGCAAAATCCTTTGTTCAAATTACATTGTCATTTATACACAAAAACAAGTAACATAGGTAAAGTAGAAAGTCAGGCGGGGCCGACTATATCATACCCTAAACCACCCTTAGGTTAGGTTAGGTATAGTGGCAGCCCGATATTTCAGGCTCACTTAGACTATTCAATCCATTGTGATACCACAGTGGTGAACCACCCTTACTGAATTAGTAATCATAAACATTTGTGGGGTAACATTGATATAGATTTGGTAGATAAACCGCGGTTGTATATTTAAGAAAACTAAGGGGTACATGTTTATGGGTGCTTTGTCTCAATCTGGCTATAGCTCATAGTCATCGTTGCCAGGGAAAATTTTTGGTTTACTCTACAAGGACAAAAAAGTTCCCTACTTCCCCATAAATTCCCAAACAATTTTCGCTACTTTTCGTTAAATTTAAACAAATTTTACAAAACAAAATGGTTGTAAGTACTTTATTATCTATTAAACATGAAAATGCAACGTAACATACATAAGCTAGAAAATAAATTTGCCACAGTTGGTAGAATTCTACCAAAAATAGTATTTGTTTTTTGTTAAATCTCTATAGAAATAAAATTTTGGAGAAAGTTTTTATAAACAAATTTTTGGAGAAATTTTTCTACACTGGAAGAAAAGTACATTATCAAATTAATGAAACAAAATCATCAAAAAATCTTTATCAAATTGATGTAGAAATTACATTGTTTTTATGAAGTCGGTATTCAATTTGATGTTTTCTGTTTTCAGTTGAAAAACACCGTCATCAACTCTATGAAGAAACTTACATAAATTTTTGGTCATAATTTTGATGAAAATCTTTCATTCATTTAATGAAATCAGTAATAATTTTTCATTTATTTCATTTATATTACATTATTTCCACATATTTTAATTATTATAAACTTTTTTAAGGGATGATTTAATTAAAATTTGGAAAAATAGAAAATAAAACTACAAAAATCTTCAAATGGGACATACTTGTTGCGTTGCAAAGTTTTTTGTGCTTTTATTGCTACAACACACACACAAAAGCAATGCCTTTGAGAAAATCCGTTATGTCTGCTGCATGTAAAATTTGTTGAAGAATAAATAAATTCATTTGTGAAGTGACATTTATTGTGACCACACGTTCATAAAATAGCTTTTAATACTTTTGCGAATTGGAGATACTTTAAGTGTTGTAAGTTTAAACGGAGTGCTATATAGTTCGAGACTTCTCACCCTGGAAATTAGGTGAAATACCCGTCATAGAAGACCTTTTCTGAATGAGAAACTGAATTCCTACCGCATCGACAGATCTGACGATGGGATATCGACGTACTGAATACGTCAAATATTTGACAAACACTATAACCATAGTGATATATTTAGGGCCTGGCCACAGTATAAGGAATTTCGAGTAACTAAATTTAAACGTTCAACTTAATTTAATATTCTTAATACATGTACATGTTGTTATTTCGTTTAGATTAACATGGACTTCGGAGTACTGCATAAATATTGCACACCAATATTAGACTGGGTAACCAAACTGATATAGTATATTGTTATAATTTAAGAACACTATGTTAAAAATGCTGGCATTAGACAGGGTTTTGATAAAATTGATGTGCCAAACGCAGGTTTGTTATAGAAAAAAAAAATAGTAAGTACAATTATGCATTATCATTAAATAACTAATATTTAAATCTGCCTTTATAGCCTCATCATTCATGATGCGTTTGACTTGGTGTCTATATGGCTACTTATTTCCAACATCAAAATACGTCCGAAATGACAAAAATGGAAAATACGTATGGAGAATACTCCCAAGAATCGTCAATATTTCTAGCATAAAGTATCCAAGAAGTAGACAACCACTTACATTAGAATATTAAACATTTTATTGTTGTTATTGGAGATATCAATTTAGAAAATAGTGACTACAATTATTATGTTTATCTAGACCAAGAGTACTTTTATAATATTAAATCAGCTAACACAATACACTTTTCGAAAATACTAATCATTTTAAGCGAATAATAATGGCTTATATTCCAATAGGGCAAATAAAAAGATTTCTCTTCTATGAGTATATTTATGTTAATATTATATGAAACGCTGAAAACGTCTTATATTTATGTAAATTTTTGATTAATATCATATGTATACTTGTTCGATTCACAAATCTAATTTAATAAATAATAAAATATTTGTAATTATATTGGATATTGTAAAATTTAGAACTAGTGTGTAAGGCGGAAACCAAAGTTCAGTTCGATGTCAGTGCTTCATTGGTTAAATGTAAAATATACATTAGTTTGATGCAATGTAGTCATTGAAGTAATGTAATTTTAATGAATAAATTACGTACTTTTGATGAATACTTTTTATTGGAATCCCAGCAAAAAAATTGGAAGTTGTTCCACAAACATTTCTTTTAAAGCCCATCCCAGAATCCCCCATCGAGTTTTTTCAACTTCCGATACAGTCCTTTTGGACAAGTCCACAAACATTTCTTCTAAAGCGCATTGTGGGATCCCCCAATAATTTTTTTCCACTTCCGATGAAGTCCTTTTGGACAAGTGCACAAACATTTCTTCTAAAGCGCATCTTGGGATCCCCCAATGATTTTTTTCTACTTCCGATGCAGTCCTTGTGGACAAGTATTAGAAAGAACGCAATCAGGCTCTTTTAAGTGCAAATTTTGTATAATTAAATTTTACATAAAAATAGAAAACTAAACTTAAAAAAAAATAGAAATTAAAGGAAAAGTAAAAAACTAATAAAAAAAATTAATTTCATCCCTGATGTGATTTGAACCTGTGCCGTTTGACTTTTTCGCTTCCATGGAAGTTCTTTTGAGAAGGTTTAGCAAATTACGAGAATTTTTAATTTTTTTGTTGATTTTTAATGGAAAAATATATTTATACGAAAATATATGCCGAAAATAAAAAATTCAAAAAAAAAAAAATTAGAAAAATATTTAATAAAAAAAATTGCCGCTGGTGAGATTTGAACTTGCGTTTCTTTTTTTTTTTCGTTCATATTAATAAAGAACATCTCGAGAAGCAATTTGAATGTTATTCCTTGATGTCGTATTACGATCATATCACAAAAATTTGAATTGACCTTTCGACGCTTTATGTTCAATGGCGTTTGTGGCTGAGTGTACTAAGGCGTTCTGTTATGGTGCCAGCAAACCCAGGTTCAACCCCTGGTCGGAGCGAAAAAGTTTTTCAAATGGTAAAAATTAGATAACACTAGGCAACAAATAACAAACTTTTCTCTGTGAATTGTTTCTAGCATATTTTTTCTTATTGATTATGACCTACTAAACACGAAAATGATTTTTAAAAAATTTTCTATCGATTGGTTTTCCAGATATAATTTTTTAATTTTTTTTTTTTAATTTTTGGAGGTACACCTACAATTTTGAGCATATCTTTCGTTTTCTTTGACCTTTTTGATCCTAATACTACTCAAATTAAAGAAAATTGAGCCGTCTACAACTCATTCTCAGAAAATTTTCAAATCGGGTAAGTAGTTTGGATGTTAGCGGCTTAAAAAGGCCCTTACTTAACAAAATCTGACAACAAATAGCGGACTTATAATTTTTTTGGTAAAAGATCGAAAGAAGAAGTCAGCTGTTTTTCCACATGGCATAAAATGTACAGTTATACCTTTGTTTCTACTCGTTTCTTTTTTGGGCGTTGATTTGGTTACTTTTGTTAGTTTAGGTTTTACCAAAAAATATAAGTCCGCTATTTGTTGTCAGATTTTGTTAAGTAAGGGCTTAATTTCACGTAAAAAAAACAAAAAATTGCCGTTAGAAATTTTTTTATATTTTATATGAATTTTTATATTTTTTTTTTGCCACATTTTTACTTAAAAAACGCCGTTTTTTACCTTTTTAAGCCGCTAACATCCAAACTACTTACCCGATTTGAAAATTTTCTGAGAATGAGTTGTAGACGGCTCAATTTTCTTTAATTTGAGTAGTATTAGGATCAAAAAGGTCAAAGAAAACGAAAGATATGCTCAAAATTGTAGGTGTACCTCCAAAAATTAAAAAAAAAAAAATTAAAAAAATTACATCTCGAAAACCAATCGACAGAAATTTTTTTAAAAATCATTTTCGTGTTTAGTAGGTCATAATCAATAAGAAAAAATATGCTAGAAACAATTCACAAATCGGTTGTTGGCTAGTGTAATAGGAAAATAGTTGTGTAATAAAACTTATTGATGAAAAAAAGTGAAATTGGTTGGAAAAAAAAAATCGCTTTTTAAATTTCTTCATTCAAATTAACTTCCAGGGCACAACTTCTAAAGCAATGCAAAGGATCCAAAAAGGGAGTACTTCCGTGCTATGACAAGCCCATGTAAACTTCATTGGAGATGATCCAAGTTTGCACTACTTCCGGATCACAGATTGGGGATCCAAACTACTTTTTTGGAAGCTCTTTTTTTGGATGATGCAGAATAGTTATTGTATAGATACTATCGGACATCAATTTGAATACCGTTTTTCATCGAAAGGAAGAAAAACAAGTATATACAGCACTAAGTTCGGCCGGGCCGAATCTTAAATACCCACCACCATGAACCAAATATTAGGGTTTCCTTTGAAATTTCAGGAGGGCTTGAGGACTTGAGGACACTTCCCGAAGATAAATTTAAAGATTTCACCTATGAGGACTATATCAGATTCTGGATTTATAAGAACCATTTTTGTTTGAGTTTTAGAGGAATCATTAACATCTCTTGTAAGTTATTATAAAATAACGTCTTAATTTGAAATCTTAAATCTGTGGAAGTAAAATCTGGAAATTTTACATTGAGTTTCAAGCAATTTTCATGATCAGTGCGCCTTCTACACCGTCAAGAAGTGAAGTCGGTCTATATGGAGGCATTCCCAAATGGATCGATAAAAACTTAATCCGATACACGTTTTTGTGAGCCTAAAATACCAGAATATTTATAATTTCAGGCAAATCAGATAAAAACTACGGTTTCTAGAAACCCAAGGAGTTAAATCGGGAGATCGTTCTTATGGGAGCTCTACTAAAATATGGACCGATACTCACCGTTTTCGGCACACCTCTTTATGACCCGAAAATACCTCTAGATTTCCAATTTCAGGCAAATAGGATAAAAACTTCGGATTCTAGAAGCCCAAGAAGTAAAATCGGGAAATCGGTCTATATGGGGGCTATACCAAAATATGGACCGATACTCACCATTTTCGGCACACCTCTTATGGTCCTAAAATACCTCTAGATATCCAATTTCACACAAATTGGATAGAAACTACGGTTTCTATAAGCCCAAGACCCAAAATCGGGAGGTCGTTTTATATGGGGGCTATACCAAAACATGGACCGATACTCACAATTTTTGGCACACGTATTTGTGGTCCTACAATCCCTCTAGATTTCCAATTTCATGTATATTGAATAAAAACTGCGGTTTCTATAAGCCAAAGAAGTAAAATCGGGAGATCGGTCTATATGGGGACTATACCAAAATATGGACCGATACTCACAATTTTTGGCACACGTATTTGTGGTCATAAAATACCTCTAGCTTTCAAATTTCAGGCAAATTGGATAAAAACTACGATTTCTATAAGCCCAAGACCCCAAATCGGGAGATCGGTCTATATGGGGGCTATACCAAAACATGGACCGATACTCACCATTTTTGGCACACCTCTTTATGGTCAGAAAATACCTCTAGATTTCAAATTTCAGGCAAATTGGATAAAAACTACGATTTCTATAAGACCAAGACCCCAGACAGACAGACAGACGGACATCGTTATATCGTCTTAGAATTTCTCCCTGATCACGAATATATATTCTTTATATAGTCGGAAATCGATATTTCGATGTGTTACAAACGGAATGACAAACTTATTATGCCCCCATCACCATTCTATGGTGGTGGGTATAAAAATACATCAATTAAATGACACTTTTTCTTCAAGATGATGACATTATTTCATTAAATTTATGAATATATTTGATGAAACATTGATGTACAATTTTTCATTACGATGATGCAATGCGTTGTAAGCTCAAAATCGAAGAAACATTTCATCAAATTAATGTTGAAAATCATCATATTGATGAAGTTTTTCCGTTCAGTTAAATAAATTTTTGATAATAAATTCTATAGAAATAAAATTTTGAGAAAAAATTCCATAGAAATAACATTTTGAAAAAAAAATGTGTTGAGTGAAAATGACTCTACAAGACACTAAATATTAGAAAAAAACCTACATATAGGGAATTTCCCCTACTTCTAGCAACACTGTCTGTAACATAGTTGATATTGCACCTACGGAGTTAGTAGCCACTAATATTGAGAGAAAATCGCTCAATTAGAGTGGGTAATAAATCCGAATTTGTAAAAAGCGAGCAATATTCTTATGTAAGAGGTACAAGTACGTATAAAGCCGATCGGCTAGTACATCAAAATTTAAAATTTTAGTAACATTGGTTAATAAATAAGAGTATTATGGCCAAATTAGGTTATTGGGGACGAATTTTTCAAAATCGGGTGATACATATATGGGAGCTATATCTACATCTGAACCGATTTCGATGAAATTTTGCACATATCTTTAGTACTATAGAGGACTGGATCTAGCCAACTTTGAGTAAGATCGGATAATAAATAAGGGTTCTATGGCCAAATTTGGGAAAATCGGGCTATACATATATATGGGAGCTATATCTCAATCTGCACCGATTTCGATGATTTTTTGCACATATAGTTAGTGCTATAGAAGATTACATTTAGCAAACTTTGAGTAAGATCGGTTGATAAATAAGGGATTTATAGCCAAATTAAAAAAATCGGGCGGTACATATATATGGGAGCTATAGCTAAATCTGAACCGATTTCGATGATTTTTTTGCACATATAGTTAGGGCTATAAAGTCTACATTAAACAAACTTTAAGTAAGGTCGGTTGATAAATAGGGTTTTATGGCCAAATTTAGAAAAATCGGGCGGGGAGCTATAGCTAAATCTGAACCGATTTCAATGATTTTTTGCACGTATAGTTTGTGCTATAGAAGTTTTTATTTAGCCAACATTGAGTAAGATCGGTTGATAAATAAGGGATTTGTGGCCAAATTTGGGAAAATCGGGCGATACATATATATGAGAGCTACATCTAAATCTGAACCGATTTGGATGAAATTTTGCTGACTTGAAGGACGATGAAAAAGATTATTTTTTTTTTTTGCCAAATTTGGTGACGATCCGTTTGTAAAAAAGCGCAACGTAGACCCTTTTGTCGAAATCGGGCGATACATATATATGAGAGCTATATCTAAATTTGATCCGATTTCTTCCAAATTCAATAGCGTTCGTCACTGTACCAAATTTCATCAAAATCGAATGATAATTGCGACCGGAATCCTGTAAACAACAAATGCATGGACAGACGGACTGATGGACGAACGGACACCAATCGCTAGATCGCTTCAGGAGGTGATTCTGAGTCGATCGGTATATATTCTAAGGGGTCTAAAATCAATATTTCTGGTAGGCATATTTTTTGGCAGATCAAACTTATTATACCGTGACCACTATGTGGTTAAGGGTATAAAACGAGAAAATCGCTCAATTAGAGTGGGTAATAAATACAAATTTGTAAGAGCTACAAGTAAGTATAAAGCCGATCGGCTAGTACATCAAAATTTAAAATTTGAGTAACATTGGTTAATAAATAAGATTATTATGGCCAAATTAGGTTATTAGGGGCAAATTTTTCAAAATCGGGCGATACATATATGGGAGCTATATCTACACCTGAACCGATTTCGACGAAATTTTGCACATACAGTTAGTACTATAGAGGACTGGATCTAGCCAACTTTGAGTAAGATCGGATAATAAATAAGGGTTCTATGGCCAAATTTGGAAAAATCGGGCTATACATATATATGGGAGCTATATCTCAATCTGCACCGATTTCGATGATTTTTTGCACATATAGTTAGTGCTATAGAAGATTACATTTAGCAAACTTTGAGTAAGATCAGTTGATAAATACGGGTTTTATGGCCAAATTTAGAAAAATCGGGCGGTACATATATATGGGAGCTATAGCTAAATCTGAACCATGATTCCATGATTTTTTGCACGTATAGTTAGTGCTATAGAAGATTAAATTTAGCCAACTGTGAGCAAGATCGGTTAATAAATAACGGTTTTATGACCTAATTTGGCAAAATCGGGTAAAATGTAGATATAGCTCCCATATATATGTATCATAGCTATATCTAAATCTTAACCGATTTCGATGCAATTTTGCAGACTTAAAGGGTGATGCAGAAGATTATTTTATGCTAAATTTGACGTCGATCGGTTAGTAAAAAAGTGCAACGTGATCCCATTTGTCGAAATCGTGCGATACATATATGGGAGCTATATTTAAATTTGATCCGATTTCTTCCAAATTCAAAAGCGTTCGCCCTTGTGCCCAAAAAACTCCATGTATTAGATTTCATCAAAATTGGTTACACTGAAAAAAAGCATGACCGGTTCCAAAGATTTTGTCTTTACTTTAAAAATTTTGGTATTGATTCCGAGCCAAAGAAGCGGAGAATTCAAGTAAGGATACTTTTAAGACACAATTCTCTTTTAAATGTTGGTTTTGCGTACTTGCTTCTAGGAAGCAAATTTTAATTTTTCGCTTTTTCAGCTTTTTTTCTTCATATGCTATCAAAGTCCTTTAAAAACGAGTTATCGACAGCTTTATTTTCCAAATTAAGACTCGACTTCCAATAAAAATTATGCTATGTTTCAAGTAAAAAACGTCTTTAAAATAAAGTGTTGAAAAACATGTCCTATATTAGAACGATTTTTTGCTTTGTAGTCAAGATGCAAAAAGGCAACAAATTTAATGACAATTTCATTAAATTTAAAGATTTTTTCTGAATTATTAAAGTCAAATTAACCTTAGCCCAAACATTTTTTCTTTCATGTTATGATACCCATGTTTAAGTGAAATCACTAAATTATAAGGACAATACGAATTCATTAAAAAGTTTATCGACTTTTGGACAAGGAAAAAAACTTTCTATTAGAGAAATGTGTCTTCTATGCTAAGCAAAATTTATATTCGTATTTTAAAGACATGAAATCTTTGACCTCAGGACAATATTTTTTCAGTGTAATAATTGCCACCGGAATCCTGTGAACAACAAATACATGGACAGACGGATGGATGGACGGACGGACACCATGCGCTAGATCGACTCAGGAGGTGATTCTGAGTCGATCGGTATACATTTTATGGGGTCTAAAATCAATATTTCTGGTAGGCACATTTTTTGGCAGATCAAACTTATTATACCCTGACCACTATGTGGTTTAGGGTATAAAAAATGTGACCACACCACGAAGGAAAATTTTAACTAAACTATATTACAATTCCCGCTTTCACGCTGATATGACAATATAACATACCGCGAAAACAAGTAAGAAAAGTCTAAAGTCGGGCGGGGCCGACTATATTATACCCTGCACCACTTTGTAGATCTAAATTTTCGATATCATATCACATCCGTCAAATGTGTTGGGGGCAATATATAAAGGTTTGTCCCAAATACATACATTTAAATATCACTCGATCTGGACAGAATTTGATAGACTTCTACAAAATCTATAGACTCAAAATTTAAGTCGGCTAATGCACTAGGGTGGAACACAATGTTAGTAAAAAATATGGGAAACATTTAAATCTGAAGCAATTTTAAGGAAACTTCGCAAAAGTTTATTTATGATTTATCGCTCGATATATATGTATTAGAAGTTTAGGAAAATTAGAGTCATTTTTACAACTTTTCGACTAAGCAGTGGCGATCTTACAAGGAAAACATATATATGGGAGCTATATCTAAATCTGAACCGATTTCAACCAAATTTGGCACGTATAGCTACAATGCATATTCTACTCCCTGTGCAAAATTTCAATTAAATCGGAATAAAATATTGGCCACTGTGGTCATATGAGTGTAAATCGGGCGAATGATATATATGGGAGCTATATCTAAATTTGAACCGATTTCAACAAAATTTGGCACACTTGACTACACTACTAATTGTACTCCTACTGCAAAATTTCAAACAAATTGGGGTAAAATTCTGGCTTCTGGGACCGTATTATTCCATATCGGGCGAAATATATACGAGTATATGGGAGCTATATCTAAATCTGAACCGATTTCAATAAAATTTGGCACGCTTGACTATAGTACTCATTGTTCTTCTTGTGCAAAATTTTAAGCAAATTAGGGTAAAACTCTGGCTTCTGGGCCCATATAAGTCCATATCGGGCGAAATATATATCTGAACCGATTTCTTTCAAAATCAATAGAGTTCTATTCTGAGCCAAAACATATACTTGTGCCAAATTTGTAGTCGATCTCATTCGTGTAGAAGTCTATCAAATTCTGTCCAGATCGAGTGATATTTAAATGTATGTATTTAGGACAAACCTCTATATATATAGCCCCAACACATTTGACGGATGTGATATAGTATCGAAAATTTAGATGTACAAAGTGGTGCAGGGTATAATATAGTCGGCTCCGCCCGACTTTAGACTTTCCTTACTTGTTTGAATTCAAGATAGAAAAAGTCAATTAAATTAAAGATGATTTAATTAATTTTAAAGAATTTTTCAAAACTATTAAAGCCAAGATGACCTTAGTCAAAATTTTCTTTCATGTGAAGACTCTTGGTATTAAGTCTAATCACTTAACTATAAGGATAAAACGACTTCATTGAAAAGTTTACCTACTTTTGGACAAGAAAAAAAAAATTACATTAGGGAAATGAGTCTTTTACGCTAAAAAAAATTCGCATTCTTATTTTTATACCCTCCACCATAGGATGGGGGTATATTAACTTTGTCATTCCGTTTGTAACATATCGAAATATTGCTCTAAGACCCTATAAAGTTTATATATTCTGGGTCGTGGTGAAATTCTGAGTCGATCTAAGCATGTCCGTACGTCCGTCCGTCTGTTGAAATCATGCTAACTTCCGAACGAAACAAGCTATCGACTTGAAACTTGGCACAAGTAGTTGCTATTGATGTAGGTCGGATGGTATAGCAAATGGGCCATATCGGACCACTTTTACGTATAGCCCCCATATAAACCGATCCCCACATTTGGCCTCTGGAGCCTCTTGAAGGAGCAAATTTTATCCGATTCGGTTGAAAGTACGTTATGTTAGTATATGGTTTCTAACAACCATGTAAAAATTGGTCCATATCCGTCTGTAATTATATATAGCCCCCATATAAACCGATCTCCAGATCGGGAGCCACTTGGTACAGCAAATTTCATCCGATTCGGCTGAAATTTGCTAAGTTGCGTTAGTATTTAGTATCTAGCATTCATGCTAAAATTGGTCCATAGTTATATATAACACCCAGATAACCGATTCCCAGATTTTACTTCTTTCTGGATAAGCAAATTTCTATTGATCTTGATAAAGTTTGGTACTAATTACACTAAAATTGGACCATATAGGTTCATAATTGTATATAGCACCGATATAAACCGACCATTTCCCTTCCGTCACTCTTTTTACCGCACAAAAATTTATATCGGTTAATAATTATTTATAGACTCCCCTATATATACCGGTTAGGGGAGCCACCGTGGTGCAATGTTTAGCATGCCCGCTTTGCATACACAAGGTCGTGGTTCGATTCTTGCTTCGACCCAATACCAACAGCGGTGGATTATCCCACCTCACTAATGCTGATAACATTTCTGAGGGTTTCAAAGCTTCTCTAAGTGCAATGTGGAACACCGTTCGGACTCGGCTATAAAAAAGATGTCCCTTGTCATTGTGCTTAACATGGAATCGGGTAGCACTCAGTGATAAGAGAGAAGTTCACCACTGAGATATCACAATGGACTGAATAGTTTAAGTGAGCCTGTTACTAGAGGTGTGCGCGTGAGTAATAGTTTACTCATGCACACTCACGACGGAAAAATCATACTCACGCACGATATTGCTTGGTAGGACTCACGCTCACACACACTCACGAAAAGGAAATTTGTACTCACGCACGAAAATGTCGTGACTCACAAAAAAGACCGTGACTCACGAAAAATGTCGAGACTCACGAATAATTTTATGAGTAATTTACCTTAGCGACGTGTCTGAAAACATGAGCA
This sequence comes from Haematobia irritans, assembly GCF_050003625.1. Taxonomy (NCBI): domain Eukaryota; kingdom Metazoa; phylum Arthropoda; class Insecta; order Diptera; family Muscidae; genus Haematobia; species Haematobia irritans. Next base: position 103,082,481 of record NC_134401.1, on the reverse strand, counting down.
TTACTAAAATCGAGAGCTTTATTACACTCTTAACATCCCAGGTGTCACTAAAATGGTAAATGAATTTAACTCTTAAGGGTTTTATGTTGGTGAGCGGGATTATTTTCGTGAGGGTAACATTTTGGTTTGTTAATCACGCTCACAAACACTCAAGCCGTTGCCATGAGCATTGTCGTTAGTCACGACAATTTCGTGTCACGTGCACACCTCTACCTGATACATCGGGTTGCCACCTAACCTATACATATATACCGGTCAAGAACTGAATTATATAGGTTTTTAATCTGCCTTTTTTGTCAAATATATAGAAGACGATGTTAAGGAGCTTTGAGGTACCTTGCAATCGGTATTTCAAGTTGATTATGGATTACAGTCTTTAGTAGATGTTTCTACGCAATCCATGGTGAAGGGTGAGCCTGGCCGAACTTACGGAGGTATATACTTGTTTTTATGTAAACCTTGCCTACCCCTGGCCGGATTTCTGACTTCGCCCTTCCCCTAAAATAACATGGAAAACACATTCGTTAGTTCAAAAGACGAACAATCCTCACAAAAAAATTAGCTAAGAATTTCATTTGTGTCTTTCTTATTCAAGAGCAAAACAGCTGATCCAAGCAAATACTCCCAGCCATTAAAATAATCCTTAAGTCTCAATAAATTAGAATTTTCAATTAGAATTGTCAGCAGCTACATCTATGGATTATGCAGTTGACAGTTGAGCGAAAATCCATTTGTGTCATGAAATATGAAATTTCAAAAAAAAAAAAAACTAAAACTAAAAATAAATAAATTCAATGATACAGTTACATAAAAACTAAATAAAATTAAAATTCATTGTAAATATCTCTACGCACATACATATCTACATGTATATACATACCTGTAATAATCTGCCATTGGACTTATGCAATTAAATTATAAAAATAATTGCATTGAAATCGAATCAACGAAAGAAAACCTTATCACTGGGATTTTCATCTTCTATCACATGTTTATAAAATTGTATTATTTTATTTAAATTGTTGATTGGTTTTTCCAAAGAGAATAAAACTAAAAGGACTTATAATCCAAAGTAAAACAAAACAAATCGATTTATCAAGTCATCGAAAAAAAAAAAACAAATAATTTTACGTACACTCAAAAAAAAGTTTACTTGGATCCAAAGATTTTGACCTTTCTTTAAGGATTTTAGTATTGATTCCGAGCCAAAGATGCGGCTTCTTTAAAATAAGGAAATTTTTTTTGCGACATATCTGGCTTTAAATCTAGGACCAATAAAATTAAACTTAGGATACAGATCTCATTTATCGAATTTTCATTCTATTTTACAGGTATATTAATAAAGTTATTCACGTACAAACAAACGCCAGTTTAAAAATCCAAATTATAACGAATACTTCAGAGTAAAAAATATTTTTTTTAATTAAAAAAAAAATATTAAACCAAAGACGCTAAATCCTCAAAATAAGTCTTAGCATATATTTGAAGAGTTTTTATCTTAAATCTAAAGATTCAATATTTCAGTTAATTTAAGGATGATTTCTTTAAATCAAAAATGTGTTTCTTTACTTTAAGGAAAATTTGCCTTTGGACAGACATCCATAAATCGACTCAGAATTTAATTCTAAGACGATCGGCATACTAAACGATGGGTCTCAGACTTTTCCTTCCTGGCATTACATACAAATGCACAAACTTATTACCACAGTAGTGGTGAAGGGTATAAAAATGTCAAGAAAAAAAAAACAAATTTTCAACAAAAATTTAATTAATTAATATTTAATACGAATAAAAAAAAAAAACAACAAAAAAATACATTTTAAAATAGAGTCTCAGCAAGTTTCGAACCCGAACCTCAAGATATAATTTTAATTACTGGTATTACTAAAAGTAATCACTTTTGGTCTACAAAGGTAAGTTATTATTTTTAAATCCCAGGTAATACTACAAGAAGTAAGATTTTGATTACCGCTATTACTGGAAAATCACTAGGGCTTACCCAGTTTTTGCTGGGAATATACACATTATTAAGGAAAAATGTCTTTATAAACAAACAAAATTTTAATTAAAAGAAAGTTCATAAATTTTGCTTTAAAAATGTTTTGTTATACCCTCCACCATAGGATGGGGGTATATTAACTTTGTCATTCCGTTTGTAACACATCGAAATATTGCTCTAAGACCCCATAAAGTATATATATATATATATATATATATATATATATATATATATATATATATATATATATATATATTCTGGGTCGTGGTGAAATTCTGAGTCGATCTGAGCATGTCCGTCCGTCAGTCCGTCCGTCTGTTGAAATCACGCTAACTTCCGAACGAAACAAGCTACCGACTTGAAACTTGCCACAAGTAGTTGTTATTGATGTAGGTAAGATGGTATTGCAAATGGGCCATATCGGTCCACTTTTACGTATAGCCCCCATATAAACGGACCGCCAAATTTGGCTTGCGATTGCTCTAAGAGAAGCAAATTTCATCCGATCCGGCTGAAATTTGGTACGTGGTGTTAGTATATGGTTTCTAACAACCATGAAAAAATTGGTCCATATCGGTCCATAATTATATACAGCCCCCATATAAACCGATCCCCAGATTTGATCTCCGGAGCCTCTTAGAGGAGCAAAAGTCATCCGATCCGATTGAAATTTGGAACATTGTGTATGAATGTGGTCTCTAACAAACACGCAAATATTGGTCCATATCGGTTCATAATTATATATAGCTCCCATATAAACCGTTCCCAGATTTGATCTCCGGAGCCTCTTGGAGGAGCAAAATTCATCCGATCCGGTTGAAATTTGGAACATTGTGTTAGAATGTGGTCTCTAACAAACACGCAAGTATTGGTCCATATCGGTTCATAATTATATATAGCTCCCATATAAACCGTTCCCAGATTTGATCTCCGGAGCCTCTTGGAGGAGCAAAATTCATCCGATCCGATTGAAATTTGCAACGTTGTGTTAGTATAAGGCCGCTAATAACCATGCCAAAATTGGTCCATATCGGTCCATAGTTATATATAGCCGATCCCCAATCACATAAAAATTCCATATCGGCTCATAATCATGGTTGCCACTCGAGCAAAAATAATCTACCAAAATTTTATTTTTATAGAAAACATTGTCAAAATGTTATTGCTATAGAAAATTTTGTCAAAATTTTATTTCTATAGAAAATTTTGTCAAAATTTTATTTCTATAGAAAATTTTGTCAAAATTTTATTTCTATATAAAATTTTTTCAAAATTTTATTTCTATACAATTTTTTTTCCAAATTTTATTTCTATAGAAAATTTTTTCAAAATTTTACTTCTATAGAAAATGTTGTGAACATTTTATTTCTATAGAAACTTTAAACTTAATTATATACGTATTTAATCGGCCTTTTTTAGTTTAATATTTATATACGACGTATGGACTATGTGGTATATATTACGGCGTTAGGAAGTTTTAAGATACCTTGCCATCGGCAAGTGTTACCGCAACCCAAGTAATTCGATTGTGGATGACCGTCTTCAGTAGAAGTTTCTACGCAATCCATGGTGGAGGGTACATACGCTTCGGCCTGGCCGAACTTACGGCCGTATATACTTGTTATTATTCAACATAGTTCCCTTCAAGAGCGATACAACGATTATAACGACCTTCCAATTTTTGGATACCATTTTGGTAGTACTCCTTCGGTCTTAGTTTCATTTCATTTCATGCATTTCATTTCATTTCATTTATTTCAATCAATAATTAAAAAGCCTATATTGGCCTATACAATTATGCAGTTCTCCATTTTTTGACACTTTAATTAATAATACATAAATACAATAACATCTTATGATCTAATAATTCATTGTTATTCCTAATACCTATAACTAATAACTGACTCGAATGTGGATGAGATAGCAATTAAGATATGGTTTACCATTAGCTTGTGCTGGCACTATAATATGATGTTTCAAATTAACTGTAACATGATGTTCCGAAATTGATCACAAGTCAATGCAAAATTTCTTCTCTCGTAAGGAACGAACGTATTCCACAGTTGTATAGCGCGGACACGGAACGACCTTTGCATTATTATGGACCGATACTGTGGAACCTGCAGTGACTGTGTTCGGGCTGAATTGCCAAAAATGAATTTCGAAGATAAATAAGATAGTCTATTATACTTTACGACCTTGTACATGAGGAGAAGCACTCTAAGTTTCACTAGATTCTCAAAACTACATCCTATGAACTGATAGACATATGAACTAATATGGTCACTGTAACGTAGATTATATACAAAACGAATTATCCTGTGGAAACACAATTTCAGGCGCTCAAGACTACCAATACAAGCTCCTGAGTAGACCTCTAAGCCATATAATATATGGGGTAACAGTACAGACAAACCAACCATTTTCCGTACATCAGGTGGAAGAGATACACCAGTATTGTATAGTTTCCTAAGTAAAAACGATATTCTCGATACTAATCTGTTTATGTGTACATCAAACTTGAGATGGTTATCAATGTAAAACCCTAAGACCCTCATCGATGCTACATTATCAATAATCAAATCATTCAACGAGAATTGCAACGATGAGTCCAAAGATCCAAAAACCATGGACCGTGACTTTGATATATTGATATCAATAAAGTTTCCTCGACACCAGTCCACTATAGCTGCCAAATCTCTATTCACGCTATCCTTAAAAGTTTGATCGTCAGTGCGATTGTTGTGGGCAAGCAATTGCAGATCGCCTGCGTATAAGTACCCCCTCGTAACCGTCAGGACGTCAAATACATCATTCACATACAACGAAAATAATATAGGGGCCAATATTGAGCCCTTCGGCACTCCGCGAAATATCCGACGCTCCTCAGAGTCAACGCCATTATGCCGGACAAATTTCCTTCTTCCTCCTCGAAAAGATTTAACTAAACGGCATGCTGATGAGGAGAACCCATATACTTCATACAGCTTATTCATCAAAACGTTATGACTTATCGAGTCAAAAGCCCGACTTAAGTCCAAGCTTACTAACGCTACAGTCCTCTTTTCATCTACCGACCTTCTTACTTCATCGACAAGATCTACCATCAATGTCGTTGTACTATGCCCGCGGCGGAATCCCGATTGATACGATGATATTAAGTTGTTCTCTTCTACAAATGCGACAACTTGAGAATTCATTAAAAATTCGAAACACTTAGAAATCGCAGGAAGTATACTAATCGGCCTATAATCAGTGATACGTTGTGGAAATTTTACCTTTGGTACTGGAATAACCCTCGCACATGTCCAGCCTCTAGGAAAATTGGAGGTAGTTAATATTGTGTTAAAAATGTGAACCATGTGTCTGCCTATCACTGGGAAGACTGCCTTCAGAAACTTTAACGGTATTCCATCGCAACCAACCGCGTCAGATTTAATGCCACATAGCGCATCCCAAACTTCGCCTATATCAACGTTTCTAAATTCAAAACAGCCAATACCGTCGCTTGTAGCAGATTCGAAGACTAATTGTGGTTGACAATTCAATTGCTTTAAGACAAATGAGTCATTACAATCATTAACATCTAGATCAGCTGAACTTTGATAACCTTGGACATACCCCAACCTTCTTAACTCACTCCACACTGCCTTCGATGATGTAGAAGAAAAGAAACGATTGTAGTGGGCAGCTCGTTTCTGCCTTATCATTCGTTTCGCCTTATTCCTATACTTGGAAAATATCTTCCAGTTCACATCATTAGGTATTTCCATATATGCTCTATAAGCCAGGTCCCTCATATGTGTCGCAGCTCTTATATCGGGGTGATCGTACCAATCTGAATTATTCCTAAACCGTTTTACCTTCGTGGGAACATGTCGTTGGATCATTGAAGATATAATGCCGTTAAAACAGTGCACTTGGGCATCAGAATCATTAATACTAAAGATTGAATCTATACCAGATCTCATCAAATCGGAGAGACAATCATTTACGTTCAACGCAGAGTAATTCCTAAATTCCACAATTTGGGGAGACGTGGTATTAATTCAAACAGAATTGACCCTTCCTTTCTACCAACCTGCCATCGTAGTCGGAGTCGGAGTCGGAGTCGAGCAAAATTGGCTCGACTCCACAGCCCTGCTTAGCATTGCGTAAATTTTGAGTCCTAAAATTTGAGTCCTAAAATTTAAGTTGCATAATCTTCCATATTAGGTCAATATTTTTTTCAGTGCATTTTAAATGCATCGCTTCCGCGCCAATTTTGCACCACTTCCGGATCCAAAAAGAACATTTTCACTACTTTTTTTAAGTTGTGCCTTAGGTTAGGCTAAAGTGGCAGCCCGATTAAGATTCAGGCTCACTTAGACTATTCAGTCCATTGTGATACCACATTAACTAAAAGTACCTATTACATTTGGGCACTTCTAGTTTTAACCGCTGAACCTTCTTGTTTATTTTTCTTTGTTGAACCAACCAGATTGTTCCAAAAACATTAGCAGACTGCTTAAGTTAACGTTTTCCAGATCCGCCAGTAATCTGAAGCTATATGCTCCTAAAAGTTGCTTGCGCTTTACACAAAATGCAGGACACTCACACAAGAGGTGTTTAATTGATTCTTTTTCCTCCGCATCATGACAGCTCATACAATAGTCATTATACTTCGCGCCAATAGTTTTTGCAAAATCTCCTATCAGGCAGCGACCCGTTATAGCAGATATCAGGAGTGATATCTGACGTCTCGAGAACATTAGCATATCTAGTGTGCGGTTTAAGTTGAAATGGGGCCATATTTGCTTGGTGTCGTTACAACCCTTGCAATTCTCCCATCGAACATTTGCCATCATAACAGCCTTCTCACGCAGGTAGCTAGGGCCATACCAACAAATTCTAGTTCCCCTGGAATATGTAAGGTAGTCCCTAGCCTTGCCAACTCATCCGCTTCGCAGTTCCCCGGTATGTTCCTATGGCCAGTCACCCATATTAGGTGAATATTGTGCTGCTCAGCCATCTCATTGAGAGATTTGCGGCAGTCGATGCCCGTTTTCGAGTTGAGGAACACAGAGTCCAAGGATTTTATTGCAGGTTGACTGTCTGAGTATATATTAATGCCAATATTGCTTGGAGCATTACTTCTCAGCCAATTCACCACTTCTCTTATTGCTAATATTTCAGCCTGAAAAACTCTACAGTGATCAGGTAATCTTTTCGCTATTCGAAGTTCCAGATCTTTAGAATATACTCCGAAACCCACTTGGCCATCCAATTTGGAGCCATCAGTGTAGAAATCTATATATCTTTTATTCCCCGGGGTCCGTGTACACCACGCCCCACTTTTGGGAATTAGAGTCTTAAACTTTTTGTCGAAAAGTGGACTCGCCAAAGTGTAATCCACTACGTTAGGCACACCTGGCATTATTTTGAGGACCGAACTGTGACCGTAACTTTTTTCCGACCACAGCGATAGCTCGCGCAACCGCACAGCCGTTGTTGCAGCTGACTGTTTGGCCAAAATGTCTAAAGGCAATAGATGCAGTATGACATTAAGGGAGTTTGTTCCTGTCTTGCTGAATGCGCCGGAAATACATAAACACGCCATACGCTGAACTTTATCTAAACAAGTCGGTTTCTGAAGTGCCGGCCATCAGACTACAACACCATATAGCATTATAGGTCTAACCACTGCCGTGTATAGCCAATGCACAATTTTTGGTTTTAGTCCCCACTTTTTTTCTATTGCCTTTTTGCACGAGTACAAAGCTACAGTTGCTTTTCTCGCTCTTTCTTCACTATTAAGCATAAAGTTCAGCTTCCTGTCCAAAATAACGCCAAGGTATTTTGCACAATCACCAAAGGAAGGAAAAGGAAATAGGCCTAACCGTGGGAGTTTTGCGATCTTTGCAGTACATGACTAATTCTGTCTTTGCAGGATTTACCCCAAGACCATTGTCTTTCGCCCATTTCTCAGTCATCCGGAGGGCGCTCTGAATAATATCTCTGATTGTGGATGGGAATTTTTCCCCTGACTGCCAGAGCCACATCATCTGCGTATGCCACCACTTTTATCCTTTCTTTTTCTAGAGTAACCAGAAGGCTATTTATAGCAACATTCCAAAGAAGAGGTGATAGAACTCCTCCTTGGGGAGTGCCTCTGTTCACATACCTTTGTATGTTTGCTTGTCCTAGTGTGGCTGAAATACGTCTCTTCATTAGCAGTTCGTCTAACAGCCTGAGTATACATGGATCAACATTCAGAGTTGTCAGTCCATTTAATATAAAGGTGTGCCTTACGAACGACTTCCAATTTTTTTGCTGGGGCCCTATAATCGTTAAAAAACAATTTTCAATCGATAACTATTCGCCACCACAGTACAAAAATTCGGCGGCTTTATTCTCTGATCTAGGTTCGTTGTCATATCTACTACCAAATTGTGGGATCAGTATTTTGTGAAGATAATTGTAGCTGCAATATTCTTGGGTCAGACAGTAAGACTAAGTACTTATCAGACCACCTTCGGTTATGTTAGGTTAGGTGGCAGTCCGATGTATAAGGCTCACTTAGACTATTCAGTCTATAGTGATACCACAGTGGTGAACTTCTCTCTTATCACTGAGTGCTGCCCGATTCCATGTTAGGCACAATGACAAGGGACCTGTGTTTTTACAGCCGAGTCCGAACGGTGTTCCAAATTGCAGTGAAACCACTTAGAGAAGTTTTGAAACCCTCATAAATATCACCAGCATTACTGAGGTGGGATAATCCACCGCTGAAAAACTTTTTGGTGTTCGATCGAAGCAGGAATCGAACCCACGATCTTGTGTATGCAAGACGCGCATGCTAAAGGTTTAAAAAATTCAAATCTATGTTATTTATATTTTTGACACCACTGTGCAACAACATTTTCAATTGTTCTTGGATTCACTATTTCAATTAGTCTCAATCATCGAGACTAATTGAATAAGTGAAAGTAGAATTGCACATACTTATGTACATTCTCTTGTTGGGTAAACAAAATAATTTTGTAAATTACAATGAAATTGAAAATTAAAATACCATAGAACAGAATAAAGTATAAGGTTTTTTATGAAATGTCATTTAAGTCACCATACTCGTATCAGGTTAGGTTAGCTTGAAAAGAGGATTCAGGTTGCCCAGTCCCATGTCCCGGCTGACATACACCCACAATCAAACAAAAGCTTGTAAGGAAAGTCTAAAGTCGGGCGCAGCCGTCTATATTATACCCTGCTCCACTTTGCAGATCACCATTCCGATACCATCTCAAATCCTTCAAAAGGTTCCCTATACTAAATTTTAACCTGACCCGATTTGTGCAAAATTTGGACATCTGCAAAATCTCTAGACTTCAAATTTAAGTCGGACCTGGGTTGGAACACAAAGTTAGTAAGGAAAATATTTAAATTCAAAAGCAATTTTTAGGCAACTTTGCAAAAGTGCATTTATGTTTTATCAGTCGATTTATATGTATTACAAGTATAGGAAAATTTGAATCATTTTTTACAAGTTTTCGACTTAGCAGTGGACAAGGACAATGGTAGGTATTTTGGCCATTTTTGCTGAAACAAGTATATACGGCCGTAAGTTCAGCCAGGCCGAATCTTATGTACCCTCCACCATGGATTGCATAGAAACTTGTACTAAAGACTGTCATCCACAATCGAATTAATTGGGTTGTGGTATCTTAAAACTTCTTAACATAGTTTTCTAAATTGTGAGTTAGTCCATACGTGGTAGAGAGCCAGAATTGAAATATGGGGGTCGCTTATTTGAGGGCTATATACAATTATGCACTTGATATGGAACAATTTTTGTGAGATTGGGGATCGATTTATATGAGGGCTATATATAACTATAGACCGATATGGACCTAGTTGGGCATGGTTGTTAGCGGCCACATACTAGCACAATATACCGCGTTTCAACTGACTCGGATGAAATTTCCTCCTCCAAGAGGCTCCAAAACCAAATCTCGGGATCGGTTTAAATATCATATACCACCATCACGTACTAAATTTTAACCAGATCGGATGAATTTTGCTTCTCCAAAAGGCACCGGAGGTCAAATCAGGGGATCGGTTTATATGGGGGCTATATAACAGGTTGGCTGATAAGTCCCCGGTCTGACACATAGATGGCGTCGCTAGTACTAATATTAGCATATTATGTTTATATAGTACCAACCTTCAAATGATTCGTGTCAAAATTTGACTTCTGTAAGTCAATTAGTTTATGAGATAGAGCGTCTTTTGTGAAGCAACTTTTGTTATTGTGAAAAAATGAATTAAAGGAATTTCGTGTTTTGATAAAATACTGTTTTCTGAAGGAAAAAAAAATACGGTGGAAGCAAAAACTTGGCTTGATAATGAGCTTCCGGGCTCTGCCTCAGGGAAATCAACAATAATTGATTGGTATGCAAAATTCAAGCGTGGTGAAATGAGCACGGAGGACGGTGAACGCAGTGGACGCCCGAAAGAGGTGGTTACCGACGAAAACATAAAAAATCCACAAAATGATTTTGAATGACCGTAAATTGAAGTTGATCGAGATAGCAGAGGCCTTAAAGATATCAAAGGAACGTGTTGGTCATATCATTCATCAATATTTGGGTATGCGGAAGCTCTGTGGGTGCCGCGCGAGCTCAAATTTGACAAACAACAACAACTTGTTGATGATTCTGAGCGGTGTTTGCAGCTGTTAACTCGTAATACACCCGAGTTTTTCCGTCGATATGTGACAATGGATGAAACATGGCTCCATCACTACACTGGCAATGTAATGGCCTCTGTTTTTTGGGATGCGCTTGGAATAATTTTTATCGATTATCTTGAGAAGGGAAAAACCATCAACAGTGGCTATTTTATGGCGTTATTCGAGCGTTTGAAGGTCGAAATCACGGCAAAACGGCCCCATATGAAGCAGAAAAAAATGTTGTTTCACCAAGACAACGCACCGTGCCACAAGTCATTGAGAACGATGGCAAAAATTCGTGAATTGGACTTCGAATTGCTTCCCCACCCACCGTATTCTCCAGATCTGGCCCCCAGCGACTTTCTCTTGTTCTCAGACCTCAAAAGGATGCTCGCAGGGAAAAAATTTGGCTGCAATGAAGAGGTGATCGCCGAAACTACAAGACGAGGCTGTAGGAATCAACAATTATTCTCTATATAGAATGGATAGAGTTATGGCTCGTGGAGGTGGAGTTTATGTATATACGAAAATCCTTAAAATCTCGGATAGTTTACAGAATGACGAATGACTGTATATCGGAGGGAATTTTTGTAGAAATCATGACGAATGACGGAGTAAAGCTTCTTGTTGGTATTATGTATCTGCCTCATGGGGGTCTTTCCCACTGTGAGGATCTTGTTGCGGATCTGTCTTCCAGATACACTCATACGATTATTGCAGGTGATTTTAATATGAATATTTTACATGGAAACACTCCGATTGAGGGATTTGTGAATTCATGTGGCTTCGAAGTTGTACACAACGATATGCCAACGCATCTTTCTCCTGGTACTAATTGTCGCACCTTAATACATTACTTTTTGGTCTACGATGGCAGGTTGGTAGAAAGGAAGGGTCAATTCTGTTTGAATTAATACCACGTCTCCCCAAATTGTGGAATTTAGGAATTACTCTGCGTTGAACGTAAATGATTGTCTCTCCGATTTGATGAGATCTGGTATAGATTCAATCTTTAGTATTAATGATTCTGATGCCCAAGTGCACTGTTTTAACGGCATTATATCTTCAATGATCCAACGACATGTTCCCACGAAGGTAAAACGGTTTAGGAATAATTCAGATTGGTACGATCACCCCGATATAAGAGCTGCGACACATATGAGGGACCTGGCTTATAGAGCATATATGGTTAAAATTTAGTACGTGATGGTGGTATATGATATTTAAACCGATCCCGAGATTTGGTTTTGGAGCCTCTTGGAGGAGGAAATTTCATCCGAGTCAGTTGAAACGCGGTATATTGTGCTAGTATGTGGCCGCTAACAACCATGCCCAACTAGGTCCATATCGGTCTATAGTTATATATAGCCCTCATATAAATCGATCCCCAATCTCACAAAAATTGTTCCATATCAAGTGCATAATTGTATATAGCCCTCAAATAAGCGACCCCCATATTTCAATTCTGGCTCTCTACCACGTATGGACTAACTCACAATTTAGAAAACTATGTTAAGAAGTTTTAAGATACCACAACCCAATTAATTCGATTGTGGATGACAGTCTTTAGTACAAGTTTCTATGCAATCCATGGTGGAGGGTACATAAGATTCGGCCTGGCTGAACTTACGGCTGTATATACTTGTTTCAGCAAAAATGGCCAAAATACCTACCATTGTCCTTGTCCACTGCTAAGTCGAAAACTTGTAAAAAATGATTCAAATTTTCCTATACTTGTAATACATATAAATCGACTGATAAAACATAAATGCACTTTTGCAAAGTTGCCTAAAAATTGCTTTTGAATTTAAATATTTTCCTTACTAACTTTGTGTTCCAACCCAGGTCCGACTTAAATTTGAAGTCTAGAGATTTTGCAGATGTCCAAATTTTGCACAAATCGGGTCAGGTTAAAATTTAGTATAGGGAACCTTTTGAAGGATTTGAGATGGTATCGGAATGGTGATCTGCAAAGTGGAGCAGGGTATAATATAGACGGCTGCGCCCGACTTTAGACTTTCCTTACAAGCTTTTGTTTGATTGTGGGTGTATGTCAGCCGGGACATGGGACTGGGCAACCTGAATCCTCTTTTCAAGCTAACCTAACCTGATACGAGTATGGTGACTTAAATGACATTTCATAAAAAACCTTATACTTTATTCTGTTCTATGGTATTTTAATTTTCAATTTCATTGTAATTTACAAAATTATTTTGTTTACCCAACAAGAGAATGTACATAAGTATGTGCAATTCTACTTTCACTTATTCAATTAGTCTCGATGATTGAGACTAATTGAAATAGTGAATCCAAGAACAATTGAAAATGTTGTTGCACAGTGGTGTCAAAAATATAAATAACATAGATTTGAATTTTTTAAACCTTTAGCATGCGCGTCTTGCATACACAAGATCGTGGGTTCGATTCCTGCTTCGATCGAACACCAAAAAGTTTTTCAGCGGTGGATTATCCCACCTCAGTAATGCTGGTGATATTTATGAGGGTTTCAAAACTTCTCTAAGTGGTTTCACTGCAATTTGGAACACCGTTCGGACTCGGCTGTAAAAACACAGGTCCCTTGTCATTGTGCCTAACATGGAATCGGGCAGCACTCAGTGATAAGAGAGAAGTTCACCACTGTGGTATCACTATAGACTGAATAGTCTAAGTGAGCCTTATACATCGGACTGCCACCTAACCTAACATAACCGAAGGTGGTCTGATAAGTACTTAGTCTTACTGTCTGACCCAAGAATATTGCAGCTACAATTATCTTCACAAAATACTGATCCCACAATTTGGTAGTAGATATGACAACGAACCTAGATCAGAGAATAAAGCCGCCGAATTTTTGTACTGTGGTGGCGAATAGTTATCGATTGAAAATTGTTTTTTAACGATTATAGGGCCCCAGCAAAAAAATTGGAAGTCGTTCGTAAGGCACACCTTTATATTAAATGGACTGACAACTCTGAATGTTGATCCATGTATACTCAGGCTGTTAGACGAACTGCTAATGAAGAGACGTATTTCAGCCACACTAGGACAAGCAAACATACAAAGGTATGTGAACAGAGGCACTCCCCAAGGAGGAGTTCTATCACCTCTTCTTTGGAATGTTGCTATAAATAGCCTTCTGGTTACTCTAGAAAAAGAAAGGATAAAAGTGGTGGCATACGCAGATGATGTGGCTCTGGCAGTCAGGGGAAAAATTCCCATCCACAATCAGAGATATTATTCAGAGCGCCCTCCGGATGACTGAGAAATGGGCGAAAGACAATGGTCTTGGGGTAAATCCTGCAAAGACAGAATTAGTCATGTACTGCAAAGATCGCAAAACTCCCACGGTTAGGCCTATTTCCTTTTCCTTCCTTTGGTGATTGTGCAAAATACCTTGGCGTTATTTTGGACAGGAAGCTGAACTTTATGCTTAATAGTGAAGAAAGAGCGAGAAAAGCAACTGTAGCTTTGTACTCGTGCAAAAAGGCAATAGAAAAAAAGTGGGGACTAAAACCAAAAATTGTGCATTGGCTATACACGGCAGTGGTTAGACCTATAATGCTATATGGTGTTGTAGTCTGATGGCCGGCACTTCAGAAACCGACTTGTTTAGATAAAGTTCAGCGTATGGCGTGTTTATGTATTTCCGGCGCATTCAGCAAGACAGGAACAAACTCCCTTAATGTCATACTGCATCTATTGCCTTTAGACATTTTGGCCAAACAGTCAGCTGCAACAACGGCTGTGCGGTTGCGCGAGCTATCGCTGTGGTCGGAAAAAAGTTACGGTCACAGTTCGGTCCTCAAAATAATGCCAGGTGTGCCTAACGTAGTGGATTACACTTTGGCGAGTCCACTTTTCGACAAAAAGTTTAAGACTCTAATTCCCAAAAGTGGGGCGTGGTGTACACGGACCCCGGGGAATAAAAGATATATAGATTTCTACACTGATGGCTCCAAATTGGATGGCCAAGTGGGTTTCGGAGTATATTCTAAAGATCTGGAACTTCGAATAGCGAAAAGATTACCTGATCACTGTAGAGTTTTTCAGGCTGAAATATTAGCAATAAGAGAAGTGGTGAATTGGCTGAGAAGTAATGCTCCAAGCAATATTGGCATTAATATATACTCAGACAGTCAACCTGCAATAAAATCCTTGGACTCTGTGTTCCTCAACTCGAAAACGGGCATCGACTGCCGCAAATCTCTCAATGAGATGGCTGAGCAGCACAATATTCACCTAATATGGGTGACTGGCCATAGGAACATACCGGGGAACTGCGAAGCGGATGAGTTGGCAAGGCTAGGGACTACCTTACATATTCCAGGGGAACTAGAATTTGTTGGTATGGCCCTAGCTACCTGCGTGAGAAGGCTGTTATGATGG
Organism: Haematobia irritans; assembly: GCF_050003625.1. Lineage (NCBI taxonomy): Eukaryota > Metazoa > Arthropoda > Insecta > Diptera > Muscidae > Haematobia > Haematobia irritans. The sequence continues at coordinate 103,067,389 of NC_134401.1, read as the reverse complement.
CAAATGTTCGATGGGAGAATTGCAAGGGTTGTAACGACACCAAGCAAATATGGCCCCATTTCAACTTAAACCGCACACAAGATATGCTAATGTTCTCGAGACGTCAGATATCACTCCTGATATCTGCTATAACGGGTCGCTGCCTGATAGGAGATTTTGCAAAAACTATTGGCGCGAAGTATAATGACTATTGTATGAGCTGTCATGATGCGGAGGAAAAAGAATCAATTAAACACCTCTTGTGTGAGTGTCCTGCATTTTGTGTAAAGCGCAAGCAACTTTTAGGAGCATATAGCTTCAGATTACTGGCGGATCTGGAAAACGTTAACTTAAGCAGTCTGCTAATGTTTTTGGAACAATCTGGTTGGTTCAACAAAGAAAAATAAACAAGAAGGTTCAGCGGTTAAAACTAGAAGTGCCCAAATGTAATAGGTACTTTTAGTTAATGTGGTATCACAATGGACTGAATAGTCTAAGTGAGCCTGAATCTTAATCGGGCTGCCACTTTAGCCTAACCTAAGGCACAACTTAAAAAAAGTAGTGAAAATGTTCTTTTTGGATCCGGAAGTGGTGCAAAATTGGCGCGGAAGCGATGCATTTAAAATGCACTGAAAAAAATATTGACCTAATATGGAAGATTATGCAACTTAAATTTTAGGACTCAAAATTTACGCAATGCTAAGCAGGGCTGTGGAGTCGAGCCAATTTTGCTCGACTCCGACTCCGACTCCAGCATTTTTCATCAGCTCGACTCCGACTCCGACTCCGGAGTCGACTCCGGAGTCGACTCCGGGTAATATATCTAAATCTCATTTTAATACCACTAATTTGTGGTTCTATTGTGGGGGTACCGTAAGTGGATCCATATAAAGTATCGTATTTATTTAATTTCACATTAGATGCCAATTGAACTCTATATTTCAAATTTAGGGCAATGTTTAATAATTAATAATGTTTAATAAATTAAATACCCATCATAATATGAGAAGATACCAACAGTATATGTATTTGTGGACCAAAATTATTGATACTATCTCAAATCCTTTAAATTTGTTGCGAGCTATATAAAGGTTTATATTCTCATATGCATGAATTTGAATCTGAACCGATTTAGACAAAATTGTATATACTTCAACAAAATCTATGTACTTAAAATTTAAATCTAACGTTACGTCCCATAACACAATTTAACAAAAAATTAAAATGCAAGGAAAGTCAAAAGACGGGCGGGCCGATTATAATATACTCTGCACAACTTTGTATTTAGATCTACATTTTGATAAAATCTCTTATACAAAATCTCGGGCAATATTTGGGAAATATTTATAATTGTTTAGACAATTTCGTAAAAATGCATTTATAGTTCATTCATTGAAAAATTTGAAAATTTGAGTCATTTCTACAAGTTTTCGACTTAGCAGTGAGTATCAGTGAGCATACAATTTTGGAAAAATTTTCTACAGAAACAAAATTTTGACTAAAGTTTCTATAGCAATATAATTTTGAAAAATTTTCTATAGAAATAAAATTTTGACCAAACTTTTTAATAAAAAAATCTATTACTATAAAATTTTGGCAAAATTTTCTGTAGAAATAAAATTTTGACCAAATTTTCTAATAAAAAAATCTATTCTATAGAAATAAAATTTTGACTTAAATTTTTATAGAAATAAAATTATCAATAGAAATAAAATTTTGAAAAAATTTTTGTGTAACAAACAAAATTTTGCAAAATTTTCTATGGCAATAAAATTTTCCAAAATATTCTATAGAAACAAAATTTTGACTCAATTTTCTATAGAAATAAAATTTTGACTATATTTTCTATAGAAAAAAATATTTCTATAGTAATAAAATTTTGAATAAATTTTTTATAGAAATAAAATTTTCACAAAATTTGCTATAGAAATAAAATTTTGACAAAACTTTTTATAGAAATAACATTTTGACAAAATTTTCTATAAAAAACCACTTTGAAAAAATGTTCTGTCAATATTCCACATATGTATAGGCCTTAAAATAAAATAAAAAAAAAATAATTTCGATTGTTCGAAATATTTCAAATAAATTGATATGGGATCGATCCAGCCCATCTGCTAGACTAACATTCCAGGAAACATAAAAAGATAGCCGTAATTGGAAGTTGATTTTCATTTACAATCATGCTGTACATTGATCGAATGAATAACGCAATGGAATCTAATTTGCGTAAAAACGTGCTTAGTTACAAAAATGTGAAGTGTTTTAAAAATTTGGTTTAGCCGGAGTCGGAGTCGAGCAAAATTTTTACGACTCCGACTCCAAGACTCCGACTCCGACTCCGGCTCCACAGCCCTGATGCTAAGGACAAAATTCTTTAAAACAATGACATTTTAATTAAAAGAAAGATTATAATCCTGGCTTCAAAATTTGTTTTCATTAAATTTAGGACACAAATCGTGAAATTTTGCGTCTCTCTGCTGAAGTTGTAGATGTTTGAAGTAAGTCAAATTTTTCTTAAAATAAAGAAAAACATTTTTTAATTTAAAGAAATCGTCTTTAACTCAACTGATATTTTGAATTTTTAAATTTAACATAAAAACGCTTCAAATATTGGCTAAGACTTATTTTATGGATTTGCATCTGTGGTTTAAAGTTGTTTTAGCATTAGGAAAACTGTTTTTACTTTGAAGTATCTGGCATAATTTGGATTTTGAAATTGGAATTTGTTTGTACATAAATACCTTTATTAATATATCGCAAAAAGAAAATAAAAACTCGATGAATGAGATCTGTGTCCAATTTTAATTTATTTGATCCTAGATTTGAAGCCAGAGAGGTCCGTAAAAATGTCTTTATTTTAAAGACATTTTCTTTATTTAAAAAAAAATTACTTGGATCTTTGGATGAATTGAAAATGTTTGTGATATTTTGCCATAAAATATTTCTTTTATGATTTTTAATGCATTCTAACGCTTGTCTTAACGTTTGGCCTAAACTATTTTCAAAAATATTTTCAAAAATTTTCTAGAATTTTAATTTATTTGATCCTAGATTTGAAGCCAGAGAGGTCCGTAAAAATGTCTTTATTTTAAAGACATTTTTTCTTTATTTAAAAAAAAATTACTTGGATCTTTGGATGAATTGAAAATGTTTGTGATATTTTGCCATAAAATATTTCTTTTATGATTTTTAATGCATTCTAACGCTTGTCTTAACGTTTGGCCTAAACTATTTTCAAAAATTGAAAACTGTGTTTTTATCATATCTGAAACAAAAAAAGATAAAATTACCTATTAAAAATATGAAAACAGTTAGTTATAAAAAATCGAATTAAAAGGTCTTCCTGTGTAGATAAAATAAACAACATCTTAGAGAAGACATTCTTGGAAATGCTTTTAAAGTTGTGCCGTTGGAAGAACTTCCAAATTTCTTGCTGGGAAGTTTGTCATTCTCTTTGAAACATATCGAAATATCGATTTCCGACTATATAAGGTAAATATTCTTGATCAGGGAGAAATTCTAGGACGATATAATGATATCTGTCTGTCTGTCTGGATGCACTCTACATCCTTCAATAATGAGGCTACCATCCTGAAATGTGGCACAGCTAAGTTTTCCACCTATAGGCAGGTCAAGTTCCAAGATGAGCTATATCGGTCCAGGTTTTGATATAGCCCCCATGTAAACTGACCACCCTTAGCTTTTAAACACCGCAACTATTTTTCGGCTTTGCATGAAATTGGAAATCTAACGGTATTTTAGGTCCAAAAGTATATGTTCTGAATATGGTATGTATCGGTCCATGTTATAGTATAGCCCCCATAAATACCGATCTCCGTATTTGATCTCTTGTGCTTGTAGAAACCACAATTTTTATCTGATATGCCTGAAATTAGATATCTAGAGGTGCACAAAAACCTGCATCACATTTAGTTTTTATATATAATATAGATAGAACACCCGATTTCACCTCTTGCACTGGTCATTCTTGTACTCATTCGACTAATCACACAATTGTTTCCCGATTCAATCACGAAATTAATTGATCCAATTTTTTAATTGAAATGTCTTCAGTCACAGAAATGATAGTATGAATAAAACAAGTATATACGGCCGTAAGTTCGGCCAGGCCGAATTTTATGTACCCTCCACCATGGATTGCGTTGAAACTTCTACCAAAGACTGTCATTCACAGTCGAATTAATTGGGTTGTGGTATCTTAAAACTTCTTAACATCGTTTTCTAAATTGTGAGTTAGTCCATATGTGGTATATACTAGACAAAAAATGTATGTATAGGTAAGTCTAAAAATAATTACTAATCGATATGGACATTTGCAAGGTACGTAGAGAGCCAGAATTGAAATATGGGGTCGCTTATATGGGGGCTATATATAATTATGGACCGATGTGGACCAATTTTTGCATGGTTGTTAGAGACCATATACTAACACCATGTATCAAATTTCAGCCGGATCGGATGAAATTTGCTTCTCTTAGAGGATCCGCAAGCCAAATCTGGGGATCGGTTTATATGGGGGCTATATATAATTTTGGTCCGATGTGGACCAATTTTTGCATGGTTGTTAGAGACCATATAACAACACCATGTACCAAATTTCAGCCAGATCGGATGAAATTTGTTTCTCTTAGAGGCTCCGAAAGCCAAATCGGGGGATCGGTTTATATGGGGGCTATATATAATTATGGACCGATGTGGACCAATTTTTGCATGGTTGATAGAGACCATATACTAACACCATGTACCAAATTTCAGCCGGATCGGATGAAATTTGCTTCTCTTAGAGGATCCGCAAGCCAAATTTGGAGGAGGGGGCTATACCTAAAAGTGGACTGATATGGCCCATTTGCAATACCATCCGACCTACATTAATAGCAACTACTTTTGCCAAGTTTCAAGTCGATAGCTTGTTTCGTTCGGAAGTTAGCGTGATTAAAGGGTGATACGGTCAAAATTTGGTCAAGGGAAAACGCGTGTAAATCGGTAAAATCGTTTATTTAAAAAATCAAATTAAATTTCTTTTTCAAGTTCAATTAGTATAAAATTCAGGAAAAATATTCAGTTAGGCTTTCGCTTTTCCAAATCCGAATTGCCGGGCCTCACGCTTGACACCAGCCATCAGATTTTGTACAGCCACCTTGTCCACCTTCTTCGCCGCAGAAAGCCAGTTTGCCTTGAACTGCTGCTCGTCCCTAGCATTTTTTTTTTTTTTGGTCTTCTTTAGGTTCCGCTTGACAATAGCCCAGTATTTCTCAATTGGGCGGAGCTCTGGCGTGTTGGGAGGGTTCTTGTCCTTGAGAACCACCTGCACGTTGTTGGCGGCGTACCACTCCATGGCCTTTTTACCGTAATGGCAAGATGCCAAATCCGGCCAAAACAGTACGGAACAGTTCAGGAAAGGCAGCAGACGTTTATTCAAACACTCTTTCACGTAAATTTCTTGGTTGACAGTCCCGGAAGCTATGAAAATGCTGCTTTTCAAGCCACAGGTACAGATGGCTTGCCAAACCAGATATTTCTTTGCGAACTTTGACAGTTTTATGTGCTTGAAAATATCTGCTACCTTTCCCCTTCCTTTTGCCGTATAAAACTCCTGTCCCGGAAGCTGCTTGTAGTCGGCTTTGACGTAGGTTTCGTCGTCCATTACCACGCAGTCAAACTTCGTCAGCATCGTCGTGTACAGCCTCCGGGATCGCGCTTTGGCCGTCGTATTTTGTTTATCATCGCGATTTGGAGTCACTACCTTCTTGTAAGTCGATAGTCCGGCTCGTTTTTTGGCTCGATGCACGGTTGTAGACGATACACCCAGCTTATTTGCGGCATCTCGGAGAGAGAGGTTAGGGTTTCGCTTGAAACTACCGGCGACTCTCTTTGTCGTCTCAGCGGCTTCCGGTTTTCGATTTCCCCCCGATCCAGACTTCCCGGCTGTCGACAAACGTTCCCCAAACACTTTAATTACATTTGTAACGGTTGATTTGGCAACTTTTAGCGTTTTGCCAGCTTTGCGTGCAAGTAGCTCGGATTTTTGCGATGCGCGAGCAAAATTTTGATACGTTGCTTTTCTTGCTTGGACGGCATTTTGATAACTGAAGAGTGAATTCCAAAATCAAAATAGGAGCAACATTCTACACACACACACCTTCAAAATGAGGGGTGTTCAGGTTTTTTAAATGCAAAATTGAAAGAAATACGTCAAGTTTATATTGACCAAATTTTGATCGTATCACCCTTTAGATCGACTCAGAATTTCACCACGACCCAGAATATATATACTTTATGGGGTCTTAGAGCAATATTTCGATGTGTTACAAACGGAATGACAAAGTTAATATACCCCCATTCTATGGTGGTGGGTATAAAAATTAATTTAAAGTCAATTAAAAAATTAATTGATCCAATTAGAAAAATTAATTGATGCTATTAATTTTTGTGATCGATTTTTGTTTCAATTAAAAAATGTGTTGTATCAATTAAATTTTGAATTTAATATTTTTTATACTACTGCATCTTATTCATGGTGGTGGATTTAGTTACGATTCGGCTCGGCCGAAATACCTGTTTAAAATTGACTCCCTATGTCTTTGCAACATGAACATGTTCATCATTGGAACTTGAACATGAAATGGAAAATTTTTGGCCATGTGGAATCTATGATGAGTTTATGAATTCTTCCATTTAAGAAAATTTATGATATCCGACCCACCGTGAAGCCTATATAATATTCGGCCTGATTGAACTCTAAATTGATTGTTATTTATTTTCCAATTCTTTCTAGAATTGATAGAATTCCACCAATCTATCAATAGCGATGTCTTGCCTAATGTCAAATGTTCCCAACCCAAACACGTCTATCTGTCGTGTTTGTGGATTCCCTGAATTGTACGCTTCAGCAAATATCTTCTTATCAGTACAGCGTTAAGTCTCAATGCATATGCCGGGAGACATTATTATTCCACAATTATTGACCATTTAATCAGTCCACTATTAAAGGTCTTCGACTACGAAACACTGATATTGGAATCTAACAAAACAATGAGATCAATAATTTCTTTTGTACTATTTGGCAGCCTGTGCCTAATTGGAGTTTGGGCCAAACCCATTTGCGAGGACACACAATGCAAAGCAAATGGAAATTTTATTCAAGTCGATTGTAATGAGAAGTTTAAATTTAAGCATCACAGTGCCAAGTGTTTCATGAACGACAATGCCGAGTTCATTATTATGTCCGATTCTTTGGTAAAGCAGGCCAAACTTTCTGCTGCCAATGTGGCTGATTCGAATGTCGAGGGTAAAGTTGAAATTCGCCGTCTTAAGCGAAGTGTTGCTGGCGAAGAAGATCTACGTGCTGAAGTTTTAAGTGCCCGAGAATTAAAGGATTTGATGAAGAAATCAAATGAAGTCGCTACCGAAAGTCCTTTAAATACAAATGAGGTTTCGCCGAGTGGAACTGATACAGCCGGTGAAGATGAAGAAAAACCTTTACCTGTAGTGGGTATCATTTTTGTTATTTCGACTGGTGATGAGGAAACCAATGAAGTAGCCAAGAGCCATGATACAGCAGCTTCGCTTGATGCCGAAGACGAATTGGGAGAAGCTCTATTTGGACTTTTACTCTTGGGAGCCATTTTGGAAGAGGTTAAGAAACAACAGCTAGAAAATGCTGAAGAATAAAAAGTTTTTGGAATTTGCCTTACAAAATTATAATTTATAAATTTTATATTATATTTGAAATAAAAATGTTTTGTGATAACACTAATCAGCTTAATCCATAATAAACAAAAACAGTCTTTTATTCAACTTAACACCAGAGATGGTCTGTATCAAACTTTTTAAGGTTTGCGACTGTCGTAAAGTTGTAAACGTCGTAAACGTCACATACATGTCGTAAATGTAGAAAAAGTAGCAAATGTCGCAAACTCCAAATACTTCGGACCCTTCAGATAGGCAACGAATGATATCCAAGATGATGATATATGCGAAGAAGTTTCAATTCTCAGGAATGTTCATAAAATTATTAACGAGTTTGAAAAACTTGAGAATATACTTATTTCAATTGGAAACTCGAAGCCAAAATTACTATAAACTACTCGACGGTCGGTACTCGTTCATAGTTAACCTTTCACAAATTACTGCAGAAACTGGAAGGAAGGAAAACTACTTAAGTCTTGCATAAGTGAATTGCTGTTTAGAGAGAATTTTATAAAAATCACTTATTATAGCCAACTTCCATACTAATTACAAATTTTCAAAATTGTAGCTAGTCATTCGTTGATGCAGCTAAAGCTTGGATGGACATTATGGACCACGAAAACCAAGAATACTTTGAAGTTGTGAATGAGAGATGTAAATCTAGTATAATAAACAATATATAGCATTTTTTGCATACCTTTTATCGGGGAGCCTAACTAATTTAAATTAAAAAATATTCACATTTTCTTTAATTCCAAATTAGGTTTTCTACACTAGGTTTACGACTTTTGCGACATACGTATTATACCGTCGTAAACGTATGTCGCAAAAGTCACAGTTTGCGACAGGCCAACCCTGCTTAACACACGAGATACAGTATAAAAATATTAGACCCTAGACGCCATAGAATATAAATATTCTGGGTTGTTGTGAAATCCCGAATCTTCGATCCATCGAAGATTCACCGTGGTGCAATGGTTAGCATGCCCGCCTTGCATACACAAGGTCGTGGGTTCGATTCCTGCTTCGACCAAACACCAAAAAGTTTTTCAGCGGCGGACTATCCACCTCAGTAATGCTGGTGATATTTCTGAGGGTTTCAAAACTTCTCTAAGTGGTTTCACTGCAATGTGGAACGCCGTTCGGACTCGGCTATAAAAAGGAGGTCCCTTGTCATTGAGCTTAACATGGAATCGGGCAGCACTCAGTGATAAGAGAGAAGTTCACCAATGTGGTATCACAATGGACTGAATAGTCTAAGTGAGCCTAAAACATCGGGCTGCCACCTAACCTAACCTATCGATATCCCACCGTCCGCTGAAAAAATTGCAAATGGTATAGCCCCCATATAAACAGACCTCCTAGATTTGACTTTCGGACCCTCTTGGAAGATCAAATTTCATCCAATCCGGTTGAAATGTGATTTGCGATATTAGTATATGGGGAAAAGAAACATAAGAATTGCAGCCTTTAATTGGCATTATAACCACGGTTGCCACAGTTGGTAGAATTCTACCCAAAATTGTCAATTTTTTACTACTTGATAGATAGCTAGATTTCTCGATGTTTTGGTAAGATGTACTTAAATTTTTTATATAAATAAAATTTTGACAATATTTTGTATGGAAATAAAATTTTGAGAAAATTTTCAATAGAAATAAAATTTTGAGAAAATTTTCAATAGAAATAAAATTTTGATAAAATTTTCAACACCTTGATTAAAAATTGATTTGAATACAATTTTTTTTATAAAAAACTAAATGTTGACAAAATTTTCTATAGAAATAACTTGTTGAACTATTAAGTCAATATCTTTAAAATTTGTATACCCTGCGCCACACTGTGGAACAGGGTATTATAAGTTAGTGCATATATTTGCAACACCCAGAAGGAGACGAGATAGACTCATGGTGTCTTTGGCAATAATGCTCAGGGTGAGTCCCTGAGTCGATCTAGCCATATCCGTCTATCCGTCCGTCTGTCTGTGAACACATTTTTTGTGATCAAAGTCTCGGTCGCAGTTTAAGTCCAATCGCCTTTAAATTTGGCACAAGTTCCTGTTTTGGGTCAGAATAGCACCCTATTGATTGTGGAAGAAATCGGTTTAGATTTTGATATCGCTCCCATATATATCTTACGCCCGATATCTACTTCTATGGACCCAGAAGCCAGAGTTTTACCCTGATTTGCTTGAAACTTTGCACCAGGAAAACAATAAGTACTATAGTCAGGTGTGCCAAATGTGGTTGAAATCGGTTCAGATTGAGATATAGCTCTCATATACATATTTCGCCCCATATAGACTTATATGGCCCCAGAAGTCAGAGTTTTAGCCCAATTTGGTTGAAATTTTGCACTAGGAGTACAATTAGTAGTGTAGTCAAGTGTGCTAAATTTTATTGAAATCGGTTAAGATTTAGATATAGCTCCCATATATATCTTTCGCCCGATTTTCCGTCATATGACCACAGAGTTCAAATCTGTAGTCCGATTTACGTGAAATTTTTTGCACAGGGAGTAGAATTAAAATACTAATTATGCATGCCAAATTTGGTTGAAATCGGATCAGATTTCTATATAGCTTCCATATATATATACTTTTCCGATTTGGGCAAAAATGACCAAAATACCCACATTTTCCTTATAAAATCACCACTGCTAAGTCGAAAACTTGTAAAAGTGACTCAAATTTTCCTTTATTTCTAATACATAACTAACGACCGATTACTCTTAAATACACTTTTGGTTCAGATTGAAATGTTTCCCATATTTTTTTACATTGTGTATCATCCCAGGGCATTAGCCGACTTACCTTTTAAGTCTATAAATTATAAATTTTGTTCAGATGGAGTCAGATTTAAACGTATGTATTTGTATGGCAGCTATATCTAAATCTGAACCGATTTCAATCAAATTTACCAAGCCTTGGGAGAAATTCTACTCTCTGTGCAAAACGAAAATCGGTAGTAAACTTTGGGCTCTGTGGTCATATGAGTGTAAATCGGGTAAAATATATATATGGGAGCTATATCTATATCTGAACCGATTTGGCTGATATTTTGCAAGTTTTTCGAGACTCATAAAATATTCGGATGTACGGAATTTGAGGAAGATCGGTTGATATACACGCCAATTATGACCAGATCGGTGAAATATATATATGGCAGCTATATCCAAATCTGAACCGATTTTTTCCAAAATCACTAGGGATCGTCTTTGAGCCGAAACAGAACCCTATACCAAATTTTAGGACAATCGGACTAAAACTGCGAGCTGTACTTTGCACACAAAAATACATCAACAGACAGACAGACAGACGGATAGACAGACAGACAGACAGACAGACGGACATCGCTAAATCGACTCAGAATTTAATTCTAAGCCGATCCGTATACTAAAAGGTTGGTCTATGATTACTCCTTCTTGGCGTTACATACAAATGCACAAACTTATTATACCCTGTACCACAGTAGTGGTGAAGGGTATAATTATAGATCCTTTGACAAGAGCAAACTCCATCAGATTTGGTTGAAACTTTGTACTTCATGTCAGTATATACTCTCCAACAACCGTGCAAACCTAAGTTCATATCGGTCCATAATTATATATATAGCCCCCATACAAATCGAAAACTTTATCCAAACTGATAACCACGCAAAAACTGGTGGTGCACGCAAAGAAGAGTTCGCTAAACAAATTTAAATTTTTTTATTTATTTTTATTTTTTATTTATACAAATATTCACACCTGCGAGTATTGCAATTAACCTGCGAGTATTGCAATACCAAGTAAGGCAAGTAAAAATGCGGAATCGTCACTTTTTGCCTTCTCGGGTTCTTTCTTTTTTTCTTCATCACAATCCTTATGGGGGTTTTTGAGACCACTATCTTCATTAGCAGCTACTGTAGGTCGAATATCATCATCACTTTCCGTAATTTCACCCAATGGATTTTCAGTTCCAATCGAAATATCTGACGAAATTGGTTCCTTATATTTACCCACATTCATGATCATGAAATCGCCGTCTGCATTCATGAAACAGGTTGCCTTTGGTTGGAAAAACTGTAGCTGTTCAGCACAATTGACCTGGTGATAACTCGCATGTTTCGGAGATTCAGGATCGCTTAATGGTTTTGCCCAATTTAAGGCAATAGAAGAAAACAAAGTTAGAAAGATCAATTTCTTCATTTTCAAATTAAAGTAAGCTGCGAATTATAGATTGTTAACTACTAAGATTTCTTTAGTAGACTAATCGAAAGCGTTGTTCTACCATGGACTATAGGACTGTGAGTTGAAAAAGATAAGGCAATGTAATAAAAGTGCAAGTGCTTGCACAAATAAGTACTCGAACCTACGAGATCAGCAATCGCAAGAAAGAGGCTGGTATATTCAGTAATGTGAACAATATCCGATTTCATCAATTATTTTTGTTTTAATTTTACCTTTTCTCGGACGGAGAATCTAATGACGCACCATTAGTTTTGCAATACTCATTCACCCACGCAAATATCGCTATAGTCCTCAGTGTGCAATACACACAAAGTGTATTTAAATAAACTTCATTTATTAAAAAAAAATTAGTCACCATATATTTGGTTAATATCGGTTCATAATACCATATAGCCTCCACATAGAGTAATCCTAAGAATGGACTTCTTGATTCCCTTGGAGGAGCATCATCTGATCCTCTAAAAGGAGCATCATCTGATCATCCTGAAGGAGCATCATCTGATCCTCCTGAAGGAGCATCATCTGATCCTCCTGAAGGAGCATTATCTGATCCTCCTGAAGGAGCATCATCTGATCCTACTGAAGGAGCATCATCTGATCCCCCTGGTGGAGCATTATCTTATATAGCCTCCATATACTATGTATCCTTCGTATAAACCAATCCTCAGATTGGACTTCTTGATCCTCCTGGAGGAGCATAGTCCGATCCTCCTGAGGGAGCATCATTCGATCCCCCTGAAGGAGCATCAACCGATGCCCCTGAAGGACCATCAAGGAGCATCATCAGATACTCCTGAAGGAGCATCATCTGATCCTCCTGAAGGAGTATCATGAGATCCTGTTCAAATTTGATACGTGATGTCAAAGTATGTTTTCTAATAATGATGCAAAAATTGTTCCACAACTTTGGGATAGGCTAGCCTAGGTTGTAAATGATGACATCAATTCTTGAATTAAATTGCTGTCCACTTAGACCACGATATGTCCATTGTGAACCCTTGAAAGTCATTCGAGAACTTCCATAAGATACACTCCCGCAGATCAGTGAGAGCTTGAAAGAAAAAGGAGCCCAGTATCTTGTTTCTTCTAAAGGTTAATGCTGGCACAGGAAGTGGTAAGAGCTTTCCGTAACTTCCGGGTCAATACACCATCTGCAGATGTCATAATTTTTAAGGCTTATTCTTGCCATATATTTCCTAAGTGCGTTATGCCCAGTTATAATGCCAATTAAAGCCGCAATTACTGCAACATAAGTGCATCGCCATTAGAATATCGCAATTCCTACGATTCCTTTCGTCCCATATTAACTTTGTTTGCTAGCAAATTTCCGAAGAGACCAAACGTCTTCGTCATATTTCACATGAATCCAGATCATGGACATTCAAATAGGATTCAGCACCATCGCACTCAGCAAATATCTCACATATCCAGATCTCAATCTCAATCCGTTGGATATTTGGTCCTGGGGCGTTTTGGAGAAGATGGTTGATGGTTCGTCGGCCGTTTGAAGGCCATAATTCTTGCGAAAGGTAGACTATTCGAACAAATCTTAGCTGATTCTAAAATTTCATCTTATTTTCGACAGTTAATAAGTCACGGCCTTAAGTTCGGTCGGGCTGAATTTGAAATACACACCACCATGAGTCAAATGTCAGAGTTTCCTTTGGAAACTCTTCGCCGTAACGGGATACTTGAGAGTCACGAAAATACACGATATACAGCATATTCAGCACAAGCTTTTATGTACCTAAAATACCTCTAGATTCTGAATTTTCGGCAAATCGGATAAAAATTTTGGGATATAGGCGCTTAAGATATCAAATTGGGAGATAGGTCTATATGGGAACTATATCAAAACATGAATTGATCCACGTCACATTTGACACACTTCTTTTTGGGCCTAAAATTCCTCTAGATTTTGAATTTCAGGCAAAGCGGATAAGCGAGTTTGTAGAAACCCAATACGTCAATAAGGAGGACAATATGTATGGGGCAATAGCAAAACATCGTGGTCCATATTTAGCACACCTCTTTGTGGACCTAAAACATGTGAAGAATGCCAAGAAATCAAACCAAAACATCGTCCGATCCTCCTGAGGGAGCATCATTTGATCCCCCTGAGGGAGCATCAACCGATGCCCCTGAAGGAGCATCATCTGATCCTCCTGAAGGAGTATCATGAGATCCTGTTGAAATTTGATACGTGATGTCAAAGTATGCTTTCTAATAATGACGCAAAAATTGTTCCACAACTTTAGGATAGGCTAGGCTACGTTGTAAATGATGACATCAATTCTTGAATTGAATTGCTGTCCACTTAGACCACGATATGTCCATTGTGATCCCTTGAAAGTCATTCGAGAACTTCCATAAGATACACTCCCGCAGATCAGTGAGAGCTTGAAAGAAAAAGGAGCCCAGTATCCTGTTTCTTCTAAAGGTAAATGCTTGACGCTGGCACAGGAAGTGGTAAGAGCTTTCCGTAACTTCCGGGTCCATACACCATCTGCAGATGTCATCGTTTTTAAAGCTTATTCTTGCCATATGTTTCCCAAGTGTGTTATTTCCAGTTATAATGCCAATTAAAGGCCGCAAGTACTGTAAGTGCATCGCCATTAGAATTTCGCAATTCCTACGATTCCTTTCGTCCCATATTAACTTTGTTTGCTAGCATAATTGTTAGAGAGCATATACTACCACCACGTACCAAATTTCAACCGAAGCGGATGAGTTTTGCTCATCCATGAGGCTACGGAGGTCAAATATGGGGATCGATTTTTATGTGGATTTTCAGCCGGGTCGGATGAAATTTGCATCTCTTAGAGGCTCCGCAATCCAAATCTGGGGATCGGTTTATATGGGGGGCTATATATAATTATGGACCGATATGGACCAATTTTTGCATGGTTGTTAAAGACTATACACTAATACCATGTACCAAATTTCAACAGGATCGGATGTTAACCTTGCATACACAAGGTCGTGGGTTCGATTCCTGCTTCGACCGAACACCACACTCAAAAAAAGTTTACTTGGATCCAAAGATTTTGGCCTTCCTTTAAGGATTTTGGTATAGATTCCGAGCCAAAGATGCAGCTTCTTTAAAATAAAGACATTTTTAGGGACCTGCCTGTCTTTAAATCTAGGATCAATAAAATTAAAATTTGATACAGATATATTAATAAAGGTATTCATGTACAAACAAATTCCAGTTTCAAAATCCAAATTATGCCAAGTACTTCAAAGTAAAAACTGTTTTCTTAATGCTAAAAAAACTTTAAACCAAAGATTAAATCCTTAAAATAAGTCTTAGCCTATATTTGAAGCATTTTTATCTTAAATTTAAAAATGCAATATGTCAGTTGAGTTTGAAGTAAGGATTATAAATTTCCTTTTAATTAAAATATCATTATTTTAAAGAAATTTGTCCTTAGCATTTCGTAAATTTCGAGACCTAATATTTAAGTTGCATAATCTTCCATATTAGGTCAATAAATTTTTCAGTGCAACAAGTTTTTCAGCGGTGGATTATCCCACCTCAGTAATGCTGGTGACATTTCTTCTCTAAGTGGTTTCACTGCAATGTGGAACGCCGTTCGGACTCGGCTATAAAAAGGAGGTCCCTTGTCATTGAGCTTAACATGGAATCTGGCAGCACTCAGTGATAAGAAAGAAGTTCACCAATGTGGTATCACAATGAACTGAATAGTCTAAGTGAGCCTGATACATCGGCCTGCCACCAAACCTAACCTAACCTACCAGAAATGGTAGATTTTTTACTGTTTGGTAGATTGGTAGAATTCATGTTGTTTTAGCAGATTTTGCAAACATTCAATTCTACCTACACTGAAAAAAATATTGTCATGAGGTCAAAGATTTCATGCCTTTAAAATACGAATGCAAATTTTGCCAAAAGTCATTAAATTTTTCAATGAAGTGGTATTATCCTCAAAATTAAGTAATTTCACTTAAAAATGGGTATCATAACATGAAAGAAGGGACCCGCCGTGGTGCAATGGTTAGCATGCCCGCCTTGCATACACAAGGTCGTGGGTTCGATTCCTGCTTCGACCGAACACCAAAAAGTTGTTCAGCGGTGGATTATCCCACCTCAGTAATGCTGGTGACATTTCTGAGGGTTTCAAAGCTTCTCTAAGTGGTTTCACTGGAATGTGGAACGCCGTTCGGACTCGGCTATAAAAAGGAGGTCCCTTGTCATTGAGCTTAACATGGAATCGGGCAGCACTCAGTGATAAGAGAGAAGTTCACCACTGTGGTATCACAATGGACTGAATAGTCTAAGTGAGCCTGATACATCGGTCTGCAACATAACCTATCCTAACCTAACATGAAAGAAAAACTTGAATAGAAATAAAATGTTGACAAAATTTCTATAGAAATAGAATTTTGACAAAATTTTCCATAGAAGTAAAATATTTGACAAAATTTTCTAAAGAAATACAATTTTAACAAAATTTTCTGTAGAAATAAAATTTTGTCAAAATTTTCTATGGAAATAAAGTTTTCACAACATTTTCTATAGAAATAACATTTTTGCAAAATTTTCTATATACTCGTAAGTAAAATTGAAACAAAAATGTTTTAATGAAATAAAAACGTAGACAACATTTTCTATAGAAATAAAATTGTGACGAGATTTTCTATAGCAATAATTTTTTTAGAACTAAAATAGAAATAAAATGCTGACAAAATTTTCTATTGATATAAACTTTTGACAAAATTTTCTATGGAAATAAAATTTTGACAAAATTTTCTATGGACATCAAATTTTGACAAAAATTTTCTAAAGAAATAAAATTTTGACAAAAAATTTCTACAGAAATAAAATTTTTGGAGAAATTTTTCTATAGGAATAAAATTTTTGGAGAAATTTTCTACACGCTCACAAAAAATCGCTTCTGTAACATATACTCCCAAACATATTTTGCTTCAAGCATATATATTTTTGGGTATTGCCCAAACATTTATATGTTTGATCTCTTCCAATATATAATATGTTTGAAAGCATATTGGTTTAAACAGTATATGTTTGGGTAGTCTAAGTTCCAAACATTTTGTATTTGTGCATCCAAATTCAATAATGTTGTCTTCCAAAAAACAATATGTTATTATGTGAACATATAATATGTTTGGAAGCATTTTGCAGCCAAAAATATTATATGCTTAAAAAAAATTCTCCCAAACAATATTGTGCTCAAAATTTTATTTATTTATTTATATATTTACAATCATAATGAATTATGAAAATAAACAGGTAATATAGGTGCTAACAACATAGATTTTCGACCTGAATGCTCAAAATTTTGTTTCTGCCCAATTGTATATTCCCCGACATCTTTCTCACTTCCACGAGATTTTTTAGTTCTTAGCACCTTTTTCTGTAATACAAACATTGTAGAAGAAATTATTCAATTTTATGATTTTTTTTTTATTTTAATTTTACCTTTTGCCGGACGGGGATTCGAACAGCGGGCCACACAGTTTGTAAGGATCAAAGAAGTAGCTGATCAATTGCCCAAGGAAAAATAAAATGTTAATTTTGTAGTAACAAGCAACAACCACCAACTTAATTCAATATCGCTCCCTGTTAAATAGCGCTCCAAGCTACTAAACACATATATGTTTATAGGCTATTTCTAAATTAATATATGTTTGCATCCAAGCATATTATATTTACAAACATTTTATGTCCCAAACATAATATGTTCTAACATATTAACATATATGTCCCAAACATGTTATGCTAGTTTATGAACATTATATGCTTGCACTCAAAAATATTGTGTTTAAAAATTTGTGTTCCAAACATATAATGTTTATAGCCAAACATATGAAAAACAGTCTTTTTCAACCGTGTATAGAAATAAAATTTTGATAAAAATTTCCATAAAACAAAAGTTCTGACAAATAAATCTATACAAATAAAAATTTCTTTATAAATATTTTTTTTTTCTATAGAAATAAAATGTTGGCAAAATTAAAAAAAAAAAAACAAAAATTTTGACAAAAAATTTATACAGAAATAAAATTTTTGGAGAAAATTTTCTATAGGAATAAAATTTTGACAAAATTTTCTATAGAAATAAAATTTTGACGAAAATTTCTATAAAAATAAAGTTCTGACAAATAAATCTATAGAAATAACATGTTCTTTATAAATATTTTTTTCTATAGAAACAAAATGGCGGCAAACTTTTCTATAGTAATAAAATGTTGACAAAATTTTCTATAGAAATTTTATTTTGGCAAAATGTTCTATTGAAATAATATTTTGACAAAGTTTTCTATAGAAATAAAATTTTGACAAAATTTTCTATAGAAATAAAACTTTGACAAAATTTTTAATAGAAATAAAATTTTGACAAAATTTTCCATAGAAATAAAATTTTTGGAGAAAATTTTCTTTAGGAATAAAATTTTAACAAAATTTTCTATGGAAATAACATTTTGACAAAAATTTGTATATCCATTCGTTTTGTTTTGTTATTGTTGGTTTTGTTCTTTAAGCATTGTTGTTGTTTTTTTTTATTTCAGCTTAAAACCATACATTGACTAAACTACAAGTGTAGCTTAACCAACAGAGGAAAATAATGTTTGTCAAATTTATTTGGGCAAAGCCCTATAGACTGCAAGATGGTTGGATTGACGCACGTTTCGGAATTACCACATTCCTCATCAGCATTCCGAAACGTGCGTCCATCCAACCATCTTGCAGTCTATAGGGCTTTGCCCAAATAAATTTGACAAAACATTCGTTTCCTCTGTTGGTTAAGCTACACTTGTAGTTTAGTCAATTTATGGTTTTAAGCTGAAATAAAAAAAACAACAAAAATTTCTATAAAATTAAAGTTCTGACAAATAAATCTATAGAAGTAAAATGTTCTTTATAAACAATTTTTTTCTATAGAAATAAAATGTTGGCAAAAATTTCTATAGAAATAAAATTTTGACAAAATTTTCTATAGAAATAAAATTTTGACAAAGTTTTCTATAGAAATAAAAATTTGACAAAATTTTCTATAGAAATAAAATTTTGACAAAATTTTCTATAAAAATAAAATTTTGACAATATTTTCTATAGAAATAAAATTTTGACAAAATTTTCTATAGAAATAAAATTTTGACAAAATTTTCTTTAGAAATAATATTTTCACAAAATTTTCTAGAGAAATAATATTTTCACAAAATTTTCTAGAGAAATAAAATTTTGACAAAATTTTCTATAGAAATAAAAATTTCACAAAATTTTCTATAGAAATAAAAATTTGACACAATTTTCTATAGAAATAAAAATTTGACAAAATTTTCTATAGAAATAAAAATTTGACAAAATTTTCTATAGAAATAAAATTTTGACAAAATTTTCTATAGAAATAATATTTTCACAAAATTTTCTACAGAAATAAAATTTTGACAAAATTTTCTACAGAAATAATATTTTCACAAAATTTTCTAGAGAAATAATATTTTCACAAAATTTTCTAGAGAAATAAAATTTTCACAAAATTTTCTATAGAAATAAAAATTTGACAAAATTTTCTATAGAAATAAAATTTTGACAAAATTTTCTATAGAAATAAAATTTTGACAAAATTTTCTATAGAAATAAAAATTTGACAAAATTTTCTATAGAAATAAAATTTTGACAAAATTTTCTATAGAAATAAAATTTTGACAAAATTTTCTATAGAAATAAAAATTTGACAAAATTTTCTAGAGAAATAAAATTTTCACAAAATTTTCTATAGAAATAAAAATTTGACAAAATTTTCTATAGAAATAAAAATTTGACAAAATTTTCTATAGAAATAAAATTTTGACAAAATTTTCTATAGAAATAAAATTTTGACAAAATTTTCTATAGAAATAAAATGTTGGCAAAATTTTCTATAGAAATAAAATTTTGACAAAATTTTCTATAGAAATAAAATTTTGACAAAGTTTTCTATAGAAATAAAATTTTGACAAAATTGTCTATAGAAATAAAATTTTGACAAAATTTTCTATAGAAATAAAATTTTGACAAAATTTTCTATAGAAATAAAAATTTGACAAAATTTTCTATAGAAATAAAATTTTGACAATATTTTCTATAGAAATAAAATTTTGACAAAATTTTCTATAGAAATAAAATTTTGACAAAATTTTCTTTAGAAATAATATTTTCACAAAATTTTCTAGAGAAATAATATTTTCACAAAATTTTCTAGAGAAATAAAATTTTGACAAAATTTTCTATAGAAATAAAAATTTGACAAAATTTTCTATAGAAATAAAATTTTTACAAAATTTTCTTTAGAAATAAAATTTTGACAAAATTTTCTATAGAAATAATATTTTCACAAAATTTTCTACAGAAATAAAATTTTGACAAAATTTTCTATAGAAATAATATTTTCACAAAATTTTCTAGAGAAATAATATTTTCACAAAATTTTCTAGAGAAATAAAATTTTCACAAAATTTTCTATAGAAATAAAAATTTGACAAAATTTTCTATAGAAATAAAATTGTGACAAAATTTTCTATAGAAATAAAATTTTTACAAAATTTTCCATAGAAATAAAATTTTGACAAAATTTTCTATAGAAATAATATTTTCACAAAATTTTCTACAGAAATAAAATTTTCACAAAATTTTCTATAGAAATAAAATTTTGACATAATTTTCAATAGAAAAAAATTTTGACAGAATTTTCTATGGAAATAAAGTTCTATAGAAACAAATTTTGACAAAATGTTTGTTAGAAATATTTTTTTTTTGTCTATAGAAATAAAATGTTGACATAATTTTCTATTATATTATTTCATACGATCCAGTTCTTTCTTATTGTAGATGTTGGCCCGTTGTTGGTACATTTAAAATTTGAAACATTGACAATCCAAGAGATATTCATAAACCAAAAAAAAATGGTGGTTATTCATTTATTCCACAAAAAAAAAATTAACAAACCACAAAAATTTGTGTTTTTTTTCATTTGGTAGGTTTGTGGTAAAATTTTCTTCAAATTTTGGTAGATTATTTTTGGCATTAGTGGCAACCGTGCTCACAATTCGATTTACCTATAAGCCAGGACATTGTTTGTTTGACCACGTACAATGCAAGCCATGCAAATTCCAAGATAATTAAAAAGCTTTACTCGTAAAACCAAACTTCAAAAAAAAAATTAATTAAAAATGCATTACAACTCAATTAAATGCGTGTTAGTAAATGCCTACACTACCTTGTTACGGTGGCAAGGAAACCTCCTCCATTAGCCTCTTCTTCCACCTCTCCACTATTAGCACATTCATCATGCATTTTGGCATACCTAATCACACTCCAGGTTCAACCGCATTTTATACACTCATAAATCATTTTCCGTCCGCCAGAAAAGCATTTGGGTGGTGAAACGTGATGTGAATTTCAAATATGATCCAACATAAGAGCTCATAAATGCTGACTTAACGGGGCATGCATTACCGCAACACAATTGCGAATAATGTGGATGGAACATCAAACCTCAAGTAAATGACTAGGATATGAACTGAGCAAAAAATATTTCCATCGAAATTCGATTGTTGGGTATTTTTATAGGACTTACTCTTTGGGTAGAATAAAACAAGTATATACGGCCGTAAGTTCGGCCAGGCCGAAACTTATGTACCCTCCATCATGGATTGCGTAGAAACTTCTTCTAAACACTGCCATCCACAATCGAATTACTTAAGTTGCGGTAACGCTTGCCGATGGCAAGGAATCTTAAAACCTCCTAACACCATCTTCTCAATTGTATGAAAGTCCATACGTGGTATATATTAAATCAAAAAAGATCGAATCAATACGTATATAATTCAGTTGCCAAAGTAGACATAAAATTTTGACAAAATTTTCTACAGAAATAAAATTTTGACAAAATTTTCTACAGAAATAAAATTTTAACAAAATTTTCTATCGAAATAAAATTTTCACAAAATGTTCTATAGAAATAAAAATTTTGACAAAATTGTCTATAGAAAGAAAATTTTGACAAACATTTCTACAGAAATAAAATTTTAACAAAATTTTCTATAGAAATAAACTTTTGACAAAATATTCTATAGAAATAAAATCTTGGTAGATTATTTTTGGCTCGAGTGGCAACCATCATTATGAACCGAATAAAATTTGAACAAAATTTTCTATAGAAATAAAACTTTGACAAAATTTTCTATAGAAATAAAATTTTGACAATAGTGAAAATTTTATTATGAACTGAATACAATTTTAACAAAATTTTCTCTAGAAATAAAATTTTGACAAAATTTTCTATAGAAATAAAATTTTGACAAAATGTTCTATATAAATAAAATTTTGGTAGATTATTTTTGGCTCTAGTGGCAACCATGATTATGAAACGATATGGACCAATTTTTGTGTGATTGGATCAATTTTGGTATGGTTGGTAGCGACCATATACTAACACCACGTTCCTCAATTGAACCGGATCGGATGAATTTTGCTCCTCCAAGAGGCTCCGGAGGTCAAATCTGGAGAACGTTTTATATGGAGGCTATATATAATTATGGACCGATATGGACCAATTCTGGCACGGTTGTTAAAGATTATATACTAACACCATGTTCCAAATTTCAGGCGGATCGGATGAAATTTGCTTCTCTTTTAGGCTCCGCAACCCAAATCTGGGGATCGGTTTATATGGGCGCCATATATAATTATGGACCGATGTGGACCAATTTTTGCACGGTTGTTAGAGACTATATACTAATACCATGTACCAAATTTCAGCCGGATCGGATGCAATTTGCTCCTCTTTGAGGCTTCGCAAGCCAAATCTGGAGATCGGTTTATATGGGGTCTATATATAATTATGGACCGATGTGGACCAATTTTTGCATGGTTGTTAGAGACCATATACAAACATCATGTACCAAATTTCAGCCGGATCGGATGAAATATGCTTCTCTTGGAGACTTCGCAAGCCAAATCTGGGGATCGGTTTATATGGGGGCTATATATAATTATGGACCTATGTTGACCAATTTTTGCGTAATTGTTAGAGACCACATACCAATACCATGTACCAAATTTCAGCCGGATCGGATGCAATTTGTTTCTCTTTGAGGCTCCACAAGCCAAATCTGAGGGTCCCTTTATATGGGGGCTATACGTAAAAGTGGACCGATATGGCCCATTTTCAATACCATCCGACCTACATCGATAACAACTACTTGTGCCAAGTTTCAAGTCGATAGCTTGTTTCGTTCGGAAGTTAGCGTGATTTCAACAGACGGACGGACGGACGGACGGACATACTTAGATCGACTCAGAATTTCACCACGACCCAGAATATATATACTTTATGGGGTCTTAGAGCAATATTTCGATGTGTTACAAACGGAATGACAAAGTTAATATACCCCCATCCTATGATGGAGGGTATAAAAATAAAGCGAGTTCATACAAAAAAAGCTCATTAAAATTAAGCTAATGATTTTTATACGCACCACTATTAAATAGGGGTATAATAAGTTTGGCATTCCGTTTGTTACTCGTTGAAATATCCATTTTTGCCTATATTAAGTGTATATACATTTGAACAGGGAGTAATTCTAAGACGATTTTACCATGCCCGTCTAGCCATATGTCTGTCTTTTGTAATCATGCTACAGCAATAATGGGGCTATCTAAGGATATTGAATTTCCACAAATACGTGTGCCAAATTGTTCATGTTTTGGTATAGAACCCCTATAGACCGATGTCTCGATTTGACGTTTTGGGCTACTAAATACCGCAATATTTATCCGATTTTTCTGAAATTGGAAATCTAGTGGTACTTTAGAACACAAATCGGACTGCCAAATATGGTGTGTATCGATCCATGTTTTGGTATAACCTCATATTGTCCGATCCCCCCATTTGACTTTTTCAGTTTGTACACATTGTAACATTTATGCGATTTCTTGAAATTGGAAAGCTAGAGATACACTAGGACAGGGGAGCCACCGTGGTGCAATGGTTAGCATGCCCGCCTTGCATACACAAGGTCGTGGGTTCGATTCCTGCTACGACCGAACACCAAAAAGTTTTTCAGCGGTGGATTGTCCCACCTCAGTAACGCTGGTGACATTTCTAAGGGTTTCAAAGCTTCTCTAAGTGGTTTCACTGGAATGTGGAACGCCGTTCGGACTCGGCTATAAAAAGGAGGTCCCTTGTCATTGAGCTTAACATGGAATCGGGCAGCACTCAGTGATAAGAGAGAAGTTCACCACTGTGGTATCACAATGGACTGAAAGGTCTAAGTAAGCCTGATACATCGGGCTGCCACATAACCTAACTTAACTAACCTACTCTAGGACAACAAATACGGGGTATCGGTCCATGTTTTGGTATGGCCTCCATATAGATAGACATCTTGCGATTAGACATCTTGGGCTTCCACACGCAGTGGAGCGGATTACTAAGGTCTTCAACATCTCACTGAAAGCTGCATGCCTTAGAGGGAAGCCAAGGGGGGAAAATCGACCACCATGGTAGTCTACGGAATTGAGTAATATGAGGAAATCGTGCAGGAAGCACTTTAACAAGGCAAAGTCCACCAGAGACCTTGAGGATTGGGACGCTTACAAGAAGAATCTGAGAGGATACAAGCGAGAACTGAGAAAGGCTCAGCATAACTCTTGGAATGATTACTGCAGCAGTATTGAGAATACGTCCGAGGCTTCCAGACTATGGAAGGTTCTGGCATCCACCAACTCCGCTCCAGGTTTCATTAAAACATCGGAGGGCAATTGGACAACGTCCAGTGAGGAGACGCTGGAGGTACTATTGGACACACATTTTCCTGGAAATCAGACGGTTGAACCAGGTTCTGGCGGTGCCACAGTGGCTCAGCGCTCGTTTCCTATCGAGGAAATTGTATCGGAATCTAGAATAAGATGGGCGTTAAAAAGCTTTGGACAATTCAAATCCCCCTGACCTGATGGAATTACTCCGGCGGAGTTACAAGCAGTGACTGACAAAAGTATCCCCTTGTTATCGGCGATATATAAAGGATGTATCAACTTATCATATATCCCAAGAAAGTGGAGGGGAAAAAACAAAAAAATGTGGGCATTAATATATACTCAGACCTGCAATAAAATCCTTGGACTCTGTGTTCCTCAACTCGAAAACGGCCATCGACTGCCGCAAATTTCTCAATGAGATGGCTGAGCAGTACAATATTCACCTAATATGGGTGCCTGGCCATAGGAACATACCGGGGAACTGCGAAGCGGATGAGTTGGCAAGGCAAGGAACTACCTTACATATTCCAGGGGAACTAGAATCTGTTGGTATGCCACTGGCTACCTGCAAGCTCATGCTGCGTGAGAAGGCTGTTATGATGGCAAATGTTCGATGGGAGAATTGCAAGTGCTGTAACGACACCAAGCAAATATGGCCCCATTTAAACTTAAACCGCACACTAGATATGCTAGTGTTCCCGAGACGTCAGATATCACTCCTGATATCTGCTATAACGGGTCGCTGCCTGATAGGCGATTTTGCAAAAACTATAGGCGCGAAGTATAATGACTATTGTATGAGCTGTCATGATGCGGAGGAAAAGGAATCAATTAAACATCTCTTGTGTGAGTGTCCTG
Organism: Haematobia irritans; assembly: GCF_050003625.1. NCBI lineage: Eukaryota > Metazoa > Arthropoda > Insecta > Diptera > Muscidae > Haematobia > Haematobia irritans. The sequence continues at coordinate 103,041,819 of NC_134401.1, read as the reverse complement.
CATTTTGTGTAAAGCGCAAGCAACTTTTAGGAGCATATAGCTTCAGATTACTGGCGGATCTGGAAAACTTTAAATTAAGCAGTCGAAGAAAAATAATCGAGAAGGTTCAGCGGTTAAAACTAGAAGTGCCCATATGTAATAGGTACTTTTAGTTAATGTGGTATCACAATGGACTGAATAGTCTAAGTGAGCCTGAATCTTAATCGAGCTGCCACTTTAACCTAACCTAACCTAACCTTGGGCTTCCACACACCTCAATTTTTTATCAGAGTTTGCTGAAATTGGAAATCTAGAAATACTCTAGGACCTCAAATAGCTGTAGCAAATATGGTGTGTCTACGTTTTGTTATAGCCCTTATATAGACCGATCTCCCGATCATACTTCTTGGAATTCCAAACCCCGCAGTTTTTAACCGATGTTGCTGAAATTGGAAACATAGAGGAATTTTAGATTTTAAAAGACTTGTATCCAATGTGGTTTATATTGGACTCTAGAAGTAGATTATGTTAGGTGGCAGCCCGATTTACCAGGCTCACTTAGACTATTCAGTCCATTGTGATACCACAGTGGTGAACTTTTCTCTTATCAATGAGTGCTGCCCGATTCCATGTTAAGCTCAATGACAAGGGACCTCATTTTTATAGCCGAGTCCGAACGGCGTTATACATTGCGGTGAAACCACTTAGAAAAACTTTGAAAGACTCAGAAATGTCACCAGTAACTGGGAGGGAATAAAAAACGTTGAAAAATATTTGGTGTTTGGTCGAAACTGGGATTGAACCTACGACCCCTTGTAAGTAAATGGTTACCTTACCATTGCACGCCACCGTGGCTCCTTTTTTACCTACAGGGTCCCGTTACAAAAAATCTTTAAATTTAAGCATTAAATCAATACTATTGAGATATTTCCCCATTATGGTTCTAAATTAAAAAATATTTTCGTTTATCTAAAAATCGCGCGCGCGATTTATTTGACGTATCCAGCAGCACCACCCCGACCATCTCATCTCTTTCCAATTTTAATGTTTAGAACAAGATAATAAAACGAAAGTTGCAAGAATTTGAGGACGAACTGACTGTGATAAATTTAAACAAGTATATACGGCCGTAATTTCGGCCAGGCCGAATCTTATGTACCCTCCACCATGGATTGCGAAGAAACTTCTACGAAAGACTGTCATCCACAATCGAATTACTTGCGTTGTGGTAATACTTGCCGATGGTAAGGTATCTTAAAACTTCTTAACGTCGTATTCTGAATGGTAAGTTAGTCCATATATACCACATATTAGACAAAAAAGGTATATATGTTATAGGAAAGTCTACAAATAATTACGAATCGATATGGACTTTTGCACGGTACCTAGGGAGCCAGAATTGAAATATGGGAGTCGCTTATATGGAGGCTATATACAATTATGAACTTGATATGGACCAATTTTTGTGTGATTGGGGATCGATTTATCTGAGGGCTAAATATTACTATAGACCGATAGGCATGGTTGTTAACGGCCATATACTAGCACAATGTACCAACTTTCAACTGACTCGGATGAAATTTGCTCCTCCAAGAGGCTCCGAAACCAAATCTCGGGATCGGTTTATATAGGAGCTATATATGATTATGGACCGATATGGACCACGTACCACCACGTACCAAATTTCAACCAGATCGAATTGTGCTTCCCCAAAAGGCACCGAAGGTTAGATTTGGCGATCGGTTTATATGGGGGCTATATATAATTATGGACTGATTTGGACAAATTCCTACATGGTTGTTAGAGACAATATACTCACACCACATAGCAAATTTCAATCAGATCGGATGAATTTTGCTTCTCCAAAAGGCACCGGAAGTTAAATCTGGGGATCGGTTTATATGGGGGCTATATATAATTATGGACCGATAAGGACCAATTCCTACATGGTTGTAAGAGACCATATACTAATACCACGTACCAAATTTCAACCGAATCAGATGAATTTTGCTTTTACAAGAGGCTCCGGTTGTCAAATCTGGGAATCGGTTTATATGGGGGTTATATATAATTATGGATCCATTCCTGCATGGTTGTTAGAGACCATAGACTAACACCACGTACCAAATTTCAGTCGGATCGGATGAATTTTGTCCTTCCACGAGGCTTCGGAGGTCAAATCTGGGGATCGGTTTAAATGGGGGCTATATATAATTATAGACCGATGAGGACCTATTTTTGCATAGTTGTTAGAGACCATATACAAACACCATGAACCAAATTTCAGCTGGATCTGATGAAATTTGCTTCTCTCAGAGGATCCGCAAGCCAAATCTGGGGGTCCGTTTATATGGGTCAGAATAGAACCCTATTGATTTTGGAAGAAATCGGTTCAGATTTAGATATAGCTCTCATATATATCTTTCGCCCGATATGGACTTATATGGCCCCAGAAGCCAGCGTTTTACCATGATTTTCTTGAAATTTTGCACAGGGAGTAGAATTAAAATACTAAGTATACATGTCAAATTTGGGGTTGGTTGGGTTGGGTTAGGTGGCAGCTCGATGTATCAGGCTCACTTAGACTATTCAGTCCATTGTGATACAACATTGGTGAACTTCTCCTATATCACTGAGTGCTGCCCGATTCCATGTTAAGCTCAATGACAAGGGACCTCCTTTTTATAGCCGAGTAAACCACTTAGGGAAGCTTTGAAACCCTCAGAAATGTCACCAGCATTACTGAGGTGGGATAATCCACTGTTGAAAAACTTTGTGGTGTTCGGTCGAAGCAGGAATCGAACCCACGACCTTGTGTATGCAAGGCCGGCATGCTAACCATTGCACCACGGTGGCTCCCAAAATTTGGTTTACATCGGTTCAGATTTCTATATAGCTTCAATATATATACTTATTCGATTTCGGCAAAAATGAAAAACGAAAACTTGTAAAAGTGACTAAAATTTTCCTTTATTTCTAATACATAACATATCTATCGACCGATAAATCATAAATAAATTTTTGCGAAGTTGCCTCAAAATTGGTTCAGATTTAAATGTTTCCCATATATTTTTACTAACAACGTGTCCCATCCCAGGGCATTGGCCGACTTAAATTTCAAGTCTATAGATTATAAATTTTGTTTAGATGGAGTCAGATTTAAATGTATGTATTTGGGAAAAAACCTTTATATATAGCACCCAACACATTTGAAGGATTTGATATAGTATCGAAAATGTGAATTTACAAAGTGGTGCAGGGTATAATATACTCGGCCCCGCCCGACTTTAGAGTTTCCTTACTTGTTATACCCTTCACCACTACTGTGGTACAGGGTATAATAAGTTTGTGCATTTGTATGTAACGCCAAGAAGGAAAAGTCTGAGACCCATCGTTTAGTATACCGATCGTCTTAGAATTAAATTCTGAGTCGATTTAGCGATGTCCGTCTGTCTGTCTGTCTGTCCGTCTGTCTGTCTGTTGATGTATTTTTGTGTGCAAAGTACAGCTGGCAGTTTTAGTCCGATTGTCCTAAAATTTGGTATAGGGTCCTGTTTCGGCTCAAAGACGATCCATATTGATTTTGAAAAAAATCGGTTCAGATTTAGATATAGCTGCCATATATATGTTTCACCGATCTGGTCATAATTGGCGTGTATATGAACCGATCTTCCTCAAATTCTGTACATCCGAATATTTTATGGGTTTCGAAAAACTTGCAAAATATCATCCAAATCGGTTCAGATTTAGATATAGCTCCCATATATAGCTTTCGCCCGATTTACACTCATTTGCCCACAGAGGCCAATTTTTTGCTCCGATTTAGTTGAAATTTTGCACAGGGAGTAGAATTAGCATTGTAGCTATGCGTGTCAAATTTGGTTGAAATCGGTTCAGATTTAGATATAGCTCCCATATATAGCTTTCGCCCGATTTACACTCAAATGACCACAGAGGCCAATTTTTTTCTCCGATTTAGTTGAAATTTTGCACAGGGAGTATAATTAGCATTGTAGCTATGCGTGCCAAATTTGGTTGAAATCGGTTCAGATTTAGATATATCTCCCATATATAGCTTTCGCCCGATTTACACTCATATGACCACAGAGGCCAATTTTTAACTCCGATTTAGTTGAAATTTTGGACAGGGAGTAGAATTAGCATTGTAACTATACGTGCCAAATTTGGTTGAAATCGGTTCAGATTTAGATATATCTCTCTTATATAGCTTTCGCCCGATTTACACTCATATGACCACAGAGGGCAATTTTTAACTCCGATTTAGTTTAAATTTTGCACAGGGAGTAGAATTAGCATTGTAGCTATGCGTGCCAAATTTGGTTGACATCGGTTCAGATTTAGATATAGCTCCCATACATATGTTTTTCTGATTTCGACAAAAATGGTCAAAATACCAACATTTTCCTTGTTAAATCGCCACTGCTTAGTCGAAAAGTTGTAAAAATGACTCTAAGTTGCCTAAACTTCTAATACATATATATCGAGCGATAAATCATAAATAAACTTTTGCGAAATTTCCTTAAAATTGCTTCAGATTTAAATGTTTCCCATATTTTTTATTTTTTACTAAAATTGTGTTCCACCCTAGTGCATTAGCCAACTTAAAGTTAGAGTCTATAGATTTTGTAAAAGTCTATCAAATTCTGTCCAAATCGAGTGATATTTAAATGTATGTATTTGGGACAAACCTTTATATATAGCCCCCAACACATTTGACGGATGTGATATTGTATCGAAAATTTAGATCTACAAAGTGGTGCAGGGTATAATATAGTCGGTCCCGCCCGACTTTAGACTTTCCTTACTTGTTTTTTCTATAGAAATGAAATATTGACAAATTATTCGTATAAAAAAAAATCCTATCGAAATGAAATTTAGACAAAAATTCCTATAGATATGAAATTTTGAAAAAAATTCTTATAGAAAGGAAATTTTAACAAAATTTCCTATAGAAATGAAATTTGGACAAAATTTCCTATAGAAATGAAATTTTGACAATCTACTTAAATTGAGTTCACTTCATATGGTTTTCGTTAAAAACAGTCGTACTAAAAATGCTAAAATGATAACTCTAATAGCAATAATTCTACTTGCATCTCCCTTAATTGTCTGGGTTGGACTACACTAGCAAGAATCTCAATAGAGATATAAAACATAAATACTACTTTACTTTTTATGATTTCGACAATATGAGAATGTCAACACAATATTAAAGTTTGCAAAGGGAGGATTATGCTACGTGATAGCCTTTTATGTTAGAGTCTACAACATTTCACGTTATTTTGGTTTGAAAGAAAACAGATATTAAAAGGGGCTGAACCGAAATATGTATGTGCTCAAATACACCATTTTTCGGCAGACACAAAAAAGGATAAAAATAGAGATAGGACACACGCGTTATTGACCAAGTCTTAATAAGCATCCCTGCAGGATAGTAATTCAACTGAATGTAACATAAGTAAATAATCGCTTACTTGTAAGAAAGGCCGCTTTTGAAACACAATAAAAAAAAAAACATAGCAGATTGTCTAACCATTTTTGTGACCCTTAAATTAGAGTGAGCTATATAACACATACGCCCATAAAGATTAAGTAAAATAAAACTAGAATTTGGATTAATTGTAGGCATTAGACACATTGAGGTCATATCACGAGAATTTGATTGTGTGCTACAAAATAACTGAAATTAATATTTAGCAGAAATTTATGAGAAATTTAAATTAATTTCGCATTTTTATTATTTTTGTTTTTTTTTTTTTTTTCAATGGATTAGCTAAATTCGGTTGTTTTATTTGAATAACGAAGTAAGTGAACACTGCCATCCACAATCGAATTACTTGAGTTGCGGTAACGCTTGCCGATGGCAAGGCATCTTAAAACCTCCTAACACCGTCTTCTAAATTGTCAGACCATTCGTGGTATATATTAAATTAAAAAAAGACCGATTAAATACGTATATAACTAAGTTTGACAAAATTTTCTATAGAAATAAAATTTTGACAAAATTTTTTATAGAAATAAAATTTTAACAAAATTTTTTATAGAAATAAAATTTTGACAAAATTTTCTATAGAAATAAAATTTTGGTAGATTATTTTTGGCTCGAGTGGCAACCATGATTATGAAACGATATAGACCAATTTTTTTTGTGATTGAGGATCGGCTATATAACTATAGACCGATATGGACCAATACTGGCACGGTTGTTAGAGACCATATACTAACATCATGTACAAAATTTCAGCCGGATCGGATTAAATTTGCTTCTCTTTGAGGCTTCGCAAGCCAAATCTGGGAATTGGTTTATACCCAGGAAAAACTGGGTAAGCACTAGTGATTCTTTCAGTAATACCGGTAATCAAAAAGTTACCACGTGCAGTATTACCTGTGATTTAAAAATAATAACTTACCTGTGTAGACAAAAAGTGATTCTTTCTATTAATACCGGTAATCAAAATCATATCTTGGGGTCCGGGTTCGGCTCTACAGTGGGCTCCGTTAATAGTAGCGATAAGTAATGCCAAATTACATTTCAGAAAAAAAAAATTCCAATAAAATATACCTTTGTTTTCTAAAGTTGTATAGTACATGATTTATATTACAAAATAACATCGTTGAATAGATCCATGTCGTGGAGCGTGGTATAGTGTGTTGGATTACAAAACAAGAGGGGTGAGTTCGGACTTTTTGGGTATCTTTATGGTAAAGATATTATTTTTGGAGAGCTGGTATGCTTGCACGGAAGTACTTTCCTCCAATGTCATGCCCGTGTAAAAGTATTACTACTGATATATGTTCGAGGAAGTTGTTACCAATTCGGCGCAGGCATACTTGTACTCATACCTGCACCCTCAAAAAAAATCGCTTCTTTAACATATGTTCCAAACATATTTTGCAGGAAGCACATATATTATTGCATACTGCCGAAACATTAACATGTTTGTTTTATGTGAACATATTATATGTTTGGAAGCATTTTGAGCCAAAAATATTATATGCTTGGAAGAATTTTTCCCAAACACGATTGTGCTCATTCCCTAACATACTCGTAATTTTCACTTCCACGAAATTTTATAGTTATTGGCACCTTTTTCTGTAATACAAATAATGTTGAAGAAATTATTCACTTTTATAAATTTTTAAAATTTTACCTTTCGCCTGCACGGAGAATCGAACCGAGGACCATACAGTTTATAAGCCAACACACTATCCACTGGGCTACGTAGCTGTTATAGTCACCAGTAGATAATTATCGTTTTAAGTTACATTTATATAGCATAGTTTGCAGCGCCCACGAGCCCATGCAAACATAACATTATTTAACAGAAATATACATTTGTTTGCCACGTGGAGCAGTGGTTAGCATGTCTGCCTTGCATGCAAAGGGTCGTGGGTTCAACCCCTGCTCCGACCGAACATTTTTTTTTTTTTTTGTTTTAATTTACACATTTATATTTATACTATATTTTTGTTAGGATGGCAAATGTTCGATGGGAGAATTGCAAGGGTTGTAACGACACCAAGCAAATATGGCCCCATTTCAACTTAAACCGCACACTAGATATGCTAATGTTCTCGAGACGTCAGATATCACTCCTGATATCTGCTATAACGGGTCGCTGCCTGATAGGCGATTTTGCAAAAACTATTGGCGCGAAGTATAATGACTATTGTATGAGCTGTCATGATGCGGAGGAAAAAGAATCAATTAAACACCTCTTGTGTGAGTGTCCTGCATTTTGTGTAAAGCGCAAGCAACTTTTAGGAGCATATAGCTTCAGATTACTGGCGGATCTGGAAAACGTTAACTTAAGCAGTCTGCTAATGTTTTTGGAACAATCTGGTTGGTTCAACAAAGAAAAATAATGAAGAAGGTTCAGCGGTTAAAACTAGAAGTGCCCATATGTAATAGGTACTTTTAGTTAATGTGGTATCACAATGGACTGAATAGTCTAAGTGAGCCTGAATCTTAATCGGGCTGCCACTTTAACCTAACCTAACCTAACCTACTATATTAATTTTTTTTTAATGAAACTTCGAAATGTGCGTTATTAAAGATTTATAGTCAGTAACAGTGCTTGATATAAACGAAATTGACTGATTTTTGGATAAAATATTATTTTTTATTGCAAAAATAACAATCTTGTAATAAAAAACTGTTTTTGTACAAAACTTTAAAATTTGGAAGGACTTCAAAAACTAACAAAAGAAGAACGTGGAGTCGAGTATAAACATACATACATAATTTTATAATATAAACATAAATTTATTTAGGAGTGAACAGTTTTTTACTAGCATTTAACACCACCGCTCTAAAATTCCTTTTATTTTTCTTTAATAATTCATTTTGAAGAAAATAAACTTTTTAAATTGTTTTAGCTGTAAAATTCGAACTTAATGCCCGCTTTTATATTTGATGGTGTCCGTCAACTCCTCGTGGACTACTTATTAATGAAGAGGAACTAAACTTTGTTTTTATACATTTTACTGCGTAATTTTTCACTATTTCCTCCTTATTTCATTTTACTGTCCCAACTCTAAAAAGAGTATAGTGCCCTTTTTGTTATTTTTATGAAGACCACTGATTTCTTTTAACGAACCAAGAAAAAAATTGTGCCCATTATGCCAAAATGATAAACAAAACACATGTCCACACATACATAAAATGCTGCTCTCAAGGCGAAAACGTATGCTGTTTGTTTTTCAAATGTCTATTCTCTTGGTTCGGAATGTCCATTCTCTTTATTCAAATTAAATAATATTTAGACTTAAGCATATCAAATTTTTGGCCTTATCATAAAACAGTTTTCCGAAACAACGTACAAGCGGTTTCACAGAAATTGTTCTCTTTTGACTCTTTTGCTGTGTTATATTGATATCTTTCGTCAACTCTCCCGGTTTCCATCTCTATTTCTCTCTATACTCTCTCTGTCGCTTTGAATAAAATATCACAACATATGTATGTTTAGTCGAAATTTGTAAATTTATATATGTTTGTATTCACACATATGATTTTTATGAAACATTCATGCCACAAACATAATATATTCTAACATATTAATATAGATGTCCCAAACATTTAGTGTTAGTTTAGGAACATTACATGCTTGCACTTAAATATATTGTGTTTAAAAATTGTGCCCGAAACACATTTTGTTTATATCGGAACATATGAAAAACATATTTTTCTAACAGTGTGGTAATAGGAGTTTTTGCTGGGTATGAGGGCTATATAATTATGGACCGATGTGGACCAATTTTTGCATGGTTGTTAGAGACCATATACCAACACCATGTACCAAATTTCAGCAGGATCGGATGAAATTTGCTTCTCTTTGAGGCTCCGCAAGCCAAATCTGAGGGTCCGTTTATATGGGGGCTATACGTAAAAGTGGACCGATTTAATAAATACTAGCTCCAGGATCTGTTTTCTTTAAATTTTGTAGCTAATATCAAATGTCATGTTTTTATAGATTTTTATATCCTCCACCATAGCATGGGGGTATATTAACGTTGTCATTCCGTTTGTAACACATCGAAATATTGCTCTAAGACCCCATAAAGTATATTCTGGGTCGTGGTGAAATTCTGAGTCGATCTAAGCCTGTCCGTCCCTCCGTCTGTTGAAATCACGCTAACTTCCGAAAGAAACAAGCTATCGACTTGAAACTTGGTACAAGTAGATGTTATTGATGTAGGTCGGATGGATTTGCAAATGGGCCATATCGGACCACTTTTACGTAAAGCCCCCATATAAACCGACGCTCAGATTTGGCTTGCGGAGCCTCTCGGAGGAGCAAAATTCATCCGATCCGGTTGAAATTTGGTACATGGTGTTAGTATATGGTCTCTAACAACTATGCAAAAATTGGTCCACATCTGTCCATAATTATATATAGCCCCCATATAAACCGATCCCCCTATTTGGCTTGCGGAGCCTCTAAGAGAAGCAAATTTCATCCGATCCGGCTGAAATTTGGTTCATGGTGTAAGTATATGGTCTCTAACAACCATGCTGGAGTTGGTCCATATCGGTCCATAATTATATGTAGCCCCATATAAACCGATCCCCAGATTTGACCTCCGGAGCTCTTGGAGGAACAAAATTCATCCGATCCGGTTGAAATTTTGTACGTGGTTAAAATCGGTACATTGCGCTAATATATGGCCGCTAACAACCATGCCAAAATTGGTCCATATCTATAGTTATATAGCCGATCCCCAAAAATAATCTACCAAAATTTTATTTCTATAGAAAATTTTGTCAAAATTTTATTTCTCTAGAAAATTTTGTCAAAATTTTATTTCTATAGAAAATGTTGTCAAAATTGTATTTCTATAGAAAACTTTGTCAAACTGAATTATATATGTATTTAATCTGCTTTTTTAATTTTTGTTTAATATACGGTGTTAAGAAGTTTTAAGATACCTTGCCATCGGCAAGTGTTACCGCAAGCCAAGTAATTCGATTGTGGATAACAGTCTTTAGTACAAGTTTCTATATAAATTTATAAAATTTACTTTGTTAAACGAATGATATTGGGTGTAAAATAGGAAATTTTACATCATTTTTACCCAAATCCGGCAAACATATACATAGTAGCTATATCTCAATCTTAGCCAATTTAAATGTATATTTGGTACAATTTGCCAACATATTAATTCTATCCTCACACAGTGGTCGGTGTCAGTGTTACCGTTGTGCGACTTTAGTCGCATTTTCCAACCTTTCTGAAGTCATGCAACTTTTTGAGCGACTTTTTTAAAATATACACAAAAGGGAAGTGCTTCAATTTGAAGCAATTCATGGATTCAACCCCAGTTTCAACCAAATAGCAAAATGCGTTTCAGCGGTGGATGTTGAGTGTTTCAAAGCTTCTCTAAGTACTTCACTGCAATGTGAAACGCCGTTTGAACTCGGCTATAAAAAGGAGTTCTCTTGTCATTGAGCTACCCATGAAAGCACTCATTAAAAAGAGAGAAGTAAATCGCGTATAGTATAACGATGGACACCTTATCTACGATACCTAACCTACACAGTGTTCTGGTGTGTTCAATCGTTGTATAAATGCATGCCATTTCAACCACTACACGCGTTCTAGTAACAAATAATGTTTATACCCTCCACCATAGGATGGGGGTACATTAACTTTGTCACTCCGTTTGTAACACATCGAAATATTGCTCCAAGACCCCATAAAGTATATATATTCTGGGTCGTGGTGAAATTCTGAGTCGATCCAAGCATGTCCGTCCGTCTGGTGAAATCACGCTAACTTCCGAACGAAACAAGCTATCGACTTGAAACTTGGCACAAGTAGTTGTTATTGATGTAGGTCGGATGGTATTGCAAATGGGCCATATCGGTCCACTTTTACTTGCTTGCAGACCCTCAAAGGGAAACAAATTTCCTCCGATCCAGCTGAAATTTGGTACATGATGTTAGTAAATGGTCTTTAACAACCATGCCAAAATTGGTCCGTATCGGTCCATAATTATATATCCATACGTATATAATTCAGCTTCACAAAATTTTCTATAGAAATAAAATTTTGACAAAATTTACTATAGAAAGAAAATTTGACAAAATTTTCTATAGAAATAAAATTTTGACAAAATTTTCTATAGTAATAAAATTTTGACAAAATTTTCTATAGAAATAAAATTTTGGTAGATTATTTTTGGCTCTAGTGGCAACCACGATTATAAACAGATATGGACCAATTTTTGTGTGATTGGGGATCGGCTATATATAACTATAGACTGATATGGACCAATTTTGGCATGGTTGTTAGAGACCATATACTAACACCACGTACTAAGTTTCAACCGGATCGGATGAATTTTGCTCCTCCAAAAGGCTCCGGAGGTCAAATCTGGGGATAGGTTTATATAAGGGCTATATATAATTATGGACCGATATGGACCAATTCTGGCATGGTTGTTAGAGACCATATACTAACACCACTTTCCAAATTGCAACCGGATCGGATGAAATTTGCTTCTCTTCGAGGCTCCGCAAGCCAAACCTAGGGATCGGTTTATATGGGGGGCTATATATAATTATGGACCGATGTAGACCAATTTTTGCATGGTTGTCAGAGATAATATACCAACACCATGTACCAAATTTCAGCTGGATCGGATGAAATATGCTTCTCTTTGAGGCTCCGCAAGCCAAATCTGGGGGTCCGTTTATATGGGGGCGATACGTAAAAGTGAACCGTTAGAGCCCACTTGCAATACCATCCGACCTACATCAATAGCAACTAATTGCGCCAAGTTTCAAGTCGATAGCTTGTTTCGTTCGGAAGTTAGCGTGATTTCAACAGACGGACGGACGGACATGCTTAGATCGATTCAGAATTTCACCACGACCCCGAAAATATATACTTTATGGGGTCTTAGAGCAATATTTCGATGTGTTACAAACGGAATGACAAAGTTAATATACCTATGGTGGAGGGTAAAACAACTTTAAACCAAAGACGCTAAATCCTCAAAATAAGTCTTAGTCTATATTTGAAGCGTTTTTATCTTAAATCTAAAGTTTCAATATTTCAGTTAATTTAAGGACAATTTCTTTAAATCAAACATGAGTTTCTTTACTTTAAGGAAAATTAGTCTTAGTTCAAAGACATCCGACTTTAACGGAGGGACCCAAATTTTAAAATTTGTGTTCTAAATTTAATGGAAAAAAATGTTGCAGCAAAAATTATAAACTTTATTTTAATTAAAATTTCATTATTTTAAAGAAATTTGTTGTTAATATTTTGTAAATTGCGCATCCTAAAAAAATCTTTAATATAACCCAAATATTTTTTTCAGTGTATAAATAAATAAATAAAATCTTGGCCTCTGGGGCCATAAAAGGGTATATTTGACGAACGATATATATGACAGGTATATTAGAGATCTATAAATCGAAAATTAATAATCGATTATTCGAATTTTGACATGAAAATCTAAAAAAAATCGAAATCGATTATTAACCTAAAAATAAGCGCAAAACGATTTTAGATTTTAAGCTAATTTTAAATTTTGTCTAACAAAAATCGATTTTAGATTTTGAACTATTTTTTTTAATAATCTTAATCATTAGTTTCAATTGAATTGAAATGTGCCTAGATGTAAGGAAATGAGCACATAAAGGGTGATTTGTTAAGAGCTTGATAACTTTTTTTTTTAAAAAAAACGCATAAAATTTGCAAAATCTCATCGGTTCTTTATTTGAAACGTTAGATTGGTCCATGACATTTACTTTTTGAAGATAATTTCATTTAAATGTTGACCGCGGCTGCGTCTTAGGTGGTCCATTCGGAAAGTCCAATTTTGGGCAACTTTTTCGAGCATTTCGGCCGGAATAGCCCGAATTTCTTCGGAAATGTTGTCTTCCAAAGCTGGAATAGTTGCTGGCTTATTTCTGTAGACTTTAGACTTGACGTAGCCCCACAAAAAATAGTCTAAAGGCGTCAAATCGCATGATCTTGGTGGCCAACTTACCGGTCCATTTCTTGAGATGAATTGTTCTCCGAAGTTTTCCCTCAAAATGGCCATAGAATCGCGAGCTGTGTGGGATGTAGCGCCATCTTGTTGAAACCACATGTCAACCAAGTTCAGTTCTTCCATTTTTGGCAACAAAAAGTTTGTTAGCATCGAACGATAGCGATCGCCATTCACCGTAACGTTGCGTCCAACAGCATCTTTGAAAAAATACGGTCCAATGATTCCACCAGCGTACAAACCACACCAAACAGTGCATTTTTCGGGATGCATGGGTAGTTCTTGAACGGCTTCTGGTTGCTCTTCACTCCAAATGCGGCAATTTTGCTTATTTACGTAGCCATTCAACCAGAAATGAGCCTCATCGCTGAACAAAATTTGTCGATAAAAAAGCGGATTTTCTGCCACTGATTTTGGTAATAAAATTCAATGATTTGCAAGCGTTGCTCGTTAGTAAGTCTATTCATGATGAAATGTCAAAGCATACTGAGCATCTTTCTCTTTGACACCATGTCTGAAATCCCACGTGATCTGTCAAATACTAATGCATGAAAATCCTAACCTCAAAAGAATCACCCTTTATTACTTAATGTTTATTTATAGATTTCTATTACCAATAAGAATAAAATTTCTGAGTTGATTAAATAAAATATCAAATTGATGAAAATGAATCCTTTGTGTTTTCAGTTTCCTTGAATTTATAGGGTTAATTATTCGGGAAAATAATCATAAATGATTCGTACATATTAAAAATGTTATATTGAATATTTTAAAAATATATTATATAAATTTAAAAAAAAAAAAACAAGTATATACGGCCGTACGTTCGGCCAGGCCGAAGCTTATGTACCCTCCATCATGGATTGCGTAGAAACTTCATCTAAACACTGCCATCCACAATCGAAGTTGCGGTAACGCTTGCCGATGGCAAGGTATCTTAAAACCTCCTAACACCATATTCTAAATTGTATGTAAGTCCATACGTGGTACATATTAAATCAAAAAAGATCGATCCAATACGTATATAATTCAGTTTGATAAAGTAGACATAAAATTTTGACAAAATTTTCTACAGAAATAAAATTTTAACAAAATTTTCTATAGAAATAAAATTTTCACAAAATTTTCTATAGAAATAAAAATTTTGACAAAATTTTCTATAGAAAGAAAATTTTAACAAAAATTTCTACAGAAATAAAATTTTAACAAAATTTTCTATAGAAATAAAATCTTGGTAGATTATTTTTGGCTCAAGTGGCAACCATGATTATGAACCGAATAAAATTTGAACAAAATTTTCTATAGAAATAAAATTTTGACAAAATTTTCTATAGAAATAAAATATTGACAATGATGAAAATTTTATTATGAACCGAATAAAATTTTAACAAAATTTTCTCTAGAAATAAAATTTTGACAAAATTTTCTATAGAAATAAAATTTTGACAAAATTTTCTATAGAAATAAAATTTTGACAATGATGAAAATTTCATTATGAACCGAATAAAATTTTAACAAAATTTTCTCTAGAAATAAAATTTTGACAAAATTTTCTATAGAAATAAAATTTTGGTAGATTATTTTTGGCTCTAGTGGCAACCATGACTATGAACCGATATGGACCAATTTTTGTGTGATTGGACCAATTTTGGTATGGTTGTTAGCGACCATATACTAACACCACGTGCCTAATTTGAACCGGATCGGATGAATTTTGCTCCTCCAAGAGGCTCCGGAGGTCAAATCTGGAGAATGTTTTATATGGGGGATATATATATAATTATGGACCGATATGGACCAATTCTGGCACGGTTGTTAAAGATTATATACTAACACCATGTTCCAAATTTCAGGCGGATCGGATGAAATTTGCTTCTATTTGAGGCTCCGCAACCCAAATCTGAGGATCGGTTTATATGGGCGCCATATATAATTATGGACCGATATGGACCAATTGTTGCATGGTTGTTAGAGACCTTATACCAACACCATGTACCAAATTTCAGCCGGATCGGATGAAATTTGCTTCTCTTAGAGGCCTCGCAGGCCAAATCAGGGGATCGGTTTATATGGGGGCTATATATAATTATGGACCGATGTGGACCACTTTTTGCGTGGTTGTTAGAGACCATATACAAACACCATATACCAAATTTCAGTCGGATCGGATGAAATATGCTTCTGTTAGAGGCTCCACAAGTTAAATCTGAGTGTCCCTTTATATGGGGGCTATACGTAAAAGTGGACCGATATGGCCCATTTTCAATACACAGAAAAAAATATCACCAAAATATTTCCAATTAAAAAGTTAATTGAAGTTGAAAATTTTTTCAATTAATAAATTAATTGATACAATTAACTTTTTAATCATGATAGAAACATTAAGTTAATTAAGTCAATGATTGAAAATTTTAAAATTTGTAATTAAAAAATTAATTGATACAATTAACTTTTTAATCAAATTCGGAAGACTAATTAAAATTGTATTTCAAACAATCATTTGTTAATCCAAATAAAAACTCTAAGCCAGTTCAGAAAGTAATTAAAAATAGTTACCTTTTTTAATTAATAAATTAATTGAGTTTTGCAATCAACATCAATTAAATTTTTAATTGAATCAATTAAAAAATTAATTGAAATTTGCTGAAAAAACCAATTAATTTTTTAATCAAGAATTTTTTCTATGCCCAATTAAAACTGTGATTGATACTATCATTTTCGTGATTGAAGACATTTCAATTAAAAAATTAATTGGATCAATTAATTTGGTGATTGAATCAGAAAAATTTTTTTTGTGTGTACAATCCGACCTACATCGATAACAACTACTTGTGGCAAGTTTCAAGTCGATAGCTTGTTTCGTTCGGAAGTTAGCGTGATTTCAACAGACGGACGGACGGACATGCTTAGATCGACTCAGAATGTCACCACGACCCAGAATATATATACTTTATGGGGTCTTAGAGCAATATTTCGATGGGTTACAAACGGAATGACAAAGTTAATATACCCCCATCCTATGATGGAGGGTATAATAACACGTTTGACTGGAATACTAATTTTTGGCATTTCTCTCCAACTATTGTTGATAACACTCCCAAAAAACAAATAAATTTCATAAAATCGAATATTTTGTCTAATCATTATTTTTATGAAATTCAATTATGAAAAATCGAATATTCGAATTTTGATTGGTAAAAATAATCAAAAATCGATTTTTGATCAAAAGTCAATAATCAAAAAGTCGAAAAATCGATTATTGGTTTGTACTATCTAATAATATAATAATATCTAATTCTGAACCAATTTAAATCAAATTTCGTATGCATAGTAAAAATGTTTATTCAATTCCATTTGCACAAGGTTCAGGTAAATCAGTGTGAAATTTTGAGTGTAAATCTAAGGAAAGATTTGTATGGGAGCTTTATCTAAATATGAATCGATTCTGTGTGCATACTTTTAATGGTAATTCTACTCCCTATATAATATTTCTCGTAACTCTGAGTAAAACTTTGGCCTTGGGGACATATGAGTGTAAATCGGCCGTAAGCTATATATTGAAGCTATATCTAAATCTGAACCGATTTGACTGATAATCTGCAAAATTTACGAGTCTTACAAAACATTCGAATATACGAAGTTTAAAGAAAATCGGTTGAAAAATATGTCATTTATTACCAGATCGGTTATAAATATATATGGCAGCTATATCTAAATCTGAACCGATTTTTTCAAAAATCAATAAGGATCGTCTTTGAGCCGAGAAAATGCCAAATGCCAAATTTGACAACGATTGGACTTAAACAGCGACCGAGGATTTTGCACACAAAAATACATCAACAGACGGACAGACAGACAGACAGACAGAAAGACAGATAATTCAATTCTAAGACTATCGGTATACTTAAAGATGGGTCTACGACGGCTCCTTCTGGGCGTTACATTCAAATGCACATAATTATTATACCACAGTAGTGGTGATGGGTATAAAAATTGTGAATAAGGACTTGACATGGTATAGGCTTTCCTTACTTGTTTCATTATATGAATTTTCACATTTCGGGGCTGTATTTCGCATCTTAAAATGGGGTTTTATTTCATTGACCAATGGTCCGTTTTAAGACTATTTGGGCCCAATTTTTGTATGAAAGTGTATATGTACAAACACTTCATACATGCAACGAGCAGGACTTTTCTTTCATCAAAGAGCTCTAGCCAATTCTAAATACAGAGTATACGAGGGCGGTTCGGAAACTTCTTAGCCTATCATTGAAAGAGAATAGTTAGTTTTTCAAAAATAGTTTTATTTTTCTATATAATCTCCTGAAACTTCAATACACTTAGTCCAACGCTTTTCTAGCAATTCTATCCCTTGATTAAAATAGTTTTCTTCAAGGTCTTCATTAGAGGTAAAACGCTTGACAGCAAGGATTTTGTTTTTAGATTTGGGAACAAGTAAAAGTCACTGGGAACTAAATAAGGAGAATAAGGTGGGTGGTCAAGCAACTCGTACTTTAATTCGTTGATTTTAGCCATTGTTAAAGCACTCTTGTGCGCTGGTGCGTTGTCTTGATGAAAAACTATTTTTTTGTGTTGTAAGCCAGGACGTTTTTCTAGAATTTGTACATTTAATTGATCCAAAAGGTTGCAATAGTACTCTGAATTTATTTTGTGTACCCTTTTGCAGATACTCAATCAATAAAATAGCTTTAAAGTCCCAAAAAACCGTTGCCATAACATTACCAGCCGATTGAATTGTTTTTGCCTTCTTTGGGGCACTTCCTCCAGCTTCAGTCCATTGTTTGGATTGCTCTTTTGTCTCCGGAGTTAGTGGTGGATCCATGTCTCATCAACAGTAGCAATTTTACGCACTTTTATTCGTCGCTCATTTAATACCATATCATGCACCTTGGCTAAAATTTCTGTTGTTGTTGCTGTTTTTGGACGTCCACTACGTGGTTCATCTTCAATACTTGTCCGACCACGTTTAAATTCATTTCTATTTTTCCATTGTAAAAAAATTGCGGATGCGTCTTTTTGAACACCTTTTTCTATATGAAGGAGTTGCCAGATCGAAACAAAATTTAACATGTGTTCATAAAAGAGATGGAAGTTTCCAAAACACTTAACTTTTTTCTGTTTATTCCGCGCTTTTTGTGCTAGGCTAAGAAGTTTCCGAACTGCCCTCGTAATAGTACAATGGATAATATATTCAAAATATGTCTGTAATATGAAATTTATTTATAACAATCCCTAAAACAGCTAACCACCTTGTTTAGCTTTATCACTACCCTACTTTAACTCCACAATTTGTTTGTTAGCCCAAACTTAATATGTATACCATTTGCAAGAATCATTGGATATTCTTTTCATAGCAAATTGTCATATATTGTAGAATACAATGA
Source organism: Haematobia irritans (assembly GCF_050003625.1). Classification (NCBI taxonomy): domain Eukaryota; kingdom Metazoa; phylum Arthropoda; class Insecta; order Diptera; family Muscidae; genus Haematobia; species Haematobia irritans. The sequence continues at coordinate 103,022,911 of NC_134401.1, read as the reverse complement.
ATGTAAATGCGTACAAGTCCCATAGATTTAGAAGTAGATCAGAGATATTCCTCATATCCATGAAAACCAATCAAACGAACACAATGTTTCATGTACGGGGGTTTGTAAGCGCTGAACAAATTCGCGTATATTAACGTATATGTGACCTTGAATATGGCGACAGCGTACATGTGAATGCCTCGGTGTTGCACTGTGGAATAAATATTAACAAATATATACGGCCGTAAGTTCGGCCAGGCCGAAGCTTATGCAACCTCCACCATGGATTGCATAGAAACTTCTACTAAAGACTGTCATCCACAATCAAATTACTTGGTTTGCGGTAACACTTGCCGATGGCAAGGTATCTTAAAACTTCTTAACACCGTTTTCTCAATTGTAAGTTAGTCCATACCGGATATATATTAAACAATAAAAAGCCGATTAAATACGTATATAATTCAGTTCAACAAAATTTTCTATAGAAATAAAATTTTGACAAAATTTTCTAAAGCAATAAAATTTTGACAAAATTTTCTATAGAAATAAAATTTTGACAAAATTTTCTATAGAAATAAAATTTTGACAAAACTTTCTAAAGCAATAAAATTTTGTCAAAATTTTCTTTAAAAATAAAATCTTGACAAAATTTTGTATAATAATAAAATTTTGACAAAATTTTCTATAGTAATAAAATTTTGACAAAATTTTGTATAGAAATAAAAAATTGGAAGATTATTTTTGGGGATCGGCTATATGTAACCATAGACCGATATGGACCAATTTGGCATGGTTGTTAGCGGCCATGTACTAGAGCAAAATTTTGACAAAATTTTCTATAGAAATAAACATTTGGTAGATTATTTTTGGGGATCGGCTATAGACCAATATGGACCAATTCTTGCATCACTGTTAGCGGCCATATACTAGAGCAATGTACCCACTTTCAACCGAATCGGATGAATTTTGCTCCTCCAAGAGCTCCGGAGGTCAAATCTGGGGATCGGTTTAAATGGGGGTTATATTTTTGAATGGTTGTTAGAGACCATATACTAACATCACGTACCAAATTTCAACCGGATCGGGTGCATTTTGCACTTCCAAGGGGCTCCGGATTTCATATCTAGGTATCGGCTTCTATGGGGGCTACATATAATTATGGACCGATGTGGACCAATTCCTGCATGGTTGTTAGGGACCATATACTAAAACCACGTACCAAATTTCAACCGAATCGGATGAATTTTACTCATTCACGAGGCTCCGGAGGTCAAATCTGAGGATCGGTTTATATGGGGCTATATATATTTATGGACCGATATGGACCAATTTTTACATGGTTATTAGAGACCATATACTAACACCATGTACAAAATTTCAGCCTGATCGAATGAAATTTACTTATTTTAGAGCAATCGCAAGTCAAATTTGGGGGTCCGTTTATATGGGGGCTATACGTAAAAGTGGACCGATATGGACCAATTTTTGCATGGTTATTAGAGACCATATACTAACACCATGTACAAAATTTCAGCCTGATCGAATGAAATTTGCTTATTTTAGAGCAATCGCAAGCCAAATTTGGGGGTCCCTTTATATGGGGGCTATACGTAAAAGTGGACCGATATGGACCAAATTTTGCATGATTATTAGAGACCATATACTAACACCATGTACCAAATTTCATTCGGATCGGATGAAATTTGCTTCTCTTAGAACAATCGCAAGCCAAATTTGGGGGTCCGTTTATACGGGGGCTATACGTAAAAGTGGACCGATATGGACCAATTGCTGCATGGTTGTTAGAGACCATACACTAACACCATGTACCAAATTTCAGCCGGATCGGATGAAATTTGCTTCTCTTAGAGGCCTCGCAGGCCAAATCAGGGGATCCGTTTATATGGGGGCTATATATAATTATGGACCGATGTGGACCAATTATTGCGTGGTTGTTAGAGACCATATACAAACACCATATACCAAATTTCAGTCGGATCGGATGAAATATGCTTCTGTTAGAGGCTCCACAAGTTAAATCTGAGGGTCCCTTTATATGAGGGCTATACGTAAAAGTGGGCCGATATGGCCCATTTTCAATACCATCATACCTACATCGATAACAACAACTTGTGCCAAGTTTCAAGTCAATAGCTAGTTTCGTTCGGAAGTTAGCGTGATTTCAACAGACGGAGCAATCGCAAGCCAAATTTGGGGGTCCCTTTATATGGGGGCTATACGTAAAAGTGGACCGATATGGACCAAATTTTGCATGATTATTAGAGACCATATACTAACACCATGTACCAAATTTCATTCGGATCGGATGAAATTTGCTTCTCTTAGAACAATCGCAAGCCAAATTTGGGGGTCCGTTTATACGGGGGCTATACGTAAAAGTGGACCGATATGGACCAATTGCTGCATGGTTGTTAGAGACCATACACTAACACCATGTACCAAATTTCAGCCGGATCGGATGAAATTTGCTTCTCTTAGAGGCCTCGCAGGCCAAATCAGGGGATCCGTTTATATGGGGGCTATATATAATTATGGACCGATGTGGACCAATTATTGCGTGGTTGTTAGAGACCATATACAAACACCATATACCAAATTTCAGTCGGATCGGATGAAATATGCTTCTGTTAGAGGCTCCACAAGTTAAATCTGAGGGTCCCTTTATATGAGGGCTATACGTAAAAGTGGGCCGATATGGCCCATTTTCAATACCATCATACCTACATCGATAACAACAACTTGTGCCAAGTTTCAAGTCAATAGCTAGTTTCGTTCGGAAGTTAGCGTGATTTCAAAAGACGGACGGACGGACATGCTTAGATCGACTCAGAATGTCACCACGACCCAGAATATATATACTTTATGGGGTCTTAGAGCAATATTTGGATGTGTTACAAACGGAATGACAAAGTTAATATACCCCCATCCTATGATGGAGGGTATAAAAATTTGGTAGATTATTTTTGGAGATCGGCTATATGTAACTATAGACCGATATGGACCAATTCTTGCATCACTGTTAGCGGCCATATACTAGAGCAATGTACCTAATTTCAACCGGATCGGATGAATTTTGCTCCTCCAAGAGCTCCGGAGGTCAAATCTGGGGATCGGTTTAAATGGGGTTATATATAATTAATACCGATATGGACCAATTTTTGAATGGTTGTTAGAGACCATATACTAATACCACCAACCAAATTTCAACCGGATCGGGTGCATCTTGCACTTCCAAGGCGCTCCGGATTTCATATCTAGGGATCGGTTTATATGGGGGCTACATATAATTATGGACCGATATGGACCAATTCCTGCATGGTTGTTAGAGACCATATACTAAAACCACGTACCAAATTTCAACCGAATCGGATAAAATTTGCTTCTCTTAGAGGATCCGCAAACCAAATCTGGGAATCGGTTTATATGGGGGCTATATATAATTATGGACCGATGTGGACCAATTTTTGCATGGTTGTTAGAGACCATATACCAACACCATGTACCACATTTCAGCCAGATCGTATGAAATATGCTTCTCTTAGAGGCTCCGCAAGCCAAATCTGGGGGTCCGTTTATATGGGGGCTATACGTAAAAGTGGACCGATATGGCCCATTTGCAATACCATCCGACCTACATTAATAACAACTACTGGTGCCAAGTTTCAAGTCGATAGCTTGTTTCGTTCGGAAGTTAGCGAGATCTCAACAGACGGACGGACGGGCGGACATGCTCAGATCGACTCAGAATTTTTCAGAATATATATACTTTATGGGGTCTTAGAGCAATATTTCGATGTGGAGGGTTTAATAATGATAATAATAAGCGTTATTTATTAGCGATCATTTGACATTTTTGATACCATCCGATGTCAAATTTGTTGGGGGCTAAACGTAAAGGATTTTATTCCCACATACGTATAATTAAATCTAAACTGATTTGGACAAAATTGTTCACACCCTACATCATCTCTGACAACAACTGAATATTTATTACCATTTAATACCATGGGAAATAATTAAATCTAAAGCCATTTTTATAGAATTTCGCAAAAGTACATTTGCAATTTATCATCCCAGACAGAAAAAGCTTCCAAAAAAGTAGTTTGGATCCCAAATTTGTAAACCGGAAATAGTGCAAACTTGGATCATCTCCAATGAATTTTACATGGGCTTGTCATAGAATGGAAGTACTCCATTTTTGAACACCTCTCATTGGTTTAAAGTTGTGCCTTGTATGTTCATTTGGATGAATTAATTTAAAAAATTAAAAAAAAAATAAATTATGAGTATTTTTTTTTATACTTTTATTTTCTTATTATCTAATTTTTACTTATTCAAAAATTTCTTCGCTTCCATCGGGGGTTGAACATGGGTCTGTTGGTACCATAACAGAACGCCTTAGCACACTCAGCCACAAACGCCATTGAACACGATGCATCAAAACGTCTAATCAAATGTTTGTGATATGACACCACGACATGTCATTCTAACTACTTCCTAAGATGTTCTTTATTATTATGAATGGAAAAATAAAGAACACTGGTTCAAATCTTTGTAGCGGCAATTTTTTTATTAAATACTTTTCTAAAAAAATATTTTTTTATGCTACACATTGTTTTTAGTTTGTTATTACAGATTCCAAAGATATCGGGTGTCTATGGAGATTTCTCAAGTAATTATGTAGGGCTATTTCAAAATCTGGGCCGACGGGAAATTTCCGCATTTATTTATGGATCTCAAATAACTCTAAATTCAAAATTTTTGACAAATCTTATGAAAATTTTAGACTGGAAAAATTTCTTAAAACAATTCGGAAGTTGCACCCAGAGAAGGAATATGATCACCTCAAACATGTTTTAAGAGCAAAATGTTATTTTTGGGTGGTGACCATGTAACATGGTTTTCGCAACCATGTTATTTTCTCGGAAATCATGTATCTGATTTCGGCAAGCAGGTTTTATTTGACGAGAAAATAATATTTTAGTGACAAACATGTTACATGGTCACCATACAAAAATAACATTTTGCTCTTGAAACATGTTTGAGGTGATCATATTCCTTCTCTGCGTGTGGGTTTATATGTAGGTGCTATATCACAAAATTTTCCAGTATGATTCCTCTTCGAACTCGACATGCTTGCCAAAAATTCAGTCTAAATATTTCCTTAATTACAAAGATATGAAGTGTTTTTCAAATTTTGTTTCGTCGGAGTCGGAGTCGAGTAAAATGTCTACGACTCCATCTCCGACTCCGGCTCCGACTCCACAGCCCTGGTATAAATATAAATGTGTAAATTAAAAAAAAAATGGTATTCGGTCGGAGCAGGGATTGAATCCACAACCCTTTGCATATAAGGCAGACATGCTAACCACTGCTCCACGTGGCCAACAAATGCACGCAGAGAAGGAATATGATCACCTCAAACATGTTTCAAGAGCAAAATGTTATTTTTGTATGGTGACCATGTAACATGTTTGTTACTAAAATATTATTTTCTCGTCAAATAAAACCTGCTTGCCGAAATCAGATACATGATTTCCGAGCAAAATAACATGGTTGCGAAAACCATGTTACATGGTCACCACCCAAAAATAACATTTTGCTCTTAAAACATGTTTGAGGTGATCATATTCCTTCTCTGGGTGTGTTAAATAATATTGTGTTTGCATGGGCTTGTGGGCGCTGCAAACTATGCTACATAACTGTAACTTATAACGATACTCGTAATTGTCTACTGGTGACTATAACAGCTACGTAGCCCAGTGGATAGTGTGTTGGCTTACAAACTGTATGGTCCTTGGTTCGATTCTCCGTCCAGGCGAAAGGTAAAATTTAAAAAATTATAAAAATTTCAAATTTTTTAGATTTTGGGTGGATTTTTCAATTTTTTGAGGGTGGTCACGAGTTATCGTCCTTTTCGCTCTAGGACGCTTAGTTTAGGAGATATGGCCAAAAGAAGTTTTTCATATAAAAATTGCAATTTTTTTTAGGTTTTGGGTGGATTTTTCAATTTTTTGAGGGTGGTCACGAATTAAAATCATTTTCGCTCTAGGACGCATATTTAAGGAGATATGGCAAAAGAAGTTTTTCATATAAAAATTTCAATTTTTTTAGGTTTTGGGTGGATTTTTCAATTTTTTGGGGGTGGTCACGCTCTAGGACGCATATTTAAGGAGATATGGGCAAAAGAAGTTTTTCATATAAAAATTTCAATTTTTTAGGTTTTGGGTGGATTTTTCAATTTTTTTGGGGTGGTCACGAATTAAAGTCCTTTTCACTCTAGGACGCATATTTAAGGAGATATGGGCAAAAGAAGTTTTTCATATAAAAATTTCAATTTTTTAGGTTTTGGGTGGATTTTTCAATTTTTTTGGGGTGGTCACGATTTAAAATCCTTTTCGCTCTAGGACGCATATTTAAGGAGATATGGGCAAAAGAAGTTTTTCATATATAAATTTCAATTTTTTTAGGTTTTGGGTGGATTTTTCAATTTTGTGAGGGTGGTCACGAATTATTGTCCTTTTCGCTCTAGGACACATATTTAAGGAGATATGGCCCAAAGAAGTCTTTCATATAAAAATTTCAATATGTTTAGGTTTTGAGTGGATTTTTCAATTTTTTGGGGGTGGTCACGAATTAAAGTCCTTTTCGCTCTAGGACGCATATTTAAGGAGATATGGCCAAAAGAAGTTTTTCATATAAAAATTTCAATTTTTTTAGGTTTTGGGTGGATTTTTCAATTTTTTGGGGGTGGTCACGAATTAAGGTCCTTTTCGCTCTAGTACGCATATTTAAGGAGATATGACCAACAGAAGTTTTTCATATAAAAATTTCAATATTTTTAGGTTTTGAGTGGATTTTTAAATTTTTTGTGGGTGGTCACGAATTAAAGTCCTTTTCGCTCTAGGACGCATATTTAAGGAGATATGGGCAAAAGAAGTTTTTCATATAAAAATTTCAATATTTTTAGGTTTTGAGTGGTTTTTTCAATTTTTTGGGGGTGGTCACGAATTAAAGTCCTTTTCGCTCTAGGACGCATATTTAAGGAGATATGGGCAAAAGAAGTTTTTCATAATTTCTTCAACATTATTTGTATTACAGAAAAAGGTGCCAAGAACTATAAAAATTTCGTGGAAATGAAAATTATGTGAAGGAATGAGCACAATCTTCTTTGGGGAAAATTCTTACAGGCATATAATATGTTTGGGCTCAAAATGCTTCCAAACATATAATATGTTCACATAAAACAAACATATTAATGTTTCGGCAGTATCCAATAATATATGTGCTTCCTGCAAAATATGTTGGGAACATATATGTTAGAAAAGCGATTTTTTTTTTTTTGAGAGTGTGTAGAAAGTCTGCCAACAGACCATGTTTCATGGTGGTGGGTATTTAAGATTCAGCCCGACCGTATATGCTTGTTAGATGTACTTTAAAATTAATGACTCAGAAAGAAGTTCCAAGTTCTTTTGTTGGTTTCTATAAGACTTTGTGCCAATAATAATACGCATTACTTTGTAAAATAGACTCAAGTGCTCCACAGTACCTTATTACAAAACCGAAAATATTTCATCTTTGTTCATTGCTTTGGTCCCTTTTCGCTTGATTTGAAATACACAAATATTTACGCGTTGACAAAGTTGAACAAATACGTTGATATTTGCATATGATTTCAATGTAATGTAATCTCCTTCTTTCATACGTGGTAAACTTTACGGAACAATGAAATGGTAGAAAGTCAAAATGAAAACTGGAATGGGGTTACATAGTCGCTATGGTTCGCATACAATGCTTTCGTATAAATAAAGGATTCATACATAAAGTCTTTAATTTTGAAACGAGCTCTCGTTAAGCTCTCTAGAGGGGAAAAAATAATAATTCCAAGAAGTAAGAAGTACGTTTGGAATTATTTATGAAACAATTGTAATACGTGGTAATTATGAATATATAAAAAAAAGATTTACCTTAATTATTAATATATTTTCCGCCAATGAATAACTTTGGGATTCCATTTGTAAAACATTGAAATGTGAGGAGCTGTAAAAAACAGTACGATGTCTTGTAAGTTGGTCTAGTGGAGCGTAAAGGGCCCCGATGGCATGTGTTTGAAGGCCATAATTCGTGCCAAGCAATGAATGGAAGTTGAAGTTGAAAAGCAGTTTCCAGACACACATTGTATATTCTTGATCAAGGAAAAATTTTAAGATAATCTCACGATGTATGTGTAACTGTTGTCATCTCCATATATTTAGCCTTCAATAGTGGAGTTATAGTTCGAAAATTTGACACAAATTCGTATTTTGCCTACAAGCAGGTTAAGCTTGAAGGTGGGCTATATCGGTCAGGTTTCGGTATAATCTCCATATAAGGCGACCCCCCAGATTTTTGTTTCTCGAGAAAATTTTTAGTCTATTTGCCTGAAAATGGAATTCTAGAGGTATTTGATTTCCTCGACATCCAGACACCGGATATGATGTGTATCGGTCTATGTTTTGGTATATGCCCCTATAGAACGATCTGCCGATTTGACATTGGCATTTTTATCCGATTTATCTGAAATTGGAAGTCTAGAAGTATTCTATATAAAGGGTGATTTTTAGCTACAGTAGGTAACGGATATAAGAAAAAAAAAAGAAATTTTTTATATGCGTTTTTTCTTATAAGGATTTATTGTTTATAAGAACAAGTTTCTTTTAAACTTTATTGTGTTCAGTCACAAAGCTCAGTTTTGGCTCAATGGGTACGTAAATGAGCTGTGATTTTCGATTTTGGAGTGAAGATCAGCCAGAAGCATTAACAAAGGTAGCAATCCATCCAAAACATCACAGTTTGGTGCAATTTATAGGCTGGTGGCTTCACTCGACCATACACGTAGAGAAAAAAATATTTGGAAAAACGTGGACCGAAAACGTTCTTTTTTTGGAATTTCTTCGAAAATTTTAAACTTTTATCACCAAACAAATTCGTTTGTTACAATATATGGCCCCAGCCAGAGTTTTACCTGGATTTGCTTAAAATTTTGCACAAGAAGAACAATTAGTACTATAGTCAAGTGTGCCAAATTTTATTGAAATCAGTTCAGATATAGATATAGCTCCCATATATATCTTTCGCCCGATATGGACGGTCCCAGTAGCCAGAGTTTTACCTCAATTTGGTTGAAATTTTGCACTAGGAGTACAATTAGTAGTGTAGTCAAGTGTGCCAAATTTTATTGAAATTGGTTCAGAATTAGATATAGCTCCCATATATATCGTTCGCCCGATTTACACTCATATGACCACAGAGGCCAATTTTTTGCTCCGATTTAGTTGAAATTTTGCACAGGGAGTAGAATTAGAATTGTAGCTATGCGTGCCAAATTTGGTTGAAATCGGTTCAGATTTAGATATAGCTCCCATATTTAGCTTTCGCCCGATTTACACTCATATGACCACAGAGGCCAATTTTTTGCTCCGACTTAGTTGAAATTTTGCACAGGGAGTAGAATTAGCATTGTAGCTATGCGTGCCAAATTTGGTTGAAATCGGTTCAGATTTAGATGTAGCTCCAATATATATGTTTTTCTGAATTCGACACAAATTGTCAAAATACCAAAATTTTCCATGTAAAATCACCATTGCTTAGTCTAATTTGACTCCAATTTTCCTTAACTTCTAATACATATATATCGAGCGATAAATCATAAATAAACTTTTGCCAAGTTTGATTAAAATTGCTTCAGATTTAAATGTTTCCCATATTTTTACTAACATTGTATTCCACCCTAGTGCATTGAATCTATAGATTTTGTAGAAGTCTATCAAATTCTGTACAGATCGAGTGATATTTAAATGTATGTATTTGGGACAAACCTTTATATATAGCCCCCAACACATTTGACGGATGTGATATGGTATCGAAAATCTAGATCTACAAACTATGCTATATAAATACTTATAATGACAATTGTCTATTGATGGCAATAGCAGTTCTAGAATACTGCTAGATTTCCAATTTCAGGCAAATTGGATAAAAGCTACAGATTCTAGAGGCCCAATAAGTAAAATCGGGAGATCGGTCTATATGGGGGCTACATCAAAACATGGTAATCATAATCTCGATAATCACAATTTGCAGCACACCTCTTTATGGTTCTAGAATACCGCTAGATTTCCAATTTCAGACAAATTGGATAAAAATTACGGTTTCTATAAATCCAAGACCCTAAATCGGGCGATTGATTTATATTGCAGCTATATCAAAACCTGGACCGCTTTAGCCCATCTTCGTACTTGGCCTGCGTGCAGACAAAAGACGATTCTGTGCCAAATTTCAGGACGATAGCTCCATTATTAAAGGCTGTAGCGTGATTACAACAGACAGACAAACGGCCAGACGGACGTGCTTATATCGTCTTAGAATTTCTCCCTGATCAAAAATATATATACACTTTATATAGTCGGAAATCGATATTTCGATGTGTTACAAACGGAATGACAAACTTATTATACCCCCGTCACCATTCTATGGTGGTGAGTATAAAAAGTTAAAGATGATTTCATTAATTTTAAAGAATTTTGCAGAATTACTAAAGCCAATTTGATCTTAATCAAATTAAATTTTCTTCTTATCATTAGTGTAAAGACAAAATTTTTGGAACCGGGCATGATTTTTTTTTCAGTGTAGTACATTTGTAAGCCTTCTTAGTAATCTCTTTGATATGACACTTCTAATTAAGTTTTCTATTGAACTTTACTCCTATTTAATATTAACACTTAACAGATACCTATATGAGCCATATGATTCAAATGTACTCGTATGGTGGCCCAGCCGAAAATAACGTCATTCTTACTCGCTCGGTGTTCGAATCAATACACAACCATAAATTACAAATTGAATTACCAATATTTACGTAGTATTTACAGTTGAGTTACTCATCATAGTCAACACCACTATATCGATCAAATAATGTCTGAACATTTATTTTCACATCAAATGAAATAAGCCATAAATGAAAACATTTCATTTATTACTCAATTTTAATTATGTACTCATCTGCCTCTTCTCAAAAATATTTTTCTGTAATGTATTTTATATCTGCTTTTCAAAACCATTGGATTGGAAGCACTTCCTTTTTGTGATAATAATGAGGTCCCATCACTCGCTGCGTTTTTGTGGATACTTACCGTACATTAATGAGTACGGTATCGATTCTAAATATGACCCTCAATTTGGTCATATAGTCCTGTCTAAAACAACGCACAAACATTGTTGCGCAACACTCACACACAGGCTTACTCTAGAACACATTTATCCCTAAATAACGAAAACGAATATCCCTCGACCCTTATCACAAAAAACATGCTCATCATACAACAAGTGTCTGTATTGGATTTCCGTCTAAGGTGCGGTAGTGTTGGTGTGGTAAGAGTACGATGGTGATGTTTTTACAAAATGTCATTTACAACTCTCTAAAAATACATACACGCATGAGAGTGTGAGAGAGTGGATATGAGAGTGCATCCCAGTCGGAAAAAGCGTTGTGTTTCTGGCATTATAACGTACCTTATTTAGGAGCCAGTAGTGATGCCACACAAATGCAAACTCTATTTCAAAATAACATTGGGTGTCATTGGGCGTCAAGTACTTGCACTCTCACTTCAATTTATATTGCTTGTATAAGGCGTGATCTTATTAGGAGAAAAAATTACCTTAAATAAGGCCTTCTAAATATGTTGTCTTAGAAGGTCTTGGGAAAAAAATAAAAAAAATCTATTTTTAGATTTTTTGTTTTTGCTTTTAATGCTATTTTTCCCTATTCCTTGGTGAATGTTTTCATAGTTTTATTATAATTACAATTTATTTCTATTTTCTTACCTTTTTAAAATTTCTCCTGAAAGCGGTGTCGAACTCACGACCATTGACTTCATAAGCGCACACTCTACCCACTCGGCTAGGGTCGGCTGTGCTTTGCACAGAGCTAAAGGCTATTGTAAATGTAACACACATAAACACATTATCCTACGCATTCCATGAGAGTTGTGTTAACAGGTCTGTTATTAGAAACGACAACATAATGGATAGTCATGCTGCTCCACATGAAATTGGAAGCATTGTACTTCCAATACTCCAGTTTTTAGAAACCGAAAAATATTCACTACTCATGATTCTCTGCATTGCATAATCAGGGGCTTTCTAACGTCTAATAGCGGCATATGAAATTCGATAGCATTGTTAAATGTTGTTGATCAGTTACAATAAACAGCGATATAATGAGAACAACGTCAAATAGTCAAATTTAAAAAATATATATTTTAAACTTTATTAAATATTTATATTACTATAAATACTCGAAAATTAATTTTTATTTAAATTAATATGGAATATGGAAAAATTAAATGTAAAACTAAACGTATGGAATTCTATACCTGTGCTCCAATATAATTAAATAATATTTTAATTAGATGGAATACAAAAATTAATTAATTAATTATAAACAAAGAAACTAAAACCTTATTTTATATTTATATTTATAAAGGGTGATTTGTTAAGAGCTTGATAACTTTTTTTTAAAAAAAAACGCATAAAATTTGCAAAATCTCATCGGTTCTTTATTTGAAACGTTAGATTGGTCCATGACAGAGTCTTCTTTCGATTGTGTTACTGCATAGACGTACTACACGGAAGATCACAATTCATTCTTTTTTCAATTCTGTTTTTCTAAACTTTTGTTGGTACACGATTTTTTGTTTATAACAACAAAATTTCGCTCTCAACAAACTCTAGTGACAAAACGAGCACTCGTGCTCAAAATACGAGCACCAACAATGTAGACCCAAACATAAACATCTCCGAAACGAAACGTAAACGTGGCATAGTCACTATGGATTTACCGGCAGCCAAGCTGCACAAAAACAATTATTACGCAGTGCTAGACACTGAAAACGATTCTCAGTGTGATCTAGCGGTGTTAAAAGACTTCGAAAATCATGTGCAAGAAAATAAGCACAAAGAAAAAAATATCAACAATGCGAATTTAACAACAAGCAATGCCCACAGGGCTAACTCAACCTCCTCAAGTCAACAAATGAACAACTCCTCTCAGCAAGTGTATAACGAGAGCAATAATAACAATTCAATAATCAATGTCAAAGCAACTAAAAAAGTGCCACCCATAAATATAGTGGACATTGAAACAAAAAAATTAATAGACTTCATAGAAAATGGTTTGAAAATTAAAGAATTCAAAATAAAAGAATTCAGAAATAAAAAATCTTTATTTATGAACTCAGTGCAAGATTTTTTACGTGTTAAAACCTATTTAGAAAAAGCTAAGGCGAAATTTTTTACTTTCACACCGAAAGATATTAAAACCAAAAGTTATCTATTAAAAGGGCTTGATAACACAATATCTTTAAATGAAATAATACAAGGTCTAAATAAATATTCCTGCGATGAACTTAAGTTTATAAAAGTGAGCGAATTTCTCACAAAAAAACAAAATACAGCCATCGGCATCGAAAATAGGTTACCAGTCTACTTAGTGCAAATCACGCCAGAGAGTAGCGTAAAAAAGCTAAAAGAGATAAGTGTATTATATCACCGTGCCATTTATTGGGAACATATTAAGCGAGCCGAAATACCTCAGTGCAGAAACTGCCAGGGGTTCTTTCACAGCGCATCGAATTGTTTTTTACCTCCAAGATGTGTTAAATGCAACAATGATCATGAAAGAGGAAAATGCCCCATTAATAACGTCTCTGCAGAAGAAAGGGATAAATTATATTGTGTCCTATGCAATAAATATGGTCACCCAGCATCGTACAAAGGCTGCGAAAGATATAAGGAACTTCAGCAGAAACTTAGAGCAAAAAAAAGAGCAATTACACAAAATAAAACAAATAATGTATTATCTTTTACCAAACCAAATATTAGTTTCTCAAGTGTTCTACGTGGTAACTCCGTAAATATCGACACTAATAACACTATTAATAGTAATGACAATAACCCTATTACTAACAATTCTTTCATACAAGAATTAAAAACAATGATGTTAAGCTTAAATAATCAAATCGCTAACTTGCAGAAACAACTTCAATTACAGGCATCGCGTATAGATACAATTTTTTCCATGATTGATATATAATGACCAGCGAAATTAAAACCATATCAAAAGGTATCAAATTGATTCATATCAATGTAAATTCACTTATATTAATGAGTCGAAGATACGAACTTCAACAATTCTTGATAAAGCACAATCCAGATATAGTTTTGCTGAATGAAACAAAACTAAATTCTAGACATAAAATTCAATTTGATAACTACTGTATTGTCAGGAAGGATAGGGACAAATCAGCCCGAGGTGGTGGTACAGCGATACTAATAAAGAATGATTTAAAACACAATCGATTTTCAAATAATACGATCAACTCTTTCAAATTTCTCGAAACATCCATCATTAAAATTCCTTTGATCCCAAATAAATCTTTATACATTATCTCTGCTTATTACCCTTCGGGAAATAATGATTCAAGTTTCAAATCAGAAATTTCTTCTTTATTTCAATCACTAGGTTTACACGATCTAAACAATTATTATATTCTAGCAGGTGATCTTAACTGCAAACATTCGGATTGGGGAAATACAAATAATAATGGTAAAGGAAGAATAATGAAGGAATGGTTAGCCGATAATGAAATAAATTTTCGATGCGCCTTTTATGCCTCTTCATTTCCCTCTTATCCAAGATGTGAATCATATTTAGATGTGTGTATCTCGGATTGCAGATTAGATATACGTAAGGAAAATAATACTTTAAACTGTCTTCCGACTCTAGAATACGATAGTGATCACAATGCTATTGAGATTCAAGCTTGTTTGGGAAGTGACCAACAACTATTTAATTTCATTCGGAATGTTCATATTGATAAATACAATTTTAAGCTAACCAATTGGAATCGATTCCGTAAAAATCTTGAGAAAATCGCTGACAGATCTTGCAAAATTCCAAATGACCGAAATCTTTCTAATGTGGAAATAGACTCACATATACTAAGATTAAATGATATTATTAATAAAGCGATTTCTTCAGTTACACCTGTGCATAAAAATAGCACCATCTTGAATAAATTAAGCACTACTGTCATAAAAAAGCTTCATAAGGAGAAAAGTAAAATTTTAACAATCATTAAAAGGCACAACAGGCTTGAAAATTCGCTATCAGGACAATCATTAACTATTCTCAAAGCTAATCTTAAACTAATAAAAAAACTCATAGAAGATAACATAACTATTGCTTTAAATAAAAACATGCAAGATGCATTAACTAACATCGACCCCAAGAACCCCAGTAAAATGTTCCAAGAAATTAATAAACGTTTTAGACGCTTCCAACCGCTTAATTTGCAATATTTAAAAATCCCTATTCAATCTAGACAATTACTTATTAATGCGGGCATAAATAATGAGAATGTAGAAGTAGATAACTCAGGACATTTTATTGTTAGAGATCCGGAAGACATGTTAGATGTTGTAGGCTCATTCTTTGAGGAGATTCATTCTTATCGACCTATAAACAATGATAACGCTCTACAAGTACAGGTCAATGAGTTCTATGAAAGATTTTTGGTAATTAAAAGCAATTTTGAGAGAAATAGATACAGAATAACAAACTTCAGCTCAGAATATAGAGCAAACTCTTTAGATGAGTCTCAAACTAAGCATTATTTTCTAACTAAAAACGATACTATTTATATCTTCCGTAGCCTAAGGCCGAAATTGTCAACGGGCAATGATGGAATCCCAAACATTGTTTTAAAAAATTTACCTGAGGTAATAATTTTAGATTATTGTACATTGTTCAATAATATGTTAAACAATTCTTATTTTCCTGTTGAATGGAAAAAATCCAAAGTGATTATTTTACCAAAGAAAAACAAAGACTCTTGTTATCCAAAAAATTTACGCCCCATAAGTTTATTACCCAATATTAGCAAAGCTTACGAAATGTGCATAAATAACAACTTGGACAAATTTTGTAAGGAAA
This sequence comes from Haematobia irritans, assembly GCF_050003625.1. Classification (NCBI taxonomy): domain Eukaryota; kingdom Metazoa; phylum Arthropoda; class Insecta; order Diptera; family Muscidae; genus Haematobia; species Haematobia irritans. Next base: position 103,006,878 of record NC_134401.1, on the reverse strand, counting down.
AGAATTTACTTAGTGAAAGACAGTTTGGGTTTCGATACAAACATTCTACAATCAATGCAATACATCTATTAGTTTCAGATATAAATTGGAACTGGAACCAGCAACGCTATACAGGAGCGTGCTTCATTGATATGGAAAAGGCGTTTGATACTGTTTGGATTCCTGGCTTAATTTTCAAACTGATGACTTATGATTTTCCTATTCATTTTATTGTACTCATACACAATATGATCAGTGATAAATTTTTCAGAATTCATAATCGGGAGTTATGCGGTAAAAGAACTTTTAAAATGTTTAATGGTCTTCAACAAGGAACGGTTAATTCACCGATCTTATTCAATATATTTTTATCCGATATAATCAAGAAAATTCAGAATAGCATCTCTTATGCTGACGACATTGTAATATATTACGCTGACAATTCAGTGGAAGGGATTAACGATGGGCTTCAAAGCTTATTTGATCAAGTTGAAAAATATACTATAGATTGGAACATGAAAATAAACACGGACAAGTGCGAGACAATATTATTCAGACCGCCTGTTAATAAATGTAATTATAACATAAGGAAAAACTGGAAACTTTTTGGGATCAAATCTAATAGATATGACTCCACTATCCCGAAAAGTGAGATAGTAAAATATTTGGGTATACATCTAGATAAATTCCTATATTACAATGATCACATAATAGAGTCGCTTCTAAAGGCTAGAAATGCATTTTTCAAATACAAATTCCTATTTTACTCGAAAATAGTAGACACTAGAGTAAAAATAATTATGTATCAATCTCTCATCAGACCGATTATAACATATGGCTGTGCGATATGGTTTAATATTTCGCCATCATACATGGAAAAAATACGTATCTTTGAAAGAAAATGTCTTAGGGCATGTACATCCCTATTTAGATCATCCCATAGTAATTATACTTATTATGTATCAAACAAAAAACTTTATGATAAGGCTAATATTGTGAGAATAGACAATTTTATACTTCATCTAATTAGAAACAACATCGCCAGATGTACACAATGTTACGAAAATAATTTAATATTAGCTCCATTCTATGTAAATGAGGACTATCTATCACAATCGATACAAAAGGGATACGTCCCCCCAGAATCATTCATTTTTCTAGATAAATTAAACGTATTTCAAAATGTAAACGGAGTCCCTATATTTTATCATAACTACAGACGGGCAAACATAAAAGCAATCAACTGCGAAAATACTCATATTGATCTTAGATACGAGACTAGCATATCAGTTAAAGATATTAGCGCAACGCAAAAACCAAAACCGAAAAAATTTTGGTGGTTACATATATAGCTGCATATTTACTTTCTCTTTTATTTTCTAGACCTATCTTTTTTTATTTAATACCCATCCAAAAGTGATGTTTTTTGTATATATTTTTCATTACAAATGTATATATTATTATTTCCTAAATAATTTAAAAATTGTAATCTTAAAAAAAAAAAAAAGAACTAGTTATAACATAATTATTATACTAGAGTGCCCTTGTATGGGACGTTGTATATATCTGCTACACAAAATATTGTTAACTTTTGTTTATTTAAGTTTATTCAAATTTATATTTTGAAAATAAATGAACACTTAAAAAAAAAAAAAAAAAAAAAATTGGTCCATGACATTTACTTTTTGAAGATAATTTCATTTAAATGTTGACCGCGGCTGCGTCTTAGGTGGTCCATTCGGAAAGTCCAATTTTGGGCAACTTTTTCGAGCATTTCGGCCGGAATAGCCCGAATTTCTTCGGAAATGTTGTCTTCCAAAGCTGGAATAGTTGCTGGCTTATTTCTGTAGACTTTAGACTTGACGTAGCCCCACAAAAAATAGTCTAAAGGCGTCAAATCGCATGGTCTTGGTGGCCAACTTACCGGTCCATTTCTTGAGATGAATTGTTCTCCGAAGTTTTCCCTCAAAATGGCCATAGAATCGCGAGCTGTGTGGCATGTAGCGCCATCTTGTTGAAACCACATGTCAACCAAGTTCAGTTCTTCCATTTTTGGCAACAAAAAGTTTGTTAGCATCGAACGATAGCGATCGCCATTCACCGTAACGTTGCGTCCAACAGCATCTTTGAAAAAATACGGTCCAATGATTCCACCAGCGTACAAACCACACCAAACAGTGCATTTTTCGGGATGCATGGGCAGTTCTTGAACGGCTTCTGGTTGCTCTTCACTCCAAATGCGGCAATTTTGCTTATTTACGTAGCCATTCAACCAGAAATGAGCCTCATCGCTGAACAAAATTTGTCGATAAAAAAGCGGATTTTCTGCCAACTTTTCTAGGGCCCATTCACTGAAAATTCGACGTTGTGGCAGATCGTTCGTCTATTCATGATGAAATGTCAAAGCATACTGAGCATCTTTCTCTTTGACACCATGTCTGAAATCCCACGTGATCTGTCAAATACTAATGCATGAAAATCCTAACCTCAAAAGAATCACCCTTTATTTATATTTATATTTATATTTACATTTATATTTATATTTATATTTATATTTATATTTATATTTATATTTATATTTATATTTATATTTATATTTATATTTATATTTATATTTATATTTATATTTATATTTATATTTATATTTATATTTATATTTATATTTATATTTATATTTATATTTATATTTATATTTATATTTATATTTATATTTATATTTATATTTATATTTATATTTATATTTATATTTATATTTGTAATTATTTTTATATAAATTAATGTATATTTAAATTGCTAATTATTTTTTATTTTTAAACATTTTTCTTTGTAAATCTTAGTTTTCTCTCTCTTAAATGCTTTTTTCAATTGCATTTTATATGCATCAAAAGTGACTACTTCTTCTTCAAGTGCTTTGAAGAATATTTGGTTGATATTACACTGAAAAAACAGTGAACCCACCAGGAACAAAACTTTTGATTAATTTTAGAAAATTTTGAATAGTTTTAGAAATTTTTAACTAAACAGTATTACAAGCGCTGGCATCACGCCGATATCACAAAAATAAGTAAATATTTTTCGACAAATTCAAGAAAATTTATTAGACATAAATAATTTTTTTCACTTTTTAAAGAAAATTTTGCAGTTTGAAGGAAAAAATTGGAGTTCAAAATTGCAAGAATGTCTTTAGTGACATACGAAGTTCATGATGGACGCTGTTGTAGTAAAATTTACAAATTTAAAGAAATAATGAACTATTTTGTGAGAAGTACGAATTTAGTAAAACTTTTTACTTCATTTGTGTATAATTTTTCCCGTCTTTTAGTTCATTTAACTAACGTACGCAAAAAAATATTAGAGTAAATGAAACTTTCTCCAAATATAATAATTTCATGAACTAAAATATAGTTAAATTGGCTTTAGTGAAATAGTGAGTTCACTTTTTTTTGAGTGTATTGTAAGTTTTAAAGGATTCTTTATTTTGAAACCCGTCATAGTTAAAGGCTTTTATAATATATGTAGTTAAAGGCTATTATAATATTATGTTTAATAAATGTTCTTGAATTTGTCGAAAAATATTCACTTAGTTTTGAGATATCGACATGATGTCAGCGTTTGTAATACTCTTTAGTTAATTTTTCTATAAATAATAAGTGTGTTCACGTTTTTTCTGTGACATTTGTCCTGTAGTGATACTTTCATAGAAAACGATGCCTCTTATTGCTTAAGACTTAAGTAAATATGTAATTTTGACTTCATCCAATGTAAACTATAATTTCAAAAAAATTTTTAACAGAAATAAGAAGTGTGTTTCGTTTTTAAATGAAATGATTTCAATAAAAAACAAGCCTTCTCGTGTAAGTTGAAATGTCATTAGTAGTCGCTCCGATGTGTGGCTTAAAACAGACATTATAATAGGCTTGATTTGAGAAGCGAGTTGGCAATGTCTATTGAATCTTTTCGCCTTTAGCAAATTTTAAAAAACATAGATGTTAAAGCACGTTATCATGTAAGTTGTGTTGGAAGTTTCATTGACGCTATTATAATGTGTATTTTCAGCTCTTATAAATGCAGGGCCCACGAATTATCCGACTGGGATGTTTGTTGGTTGGTGTTTGCATTGGTGTTGTCTACAGAGGACATCCATGTGTAAACTTACACGTACATGTGTTAGCTCTACATGTGTTAGCTCTCTGCCCATCAAAATTTGGGAGCGTTTGCAGGCTCTAATAGACAAAAGTTAATGTGTCAATAATTCCATTGTGTTTATGTTGTATCTCCCACTATGTCGCCCGCTCCATCTGCCCTTTTCGACAAATTGGTAGTTGGGTGTGTTTAACAATGATAATGGTAGTTTGTCCCAATTTTTTTGTGTTTGGCTATTTTCTCTTTTTTTAATTTTTCCCAATTTATTGTCTGTTATCCAATATTGCTTGCATTACTTCGATTTGTTTCTATTTTTTTTTTTATTGTTGCCTTCATTTTATTTATTGTTTTAAATTTATTTTCTTTTATTTTAAATTGAATAAAATGTTAATATTAGTGTACACTTTAAACACAATAAAACCAGCAGGAGACTATAGCTAATTTAACCTTAGTTAAGTTCTTATAAATTTGTATGCTTTAGTTCAAATTTCTTCAATATGAGAAATTTTCCTTCACTTTAATATTTTTGTGTACGTTAGTTAAATAAACTGAAGAAAAACTGAAAATAGAGGAAAAAACAAATATATACAGCAGTAAGTTCGGACTGACCGAATCTTAAATACCCACCACCATGAATTAAATATAATAGTTTCCATTGAAAACTCTTCGTTGTAGCGGGTTGATAATATAGAGAATTTTTGATGACAGATATTCTCCTAAGCAGTCCAGTTCAAGCAGTACACTTCCCGAAGATATATTTAAAGATTCTACCCATGAAGACTAGATCAGATTCTGGATTTATAATAACCATTTTTGTTTGAGTTTTAGATGAATCACAAACATCTCGTGTATGTGTGCAAGAACTGATGAACTAACGTCTTGATCAAAAATCTGTAGATTTTTACTCCCATTATTCAAATGATTAGAAGAAATAAAATTTGGAAAGTTTGCTTTCAGTTTCATGCAATTTTCATGATTAGTGCGCCTTCTGTATCCTCAAGAAGTGACATCGACCTATATGGAGGCCTTACCAAATTGACCGATAAAAACTAAAATTGTTAAAATTTCAGGGAAATGTGATAACAAATACGGCTTATATAAGCCCAAGAAGTTAAATCGGGAGATTCGTCTAAATGGGTGCTATGACAAAAACATGCACCGATACACACCAAATTCACCACATCTAATTGTGGTTCTGAAAAACCAACAGAATCTAGACCCCAAATTAGAGGGCGAGTTTATAAGGGGGATGTAAAATACCTCTAGATTTCAAATTTGAGGTAAATCGGATTGATAGTACGGTTTCTAGAAGGCCAAGAAGTAAAATCGCATTTTCGCCACACCTATTTGTGGTCCTAAAACATCTATAGATTTAAAATTTCAGGCAAATGGGATAGAAAATACAGTGTTTAGAAGCCCAAGAAGTAAAATCGGGATATCGGTCTATATGAGGGCTATACCAAAAGTTGGATCGATAAGCATCATTTTCGACACACCTATTTGCGGTCCTAAAATACATCTAGATTTCCAATTTCAGACAAATCGGATAAAAACTACGGTTTCTAGAAGCCCAGGAAGTAAAATCGGGAGATAGGTCTATATGGGGGCCATACCAAAGCATAGACCGATGCGCCCCACTTTCGCCACACCTATTTGCGGTCCTAAAATACATCTAGATTTCCAATTTCAGACAAATCGGATAAAAACTAAGGTTTCTAGAAGCCCAGGAAGTAAAATCGGGAGATCGGTCTATATGGACTGATGCCCACCATTTTCGAAACACTTATTTGTGGTCCTAAAATACCTATACATTTCCAGTTTCAGGCAAATCGAATAAAATCTACGGTTTCTAGAAGCCCAAGACCCCAAATCGGGGGATCGGTATATATGGAAACTATATCAAAACCTGGACCGATATAGCCCATCTTCGAACTTGGCCTGCGTGCAGACAGAAGACGAATCTGTGCCAAATTTCAGGATGATAGCGCCATTATTGAAGACTGTAGCGTGACAACAACAGACAGACGGCCATGGCCATATGAGGGCTATATATAATTATGGACCGATATGGACCACGGTTCCCACTCAATCCAAAAATAATCTAATAATCCAAAATATGGACAAAATTTTACCAAAAAACTAACTACAAATAAGTATATACGGCCGTAAGTTCGGCCAGGCCGAATCTTATGCGCACACCTCTACCCTCCACAATGGATTGCGTAGAAACTTCTACTAAAGACGGTTATTCACAATCGAATTACTTGGGTTGTGGTAATACTTACCGATGGCAAGGTATCTTAAAACTTCTTAACATCGTCTTCTAAGTTGTAAGTTAGTCCAAACGTGGTATATATTAGACAAAGAAGGTATATATAGGTGAGTCTACAAATAACTACGAACCGATAAAGGCTTTTGCTCGGAATTGAAATATGGCTGTCGCTTTATATGGGGGCTATATGCAATTATGAAGTTTTGTGTGTTTGGGGAACGGTTTATCTGAGGGCTTTATATAACTACAGACCTATATGGACCTAGTTAAGCATGGTTGTCAACGGTCATATACTACCAGAATGTACCAAATTTGAACCGGATCGGATGAATTTTGCTCCTCCAAGAGGCTCCAAAACAAAATCTGGGGATCGGTTTGTATGGGGGATATATATATTTATGGACAGATATGGACAAACTTTTGCATGGTTGTTAGTGTCCATATAGTTACACAAAACACAAAATTTCAACTGAATCGGATGAAATTTGCTCCTCCAAGTGGCTTCAAAACCAAATCTGGGGATCGGTTTATATGGGGGCTATATATGATTATCGACCGATATGGACAAATTTGGGCATGGTTGTTAAAGACCATATACTAACACCACGTACCAAATTTCAACCGGCTCGGACGAAATTTCCTTCTCCAAACGGGTCTGGAGGACAAATCGGGGGACCGTTTTATATTGGGGCTATATATAATTATGAACCGATACTGACCAATTTTTGTTATTAAAGACTATATATTTACACCACGTACCAAATTTCAACCGGATCGGATGAATTTTTGCTCCTCCAAGAGACTCCGGAGGTCAAAATTGGGGATCGGTTTATATGGGGGCTATATATAATTATGGACCGATATGGACCTGATGATAGCCTGATCAGCCTGATCTGATGATATTTAATTCTCTTAGAGGATCCGCAAGCCAAATAGGGGGATCGGTTTATACTCGTATGGGGGCTATATATAATTATGGGCCGATAGGACCAATTTTTGCAGGGTTGTTAGAGACCATACACCAACACCATGTACCAATTTTCAGCCAGATCGGATGAAATATTCATCTCTTAGAGGCTCCGCAAGCCAAAATCTGGGGGTCCGTTTATATGGGGGCTATATGTAAAAGGGGACCGATGTGGTCCATTTGCAATACCATCCGACCTACATCAATAACAACTACTTGTGCCAAGTTTCAAGTCGATAGCTTGTTTCGTTCGGAAGTTAGCGTGATTTCAACAGACGGACGGACGGACGGACGGACATGCTTAGATCAACTCAGACTTTCACCACAGCCCAAAATATATATACTTTATGAGGTCTTAGAGCAATATTTCGATGTGTTACAAACGGAAGGACAAGGTTAATATACCCCCATCCTATGGTGGTGGGTATAAAAAACTTATTTTTGAAAATTTTATTTATATCGAAAATTTTGTCAAATTTTAATTTTTATAGAAAATGTTGTCAAAATTTTATTTCTATAGAAATTTTTGTCAAAATTTTATTTCTGTAGAAAAATTTGTCAACATTTTATTTCTATAGAAAAAGTTGTCAAAATTTTTGTTCTATAGAAAATTTTGCTAAAATTTTATTTCTACAGAAAATTTTGTCAAAATTGTATTTCTATAGAAAAATTTTTCAACATTTTATTTCTATAGAAAATGTTGTCAAAATTTTATTTTTATAGAATATGTTTAAAATTTTATTTCTATAGAAAATGTTGTCAAATTTTATTCCTATATGGAATTTTGTCAAAATTTTATTTCTTTACAGCCTGGAGTCTCTTTGGCATTGAGTGCACTAGGCTTATAGTCAAATCTACAGGAATTGAGCTCCATATATTCATAAGGGCTTTTTTATAACACATCGAAATATCCATTTCCGACTATATAAAGTATATATATTCTTGATCAGGGAGAAATTCTAAGACGATATAAGCATGTCCGTCTATCTGTCTGTCACGCTACAGCCTTCAATAATGGCGCTATCGTTCTGAAATTTGGCACAGATTCGTTTTTTGTTTGCAGGCAGGTCAAGTTCGAAGATGGGCTATATCGGTCCAAGTTTTAATATAGTCCCCATATAAACCGATTTCCCGATTTGGGGTCTTGGGCTTATAAAAACCGTAGTTTTTATCCAATTTGCCTGAAACTAAAAATCTAGAAGTAATTGAGGACCATAAAAAGGTTGCCGAAAATGGTGCCCATCGGTCCATGTTTTGGTATAGCCCCCATATAGACCGATCTCCCGATTTTGCTTCTTGGGCGTCTAGAAACTGTATTTTTCTGAAATTGAAAATCTAGAGTTATTTTAGGACCATAAGGAGGTGTGTCGAAAATGGTCCGTATCGGTCCATGGTTTGGTATAGCCCCCATATAGACCGATCTCCCGATTTTGCTTCTTAGGCGTTTAAAAACTGTATTTATTATCCGCTTTGCCTGAAATTGGAAATCTAGAGGTATTTTGGGACCCCAAATATGTGTGCCGAAATTGAGGTGTATCGGTCCATTTTTTGGTATAACCCACATATAGACTGATCTCTTGATTTTACTTCTTGGGCGTCTAGAGACTATATTTTCTATCCGATTAGCTTGAAATTTAAAATCTAGAGGTATTTTAAGATCACAAATAGGTGTGTCGCAAATGGTGCCTATTAGTCCATATTTTGGTATGGCCCCCATATAGACCGATCTACGGACTTTGTTTATTGGGCTTCTAGAATCCGTAGTTTTTATCCAATTTGCGGAAATAAAAAATATAGACGTATCTTAGGACCATAAAGAGGTGTGTCGAAAATGGTCCGTATCGGTCCATGTTTTGATATAGCCCCTATATAGACTAATCTCCCGTTTTTACTTCTTGGGCTTCTAGAGTTCGTAGTTTTCACCCAATTTGTCTGAAAGCGGAATTCTGGAGGTATTTGAGGAACATTAAGTGGTGGTGAGTATTGGTCCATGTTTTGGTATAGCCCCCATATAGACCTAACTCCCGAATTTATTTCTAGGACTTCTGGAATCTGGCTGACCACAAATAGGTCAACCGAATATGGTGTGTGTCGACCCATGTTTTAGTATAGCCTCCACATAGACCGATCTCAAGATTTATCTCCTTGGCCTAGAAACCGTAGTTTTTATCCGATTTGCACAAAAATTTAAATATACTGGAATTTTAGACCCTCAAAAATCTGTGTCGCATTTATTTTTACCGGTCCATTTGTCAAGGCATGCATATAGACCGATTTAACTTCTTGAGGGTACACCCAAAGAAAAAATATTTTCCTCCGGAATGAAATTTTAGACAAACGAAATTTCGTTTAGAGCACACTAATCCGAATTTTTGATAAGCGATTCAACGATTGTCTCTAAAATTTATGTCAAAAGAAAACTTTGCTTGTCTAAAATTTCGTTCCTCAGAAAAGAAAGCACTCCTTTCAGGGTATAACAGGCGCACTGATCTTGAAAATTGCTTGAAACTAAAAGTAAAATTTCTAGATTTTACTCATCGTATTCATTTAAATAATGGCGGAAAAAAATCTACAGATTTATGATTTCAAATCAAGGCGTTATTTCATCATATGCACGATATGTCTATGATTTCTCAAAAACTCAAACAAAATTGGTTCTCATAAATCCACAATCTGATCTGGTCTTCATAGGTAGAATTTTTAATTTTTTTCTTCGGGAAGCGTACTGGTTTAACTGATTTGCTTGGGAGAAGATTTGTCATCAAACCCCCCAAAATGCTATATACTATCAAGTAACCCGCTGCGACGAAGAGTTTTCAAAGTAAACTATTATATTTGATTCATGGTGGTGGATATTTAAGATTCAGCCCGGCCGAACTTACTGCTGTATATACATGTTGAGAGTTTCTTTGCTATAAAAGTAGTGAAAATATTATTTTTGGATCCGGAACATGTGCAAAATTGGCGCAGAAGCGATGAATTTAACAGGGGGTTGTCATAGGACGGATGTCCTCCATTCCAACAGCCGTTGGAATGAATTTGCATCACTTCCTTGTGCGTGATCCGAATTCAGTGTGTTTGCGTGAGATACGCAAAATCTAAGAATCCAAAATTTTAATTCCCATATTTACTCGATAAATCCCCTGATTGTCGACTGTAGAAAAGTTTAACATCGCTTTAACATTTTTATCGCGGAATTTATCTAAACTTGTAACTTGCTCGTACACGCTTCGGCTAACTAACTTGAATTATATGTGGCCTCTTTTAATTCTACCATCATACTGGTAAGATATCATACTGGTCCACCATTGAAATAAAGTACCATACTTGAAGAAATCCCTAATTCGTTTTGTTTTCTTCCATTGGTTTTATATCCCTCACCCCGCTTTCTGTTATCAACTGATGAACAAAATTGCCTTGGAGTGCTTTTGCCATTTCATCTCCCTGGAGGTTCGCTGACCATCCACTCTTACTTGAGTTTCCCTGAGATATCCACAGTTTCACAGTGTTTTGGATGTGAATTAAAATAGTCTCTGATAGTTTCCAAAACAAATATTTTTTATAATTTTTATGATATTTAATGCTTCTCTGAAACATTTGACCTTAAATAATTTCATAAATTTGCAATTTTTCTACAATGAAATGAAAAGCATTTTTTCCGACAACATTTAAAAAATGTGTGCTATTTTATTAATTCACACAGTTTTTAAAGTATTTGAAATAAAACAATTATATACGGCCGTAAGTTCGGCCAGGCCGAAGCTTATGTACCCTCCACCATGGATTGCGTAGAAACTTCTACTGAAGACTGTCATCCACAATCGAATTACTTGGGTTGCGGTAACACTTGCCGATGGCAAGGTATCTTAAAACTTCCTAACACCGTAATATATACCACGTAGTCCATACGTGGTATATATCAAACTAAAAAAGCCCAATTAAATACGTACATAATTAAGTTTAAAGTTTCTATAGAAATAAAATTTTGACAAAATAAAATATTAACAACATTTTCTATAGAAGTAAAATTTGGAAAACATTTTGACAACATTTTCTATGGAAATAAAATTTTGACAAATTTTTCTATAGAAATAACATTTTGACAATGTTTTCTATAAAAATAAAATTTTGGTATATTATTTTTGGCTCGAGTGGCAACCATGATTATGAACCGGTATGGACCAATTTTTGTGTGATTGGAGATCGGCTATATATAACTATAGACCGATATGGACCAATTATGGCATGGTTATAAGCGGCCTTATACTAACACCACGTTGCAAATTTCTACCGGATCGGATAAATTTAGCTCCTCCAAGAGGCTCCGGAGGACAAATCTGGGTATCGATTTATATGGGGGCTATATACAATTATGGACCAATTCTTGCACGGTTGTTAATGGGTGATACGGTCAAAATTTGGTCAAGGGAAAACGCGTGTACATCGGTGAAATCGTTTATTTAAAAAATCAAATTAAATTTCTTTTTCAAGTTCAATTAGTATAAAATTCAGGAAAAATATTCCGTTTTTTTTGGTCTTCTTTAGGTTCCGCTTGACAATAGCCCAGTATTTCTCATTTGGGCGGAGCTCTGGCGCGTTGAGAGGGTTCTTGTCCTTGGGAAAAACCTGCACGTTCTTGGCGGCGTACCACTCCATGGCCTTTTTACCGTAATGGCAAGATGCCAAATCCGGCCAAAACAGTACGGAACAACCGTGTTTCTTCAGAAAAGGCAGCAGACGTTTATTCAAACACTCTTTTACGTAAATTTCTTGGTTGACAGTCCCGGAAGCTATGAAATTGCTGATTTTCAATCCACAGGTACAGATGGCTTGCCAAACCAGATATTTCTTTTCGAACTTTGACAGTTTTAAGTGCTTGAAAATATCTGCTACCTTTCCCCTTCCTTTTGCCGTATAGAACTCCTGTCCCGGAAGCTGCTTGTAGTCGGTTTTGACGTAGGTTTCGTCGTCCATTACCACGCAGTCAAACTTCGTCAGCATCGTCGTGTACAGCCTCCGGGACCGCGCTTTGGTCGTCGTATTATGTTTATCATCGCGATTTGGAGTCACTACCTTCTTGTAAGTCGATAGTCCGGCTCGTTTTTTGGCTCGATGCACGGTTGTAGACGATACACCCAGCTTATTTGCGGCATCTCGGAGAGAGGGGTTAGGGTTTCGCTTGAAACTACCGGCAACTCACTTTGTCGTCTCAGCGGCTTCCGGTTTTCGATTTCTCCCCGATCCAGATTTCCTGGCTGTCGACAAACGTTCCCCAAACACTTTAATTACATTTGTAACGGTTGATTTGGCAACTTTTACCGATTTTGCCAGCTTTGCGTGCGAGCAGCTCGGATTTTCGCGATGCGCGAGCAAAATTTTGATACGCTGCTCTTCTAGCTTGGACGGCATTTAGACAACTGAAGAGTGCATTCCAAAATCAAAATAGGAGCAACATTCTACACACACACACCTTCAAAATGAGGGATGTTCAGGGTTTTTAAATGCAAAATTGAAAGAAATACGTCAAGTTTATATTGACCAAATTTTGTCCGTATCACCCTTTAGAGACCATATACTAACACCATGTACCAAATTTCAACCGGATCGGATGAATTTTGCTCCTCTAAGAGGCTCCGGAGGTCAAATCTGGGGATCGGCATATATGGGGGCTATATATAAATATGGACCGATATGGACCACTTTTGGCATGGTTGTTAGAGACAATATACTAACACCACGTACCAAATTTCAATCGGATCGGATGACTTTTGCTCTTCTAAGAGGCTCCGGAGGTCAAATCTGGGGATCGGTTTATATGGGGGCTATATGTAATTATGGACCGATATGTACCACTTCTTGCGTGTTTGTTAGAGACCACATACCAATACCACGTACCAAATTTCAATCGGATCGGATGACTTTTGCTCCTCTAAGAGGCTCCGGAGGTCAAATCTGGGGATCGGTTTATATGGGGGCTATATATAATTATGGCCGATGTGGACCACTTTTTGCATGGTCATTAGAGAACATATACCAACACCATGTACCAAATTTCAGCCGGATCGGATGAAATTTGGTTCTCCTAGAGGCTCCGGAGGTAAAATCTGGGGATCGGTTAATATGGGGGCTATATATAATTATGGACCGATGTGGACCAATTTTTGCGTAGTCATTAGAGAACATTTACCAACACCATGTACCAAATTTCAGCCGGATTGTATGAAATTAGGTTCTCTTAGAGGCTCCGCAAGCCAAATCTGGGGATCGGCTTATATGGGGGCTATATGTAATTATGGACCGATATGGACCACTTCTTGCGTGTTTGTTAGAGACCACATACTAACACCACGTACCAAATTTCAACCGGATCGGATGAATTTTGCTCCTCCAAGAGGCTCCGGAGGTCAAATCTGGAGATCGGTTTATATGGGGGCTATATATAATTATGAACCGATGTGGACCAATTTTTTCATGGTCATTAGTGAACATTTACCAACACCCTGTACCAAATTTCAGCCGGATCGTATGAAATTTGGTTCTCTTAGAGGCTCCGCAAGCCAAATCGGGGGATCGTTTATATGGGGGTTATATATAAATATGGACCGATATGGACCAATTTTTGCATGGTTGTTAGAGACCATATACACCATGTACCAAATTTCAGCCGGATCGGATGAAATTTGCTTCTCTTAGAGCAATCGCAAGCCAAATTTGGGGGTCCGTTTATATGGGGGCTATACGTAAAAGTGGACCGATATGGACCAATTTGTGCATGGTTGTTAGAGACCATATACTAACACCATGTACCAAATTTAAGCCGGATCGGATGGGACGAATTTTTGGGGACATTCCACCTATCCAACTCCATCTTCCAGACTCAGTTTCGGATTTGACCAAAATATTCTTCAGAATAGTTAAATAATCTACTTTTTCATATTTCCTTCAATAAAAAAGAGCTTTCTAACGCCATTTGCACCCCATACCTTCACATTCCCATTTCCGTGTTTAACAGTAGAATCAACCATAAAAAGTAAATAAATTAAATTTGGACTCATCAGTAAACATAGTAACTGTGTCTCAAAATGCAATATTTCGATATAGATAATAATTATATATTTCATCGTAGCTTTTAATTATTATATTCATTTATTTAATTTTAATGAATGCAAAACTTTTTTTCGTACTGTACTCAATTTCACCTCATATAACTTGAAAATTCTGTGTGGTTATGACCTAGACCTTTTTTTATTTCTTATTTTGAAGCAAAAATAAAATCCTGTGGTGTTGAATCCTTCTGCAGTAATGTGAATTGTTATGCGACAAATTTGATCAAAAGAAATTCCATGGATTGCAATGTTCTTCACAACTACGAGTACCACAACAAATGTATGAACGTAGATTTGTTAAATATTTTAAATTTCAAATTTGGCAAACGAACGAGTCCTATTAAAGTTAACTGCAAAATCATTCAGTATCACTTTTGACAAAATAATTTGCACACAAACGAGGACAAAATGCAAATAAATGTGGTTCGACAAAACTCCTAAAACAAGAGAATATGAAGCATTTACCACAATATCTATAATTGTGCTATGACATCAATTTCACTTGGAACAAGAAAAATTAGGAATCACAGAGAAGCAATAAATTGTATCAAGGTAAAACAACCCATGAACGCAAAAAATAAGAGAGAAGTAAAATCAGATGGTGATAGTGTTGCCAAGTGTTTTTTAATCTTTCCCCTAAATACTTATAAAAAAGCCTAAAGAATTCTAGACTTCACAATTTAAATAGGCACAAAATCATTTTAAATATTTTGTGAGAAAAATCCTATTTTAATACACTTCAAAAATTGAATTTAACAAACAAATAAAATTCTAAGACGATATAACGGTATTCGTCAGTCTATCTGTTGTAATCATCTGCAGTTTTCAATAATGGAACTACCGTTGCGAATTTTTGCATAGATGTTTTGTCTGCACGCAGGTCATGTTCGGTTATGGGTTAAACGGACCTAGTTTTAATATAGGTCCACAAGTAGGTATGTCAGATAGGACTACACTCATGGAATTTCGGCCGAAATGCAATTGATTTTACACTCCAGTTTACTTGGATTCAAAGATTTTGACCTTCCCTTAAGAATTTTGGTATTGATTCCGAGCCAAAGATGCTGCTTCTTTAAAATAAAGAATTTTTTTTGCGACCTATCTGGCTTTAAATCTAGGACCAACAAAATTAAAATTAAGATACAGATCTCATTTACCAAATTTTCATTCTCTTTTCAAGGTTTTTTACTGAAGGTACACGCAAAAAAATAATTCTTTCCTCCCAAACGAAATTTTAGACAAACAAAGTTCGTTTCTCATTTGCTTTTCGCTGTAAGGAAGTGTATTTGGAAGAAAAGTATATACTTTTTGTGATAAACGTTTATTCTTTTCCAGGATGTAAAAACAATTTCATAAAGACTAGCTCAAAAAAAAACATTATTTTCTTGCTAATTGCATTGTCCCTCACATCTTTCTCACATCCACGAGGATTTTTAGTTCTTAACACCTTTTCCTGTAATACCAACAATGTAGAAGAAATTATACGATTTTATAAATTTTTAAAATTTTTTTTACCTTTCGCCTGGACGGAGAATCGAACCGCGGACCATGCACATTGTAAGCCAACACACTAACCACTGAGCTATGTACCTGTTATGGTCATCAATAGATAAATATCCATATAAGTTATATTTATATAGCATAGCTTGCGGCGCCCACGAACCGAATAAACAAAGTTTATTTAACAGAAACAAACATTTAGTTTGGCACCGTGGAGCAGTGGTAGCTACGTCCGACTCTCATGCCAAGGGTCGTGGGTTCGATCCCTGCTTCGGCCAAAGTTTTTTTTTTTTGCTTTTGTTTTTTTTTTTTACATATATTCCAGATATATTCGGAAGATTCCGAAAAAATGTTCAACATTACATTGTACTATATTAAATTTTGAACTGTAAAATGTGTCTTATTAAAGACCTAAAGTCAGAAAAGAACAGTGTTTGATATAAACGAAATGGACTGTGTTGTTATTTCAAAAATAACTTTTTTTATTGAAAAAATAAAAATTTTGAAACAAACGAATTTTTTTGGTGATAAAAGTTTAAAATTTTCGAAGCAATTCAAAAAACTCTAACAAAAGAAAAACGTTTTCGGTACACATTTTCCAAACGTTTTTTTTCTTTGCGTGTACTCACGTACAAACAAATACCAGTTTAAAGATCCAAATTATAACGAATATTTCAAGATACAAAATGTTTTCTTAATTCCAAAATAACTTTAAACTAAATCTTAAACTAAATCTTCAAAATAAGTCTTAACCTATATTTGAAGCGTTTTTACCTTAAATCTGAAGTTTCAATATTTCAGTTAATTTAGGGACAAACTATTTAAATCAAAAATGTGTTTCTTTAGAAAAATAGAATTAGACAGTCAACAAACTTAAAGACGATTTCATTTTTATCAGTATTTTTTGAAAATTTTGTCAAAATTTTATTTCCAATTATAAATTATTTTTCGAGCTTTATGGACAGATATAGATTAAGGAACAGGGTTAATAGAGCCATTGAAAAGAAAACGCCAGATACCAATCTATACACGCCTGGACTGTACATGTTTCGGTTCGGGCGAATGAACCTTTCCACAGCCTTTAGTATAGTCTGGCTGGGAGAGATAACTCAATTTTGGGCCCTTTATGCTAACTCCTTATGGAGAAAACATTTGGGAAATTTCCTCTTACAAATTGAATCAGCATTGTTCGACTGTTCACCACTTAGGTGAATTCTAACAAATTAGCTTTCTAAAAATAAATTTCGTGTTGTTGCATTACTATGTAACAAAACGAAATAAAAATAAGATTAAGGGACTTGTAAGTTATATGAAAAGATGATGTACAGTGGGAGAAAAGATGATTCAATTTGTAAGAGGAAATTTCCCAAATGTTTTCTCCATAAGGAGTTAGCATAAAGGGCCCAAAATTGAGTTATCTCTCCCAGCCAGACTATACTAAAGGCTGTGGAAAGGTTCATTCGCCCGAACCGAAACATGTACAGTCCAGGCGTGTATAGATTGGTATCTGGCGTTTTCTTTTCAATGGCTCTATTAACCCTGTTCCTTAATCTATATCTGTCCATAAAGCTCGAAAAATAATTTATAATTAGATATAATGCATTTAGACGTCAATTGCCTGTTTCATTATCAGGCTAACATGAAATATAAATTTTATTTCTATAGAAAATATTGGCAAAATTTTATTTTTATTGAAAATTTTGTAAAAATTTTATTTCTGTAGAAAATGTTGTCAAAATTTTATTTCTATAAAAAATTTAATTCCGATAGAAAAATTTGCCAGAATTGTGTTTCTATAGGAAATTTTGTCAAAATTTTATTTCTATAGAAAATTTTGTCAAAATTTTATTTCTATAGAAAATTTTGTCAAAATTTTATTTCTATAGAAAATTTTATTTCTACAGGCAATTTTGTCAAATATTTGTTTCTATAGAAAATTTTGTCAAAATTTTATTCTATAGCAATGTTGTCAAAATTTTATTTCTATAGAAAATTTTGTCAAAATTGTATTTCTATAGGAAATTTTGCCAAATTTTATTTCTATAGAAAATTTTGTCAAAAATTTATTTCAATAGAAATAAACTTTTGATAAATAAATTTTCTTTAGAAAAATAGAACTAGACAGTCAACAAACTTAAAGACGATTTCATTTTTATCAGTATTTTTTGAAAATTTTGTCAAAATTTTATTTCTATAGAAAATTTTGGCAAAATTTTATTTTTATTGAAAATTTTGTAAAAATTTTATTTCTATAGAAAAAGTTGTCAAAATTTTATTTCTATAAAAAATTTTATTCCGATAGAAAATTTTGCCAGAATTGTGTTTCTATAGGAAATTTTGTCAACATTTTATTTCTATTGAAAATTTTGTCAAAATTGTATTTCTATAGAAAATTTTGTCAAAATTTTATTTCTATAGAAAATTTTGTCAAAATTTTATTTCTATGGAAAATTTTGTCAAAATTTTATTTCTATGGA
Source organism: Haematobia irritans (assembly GCF_050003625.1). Taxonomy (NCBI): domain Eukaryota; kingdom Metazoa; phylum Arthropoda; class Insecta; order Diptera; family Muscidae; genus Haematobia; species Haematobia irritans. The sequence goes on along the minus strand of NC_134401.1, from coordinate 102,988,434 downwards.
AAATTTTGTCAAAATTTTATTTCTATAGAAAATTTTATTTCTACAGGCAATTTTGTCAAATATTTGTTTCTATAGAAAATTTTGTCAAAATTTTATTTCTATAGAAATGTTGTCAACATTTTATTTCTACAGAAATTTTGTCAAATATTTGTTTCTATAGAAAATTTTGTCAAAATTTTATTTCTATAGAAATGTTGTCAAATTTTATTTCTATAGAAAATTTTGTCAAAAACTTATTTCGATAGAAAATGTTGTCAACATTTTATTTCTACAGACAATTTTATCAAAATTATATTTCTATAGAAAATTTTGTCTACACTTTATTTCCATAGAACATTTTGTCAAAATTTTATTTCTATAGAAACTTTTGTCTAAATTGTATTTCTATAGGAAATTTTGTCAAATTTTATTTCTATAGAAAATTTTGTCAAAATTTTATTTCTATCGAATATTTAGTCAAAATTTTATTTCTATCGAAAATTTCGTCAAAATATTATTTCTATAGAAAATTTTGTCAAAATTTTATTTCTATAGAAAATTTTGTCAAAATTTTATTTCTATAGAAAATTTTGTCAAAATTTTATTTCTATAGAAAATTTTGTTTAAATTTTATTTCTACAGGCAATTTTGTCAAAACTTTATTTATATAGAAAATTTTGTCAAAATTGTATTTCTATAGGAAATTTTGTCAAATTTTATTTCTATAGAAAATTTTGTCAAAATTTTATTTCTATCGATAATTTTGTCAAAACTTCATTTCTATAGAAAATTTCGTCTAAACTTTATTTCCATAGCAAATTTTGTCAAAAATTTATTTCTATAGAAAATTTTGTCACAATTTTATTTCTATAGAAAATTTTGTCAAAATTTTATTTCTAAAGAAAATTTTGTCAAAATTTTATTTCTATACAAAATTTTGTCAAAATTTTATTTCTATAGAAATTTTTTTCAAAATTTTATTTCTATCGAATATTTTGTCACAATTTTATTTCTATCGAAAATTTTGTCAAAATTTTATTTCTATAGAAAATTTTATCAAATTTTTTTCTATAGAAATTTTTGTCAAAATTTTATTTCTATGGACAATTTTGTCAGAATTTTATTTCTATAGAAAATTTTGTCAAAATTTTATTGCTATAGAAAATTTTATAAAACTTTTATTACTTTAGAAAATTTTGTCAAAATTTTAGTTCTTTAGAAAATTTTATTTCTATGGACAATTTTGTCAGAATTTTATTTCTATAGAAAATTTTGTCAACATTTTATTTCCATAGAAAATTTTGTCAAAATTTTATTTCTATAGAAAATTTTGTTAAAATTTTATTTCTATAGAAAATTTTGTCAACATTTTATTTTTATAGAAAATTTTATTTCTATAGAAAATTTTGTCAACATTTTATTTCTATAGACAAGTTTGTCAAAATTTTATTTCTATAGAAAATTTTTTCAAAATTTTATTTCTATAGAAAATTTTGTCAAAATTTTATTTCTATAGAAAATTTTGTCAAAACTTTATTTCTATAGCAAATTTTGTCAAAATTTTATTGCTATAGAATATTTTATAATACTTTTATTACTTTAGAAAATTTTGTCAAAATTTTAGTTCTTTAGAAAATTTTATTTCTATGGACAATTTTGTCAGAATTTTATTTCTATAGAAAATTTTGTCAAAATTTTATTTCTATAGAAAATTTTGTCAAAATTGTATTTCTATAGAAAATTTTGTTAAAATTTTATTTCTATAGAAAATTTTGTCAACATTTTATTTTTATAGAAAATTTTATTTCTATAGAAAATTTTGTCAACATTTTATTTCTATAGACAAGTTTGTCAAAATTTTATTTCTATAGAAAATCTTGTCAACATTTTATTTCTATAGACAAGTTTGTCAACATTTTATTTCTATAAAAAATTTTGTCAATATTTTATTTCTATAGAAAATTGTGTAAAAATTTTCTTCCTATAGTTCAATACAAAATTTTATCAAAACTTTATTTCTATAGAACATTTTGTCAAAATTGTATTTCTATAGAAAATTTTGTTCAAAATTAATTTTTATTATTAGTTGGAAGAAAATATTTTGCAATAGAAAAAATTACGTTCAAAAACGTAGACGGACGGCAACAAAATGCAACGGACACGTTCACGATTTCATGAACGGGTTTTCGTTTTTATTTAGCTACGTAAAGTTTTAAAATATTCATTAGACGTTCTTATTGCGTTTCTGTCGGTGGTGCAATGTTGAGTTGTTCGCGTTCGACACCTGGCCAAGATTGGAAACCATGACTGGAAACAAATTAGGGAATCCGATAAGGACCCAGAGTTCTCGGAATGAAAGAAGGGTACGAATTCGGACTTATTTGTATGTCGACCGATATGAGACAGGGAAACCTCGCCCTCAAAATTCGGTTTTTAAAAAATTTAAAACTTGAAAAATTTTAATTAATAAGGGGAAATATGGACTTTTAATATTTTTTACAAATTCGTAAACTCAAATTTTGAAAGTTGAAAATTCGACGTTTTCTTTCCTACTACAATCCCTACTTACGAAGAACAAAAATTAAATAGTAATACTTGAATATGTCCTTCGTATTTTTATTCTTATTGAAACTCACATTTTTATAATCCAATATTTAGTCAAATTCATTTATACCAATTGACAATTGCCTATATTTGATATCAAGGCCGTATTCAGGGGGGGGGGGGATGAGGGGGATCAAACCCCCCCCCCCTCGAAATGAATGAATATTTTTATATAAATAAATATATATTCTTAGCTGCATAGAAAAATCTTACCGAAGATGTTGAAGAAAAGCTGGAGGTTTTATTTTCAAAAACGCTTACCTATAAAACTTACACAAATCCTAGTTGAAAAGCCCGTCAAACGACGGTCGAAAAAAAACAAATTGTTTTTGTTATCGCATCATAAATTTCATTTTTGGAAAATGAATTTCTGCTTTTTATGTGTGTTTGTTGTTCTTTTTGTGAACATGACTCGCTTTGTTTGGCAATAGCAACAACAACGAAACAGCCAAACACACAAGTGTAAATGAAATGGCGCAAAACCTGCGAAAAAACCTGCCTAATTCAGCGATGGAAGCAATAAAGAGATATTTCCAAACGTGCATATTCTTTTAAAAATTTTGGTCACTTTGCCAGTTACTCAGGGATGGAAAATACAATTTTTAAGAAAGTACAAAAAAGGTATTTTTTGAGCGGAAAGATTTTTGTCGAGAGACTGAATTTTAAAGAAAATAAAATTTTGACAAAATTTTCTATAGAAATAAAATTTTGCAAAAATTTCCTATAGAAATAAAATTTTTACAAAATTTTCAATTGAAATAAAATTTTGAGAAAATTTTCAATTGAAATAAAATTTTGACAAAATTTTCTATAACAATAAACTTTTGCAAAAATTCTATATAGAAATAAAATTTTGACAACATTTTCTACCGAAATAAAAAATCGATAATATAGAATCTCATTCTTTTTTCGACTAAAACTTTCTTGAAGTTCAATAAAATCCTGTTTTTGACTATGTCTTACAAAATCGAGATTTTCTTCCCACATGAACATGTCTGTTTTGCCATATTTGTAAAAGACTATTAGCAAATAAAGTTGATAAAGACTTTCTCAAAATATTAAAATATTTTGTCAAAGCTATTGTACCATAAATCTGATATCGACTCAAAAATGTCTACACAAAAGGTACTAAATCATTCGCGGCGGTACTACGGTACTGACCGGGGTGAAAAAGGTTTGAAAAAAGTACTATAGTACTGCATTTCCATCCCTGCAGTTACTACGTGCTCATCCGAACGTTCATTTTCAACAATGACGAGATTAAAGACGTATCTAAGAAATTCGATAGCGAGAGTAGACTCAAAGGATTGGCATTAATGTCGGTTCATCGCCGAATAAATGTGCCGACTGAAGAAGTCATTGATTTATTTGCTGCCCAAAAAGCCCGTCGGCTCAATTTAATATTATAACCAGTGAGTAAAGTAGAAAGTCGGACGGGGCCGACTATATCATACCCTAAACCACCCCTACTGAATTAGTAAACATAAGCATTTGTGGGGTATCATTGGTATAGGTTTTGGAGAACATAAAGGGGGGTACATGTTTATGGGTGTCGTGTCACAATCTGAGCAGAAATGTCTAATATTAGGAGCTATAGTTTATTTTGCACCAAAAGAGTTAGTATGCCACTAATATTGAGCCCATTATTAAAACAGAGAAAATCGTTCAATTAGTGTGGGTAATAACTCCAAATTTGTAAAAATCGAGCAATATTCTTATGTAAGAGCTACAAGTACGTATAAATACGATCGGGTAGTACATCAAAATTTAAAATTTGAGTAACATTGGTTAATAAATAAGAGTACTATGGCCAAATTAGGGAAAATAGAGCGATGCATATATATGGAAGCTATATTTAAATCTGAACCAATTTGCATAATATTTTGCGGGTTTGATTAATATCACAAAAGGTTACCTTGTGCAAAATTTGAGAAAGATCAGTTAAGATATGAGGGCTCTACGGTCAAAAATAAGGTTATTAAGGACGAATTTTTCAAAATCGGGCGATACATATATGGGAGCTATATCTACATCTGAACCGATTTTGATGAAATTTTGCACATACCGTTAGTACTATAGTGGACTGGATCTAGCCAACTTTGAGTAAGATCGGTTAGTAAATAAGGGTTCTATGGCCAAATTTGGGAAAATCGGGCTACACATATATATGCGAGCTATATCTAAATCTGAACCGATTTCGATGATATTTCGCACATATAGTTAGTGCTATAGAAGATTACATTTAGCCAACTTTGAGTAAGATCGGTTGATAAATAAGGGTTTTATGGCCGAATTTAGAAAAATCGGGCGGTACATATATATGGGAGCTATAGCTAAATCTGAACCGATTTCGATGATTTTTTACACATATAGTTAATGCTATGGAAGATTACATTTAGCTAACTTTGAGTAAGATCGGTTGATAAATTAGGGTTTTGTGGCCAAATTTGGGAAAATCGGGCGATACATATATATGAGAGCTATATCTAAATCTGAACCGATTTGGATGAAATTTTGAAGACTTGAAGGGCGGTAAAAAAGATTACCTTTTGCCAAATTTGGTGACGATCCGTTTGAAAAAAAGCACAACGTGACCCCATTTGTCGGGCGATACATATATGGGAGCTATATCTAAATTTGATCCGATTTCTTCCAAATTCAATAGCGTTCGTCCTTGTGCCAAAAAACTCCCTGTACCAAATTTCATCAAAATCGGTTAATAATTGTGAACAACAAATACATGGACAGACGGACGGACACCAAGCGCTAGATCGACTCAGGAGGTGATTCTGAGTCGATCGGTATATATTTTATGGGGTCTAAAATCAATATTTCTGGTAGGCACATTTTTTGGCAGATCAAACTTATTATACCCTAACCACTATGTGGTTTAGGGTATAATAACCCCTATGTAGTTTAGGGTATAAAAATATTGTATACATACCTATGCATAAATAAAATTTTCTACACATGAGATTATATGAATATTTTTTTTTAAAGTTGAACCCCCCCGAATTAAAATCCTGGCTACGGCCTTGTTTGATATTGACAATACATAACCCAATTTTATTGTTCGAATAGAACATCCTACACATGTTGAGAAATGTAATAAAAATGTTTCCCTAAAACCAAACCCATAAAATATCCTCTTCCATCAATCATCAATTGAAGGGATGGACTTGTCAATAAAAATGCGATTCCTCATATTTATTTATACATGGACGCATTACATTTTGGCAATTATATGAGTAAACATTTTAAATAGAAAATTCGTGTGTTATTAAATAAAATGCAAAATGGAATATCTATATATACCACATTTTGATTTTAATGTAGCATTGTTGTCATAAATGGGTGTTCAAATTTAATAAAATCAATGATTAGATAACGTCAGATTGTTATCTCTTACTTCAGAGTATACACTTAAAAAAAAACATAGATTTTGACCGTTCCTTAAGGATTTTCGTAACGAAACTTTTGATATTTACTATAAAAACCCAAATTATAACATATATTTTAAAATAAAAAACGTAATTCGAAAAAATTTTGAATCAAATGAAATATTCCCTAAATAATACTTAATCTATATTTGAACCTTTTTACTTTTAATGCAAGATTCAAAATCACAGTTAATTTAAAGACTATCCCCCATATACAAAAAAGTTAAAGAAAACTTCAAGCCTACTTTTACCATGTAAATTCCTTCGATAAATTGTAAATTTGTACATATAATGGATAAATGTTAGACAAAAACTGCTGATTAAATATCAACACTCAAAAAAAGTCACTAAAACAATTTAACTTTATTATAGCTCATGGAATTATTATGTTTGGAGATAGTTTCTTATAATCTGATACTTGTTTAACTAAAAAACGGGAAAAAATGATACACAAAATTAAGCAAAAATATTTACTAAATTCGTACTTCTCACAAAATAGTTCATTATTTCTTTACATTTGTAAATTTTACTACAAATGCGCCCATCTTGAACTTCGTATGGCACTAAAGACATTCTCGAAATTTTTAATTCTAATTGTGTCCCTCAAACTACAAAATTTTCTTTAACAAGTGAAAAAAATAATTATGTCAATAAATTGTCTTGAATTTGTCGAAAAATATTTACTTATTTTTGTGATATCGGCAAGATTTTCTAAAAATAATCTACATCAGGAATGGAAAATAGAATTTTTAAGAAAGTACAAAAAATGTTTTTTTTTTTTTTGAGTAAAAAAGTACGTTTCACTAAATTTTAAGAAAAATTCCATTGGAAGATTATTGTCAAGAGCACTTTTAGACTGAATTTTGTTTGTCAACTCCTCAATTTTAATTATTTTTTTTTTTCGTTTTATATCCACTTACAAAGATAACAGTAGTATTGTAATCACGGTTTGGTAGATTGGTAGAATTCATGGTACTTCATAATTTTCTGTAGATAAATAAAAATAAATTTTTGACGAAATTTTCTATAGAAATAAAATTTTGACAAATTTTTCTATAGATATAAAATTTTGACAAAATTTTCTATAGAAATAAAATTTTGACACAATTTTCTATAGAACTAAAAATTTGACAAAATGTTTTATAGAAATAAAAATTTCACAAAATTTCCTATAGAAAAACAAGTATAAACGGCCGTAAGTTCGGCCAGGCCGAATCTTATGTACCCTCCACCTTGGATTGCGTAGAAACTTCTATGATTACGAAAGACTGTTATACACAATCGAATTACTTGGGTATCTTACCAAATTTCAACTGACACGGAGGAAATTTACTCCTCCAAAAGGCTCCAAAACCAAATCTCGGGACCGGTTTATATGGGGGCTATATATGATTATATATATTATATCAACTCAATCAGATGAATTTTGGTCTTCCAAGAAGCTCCGGAGGTCAAATCTGGCTATCGGTTTATATGGAGCTATATATAATTATGCACCGATGTGGACCAATTTTTGCATGGTCATTAGAGACCATATACTAACACCATGTACCAAATTTCAGCCGGATAGGATGAAATTTGCTTCTCTTAGAGGCTACGCAAGCCAAATCTGGGGATCGGTTTATATGGGGGCAATATATAATTATGGACCGATATGGACCAATTTTTGCATGGTTGTTAAAGACCATATACTAACACAATGTACCAAATTTCAGCCGGATCGGATGAAATTTGCTTCTCTTAGAGGCTCCGAAAGCCAAATCGGGGGATCGGTTTATATGGGGGCTATATATAATTATGGACTGATGTGGACCAATTTTTGCATGGTTGTTAGAGACCATATACTAACACCATGTACCAAATTTCAGCCGGATCGGATGAAATTTTCTTCTCTTAGAGGGTCTGCAAGCCAAATTTGGGGGTCAGTTTATATGGGGGCTATACGTAAAAGTGGACCGATATGGTCCATTTGCAATACCATCCGACCTACATCAATAACAACTACTTGTGCCAAGTTTCAAGTCGATAGCTTGTTTCGTTCGGAAGTTAGCGTGATTTCTACAGACGGACGGACGGACGGACGGACATGCTCAGATCGACTCAGAATTTCACCACGACCCAGAATATATATACTTTGTGGGGTCTTAGAGCAATATTTCGATGTGTTACAAACGGAATGACAAAGTTAATATACCCCCCATCCAATGGTGGAGGGTATAAAAAATTGACAAAATTTTCTATAGAAATAAAATTTGACAAATTTTTCGATAGAAATAAAATTTGACAAATTTTTCTATAGAAATAAAATTTTGGCAAAATTTTCTATAGAAATAAATTTTTGACAAAATTTTCTATAGAACTAAAATTTTGACAAAATGTTTTATAGAAATAAAATTTTTACAAAATTTTCTAGAGAAATAAAATTTTGACAAAATTTCCTATAGAAAAAAAAAATTAACAAAATTTTCTATAGAAATAAAATTTTGACAAATTTTTCTATAGAAATAGAATTTTGACAAATTTTTCTATAGAAATAAAATGTTGACAAATTTTTCTATAGAAATAAAATTTTGACAAAATTTTCTATATAAATACAATTTTGACAAAATTTTCCAAAAGAAAAAAATTAACAAAAATTTCTGTAGAAATAAAATTTTGACAACATTTTTGCTAAATAAAATTTTTTTGTAGTTTTAATAAGTCTGTTAAAGACTTTTTTCAAAATATTAAAATATTTTGTCAAAACTAGTGTGCAATAAATCTGATATCGGCACAAAAATGTCTACACAAAAGGTACTAAATCATTTGCGGGGGTACTACGATACTGACCAGGGTGTAAAAGTATTGAAAAATGTACTATAGTACTGCATTTTCCATCCCTGATCTACATTAATCAAAATCTTTCTTCCTAGTGGGTTCACTGTTTTTTCAGTGTATACAATTCAGATATTGAACGGTATATACAGTAAAGCCTATAAATAACTAGAAATCGGTATGAATTAGGGAGCCAGAATGAAACCTCCATAAAAACTACCACCAGGTTTATATAACTATGAACCTTTATGGACCAATTTTCGAGTGATTAGTACAAAATTTTAGCATGATCATGATTGCTGGAGGCCATGCACAAACACTACGTACCGTATTTCAAATTTGCAAGAGGCTACGAAAAACAAATCTGGGGATCAGTTATTATATCAGTTTATAGACCAATTTCTGCATGGTTCTTAGAGGACATATACTAACACAACATACCAAATTTGAACCTGATTGGATGAAATTTGATCCTCCAAGGCAAATTGGATAAAAACTACGATTTCTATAAGCCCAAGACCCCAAATCGGGAGGTCGATTTATATGGGGACTATATCAAAACCTGGACCATTTTCGAACTTGACCTGCCTGCAGATAAAAGACGAGTTTGTGCAAAATTTCAGCACGATTGCTTCATTATTGAAAACTGTAGAGTGATTACAACAGACAGACAGACGAACATTGTTATATCGTCTTAGAATTTCTCGCTGATCAAGAATATATATACTTTATATAGTCGGAAATCGATATTTCGATGTGTTACAAACGGAATGACAAACTTATTACACCCCCGTCACCATTCTATGGTGGTGGGTATAAAAAATTAAAACTTATCATAATTTGCAAAACCTTCTCAAAAGAACTTTCATGGAAGTGAAAAAGTCAAATGGCACATGTTCAAATCCCAGCGGGGATTATATTTTGTATTTTTATTATTTTTTAATTTTTTATTGATTTTCTATCTTTTTTGCGAAATTTAATTGTCCAAGACTTAAATTTTCACGTAAAACGTACTCTCCGTACTTTCTAAGACTTGTCCAAAATGACTGCATCGAAAGTGGGAAAAACAACTTCCATTATTTTGCTGGGTATTAAGCCATTAAAAGTTAATTGATCATTTACATTTTAAATTGAATCACATAACAAAGTAATTGAGCTATGGCGAAATAGACAGTACGCAAGATTTTGCCATGTATTTATTATCACGAGTAAAAAAAAATGAGAGATCTAATTAGATCCGAAAATTGGTAAGATATGATTATATCTAATTGCTATAGAATTAGATCTGATCAGATCTCAAAATTGGCCTAGATGTAATGCCTTAGATATAATTATATATAGACCTATATGCAGATGCAACTGATATTTGACTTGGTCATATATGGGATTATATCTATATTACACTAATTATATCTCATCATATCCGGTTAGATCTTATGTGGCCAATTTTGAGATCTGATCATATCCATGTTAATTAGATCCACCAATTTTTTACAAGTGATAGGAGAAAATGTAAACCTTAGCTCACATCATCCTAAAGCTGCCAGACATTTCTTAGGTTAAGAAAAAAATTTCGTCTCTTTGAGATATAGAAAAATTTCCAAAAAGTCTAAGACACAATATGAATATTTAAATATTTCGATGTTATGTCCTTTGGCATTTGTGGTATGCTGACACAATGTATACATCCATATAAACCGCAAAATACTTATTTCAACTATCATAAATAATTGCATATTGTAACGCTCATGTTGTTATTATTATTACCACGTTAATATTATCCCCCGAAGGATGCAATAAAAGTTCGTAATACATCAATAAATTGGATCTATTGGCATAGATTGGGATGACATGATGGATAAAATATACAAATAGTTGCATAAATATACCCATCAAACAAAACGTTTCACCAAAAAACAAAGCTAAGAAAATGTTGTTTTCTGGATACGGAAATAGTATAAACGTGGAAAAGAAGCAATGAATTTTCCATTTTTAAGCCTGCGCTGCATTCATTTCACATTAGTTCTTCAGATGTTATGATTTTTAAGTATAGGGCTGTTTTCTTTTAGCACTGGATACCCTAAGCCGTGAAGGACTAAAAGAAAACAGAGTACTCGTTTATCCAGGACATCTCAAAAAATATGCAACACTGTCATTAGCTGTTTAAAAACAATCACAGAAAAGAAGTGAAATCTTGCATTTTTAATGTATGAAATTCTCCAATTAGTAATAAATATTTACTGCTGCGATTATTTACGACACTATACCATTTTGAATTACATGTTTTTCCATAAATTAGTCACAATAAAGTGCTATTGTGAATCGATGAAGCGTCACTTTATCAAAACACAATCTGGCAAGATCGGCGCGACTTGCACTGATGAGATGTTCTGGATAGAACACAAGTGCAACGATGTTCTGGATAGCTCATACAAATGTTGTATCCAGTGCAAAAAGAAAACAGCCCTTATTTTATATTTCATTTGTAAAAAATCAAAGAAATTAATCAAATACCTATTTTTTGGGAACTTCAAGTATCTTTTTTGACCTTATACAGTGAAACTTCTGAAAGGTGGACACTCACGGTTGCCTAACTGTTGTCCACATTTGGAAGGTGTCCGCGTATGTGAGGTTAATTTTTATGAGTTAATATAGCAAACGTCCCCAGACAACTGTCCATGTTTGGGAGGTGTCCAAGTTTGAGAGGTTTCACGGTACCCCATACACATTATACATCATACATATTAGGCTCGAAATCTATTAAAAGTGGATTTTAAATCCCTTATTTATAAGGCAAATAACAGTTGAAAACTATCTAAAGTGGATTTTGGAAGTGTACTGTGAATGAGGTATAACACTTCCAAAATCCACTTTAACTAGTTATACCCTGCGCCACACTGTGGAACAGGGTATTATAAGTTAGTGAATATGTTTGCAACACCCAGAAGGAGACGAGATAGACACATGGTGTCCTTGGCAAAAATGCTCAGGGTGGGCTCCTGAGTCGATATAGCCATGTCCGTCTGTCCGTGAACACATTTTTGTAATCAAAGTCTAGGTCGCAGTTTTAGTCCAATTGACTTCAAGTTTGGCATAAGTATGTGTTTTGGCTCAGAATAGAACCCTATTGATTTTGGAAGAAATCGGTTCAGAATTAGATATAGCTCCCATATATATATATTTCGCCCGATATGCACTAATATGGACCTAGCAGCCAGAGTTTTACCCTAATTTGCTTAAAATTTTGCACAAGAATAAATTTAAATTTTATTCAAATCGGTTGAGATTTAGATATAGCTCCCATATATATCGTTCGCCCGATTTACACTCATATGACCACAGTGGCCAATCTTTTACTCCGATTTAATTCAAATTTTGCACAGGGAGTAGAATTAGCATTGTAGCTATGCGTGCCAAATTTGGTTGAAATCGGTTCAGATTTAGATATAGCTCCCATATATATATATATATATATATATATATATATATATATATATATATATATATATATATATATATATATATATATATTATATATATATATATATATATATATATATATATATATATATATATATATATATATATATATATATATATATATATATATATATATATATATATATATATATATATATATATATATATATATATATATATATATATATATATATATATATATATATATATATATATATATATATATATATATATATATACATATATATATATATATATATATATATATATATATATATATATATATATATATATATATATATATATATATATATATATATATATATATATATATATATATATATATATATATATATGTTTTTCTGATTTCGACAAAAATGGTCAAAATACCAACATTTTCCTTCTAAAATCGCCACTGCTTAGTCGAAAAGTTGTAAAAATGACTCTAATTTTCCTAAATTTCTAACACATATATATCGAGCGATAAATCATAAATAAACTTTTACGAAGTTTCCTTAAAATTGCTTCAGATTTAAATGTTTCCCATATTTTTTTACTAACATTGTGTTCCACCCTAGTGCATTAGCCGACTTAAATTTTGAGTCTACAGATTTTGTAGAAGTCTATCAAATTCTGTCCAGATCGAGTGATATTTAAATGTATGTATTTGGGACAAACCCCCAACACATTTGACGGATGTGATATGGTATCGAAATTTTAGATCTACAAAGTGGTGCAGCGTATAATATAGTCCCCGGCTTTAGACTTACCTTACTTGTTTTCAACTGTAATTTTCCTTATAAAAAGTGATTTCAAATCAACTTTTAATAGATTTCGAGCCTAATGTGAATAAGGTATTACTGTGTTTTATACACAAATAAAAAAAATATTATTTGGGTTTAGTTTAATTTTATTATTATTATTTTTTTTTTTTTAATTTTCGCAGTACAATTTTCCTTATCCCTAGTATGTCACAAAAATTTTACGAACTAAACTTGGATATAGAATAAAACGACCGTACAAAGAGGTTAGGTTAGATTGAAAAGAGGATCCATGTTTCCTGCCACATATGCGCTAACATACACATAATCCAGTATTCTTATTATTATTGTTGTTCGCTCTAATTTTTTTACCATTGTACCCTTATTTTATTCCAGGGGCACTGTGTCCTTAACGAATTCCCTAATATGTTTCCGGTCCCTCTTTCTCAATCACGATTGCCACAGTTGGTAGAATTCTACCAAAGCTGGTAGATTTTTTACTGTTTGATAGATTGGTAGAATTCTTGATGTTTTTTTAGATTTTGCAAATTATTTTTCTCCAACTAAGAAGAACTTAAATTTTCTATAGAAATACAGATTTTACCAATTTTTCCATACAAATTAAATATTGACAAAAAAGAAACAAAATTTTCTATAGAAACAAATTTATACAAAATTTTTTATAGAAATAAATTTTTGTTGTTTTTTATTTCAGCTTAAAACCATACATTGACTAAACTACAAGAGTAGCTTAACCAACAGAGGAAAAGAATGTTTGTCAAATTTATTTGGGCAAAGCCCTATAGACTGCAAGATGGTTGGATGGACGCACGTTTCGGAATTACCACATTCCTCATCAGCATCCTCTACTTGCAGCAAAACTATCAACCAATTATCAGAATAAATTCAGGCAGTTTATTAAACCCAACAAAAACCACACTTGAACCCTCCGAAAAAAGGTTTTACATTGATAGCCGGCTTATGCCGAAATAAATTCGAAACAAACATATCTCTTTTCCTATGCCACTGTCAAATCATCGATTTGAATTCACATGGCTGGGTTTATTTTGAGCGTGCCTCCTCTTCTTTTCTATAGGGCTTTGCCCAAATAAATTTGACAAACATTCTTTTCCTCTGTTGGTTAAGCTACTCTTGTAGTTTAGTCAATGTATGGTTTTAAGCTGAAATAAAAAACAACAACAATGCTTAAAGAACAAAACCAACAATAACAAAACAAAACAAATAGAAATAAATTTTTGACAAAAATTTTGACAACATATAGATATAAAATTTTGAGAAAATTTGCAATAGAAATAAAATTTTGAGAAAATTTTCTATAGAAATAAAATTTTGAGAAAAATTTCTATAGAAATAAAATTTTGTTTTGTTTTTTTATTGTTGGTTTGTTTTTTTTTTCTTTAATCATTGTTGTTGTTGTTTTTGATTTCAGCTTAAAACCATGCATTGACTAAACTACAAGTGTAGCTTAACCAACAGAGGAAAAGTATGCTTGTCAACTTTATTTGGGCAAAGCCCTATAGACTGCAAGATGGCTGGATGTACAAAAAAAGCCAACAATAACAAAACAAAACAAATGAAGATAGAGGAAGCACGCTTAAAAACAAACCCATCCAACTATATTCAAATCGATGATTTGAGTTTGGCAAAGGTAAAGAGATATGCTTGAAAATTTGTTTAGGCAGTAGCCGACTATCAAACCTTTTTTCGGAAGGTTCAAGTGTAGTTCACTTTGGGTTGAGTGAATTACCCGAATTTATTCTGATAATTTGTTGACAGTTTTGCTGCAAGTAGAGGATGCTGATGAGGAATGTGGTATTTCCGAAACGTGCGTCCATCCAACCATTTTGGAGTCTATAGGGCTTTGCCCAAATAAATTTGACAAGCATACTTTTTCTCTGATGGTTAAGCTACACTTGTAGTTTAGTCAATGCATGGTTTTAAGCTGAAATCAAAAACAACAACAATGATTAAAGAAATAAAATTTTGTAAAAATAAATAATAATATCATAAATAATAAAATTTGTGAAAATTTTCTATAGAAATAAAATTTTGAGAAAATTTTCTATACAAATAAAATTTTGAGAAATTTTTCTAAAGAAATAAAATATTGACAAAAATTTGTACATCTTGCAAATAGAAATACAGATTTGACCAATTTTTCCATACAAATTAAATATTGACAAAATTTTCCATAAAAATAAAACATTGATAAAATGTTCTTAACAAATAAAATTTTGACAAAATTTTCTATAGAAACAAAATTTTAAAAAATTTTTTATAGAAATAAAATTTTGACAAAAATTTCTATAGAATTTGGACAAAATTTTCTATAGAAATAAAATTTTGAGGAAAATAAAATGTTGAGAAAATTTTCTATAGAAATAAAATTTTGAAAAATTGTCTACAGAAGTAAAATGTTGAGGAAATTGTCTACAGAAGTTAAATGTTGAGGAAATTTTCTATGGAAATAAAATTTGTGAATATAAATAATAAAATTTTGACAAAACTTTCTATAGAAATAAAATTTTGACAAAATTTTCAAAAGAAATAAAATTCTGACAAAATTTTCTATAGAAATAAAATTTTGAGAAAATTTTCTATAGAAATACAATTTTGTTAAAATTTTGTATAGAAATAAAATTTTGACATAATGTTCTATTGAAATAAAATTTTGTGAAATTTTCTATAAAAATAAAATTTTGTGAAATTTTCTATAGAAGAAATAAAATTTTTAGAAAATTTTCTATAGAAATAAAAAGTTGATCAAATTTTCTTTAGAAATTATATTTTGAGAAAAATTTCTATAAAAATTTCTAAAAAAAAAGAAAAAAAATTGAGAAAAATTTCTATAGAAATAAAATTTTGAGAAAGTTTTCTATAGAAATAAAATTTTGACAAAATTTTCTTTAGAAATAAAATTTTTGAGAAAATTTTCTATAGAAATAAAATTTTGAGAACATTTTCTAAAGAAATAAAATTTTGACAAAATTTTCTATAGAAATCAAATTTTGACAAAATTTTCTATAGAAATAAAATTTTTGAGAAAATTTTTTATAGAAATAAAATTTTGAGAAAATTTTATATAGAAATAATATTTTGAGAAAAATTTCTATAGAAATAAAATTTTAAGAAAATTTTCGATAGAAATAAAATTTTGAGAAAATTTTCTATAGAAATAAAATTTTTGAGAAAATTTTCTATAGAAATAAAATTTTTGAGAAAATTTTCTATAGAAATAAAATGTTGAGAACATTTTCTATAGAAATAACATTTTGGCAAAATTTTCTATACAAATAAAATTTTGAGAAAATTTTCTATAGAAATAAAATTTTGAGAACATTTTCTATAGAAATAAAAGTTTGAAAAAATTTTCTATAAAAATAAAATTTTGAGAAAATTTTTTATAGAAATAAAATGTTGACAAAATTTTCTATAGAAATACAATTTTTACAAAATTTTCTATAGAAATACAATTTTGACAAAATTTTCTATAGAAATAAAATGTTGACAATATTATCTATAGAAATAAACATTTGTGAAAATAAATAACAAAATCGTAAATAATAAAATTTTGACAAAACTTTCTATAGAAATAAAATTTTGACAAAATATTCTATAGAAATAAAATTTTGACCAAATTTTTTATAGAAATAAAATTTTGATAAAATTTTCTTTAGAAATAAAATTTTGATAAAATTTTCTTTAGAAATAAAATTTTTGAGAAAATTTTCGATAGAAATAAAATTTTGTAAAAATTTTCTATAGAAATAAAATTTTGACAAAATTTTCTATAGAAATAAAATTTTGACAAAATGTTCTATAGAAATAAAATGTAGACAAAATGTTGTATAGAAATAAACATTTGTGAAAATTTTCTATAGAAATAAAAACTTTTGAAAATTTTCTATAGAAATAAAATTTTGAGAAAATAAAATTATAAAATTTAAAAATATAAAATTTTGAGAAAATTTTCTATAGAAATAAAATTTTGACAAATTTTTCTATAGAAATAAAATTTGTAAAAAACTTTTCTATAGAAATAAAATTTTGGTGGACTGTTTGCCCGAAAGTCTCAGTCGTAGAATTGTTTGCCACCTGACTTGAACCCAACCTCTGGCGAAAATGTAGTTTACTAGCCAATAAACCTATTTTTCTATGTACTTCTTTCAAGTGAAAATGTAAGACATCGATAACATCGTCGTAGGTATTCGGTTTTAAAGTGTTTACCATATTTTACGATAAAACCACACTGAAAAAAAACATACCCATTTCCAAAGGCTTTGTGTGATTTTCATATTAATTCCGAGCCAAAGAAGCGGATAATTAAAGTAAGCATACATTTAAGACACAATTATCTTTTACATTTAAGTTTTACGTACTTGATTCTAGGAAACAAATTTTAACTTATTCGTTTTTCAGCTTTTTTCTTCATTTGCTATCACAGTCCTTTAACAATGTGTTAAAGAAAACTTAAATTTCCAAGTTCATACTCGACTTCAAGTAGAAATTATTTAATAAATAAATAAATAAATAAATAAGATGCCAACAAATTTAAAGATGACTTCATTAATTTTAAAGGACAACAAAATTTTCTTTAAGGTAAAGATACCAATTTTGAAGTGGGATCGCCTAAATATAAGGACAAAACGACTTTATTGAAAGGTTTATCGACTTTTGGAAAAAAGAACAAAAACTTTATATCAAAGAAATGAGTCTTCTATCTTAGCAAAATTCTCATTCGTATTTTAGGGACATGAAATCTTTGGCCTCACGACAAAATTTTTCCAATGCAAGTATGCGGAAATTTCGTTTCCACATAAACTCCGCTTTGAGTCCAAAATAAAATCCTGTGGTCGATAACAACGTTTCAACTCCAAAGAAATCAGTAGCAAATGGAAAAAATGTCGAAAGTACTTGTCATATTTTTTAATAGAGTAACATGACTTCTCCGAAATAATTATACCAGACTTATATTTCGTACTACATAACAATTAAACAAAAGATAATCTCTGAACAATGGCAGCTAAGAAAAACGGTAAAGCGGCTGAAAAAGGTACTCCAAAGAAATCTCCCAAAGGAACAACGGGAAATACTACGAAAGCTGGGAAGAAAAATGTCAAGAAAGATAAACCAAAAGTTAATGGAACACAAATTACTGTACAACCAATAACACCTGCAAGCATAAATCCGGAATCTTCGCAGGATGAAGAGGATAGTAGGAAACGTTCAAGCGATGATTCTGTGGCAGGGAGAGAATTCCTCCCCAAAGAACTTCCACCAGTTAAAAAACTACACCTAACAGAAGAAAATCCTTTGGAAAAAGCAATTGAGGAACTTGTAATGGAAGGTGAGGAGAGTACAGAATCGGAAATTGTGGCTGTGGAAAGTTCCACAGAATCCATCATTAGTGATGTTGAACAAATTTTAATTATGCCGGAGATATCGGATACAGAATCCATGCAAGATGAAGATCCAGAATATCTTAAACAAGGAGACCTAGAAGATGTTCCGGATTTTTTTGACAACTTTGGAAATGTTCCAGATGTCGAACAAGTTTCTCTGGATTTATCAACAGATATGGGAAAAGAAAAAATGCCCAAAACTGAAGTGAAAGGTCGAAGAGATTTGGGTACATTCGTTAACCCCTTGACTGGGGAAATATCAAGCTCCTCCGAAGTGTCTATAGAAGAACCAATTGAAGTACCAGATGTGAAGCCAAAAACTAAACCTACACTTCCTGGTCTGGATGAGGATGATATGGAAGAAGTAGTTGATAGTGGTCGCGGATCGATTCATATTCCAATTCTATCGGAACAGGAAATGGAAGTTGATACAACTGTTCCTAAATTGGCTGCCGAAGAAGATGCTTTCAATCAATTTCTGGAATTGGAAGCCCAAGGACCCATACAGACAATCGAAGAAATCGATATGGAGGCATTGGCCAGGGAGCAGGCAGCCCGCCTGCTAAATCAACAAACCTATGAGTTTATATGTGACCTTATCAACTTAGCCGTGGACAGGGCTGAGTATGTCGACCCTAAAGTTATACTAAGGCAAAATCTTGATAAGCGTAAACTCATAAAGGAATTGATTGAAAAGCTTGGACTCATGGAAATTGAACAAAGAGGACAGCAATTTTTAAATCGTAAATGTGTGGAGTATTTCCGCCGTAAGCGATCTTTTCGTCCCATTATAGATGAAAATCCAAAATCTCTAAGGCAAGAGATGAGAAAATATCATGCTGCTGTCAGTGATTTGGATAAATGGTTAATCCGAGAACAAGAGACCAAAACTATAACTCAACATAACTTACAGATCTTAACTGAGGAGCTAAAGCAGGCTACTGCGCACTCTGAAGAAGAAATTTCAAAATTGGCAGATTTAATTAGAAATACCCTGAAGAGAGAAAATTTCGATAGACTTCATATTGTAGTAGAAAATTCTCTAAAAAAAATGAATAGAGTTCGTAAGGAAATATCCCAAGTTAGATTTCAGTTAATACAAGCGCAACATAAAATGGCCACTTTATTAGAGGTAAGTAACTCTGAGTAAACTTTAAAGATATCATATTTTTCTATATCCTTTGAAACTTTAGCAATTGCATGACCTTGAGGATTTGGGAAATGGCTTAAGCATGCGCAACTATGAGTCCATACAAACGGAAACTCAAGCTTTGGGCAAGAAAATTGAAGGTTAGATATATTTGTTTATTATTTGTATTAACCGAGACACAATGATCAATTCGGATCGTTCTGTACCCAAATGCTGTTTGGTCGGCATGCAGTTAGAAATTTTCACAATTGATTGTTATCGATTTTTTCGATTTTGCTACCTCAAGAAACACATTACAAAACTGCCTTATCGGCATGAATTTTCACTAAATCTCTGTATGCACCTCTAACGAAATTTGGCACAAGTATGTGTTTTGGCTCAGAATAGAACCCTATTGATTTTGGAAGAAATCGGTTCAGATTTAGATATAGCTCCCATATATATATATTTCGCCCGATATGGACTTATATGGCCCCAGAAGCCAGAGTTTTACCCCGATTTGGTTGAAATTTTGCACAGGGAGTAGAATTAGCATTGTAGCTATGCGTGCCAAATTTGGTTGAAATCGGTTAAGATTTAGATATAGCTCCCATATATATCGTTCGCCCGATTTACACTCATATGACCACAGTGGCCAATCTTTTACTCCGTTTTAATTGAAATTTTGCACAGGGAGTAGAATTAGCATTGTAGCTATTCGTGCCAAATTTGGTTGAAATCGGTTCAGATTTAGATATAGCTCCCATATATAGCTTTCGCCCGATTTACACTCATATGACCACAGAGTCCAATTTTTAACTCCGATTTAGTTGAAATTTTGCACAGGCAGTAGAATTAGCATTGTAGCTATGCGTACCAAATTTGGTTGAAATCGGTTAAGATTTAGATATAGCTCCCATATATATGTTTTTCTGATTTCGACCAAAATGGTCAAAATACCAACATTTTCCTTGTAAAATCGCCACTGCTTTGTCGAAAAGTTGTAAAAATGACTAATTTTCCTAAACTTATATCGAGCGATAAATCATAAATAAACTTTTGCGAAGTTTCCTTAAAATTGCTTCAGATTTAAATGTTTCCCGCCTTGCATACACAAGGTCGTGGGTTCGATTCCTGCTTCGACCGAACACCAAAAAGTTTTTCAGCGGTGGATTATCCCAACTCAGAAATGCTGGTGACATTTCTGAGGGTTTCAGAACTTCTCTAAGTGGTTTCACTGCAATGTGGAACGTCGTTCGGACTCGGCTATAAAAAGGAGGTCCCTTGTCATTGAGCTTAACATGGAATCGGGCAGCACTCAGTGATAAGAGAGAAGTTCACCAATGTGGTATCACTATGGACTGAATAATCTAAGTGAGCCTGATACATCGGGCTGCCACCTAACCTAACCTAACCTACTAACATTGTGTTCAATCCTAGTGCATTAGCCGACTTAAATTTTAGAGTCTATAGATTTTGTAGAAGTCTATCAAATTCTGTCCAGATCGAGTGATATTTAAATGTATGTATTTGGGACAAACCTTTATATATAGCACCCAACACATTTGACGGATGTGATATGGTATCGAAAATTTAGATCTACAAAGTGGTGCAGGTTATAATATAGTCGGCCCCGCCCGAGTTTAGTGTACATGGATTGCGTACACTGAAAAAAAAGCATACCCGGTTCCAAAGATTTTGTCTTTACTGTAAAAATTTTGGTATTGATTCCGAGCCAAAGAAGCGGAGAATACTACACTGAAAAAACAGTGAACCCACCAGGAAAGAAAATTTTAGTTAGTTTTAGAAAAAATATATTAATTTTAGAAAATTTTAACTAAACTGTAATAGACACGTGGATGTCACGCCGATTTCACAAAACTAAGTAAATTATTTTCGATAAATTCAAGAAAATTTATTAGACATAATTCATTTTTTTCACTTGTTAAAGAAAATTTCGAAGTTTGAAGGAAAAAATTGGAGTTAAAAATTGCAAAAATGTCTTTAGTACCATACGAAGTTCATGATGGGCTAATTACTGGTAAATTTTACAAATTTTAAGAAATTCAGAACTATTTTGTGGGAGACCCGAATTTAGTTAATCTTTATACTTCCTTTGCGTATAATTTTTTCCTCTATTTTAGTTTTATTAACTAACGTACGCAAAAAATTATTAACGTCAGGGAAACTTTATTAAAACGTAATAATTCCATGAACTAAAATAGAGTTAAATCATCTTTAGTGAAATATAGGGTTCACTTTTTTTTGAGTGTAGTAAGGATATTTTTATGACACAATTCTCCTTTAAATTTGGGGTTTGTGTACTTGCTTCTAGGAAGCAAATCTTAATTTTTAGTTTTTTTTTCAGCTTTTTTTCTTCATATGCTATCAGGAAGCGGATATTAAACGCATGCAACACATGCTGACGGCAGCGGAAATTCTCAGTGTTTGTATGGGTGTATGTTTCTGTTTTTATCGGGACATAAAATTAAACTCTTCTTTTCTCACTCGCAGTTTTGTTTTTTTTTTTTGTTCCCCTTTATAACCACCACACTATTGTAGATTTATTTTGCCGCTCTCCCCTTGTCAACGATGTAGATGTTTTGTAAATCGTCCGGTTTATTCACCTCTATGTTCTCACACCATTTGTGTTTTTTTTTTGTGGTGAACACATAAGCTTTGGTGAATTGAGTTGAAAGGTAGACCACAAGCAATGTATGCTCATGCTTGTGTGTGTGACGAAATACAAATCTTATTTTATTTTCCCACCACAAGAACTTATGGTTGATGTTCTATTTCTAGTATATAACGCACTACTACTTCGACAAAAGTACAGCACGTAAGTGATCTTACAGTTATGTATTGGACAAAAAGAATTTCTTCACTAACAACAAATTTATGTAAGCATTTTAAAAACAAACTTACATGTAAAGCTCCAATTGGATTTATTCAAATTATTTGGCGAGTATGTTTGTCATGGGTATAGTTTTTTAGCATTGTTATACAGTCCACAGAAGAAATAAAAAACACACACACACACAGCACTACAAAAATAGCAAATTTTCATAACACACAACACGACTAGACGGCACGAGCATAAAAACCGAACTGTTTGTTTAGTTTTTGGATGATAATAAAATAACCAGTTGAGCAAGGAGAGGAAGCGGATATTAAACGCATGCAACTCATATTGATGGTAACCAGTGTGACCCAGGGTTGATAAAATTGACACTTTTGTGTTTTTTTTGATACATTTTCACTGCCAAAAGCATCGTGGCACGACCGCGAGCCATTTGGTACATTTTCATCACAATACCCTATATATAGAGTTACTCTGCCCTAAATGTGAACGTTTCTCAGATATAAACTCAACTCTTAAAATCATAAATAGCGGACATTGAAGTTATAAAAATATTCCAAAATGAGGATATTTTAGTTTTTACACTGAAAAAAAATATTGTCGTGAGGTCAAAGATTTCATGTCTTTAAAATACGAATGCAAATTTTGCTTAGCATAGAAGACGCATTTCTCTAATATAAAGTTTTCTTCCTTGTCCAAAAGTCGATAAACTTTTGTCCTTATAATTAAGTGATTTCACCTAAAAATGGATATGATAACATGAAAGACAAAATGTTTGGGCTAAGGTCAACTTGACTTTAATAATTCAGAAAAATTCTTTAAATTTAATGAAATTGTCTTCAAATTTGTTGTCTTTTTGCATCTTGACTACAAAGCAAAAAATCGTTCAAATATAGAATATGTTTTTGAACACTTTATTTCAAACACGTTTTTTACTTGAAGCATAGCATAAATTCTATTGGAAGTCGAGTCCTAATTTGGAAAATAAAGTTGTCGTTAGCTCGTTTTAAAGGACTTTGATAGCATATCAAGAAAAAAAGGCTGAAAAAGCGAAAAATTAAAATTTGCTGCTTAGAAGCAAGTACACAAAACCCAAATTTAAAAGAGAATTGTGTCTTAAAAGTATCCTTACTTATATTCTCTGCTTCTTTGGCTCGGAATCAATACCAAAATTTTTATAGTAAAGACAAAATCTTTGGAACCGGGCATGCTTTTTTTTCAGTGTATTATGGGATCTCAACATTTTTGAAATTTGATTTTTTTTTTCGCCACACTTAGGAACAGAGTGTTATATATATTTGAAACACCCATAAAGAGACGAAATACACACATGGTGTCTTTAGCAATAATGCTTAGAGCCGGCCCTTCAGCCGGTTGCCACAGTTGGTAGAAATCTACAAAAAATGGTAAATGTTTTAACAGGTTGGCTGATAAGTCCCCGGTCTGACACATAGATGGCGTCTTTAATATTAAATGCATATTATTTTTATATAGTACCAACCTTCAAATGATTGGTGTCAAAATTTGACGTCTATAAGTCAATTAGTCTTTTGTGAAGCAACTTTTGTTATTGTGAAAAAAATGGAAAAAGAGGAATTTCGTGTTTTGATAAAATACTGTTTTCTGAAGGGAAAAAATATGGTGGAAGTAAAAACTTGGCTTGATAATGAGTTTCCGGACTCTGCCCCAGGGAAATCAACAATAATTGATTGGTATGCAAAATTCAAGCGTGGTGAAATGAGCACGGAGGACGGTGAACGCAGTGGACGCCCGAAAGAGGTGGTTACCGACGAAAACATCAAAAAAATCCACAAAATGATTTTGAATGACCGTAAAATGAAGTTGATCGAGATACCAGAGGCTTTAAAGATATCAAAGGAACGTTTTGGTCATATCATTCATCAATATTTGGATATGCGAAAACTCTGTGCAAAATGGCTGCCGCGCGAGCTCACATTTGACCAAAAACAACAACGTGTTGATGATTCTGAGCGGTGTTTGCAGCTGTTAACTCATAATACACCCGAGTTTTTCCGTCGATATGTGACAATGGATGAAACATGGCTCCATCACTACACTCCTGAGTCCAATCGACAGTCGGCTGAGTGGACAGTGACCGGTGAACCGTCTCCGAAGCGTTGAAAGACTCAAAAGTCCTTTGGCAAAGTAATGGCCTCTGTTTTTTGGGATGCGCATGGAATAATTTTTATCGATTTTCTCGAGAAGGGGAAAACCATCAACAGTGACTATCATATGGCGTTATTGGAGCGTTTGAAGGTCGAAATCGCGGCCGTTTTGCGGCCGTTTTGCCCCATATGAAGAAGAAAAATGTGTTGTTCCACCAACACAACGCACCGTGCCACGAGTCATTGAGAATGATGGCAAAAATTCATGAATTGGACTTCGAATTGCTTCCCCACCCACCGTATTCTCCAGATCTGGCCCTCGGCGACTTTTTCTTGTTTTCAGACCTCAAAAGGATGCTCGCAGGGAAAAAATTTGGCTGCAATGAAGAGGTGATCACCGAAACTGAGGCCTATTTTGAGGCAAAACCGAAGGAGTACTACCAAAATGGTATAAAAAAATTGGAAGGTTGTTATAATCGTTGTATCGCTCTTGAAGGGAACTATGTTGAATAATAAAAACAAATTTTGACAAAAAAAAATGTGTTTTTCTTTGTTAGACCGGGGACTTATCAGCCAACCTGTTATTGTTTTGTAGATTGGTAGAATTCTTGATTTTGGTAGATTTTGCAAAGAGGTACTTCTTCATAAATTTTCTATTGAAATAAACTTTTGACAAAATTTTCTATAGAAATAAAATTTTGACGAAATTTTCTACAGATAAAATTTTAACGAAATTTTCTATAGAGATAAAATTTTAACAAAAATTTTTATAGAAATAAACTGTTGACAAAATTTTCTATAAAAACAACATTTTTCATATAGAAATAAAATTTTCACAAAATAAATTGTTGACAAAATTTTCTATAGAAATAAAATTTTTAAAAAAATTTCTATAGAAATAAAATTTTGAGAAAATTTTCTATGCAAATAAAATTTTGACAAAATTTTCTGAAATTTTGACAAAATTTTCTAAAATTTTGTATAGAAATAAATTGTTGACAAAATTTTCTATAAGAATAAAATTTTTCCTATAGAAATAAAATTTGGCAAAATTTCCTATAGAATAAAAATTGGATAAATTTTGCTATGGAAATAATATTTTGACAAAATTCCTAAAATTTTCAAAAAATTTTCTATAGAAATAAATTGTTGACAAAATTTCCTGTAGAAACAAATTGTTGACAAAATTTTCTATAAAAATAAAATTTTCAAAAAATTTGCTAAAATTTTCTATAATTTTGTATAGAAATAAATTGTTGACAAAATTTTCTATAAGAATAACATTTTTCCTATAGAAATAAAATTTGGCAAAATTTCCTATAGAATAAAAATTGGATAAATTTTTCTATGGAAATAAAATTTTGACAAAATTTAATAAAATTTTCAAAAAATTTCTTTAGAAATAAATTGTTAACAAAATTTCCTGTAGAAATAAATTGTTGACAAAATTTTCAATAAAAATAAAATTTTCAAAAAATTTTCTATGGAAATAAAGTTTTGACAAAATTTTCTATAGAAATACAATTTTTACGAAATTTTCTATAGAAATAAAATTTTGCAAAATAAGTTTTTTTTTTTAATATAAAAAATTGTCCAAATCGGTCTTGATTTAAATATATGTATACTTTTACAATAGTCTTTAAATTTGATATTATGTAATTTTAGCACCTTTTGGTTTTGAAAAGTACATTTTAATAATTTTTTAGTACTGTTTCGTCCACATCATTTATCATCCCTGGTGTGACCACATCTATAAAAAATTTAAAGCTCAATCAGCAATAAAATAATGCCAAAAAATGTTAAACAAAATTTTATAATGCCAAAAAATAATGCTAAATTTAATTTTTTATATTTTATTAGTGAAATAATCACTTTGACGGTGGCAATGGAAAAGAGATATGTTTGTACGAATTTATTTCGGCATAAGCCTGCTATCATGTAAAACCTTTTTTTCGGAAAGTTCAAATGTGGTTTACTTTTGGGTTTAGTGAACTGCCTGAATTTATTCTGATAATTGGTTGATATTTTTGCTGCAAGTAGAGGATGCTGATGAGGAATGTGGTAATTCCGAAACGTGCGTCCATCCAACCATCTTGCAGTCTATAGGGCTTTGCCCAAATAAATTTGACAAACATTCTTTTCCTCTGTTGGTTAAACTACTAACGTTGCTAACGTTGAGTACTCTGTTCGATTTTTCGACAAAAGCACTAAATTATAAGTGCAAAACTAAGCAGGGTTTCGGCGCGGAAATCGAACATAGCATCAAACTTAACGCCTGTGCATTTCACTAGAGTCGCATACCAGGTTTTAAAGAGAAAAAAAATTCCAATCACCTCTGGCGAAGATTTCCGTTGGTATATTTTCTAACCGATATTCTATGATGCGGCACTATCAACACATATTAATAAATATGTCGCCAAGACCGTAGCCAGGATTTTAATTCGGGGGGGGGGGGGGGGGGGGTTCAACTTAAAAAAAAAATATTCATATAATCTCATGTGTAGAAAATTTTATTTATGTATAGGTATGTATACAATATCTTTATAATATTAAATTGAGCCGACGGGCTTTTTGGGCAGCAAATAAATCAATGACTTCTTTAGTCGGCACATTTATTCGGCGATGAACCGAAATTAATGTCAATCCATTGAGTCTACTCTCGCTAGTCGAATTTCTAAGATACGTATTTAATCTCTTCATTGTTGAAAATGAACGTTCGGATGAGCAGTGATGGAAAATGCAGTACTATAGTACTTTTTTCAATACTTTTTCACCCCGGTCAGTACCGTAGTACCCCCGCGAAGGATTTAGTACCTTTTGTGTAGACATTTTTGAGTCGATATTTATGGTACAATGGCTTTGACAAAATATTTTAATATTTTGAGAAAGTTTTTATCAACCTTATTTGCTAATAGTCTTTTACAAATATGGCAAAACAGACATGTTCATGTGGGAAGAAAATCTCGATTTTGTAAAAGACATAGTCAAAAACAGGATTTTATTGAACTTCATGAATGTTTTAGTCGAAAAAAGAATGCGATTCTATATTATCGATTTTTTATTTCGGTAGAAAATGTTGTCAAAATTTTATTTCTATATAGAATTTTTGCAAAATTTTATTTTTATAGAAAATTTTGTCAAAATTTTATTTCAATTGAAAATTTTGTAAAAATTTTATTTCTATAGAAAAAATTTTGCAAAATTTTATTTCTATAGAAAATTTTTGCAAAATTTTATTTATATAGAAAATTTTGTCAAAATTTTATTTTCTTTAAAATTCAGTCTCTTGACAATAATCTTCCAGTGAAATTTTTGTTGAAATTTAGTAAAAAGTACCTTTCCGCTCAAAAAATACCTTTTTTGTACTTTCTTAAAAATTGTATTTTCCATCCCTGAGTAACTGGCAAAGTGACCAAGATTTTTAAAAGAATATGCACGTTTGGAAATATCTCTTTATTGCACTCTCATCGCTGAATTAGGCAGGTTCTTTTCGCAGTTTTGTGCCATTTCACACACAAAAAAAAAATTCTGATTCAATCACGAAATTAATTGATCCAATTAATTTTTTAATTGAAATGTCTTCAATCACAGAAATGATAGTATCAATTAAAAAATTAATTGACAGTCAATTAAAAAATTAATTGATCCAATTAAATATTTAATTGATACTATTAATTTGTGTGATCGATTTTTATTTCAATTAAAAAATTTGTTGAATCAATTAAATTTTTAATTGAATATTTTTTAAAACTCAATTAAGATTTTAATTGGAAACATTTTCGTGAAATTTTTTTGTTGTTGCTATGGCCAAACAAAGCGAGTCATATTCACAAAAAGAACAACAAACACACAAAAAGCAGAAAGATATTTTCCAAAAATTAAATTTGTGGTGCAAAACAATTTGTTTTTTTTTCGACCGTCGTTTGACGGGCTTTTCAACTAGTATTCTATGATTTGTGCAAGTTTTATAGGTAAGCGTTTTTCAAAATAAAACCTCCAGCTTTTCTTCAACATCTTCGATAAGATTTTTCTAATCAGCTAAAAATATATATTTATTTATATAAAAATATTCATTCATTTCGGGGGGGGTTTGATCCCCCTCATCCCCCCCCCCCTGAATACGGCCTTGTATGTCGCCAATCTTTGTTATTGCTAAGCAAAATAAATTTTCGATTCATTTCATTTTGATAAATCAATTATTAACTTGATTTGATATTTTCGATCCAATATGGAATATAGGTTTAAATTCAATTAGTTAAATTAGCCATATAGCCGATAAGACAGTTTCCATGTATTTCTTAAGGTAGAAAATGTAAACAACCGATAATCGTCCCAAAAAATATTTCGCCAACAAAAGTACCTCTTTGTATCTTGCTGTAGAAGAAATTTCACTGGAACTTCATATTGGCTTAAACGTGTTACATATGGAGACATATGTATTGAGAGGTTGAATTCTTCCCTTTACCTCCCTGTACCTCTTCTTTTACTTGCAGAACGTAACACGGAATTCAATAAACTGCGTTATCGTTGCCATGGCGATGTACATCGCATAGCTCATGTAAAGGAAAAACAGAAAATGCTTCAAGACACAATCAGCGTTCAACGACAACAGCTTCAAGAAAGTCTTAAGGAAAAGCAACGACTTCGTGAAGTTATATTCAAGTACAAAATTGAACGAGCGAAAATACGCAAGCAAATGCAAGATCTAAGTTTCCAAGCTGGCCTGTTAGATAAACCGAACCTTATGAAAGATTACGATGTAACTGTAGAATATTTGGAAGAGTTACGTCAAAATGTGAAACAATCCAAATTGCTTATCAATCAATTAAATGAGAAAATTTCTGTTTTTGAGAAGAATTGTGCAATATCAAAGAAGCCAGTTTCAAAATTTTAAGACCTAAAGCTACGAGCGAGAAGCAATTTTGAGTCGGTGGTTTCCTTCAATAATTTTTAAACCTCTCAATGTAGATGACATAACAATGACATTTTCACTATATGATGACTTTTCGAAATCATTTGACTTTAAAAATAAACATATGTATGTTCTCCAGGAATCATTTTTCTATCCCTTATATCAACATGCAGAACCATTATCAATACCGAAATTTCTCTAATATTTGCGTTTAAAGGCTGATAACGCAGTTTTCTTATAGGAACGCTATGTAACAATTGATAAACTGCACACGCAACGTTCGTTCATCCCGGTATGAAGATCTTGTGAAAATTCCTGTTGATAAGACAGTTTTCTATGTGTCTCTTAAGCTCGGTATGCTCGGCTCTAGTGGAAATGTCCGCAACCCGTAAGAACTGCGTTCCTATATTTGCTAAAGAAAATTCCAAACGACATTATTATCGATTGTTGATATTTTGGAAATTATCAGCATACAAACCAAATTTACCCTGGATGCACATAGCGTGCTTTATGTGGGAAAACATAAAACGTCGATAACATTTAACTCAAGCGAAATAAATAGGCAGTTCTGTTGTAAGGATGATATCGATTTTCGGTAGCAAAAACATCAATTTATTTCTGGGTAGTGGAAACTTCGTTAGAGGTGCATACACGGTTGCCACTCGAACCAAAAATAATTACCAAAATTTACAGAAAATTTTACCAAAAAACTACCAAACAAAAAAAAAATATTTTGGAAAATTTTATTTCTATAGAAAATTTTGTCAAAATTTTATTTTTATAGAAAATTTTGTTAAAATTTTATTTCTATAGAAAATTTTGTCAAAATTTTATTTCTATAGAAAATGTTGTCAAAATTTTATTTCTATAGAAAATTTTGTCAAAATTTTATTTCTATAGATTTTTTTTACGATTTAATTTCCATAGGAAATTTTTTGAAGATTTCATTTCTATAGAAAATTTTTGTCAAAAGTTTTTTTCTATAGAAAATTTTGTCAAAATTTTATTTCTACAGACAATTTTGTCAAAAGTTTATTTCTATAGACTTTTTTTAAGATTTCATTTCCATAGGAAATTTTTTTCAAAGATAGGAAATTATGTCAAAGTTTTATTTCTATAGAAAATTTTGTAATAATTTTATGTCTATAAAAAATTTTGTCATAATTTTATTTCTGTAAAAAATGTCACCAATTTTTTATTTCTGTAAAAAATGTCACCAATTTTTTATTTCTATAAAAAATTTTGTCAAATTTTTATTTCTATTAGAAATTTTGTCAAAATTTTATTTCTATAGAAAATTTTGTCAAAATTTTGTTTGTATAGGAAATTTTGTCACAATTTTATTTGTATAGAAAATTTTGTCAAAATTTTATTTCTGTAGATAATTTTGTCAAAATTTTTTTTCTATAGAAAATCTCTTCAAATTTTTATTTCCAAAAGGAAATATTCTCAAAATTTTATTTCTATAGATAATTT
Source organism: Haematobia irritans (assembly GCF_050003625.1). NCBI lineage: Eukaryota > Metazoa > Arthropoda > Insecta > Diptera > Muscidae > Haematobia > Haematobia irritans. Next base: position 102,957,430 of record NC_134401.1, on the reverse strand, counting down.
TGTAAAAATTTTATTTCTATAGGAAATTTTGTCAAAATTTTTTTCGATAGAAAATTTTGTCAAAATTTTTTCTATAGAAATTTTTTAAAAATTTCATTTCTATAGAAAATTTTGTCAAAATTTTATTTCTATAGAAAATTTTATCAAAATTTTATTTCCATAGAAAATTTTGACAAAATTTTATTTCTATAGCAAATTTTGTCAAAATTTTTTCTATAGAAAATTTTGTCAAAATTTTTTTCTATCGAAAATTTTGTCAAACTTTTATTTCCATCGAAAATTTTCTCAAAATTTTATTTCTATAGGAAATTTCTTAAAGAATTCATTTCTATAGAAAATTTTGTCAAAATTTTATTTATATAGAAAATTTTGTTAACATTTTATTTCTATAGAAAATTTTATCAAAATTTTATTTCCATAGAAAATTTTGTCAAAATTTTATTTCTATAGATAATTTGGTCAAAATTTTATTTCTATAGAAAATTTTTTCAAAATTTCATTTCTATAGAAAATTTTGTCAATATTTTATTTCTATAAAAAATTTTGTCAAAATTTTATTTGTATAGAAAATTTTGTCAAAATTTTCTTTCTATAGAAAATTTTTCTCAAATTTTATTTCTATAGAAAATTTTGTCAAAATTTTCTTTCTATAGAAAATTTTGTCAAAAATTTATTTCCATAGACAATTTTGTCAAAATATTATTTCTATAGAAAATTTTGTCAGTATTTTTTTTTATAAAAAATGTTGTCGAAATTTTATTTCCATAGAGAATTTTGTCAAAATTTTATTTCTAAAGATCATTTTGTCAATTATTTTTGTTCTATAGAAAATTTTGTCAAACTTTTAATTCCATAGAAAATGTTGTCAAAATTTTATTTCTAATGATAATTTTGTCAAAATTTTCTTCCTATAGGAAATTTTGTCAAAATTTTTTTCTATAGCAAATTTTGTCTAAATGTTTTTTCTATAGAAAATTTTGTCAAAACTTTTTCCATAGAAAATTTTGTCAAACTTTTATTTCCATAGAAAATTTTCTCAAAATTTTATTTCTATAGGAAATTTTTTAAAGATTTCATTTCTACAAGAAATTTTGTCAAAATTTTATTTATATAGAAAATTTTGTTAACATTTTATTTCTATAGAAAATTTTATCAAAATTTTATTTCCATAGAAAATTTTGTCTAAATTTTCTTTCTATAGACAATTTTGTCAAAATATTATTTCTATCGAAAATTTTGTCAATATTTTTTTTTTTTTTAAATTTTGTCAAAATTTTATTTCCATAGAGAATTTTGTCAAAATTTTATTTCTATAGATCATTTTGTCAATTTTTTTTTTTCTATAGAAAATTTTGTCAAACTTTTATTTTCATAGAAAAGTTTCTCAAAATTTTTTTCTATAGAAGATTTTGTCAAAATTTTATTTCTACAGAAAATTTTCTCAAAATTTTATTTCTATAGAATATTTTGTCAAAATTTTATTTATATAGAAAATTTTGTTAACATTTTATTTCTATAGAAGATTTTATCAAAATTTTATTTCCATAGAAAATTTTGTCAAAATTTTATTTCTATAGATAATTTGGTCAAAATTTCAAGATTTCATTTCTATAGCAAATTTTGTCAAAATTTTATTTCCATAGAAAATTTTGTCAAAAATTTATTTCTATAGGTAATTTTGTCAAAGTTTTATTTTTATAGAAAATTTTGTCAAAATTTTATTTCTATAAAAAATGTTGTCAAAACTTTTTTTCTATAGAAAATTTTGTCAAAATATTATTTGTATAGAAAATTTTGTCAAAATTTTATTTCTATAGAAAATTTTGTCAAAATTTTATTTCTATAGAAAATTTTGTCAAAATATTATTTCTATAGAAATTTTTGTCAAAATATTATTTCTGTAGAAAATTTTGTCAAAATTTTATTTCTATAGAAAATTTTGTCAAAATTTTATTTCTATAGAAAATTTTGTCAAAATTTTATTTCTATAGAAAATTTTGTCAAAATTTTATTTCTACAGAAAATTTTCTCAAAATTTTATTTCTATAGGAAATTTTTTAAAGAATTCATTTCTATAGAAAATTTTGTCAAAATTTTATTTATATAGAAAATTTTGTTAACATTTTATTTCTATAGAAAATTTTATCAGAATTTTATTTCCATAGAAAATTTTGTCAAAATTTTATTTCTTTAGATAATTTGGTCAAAATTTTATTTCTATAGGAAATTTTTTCAAAATTTCATTTCTATAGAAAATTTTGTCAATATTTTATTTCTATAAAAAAATTTGTCAAAATTTTATTTGTATAGAAAATTTTGTCAAAATTTTCTTTCTATAGAAAATTTTTCTCAAATTTTATTTCTATAGAAAATTTTGTCAAAAATTTATTTCCATAGACAATTTTGTCAAAATATTATTTCTATAGAAAATTTTGTCAGTATTTTTTTTTTATAAAAAATGTTGTCGAAATTTTATTTCTATAGATCATTTTGTCAATTTTTTTTCTATAGAAAATTTTGTCAAACTTTTATTTCCATAGAAAATGTTCTCAAAATTTTATTTCTAAAGATAATTTTGTCAAAATTTTCTTTCTATAGGAAATTTTGTTAACATTTTATTTCTATAGAAAATTTTATCAAAATTTTATTTCCATAGAAAATTTTGTCTAAATTTTCTTTCTATAGAAAATTTTGTGAAAAATTTATTTCCATAGACAATTTTGTCAAAATATTATTTCTATCGAAAATTTTGTCAATATTTGTTTTTTTTTTTTAATTTTGTCAAAATTTCATTTCTATAGAAAATTTTGTCAAAATTTTATTTCTATAGAAAATTTTGTCAAAATATTATTTCTATAGAAATTTTTGTCAAAATATTATTTCTGTAGAAAATTTTGTCAAAATTTTAGTTCTATAGAAAATTTTGTCAAAATTTTATTTCTATAGAAAATTTTGTCAAAATGTTATTTCTATAGAAAATTTTGTCAAAAAGTTATTTCTACAGAAAATTTTGTCAAAATTTTATTCCTATAGAAAATTTTGTCAAAATTTTATTTGTATAGAAAATTTTATTTCTATAGAAAATTTTGTCAAAATTTTATTTCTATAGAAAATTTTGTCAAAATTTTATTTCTACAGAAAATTTTGTCAAAATTTTATTTCTATAGATTTTGTTTTTTTAAACTTTTGTCAAAATTTTATTTCTATAGATAATTTTGTCAACATTTTTTTCTATAGAAAATTTAGTCAAAATTTTATTTGTATAGAAAATTTTATTTCTATAGAAAATTTAGTCAAAATTTTATCGCCATAGAAAATTTTCTCAAAATTTTATTTCTATAGATAATTTTGTCAGAATTTTATTTCTATAGGAAATTTTGTCAAAATTGTTTTCTATAGAAAATTTTGTCAAACTTTTATTTCCATAGAAAATTTTCTCAAAATTTTATTTCTATAGATAATTTTGTCAAAATTTTTTTTCCATAGAAAATGTTGTCAAAACTTTATTTCTCTAGAAAATTTGTCAAAATTTTATTTTTTTAGAAAATTTTGTCAAAGTTTTATTTCTCAAGAAAATTTTGTTAAATTTCATTTCTCTAGAAAATTTTGTCAAAATTAGTTGGAGAGGAATATTTAGCTTGAAGAATTCTATCAATCTGTAGAAGTCTACCAATTGTGGCAACAGTGGTTACCGAAAACGCCTTGGGACATTATTGTTATCGATTGTTTGGATTTTGATCCCATAACACTAGGTCACAAATAACAAAATTTTCTCTGTGATTTGTTTCTAGCATACTTTTTCCCATTGATTTTGACCTACTAAACACGAAAATGAGTTTTAAAAAATTTTCTGTCGATTGGTTTTCGAGATACAAATTTTTGAACTTTTTTTTTAATTTTTAGAGGTACACTTACAATTTTGAGCATATCTTTCGTCTTAAAAAACCATTTTTATTTGTTTTTTTCTGCCACATTTTTACTAAAAAAAAACACCGTTTTTAACTTTTTTAAGCCGCCAACATCCAAACTACTTACCCGATATGTAAATTTTCTGAGAATGAGTTGTAGACGGCTCAATTTGCTTTAATTTGAGTAGTAGTAGGATCAAATAGGCCAAAGAAGACGAAAGATATGCTCAAAATTGTAAGTGTACCTCCAAAAATTAAAAAAAAAGTTAAAACATTTGTATCTCGAAAACCAATCGACAGAAAATTTTTTAAAACTCATTTTCGTGTATAGTAGGTCAAAATCAATGAGAAAAATTATGCTAGAACCAATTCACAAAACGACTGTTGGCTAGTGTAATAAATATAGTTTCAACCTGTATTATCGACATACAAACATTATATCCGAACTTCAAATTACACTATTCGTTTGTTAGCATTTTATGTTTTCGTTGTTTACCTCATTACGCCATTATTCACCACACTACATTTCCCCATTCATATTGCCAGATACAAAACAAAAGTCTGGCAACTTTGTGGACGCAAAGAAATAAATTGATTTTTGCAAGAACAGCTGTTTGTTGTGTGTCCGGAGTTTTCGTTCGTTTGCAAAATATAGTTCTGTTAACAGTCAAAGAATTAAATATACAAGGTACTTTCTTAATAAATATATAAATAAAAATAACTTTAGGAAAGCGATTGGCAAGTAATTATCAATATTCGTATTGTAGTGAAAATAATCGAAAGTTTATAAATGTATTAATGCCGCAGCATATCGGCAAAAGGCTCCATATGTAAAAGTTGGCCAAAACCGCTGCAATGCTATTAAACATAAATGTGCAATGTAATGGTTTTTTGTTATACCGGAATATTTGTATTATCTTTATAGGTCTTTTGTTTAAAGATGACTTTCATATTTTATGTGTGAAAATTAAATATGTATTTGTTTTAAACTCAAAGATAAACTTTGACTATGTTAATATCTTTCGAGGGCTGTTTGCCACATAACCTTATCATAGGATAACAAGGACAGCAAAATGCCCGCCTATTTTAAGGAATCGAAAAAGGGTTTCTTCATTTATAGTCTCACATGATACATCTGTTTTGTAGAGCTAATTCGTCCTCTCCATTAATATTCGATAATAATTCTCTGCTCTTTGACGTAAGCGATGTTAAAAAACAATAAACATCTGGAACAACAATGTGCAAGTTGCATATTAAATTGTTACTGTTTTTAGGTTAGGTAGTTGTCCATATCAATTAAAAATATAGGATGAAGTGAATAATTTTTACAATTTAACATCATTTTCCATTTGCAATCACAACCCTAGAAATGGAGTGTATTTTTAAATAAAATTGTTAGGCGGAAGGGTTTTAAATAACTTCTCGTAAAGTACATTGTGGAAAAACTATTATGGTATGGATAGATCCTGAGGTTTGGTTTACCCATAATGTAGTTTTGTAGACATTGAAGGAATATTCATTCAATGACTTCAGTTAACCAAAGTAGAGCTGGTATACTTCTCGTTGAGGGTTTCATAGCCTCGCATGTGTTTACAGATATTTGCCGGTGAGGAGGACCGTAAATGTAAATTAAGCACACATTAAACCTTGTCTAGTTCGAGATCCTCTGCGACTGAGAAGTATAGAAAATGACATGTGTCAAATGGTACATACACCTTTATCGCTTAGAGACCAATAAACACTTGCGGCCATTTTCATGTTTAATTGCCATTTAACAGCAAATATTTTCTCTCCGGTTAACCTTATTCTGAAAAATTTTGGGCAGTTAAGTTCCTAGCTGACATATGGAGTGTATAGGCAAGATGATAGATATGACCATAGTGCGATTTAGCTAAGCTAAGGTAGCACTAACAGAGCTTTATGATAATGGGGATAAGGGGCACATTCTATTTTGATCAAACAAGATACATATTTAAAATCTTCAGCGATACGAATATCATTCTGTAACGATTCTGTTGGTGTCGTGGGTACCTACCTATTATTTCAACCATAGGGGGATTTCTAACTTGCCTCTTACATAGACGTTTTTATAACATTCTACAGGTTTAGATTAGTGTCTTGTTTCTTGTGCTAAATGATACGAAATGAAAATTAAAGTCAATATCTAGAATAGCCTTCAATACGCGTAACTATTCACTTTTAATGTTCTAATTTACAAAAAAAATCCTCTGCAGTGTTCACTTCAGTGCATTGAAAAGCTATAATTCACACGGAGCGAATAGAGTGGTTGTACAACGATAATGATTGAAAAAAAAAAGAAATAAGGATATACGGCCGTAAGTTCGGCCAGGCCGACTGAAGACTGCAGTGTTCACTTCAGTGCATTGAAAAGCTATAATTCACACGGAGCGAATAGAATGGTTGTAGAACGATAATGATTGAAAAAAAGAAATAAGGATATACGGCCGTAAGTTCGGCCAGGCCGAAGCTTATGTACCCTCCACCATGGATTGCGTAGAAACTTCTACTGAAGACTGTCATCCACAATCGAATTACTTGGGTTGCGATAACACTTGCCGATGGCAAGGTGTCTTAGAACTTCCTAACACCGTAATATATACCACATAGTCCATACATGGTATATATTAAACTAAAAAAGGCCGATTAAATACGTATATAATTAAGTTTAAAGTTTCTATAGAAATCAAATTTTGACAAAATAAAATTTTGACAACATTTTCTATAGAAGTAAAATTTGGAAAAAATTTTCTATAGAAATAAAATTTGGAAAAAAATTCTATAGAAATAAAATTTTGACAGAATTTTTTATAGAAATAAAATTTTGACAGAATTTTCTATAGAAATAAAATTTGGACAAATGTTTTCTATAAAAATAAACTTTTGGTAGATTATTTTTGGCTCGAGTGGCAACCATGATTATGAACCGATATGGACCAATTTTGTGTGATTGGGGATCGGCTATATATAACTATAGACCGGCCTTATACTAACACCATGTTCCAAATTTCAACCGGATCGGATGAATTTAGCTCCTCCAAGAGGCTCCGGAGGACAAATCTGGGGATCGATTTATATGGGGGCTATATATAATTATGGACCGATATGGACCAATTCTTGCATGGTTGTTAGAGACCATATACTAACACCACGTACCAAATTTCAACCGGATCGGATGAATTTTGCTCCTCTAAGAGGCTCCGGAGGTCAAATCTGGGGATCGGCTTATATGGGGGCTATATATAATTATGGACCGATATGGACCACTTTTGGCATGGTTGTTAGAGACAATATACTAACATCACGTACCAAATTGCAATCGGATCGGATGACTTTTGCTCCTCTAAGAGGCTCCGGAGGTCAAATCTGTGGATCGGTTTATATGGGGGCTATATATAATTATGGGCCATGGTGGACCAATTTTTGCATGGTCATTGGAGAACATGTACCAACACCATGTACCAAATTTCAGACGGATCGCCTGAAATTTGGTTCTCTTAGAGGCTTCGCAAGCCAAATCGGGGGATCGGTTTATATGGGGGCTATATGTAATTATGGAACGATATGAACCAATTTTTGCATGGTTGTTAGAGACTATATATTAACACCATGTACCAAATTTCAGCCGGATCGGATGAAATTTGCTTCTCTTAGAGCAATCGCAAGCCGAATTTGGGGGTCCGTTTATATGGGGGCTATACGTAAAAGTGGACCGATATGGACACATTTTTACGTGGTTGTTAGAGACCATATACTAACACCATGTACCAAATTTCAGCCGGATCGGATGAAATTTGCTTCTCTTAGAGCAATCGCAAGCCGAATTTTGGGGTCCGTTTATATGGGGGCTATACGTAAAAGTGGACCGATATGGCCCATTTGCAATACCATCCGACCTACATCAATAACAACTACTTGTGCCAAGTTTCAAGTCGATAGCTGGTTTCGTTCGGAAGTTAGCGTGATTTCAACAGACGGACGGACGGACGGAAATCATAAACTTTTGCGAAGTTTCCTTAAAATTGCTTCAGATTTAAATGTTTCCCATATTTTTTTACTAACATTGTGTTCCACCCTAGTGCATTAGCGGACTTAAATTTTGAGTCTATAGATTTTGTAGAAGTCTATCAAATTCTGTCCAGATCGAGTGATATGTAAATGTATGTATTTGGGACAAACTTTTATATATAGCCCCCAACACATTTGACGGATGTGATATGGTATAATATAGTCGGCTCCGCCCTACTTTAGACTTTTCTTACATGTTTTTTTTTTTTTTTTTTTGAATAACCTAGTATTTGGTCTTGTGATGTAATATATCCGGCTGATGAGTCCTTTTCTGTAGCTGGTTACATTCCTCTGCCTCCACCCCTTCGTTATGTGGACGAGGCCCTCACGGTCGGAAGGGGCGGGAAAGTGGGCGATGGGACCGTTCGATAAAAATTCACCATATTCCTCTTTTGATCCTGGGTTGATATTTTGACTTTTTTCGTAAATCGATTCGGCGATTTTGGTCAATATGAAAAGTCAATATGAGCCGAATTGTCAATAGTGGATTGGTTGGATTATAAAAAGTTTAGTTTGACTTTTTTTGCAAAACGTAGGAAAGTCGTTTTTGGACTTTTATATCTCTAATATAGACTCACGACAGAAGGCATAGCAAGATGTAAATCATGCTGAACAGCAGTTTCGCTACCATATGGTTTTACACAAATTACCTTTTATTAACATAATAAAATATTTGTAAAACATAAATGTATTATAAACCATAAAGTAGCTTCTATAAATTTAACAGGTTCATTTGATTACCAGAGATATTTATGATATTGTTCATAAAAAAAATTTAAATCATAAATTATGATTTATTAGTTTTTTTTGTTAATTATTAGACAGGTATTTTATCAAAGGATAGAGAAAGTAGTACCCATAAAGAGTCTTATATTATTTTTCCCTTGTACTTCAACCATAGTTATAATATATGGCAGGAGATTAGATGAGCTAGTAAGAAATCATGTGGAAAAGAAAACAACAAAAACGAACATATTGTCAAGAATTGATGGTAATAGAACGTCCCATACCAGCTGTTATGAGAAAAAAAACTGGCCTTATAAAATACCATCTTTTCTTTGGCTGGGATTTTGCAGATAATAAATGACCTAAGTTTTTTTTGTAGCTGCATTACAGAAGGAAGACACGAAAAGAACCTTAAATGTTATGAAAATTAGTGTAATTTATTTTATGAGTGGTATAATGGTATTTGCAGGATTGTAAGGATGGTTGGTGTACGCCGCCATGGTGGTAGGTTAAAGTGTAATAATTTGTAATAATTTGTACAACCATGTCCCACATGGTTGTCTTCTAAGAAAAAAAGTCAACAAATTATGATATCACCTTTTTGTCCTTTCCAAATATGAAATCTACAAATATATATGTCTTTTTACCATTGTTCATTTGGAATGGTATATTGTAAAGATAATCTCTTGGAAATATTTACGTAAGATTCCAACGTATTCGTATTCACTAGGATTTGATAACTTTGTCACATTATTTGTGACAGTTTGATTGAATGTGACAGAATGGGTGAGAGGCTTGATAAATTGCTACTTTCAATTGTAGATATTAAAGGTTAATTTATTTAGAGGGGCCAATGGTCAGCAAGAGAGTTTCGTCAAAAAAGTAAAAGGATGCGGAAGTGGAGCAAAATCAAATCAGAAGCAAAGAATTGTATATGGGCTTGCCATAAGGCAGGATTCATCTTTTTATGCAATGCCTACATTAATTTCATATTAATTTTCAGTTGTGTTGCTATTTCAGTATTTCCGATTACATTTGATAAAATAAGAGAAGTCTCAAAGAAACAAAACTTCCTCTTTATGTCTTTACTTCAAATCCAATATTAGAATACATTGTTAAACTTATGATCAAATTAACTTCTGTTTATTGGAAAAAAATTTTTTGTTTTTGTTTTAGTTTATTTTTATACCCTCCACCATAGGATGGGGGTATATTAACTTTGTCATTCCGTTTGTAACACATCGAAATATTGCTCTAAGACCCCATAAAGTATATATATATTCTGAGTCGTGGTGAAATTTTGAATCGATCTGAGCATGTCCGTCCGTCCGTCTGATGAAATCACGCTAACTTCCGAACGAAACAAGCTATCGACTTGAAACTTGGCACAAGTAGTTGTTATTGATGTATTGATGATGATCGGTCCACTTTTACGTATAGCCCCCATATAAACGGACCCCCAAATTTGGCTTTCGGGGACTCTAAGAAAAGCAAATTTCATCCGATCCAGCTGAAATTTGGTACATGATGTCAGCATATGATCTTTAACAACCATGCAAAAATTGGTCCACATCGGTCCATAATTATATATGTTATAGCCCCCATATAAACCGATCCCCCGATTTGGCTTGCGGAGCCTCTAAACGAAGCAAATTTCATCCGATCCGGCTGAAATTTGGTACATGGTGTAAGTATATGGTCTCTAACAACTATGCAAAAATTGCTATACATCGGTTAATAATTATATATAGCCCCCATATAAACTGATCCCCCGATTTGGCTTGCGGGCCTTCTAAGAGATGCAAATTTCATCCGATCCGGCTGAAATTTGGTACATGGTGTTAGTATATGGCCTCTAATGACCATGCAAAAAATGGTCCACATCGGTGCATAATTATATATAGCCCCCATATAAACCTATCACCAGATTTGACCTCCGGAGCCTCTTGGAAGACCAAAATTCATGTGATTCAGTTGAAATTTGGTACGTGGTGTTAATATATGGCCTCAAGCACCCATGCAAAAATTGGTCGAAATCGGCCCATAAATATATATAGCCCTAGATCTGACCTCCGGAGCCCCTTGGAAGAGAAAATTCATCCGATTCGGTTGAAATTTGGTAAGTGATGTTAGTATATGGTATCCAACAACCATGCTGGAATTGGTTCATATCAGTCCATAATTATATATAGCCCCCATATAAACCGATCCCCAGATTTTACCTCCGGTGCCTTTTGGAGAAGCAAAATTCATCCGATCTGGTTGAAATTTGGTACGTGGTGGTAGTATATGATATTTAACAACCATGCCAAAAGTGGTCCATATCAGTCCATAATCAAATATAGCCCCCATATGAACCGATCGCGAGATTTGGTTTTGGAGCCTCTTGGAGGAGCAAATTTCATCCGAGTCACTTGAAATTTGGTACATTGTGCTAGTATGTGGCCATTAACAACCATGCCTAACTAGGTCCATATTGGTCTATAGTTATATATAGCCCTCAGATAAATCTATTCCCAATCACACAAAAATTGGTCCATATCAATTTCATAATTGTATATAGCCCCCATATAAGCGACCCCCATATTTCAATTCTGGCTCTCTACCATGTATGGACTAACTCACAATTTAGAAAACGATGTTAAGAAGTTTTAAGATACCACAACCCAATTAATTCGATTGTGGATGACAGTCTTTAGTACAAGTTTCTATACAATCCATGGTGGAGGGTACATAAGATTCGGCCTGGCCGAACTTACGGCCGTATATACTTGTTTTTTTTTTTTTAAATTTTTATACCCATCACCATAAGATGGTGATAGGGGTATAATAATTTTGTCTTTCCGTTTGAAACACATCGAAATATGGATATGCGGCAATATAAAGTGGAGCTCGACCGAAGCGGTTTTTTTTTGCGAAGCCGATATTCGGCCAAAAATTCCCGAAACTTGTAATTAAATAAATTTGGTGTGGTTTAGTTCAATATTAGCATATTTTATTCAACGAAGGCATACGAAACAACAATAAAAAGTAATTCAGTCCATGTATTATAATATTCTTGCAGAACTAACAAACTTTTTAGTATTCAAACTTTAGTAGTTTGATATAATGACAAACAAAGATTTTTTATAATTTTTACCTTTTTTGTCAACATAGTTCCCTTCAAGAGCGATACAACGATTATAACGACCTTCCAATTTTTTGATACCATTTTGGTAGTACTCCTTCGGTTTTGCCTCAAAATAGGCCTCAGTTTCGGCGATCACCTCTTCATTGCAGCCAAATTTTTTCCCTGCGAGCATCCTTTAGAGGTCTGAGAACAAGAAAAAGTCGCTGGGGGCCAGATCTGGAGAATACGGTGGGTGGGGAAGCAATTCGAAGCCCAATTCATGAATTTTTGCCATCGTTCTCAATGACTTGTGGCACGGTGCGTTGTCGTGGTGGAACAACACTTTTTTCTTCTTCATATGGGACCGTTTTGCCGCGATTTCGACCTTCAAACGCTCCAATAACGCCATATAATAGTCACTGTTGATGGTTTTTCCATTCTCAAGATAATCGATAAAAATTATTCCATGCGCATACCAAAAACGGAGGCCATTACTTTGCCAGCGGACTTTTGAATCTTTCCAAGCTTCGGAGACGGTTCACCGGTCGCTGTCCACTCAGCCGACTGTCGATTGGACTCGATTGGAGGAGTGTAGTGATGGAGCCATGTTTCATCCATTGTCACATATCGACGGAAAAACTCGGGTGTATTACGAGTTAACAGCTGCAAACACCGCTCAGAATCATCAACACGTTGTTGTTTTTGGTCAAATGTGAGCTCGCGCGTCACCCATTTTGCAGAGAGCTTCCGCATATCCAAATATTGATGAATGATATGACCAACACGTTCCCTTGATATCTTTAAGGCCTCTGCTATCTCGATCAATTTCATTTTAGGTCATTCAAAATCATTTTGTGGATTTTTTTGATGTTTTCGTCGGTAACCACCTCTTTCGGGCGTCCACTGCGTTCACCGTCCTCCGTGCTCATTTCACCACGCTTGAATTTTGCATACCAATCAATTATTGTTGATTTCCCTGGGGCAAAGTCCGGAAACTCATTATCAAGCCAAGTGTCTGCTTCCACCGTATTTTTCCCTTCAGAAAACAGTATTTTATCAAAATACGAAATTCCTTTTTTCCATTTTTTTCACAATAACAAAAGTTGCTTCACAAAAGACGCTCTATCTCACAAACTAATTGACTTACAGACATCAAATTTTGACACGAATCATTTGAAGGTTGGTACTATATAAAAATAATATGCATTTAATACTAGCGACGAGATCTATGTGTCAGACCGGGGACTTATCAGCCAACCTATTAAGTTTACTTCTTATTATTTTCAAAAAAAAATGTGTTATTTTCTTCTGAGTTAGCGATATATCATTATCTAATGTATTTTCTATTGTTATGAGTGCTGAATAGAATTAGTCACTTGTGTCAGTTCTATGGGCGTAGGAATTTAGGTTATTAATAGATTTCCTTGCCTCGCTCAATGTGACTGAATTTAGCGGTTGGTCTTCTTCATGTTCCTCCTTGTTTTTGTGCAAATCTAAAAGTTCAGCATCAGTAAGAACTCCATAAACACAGATGTCATTATCAACTTGAGCAAAATCCTAACAAGTTAAATCTCCACAGTTAGGAAGAAGTCCCCACCACCAGATCCACCAATTTTTACACGGGCCGATCAATTTTGTGGTACAACTCCACTTAGACGGAAATTTTAGACAAACGATAGTTACCATTTGCTTTTCGCTGTAACGAAATTTGTTTGGAAGAAGATATTTAGGACTCGTATGAACGTTAAAAAAATTGGTCAGAGCCGAGTTCGGGTGCGAGCATTTTGGCTTGGCAAAGAACCATATAAAAAGTGGCAATGTCGGATTAAGACGGCAGACAATTATAATATCGATAGAATTGACGTTAACATGACACCAAAAATTATATTCCGGCAAGTAATAATAGAAAACTTCCTTTGCCAGCCGAAATCGTCCGAAATTGAGCCTGCAAAAAGATCACTTTCTAACAGTGCACACCATTTCAAATCCATGTAAGATATTAGTTGTTATCTTATTATTTTAAGTTCATCTCATCTTCCAATTTGTATGGAATTTGGAAGGATGTCCATAAGATATAATGCAATACAATTCACTTTTTAATTTCAAATTATCAAACACTTCGCTAACTAAATGTTGTCATTTCACTTTGTTCGTATCGATCATTTTTTCGATACGATTATAAATTCGATATTGAATGCCGTGATTAGTCCCCTGTTCATATTTGAGAGGTGTCCGGTCTTCAGAGTGTCCAAGCTTGAGAGGTTTCACATCACTTTTTATTATAAACGTTGATTCTTTTACAGTGTGTAAAAACAATTTCTAAAGGCTAACTCAAAAAACAACATTTTTGCGACAAAAATATTCCATATCCATCGTTAACAATAAAAACATTTTGTTCTTAAAATATGTTTGGGGTGATCATATTTCTTCTCTGCCTGTAGTCGAATATATAAACATTTATTATTGCTTTCTAAAAGTTTACAACCAGAGAAGGGACATGTTCCAAGACCAAAATATTATTTCTAGACGGTAACCATGTAACATGTTTGTCCCAATCATGTTATTTTCTCGAAAATTATATATCTGATTTCGGCAACCATGTATAGGTTTGCCAAAAAAAAACACATTTTGCAATAAAAATGGTCCATATTCACCGTCCGAAAATAACATTTTGCTCTTCAAACATATTTTGGGTGATCAAATTCCTTCTCTGCGTGTAGAATCTTAAGCCTAGTACTAAGATCACGTTTTCACACGAAAAACTGTTATACTCCATATAAAAAAGGTTAGCGCGGAATAAATGCGAAATCTTTGTTTTGAGCATTTTAAAGGAAAAAATTTATACAACCCTGGATGTTTCGCACGAAAAAATAGGCAGGTATAATATTTCGCATAAATATGTTAACATCCCTGGGTTTGAGACCCTATTTACGGAGATATATGAAGATATTCGTTTTTCGCATAAACGAACTTAGTACTAGGCATTAGATTATGTTTCAGCTTAAAAATATAGTTTGCTTATATCAGTCGCTCTTATTTTTATTCGAACTTTTTGCTATGATTGTTATATCATGTTGTTGTGTTCGCAAGTAAAAAGCTAATTTTCCATTTCTCTGAACTTATCCAACCACTTATCCATTCATCTGACCTTGCTTAATGTATTTAGTTCATATTTTTCTTTTTTCTGGAAATGTTGCTCTTCATATCCTTTGGCTTTCCCGTTTCTTTTGATATCACATTTATTTGAGTTTTTTTTTTTGTTTCTTCACAACTTAATTTGTAATTCATTGTTGTAAATGAAGTCAGGCGGAAAGACAATGTTTGTCCTTAATAAGCAATGCAAAAATATAACCATTGCTGGCTGGATAAACTACGAGCATGATTCTTATCCCACTGAGGCATTGGCAAAACAGCAAAACAATTGTTGCTAATTATCTCGGCGGTCTTTTTGTATATGCGCTATAAGCGTTTATAAAATCTTTCTGCAGACAACTTCTGCTTAAGTCATACGGGGAAATGAATTTCCTCGAAAGAGGTGTTTCCTGTTTTTTTTTTTTTTTGTTTATTCTTCAATACTTCATTATATCATAAACGTTTTGCTATATGTTTCTGTTTTCTATCTGTAAGGTTATTTACAGTTGGTTTGGCGCGCATAATTGTATTAAATTAAATTCCAAATAAATGAGTTTCAATACTGAACATTGTTGGGTAATACGAGTAAAACCTCTCTAGGTTAGGTTAGGTTATGGAGGTTGACACCAATCCGAACTAGCGGGTTTGTGTCCACTTAGACCTCTCTAAACTTGGACACTTCGAATAGCAAACACCCTCTAAAAGTGGACAGTTTTTTTGAGAAAATTAATCTCATATAAGTGGTGTCCACTTACAAGAGGAAATTGGAAAACAAATTATGGTGTCCACTTCTGTATGTTATAGAAACAATCTGATATAAGTATTGTTTTTGTATTGCTAACGTCGTATCAGGAAAACATTGTAAAAAAATATTTTCCAGAAGTCAATACGAGTATCGATATTATATTTAAATATTGAATTGGTTTTCATTTTCAAAATTCTATATAACGTTCCACATCGATACTTTTGTGTTTGTTTCAATCTCAATTTTTATGGCATACTTTTAGGCGCAATAATTTTTTGCTGTAGGCAGATCTGCCAAAAACTTCATGATAAATCGCAGTGTTGCCATGTTATTTTTGATTCTTCCCCACAAATCTCTAGAAAAAAAACGTTACATTGGTCTAGGCTTTTTTCAAAAAACCCCAAAAAATTCAGAAATGTAAATAGTACAAAAAAGGGGTCCCAAATTTCGTGAAAAATCCAGTAATGATACACTTTAAAAATTAAATTTAACACAAATATATATTTTTCTTTGGGTGTAATAATACAATCTGTATATTAATTTAAAAAGCAGGCAAAACAAAATAATTAAATGTATAAATCTTCTAAATCAAATTAATTAAAAAACTGTTTATAAAGTATAAATAATAGAAATAAAAAAAAAACAGAAATTAAAGTTCAGTAAATATATACATTATTCGCAAACATTTTAGGCACAAAATTATGAGAACAATAATTTCATGAAAATTTAACTCTTAAAATGCTTGCAGCTGCTACGATTTCTTAAATTAGTTTTAATTGTGTCAAATATTAAAAATGCCCTTTCGAAAGAAGTGTTTGAAAAAGATAACGAAAATAACGCTATTGCATACAGGTTGGCTGATAAGTCCCCGGTCTAACACATAGATGGCGTCGCTAGTATTAAATGCATATTATTTTTATACAGTATCAACCTTCAAATGATTCGTGTCAAAATTTGACGTCTGTAAGTCAATTAGTTTGTGAGATAGAGCGTCTTTTGTGAAGCAACTTTTGTTATTGTGAAAAATGGAAAAAAAGGAATTTCGTGTTTTGATAAAATACTGTTTTATGAAGGGGAAAAATACGGTGGAAGCAAAAACTTGGCTTGATAATGAGTTTCCGGACTATGCCCCAGGGAAATCAAAAGTAATTGATTGGTATGCAAAATTCAAGCGTGGTGAAATGAGCACGGAGGACGGTGAACGCAGTGGACGCCCGAAAGAGGTGGTTACCGACGAAAACATCAAAAAAATCCACAAAATGATTTTGAATGACCGTAAAATGAAGTTGATCGAGATAGCAGAGGCCTTAACGATATCAAAGGAACGTGTTGGTCATATCATTCATCAATATTTGGATATACGGAAGCTCTGTGCAAAATTGGTGCCGCGCGAGCTCACATTTGACCAAAAACAACAACGTGTTTATGATTCTGAGCGGTGTTTGCAGCTGTTAACTCTCGTAATACACCCGAGTTTTTCCGTCGATATGTGACAATGGATGAAACATGGCTCCATCACTATCTCCTGAGTCCAATCGACAGTCGGCTGAGTGGACATCGACCGGTGAACCGTCTCCGAAGCGTTGAAAGACTCAAAAGTCCTCTGGCAATGTAATGGCCTCTGTTTTTTTGAGATGCGCATGGAATAATTTTTATCGATTATCTTGAGAAGGGACAAACCATCAACAGTGACTATTATATGGCGTTATTGGAGCGTTTGAAGGTCGAAATCGCGGCAAAACGGCCCCATATGAAGAAGAACAAGTATATACGGCCGTAAGTTCGGCCAGGCCGAAGCTTATGTACCCTCCATTGCGTAGAAACTTCTTCTAAACACTGCCATCCACAATCGAATTACTTAAGTTGCGGTAACGCTTGCCGATGGCAAGGTATCTTAAACCTCCTAACACCATCTTCTAAATTGTATGTAAGTCCATACGTGGTATATATTAAATCAAAAAAGATCGATCCAATACGTTTGACAAAGTAGACATAAAATTTTGACAAAATTTTCTATAGAAATAAAATTTTCACAAAATTTTCTATAGAAATAAAAATTTTGACAAAATATTCTATAGAAAGAAAATTTTGACAAAAATTTCTACAGAAATAAAATTTTAACAAAATTTTCTATAGAAATAAACTTTTGACAAAATTTTCTGTAGAAATAAACTTTTGACAAAATTTTCTATAGAAATAAAATCTTGGTAGATTATTTGTGGCTCGAGTGGCAACCATGATTATGAACCGAATAAAATTTGAACAAAATTTTCTATAGAAATAAAATTTTGACAAAATTTTCTATAGAAATAAAATTTTGAAAATGATGAAAATTTTATTATGAACCAAATAAAATTTTAACAAAATTTTCTCTAGAAATAAAATTTTGACAAAATTTTCTCTAGAAATAAAATTTTGACAAAATTTTCTATAGAAATAAAATTTTGACAAAATTTTCTATAGAAATAAAATTTTGACAAAATTTTCTATAGAAATAAAATTTTGGTAGATTATTTTTGGCTCTAGTGGCAACCATGATTATGAACCGATATGGACCAATTTTTGTGTGATTGGACCAATTTTGGTATGGTTGTTAGGGACCATATACTAACACCACGTTCCTAATTTGAACCGGATCGGATGAATTTTGCTCCTCCAAGAGGCTCCGGAGGTCAAATCTGGAGAACGTTTTATATGGGGCCTATATATAATTATGGACCGATATGGACCAATTCTGGCACGGTTGTTAAAGATCATATACTAACCCATATTCCAAATTACAACCGGCTTGGATGAAATTTGCTTCTCTTGGAGACTTGGCTAGCCAAATCTGGGGATCGGTTTATATGGGGGCTAATTATGAACCGATGTGGACCAATCTTTGCATGGTTGTTAGAGACCATATACCAACATCATGTACCAAATTTCAGCCGGATCGGATGAAATTTGCTTCTCTTTGAGGCTCCGCAAACCAAATCTGGGGATAGGTTTATATGGGGGTTATATATAATTATAGGTTAGGTTAGGTTAGGTGGCAGCCCGATGTATCAGGCTCACTTAGACTATTCAGTCAATTGTGATACCACATTGGTGAAGTTCTCTCTTATCACTGAGTGCTGCCCGATTCCATGTTAAGCTCAATGACAAGGGACCTCCTTTTTATAGCCGAGTCCGAACGGCGTTCCACATTGCAGTGAAACCACTTAGAGAAGTTTTGAAACCCTCAGAAATGTCACCAACATTACTGAGGTGGGATAATCCACCGCTGAAAAACTTTTTGGTGTTCGGTCGAAGCAGGAATCGAACCCACGACCTTGTGTATGCAAGGCGGGCATGCTAACCATTGCACCACGGTGGCTCCGATGTGGACAAATTTTTGCATGATTGTTAGAGACCATATACCAACACCATGTCCCAAATTTCAGCCGGATCGGATGAAATATGCTTCTCTTAGAGGCTCCACAAGCCAAATCTGGGGATCGGTTTATACGGGGGCTATATATTATTAAGGACCGATATGAACCAATTTTTGCATGGTTGTTAAGACACCATATACCAACACCATGTACCAAATTTCAGCCGGATCGGATGAAAATTGCTTCTCTTTTAGGCTCCGCAAGCCAAATCTGGGGATCGGTTTATATGGGGGCTATATATAATTATGAACCGATGTGGACCAATTTTTGCATGGTTGTTAGAGACCATATACCAACACCATGTACCAAATTTCAGCCGGATCGGATGAAATATGCTTCTGTTAGAGGCTCCACAAGCCAAATCTGAGGGTCCCTTTATATGGGGGCTATACGTAAAAGTGGACCGATATGGCCCATTTGCAATACCATCCGACCTACATCAATAAAAACGACTTGTGCCATGTTTCAAGTCGATAGCTTGTTTCGTTCGGAAGTTAGCGTGATTTCAACAGACGGACGGACGGACGGACGGACGGACATGCTTAGATCGACTCAGAATTTCCACAAGTCATTGAGAACGATGGCAAAAATTCATGAATTGGGCTTCGAATTGCTTCCCCACCCACGGTATTCTCTAGATCTGGCCCCCAGCGACTTTTTCTTGTTCTCAGACCTCAAAAAGGATACTCGCAGGGAAAAAATTTGGCTGCAATGAAGAGGTGATCGCCGAAACTGAGACCTATTTTGAGGCAAAACCGAAGGAGTACTACCAAAATGGTATCAAAAAATTGTAAGGTCGTTATAATCGTTGCATCGCTCTTGAAGGGAACTTTGTTGAATAATAAAAACGAATTTTGACAAAACAAATGTGTTTTTCTTTGTTAGACCGGGGACTTATCAGCCAACCTGTTATATATAACAAAAATTCCTTGAGGCATTATTATCGATTGTTTACATTTTGTTCCCAAAAAAAAAAAATATGTGGCAAAACTGTGTTATTGAAACGCAAACGAAATTTTGTCAAAGGTGTGAACGTGAGTAATATTTTACTCACGCTATCCCACACTCAAGATGCAAAAATCTTACTCATGCATGATATCGAAAAGAAAATTTGCACTTACGCACGAAAATGTGACTAACGAATAATTTTATGGGAAATTAAACTGCGGGATGCGACTGAAAACATGAATGAAAACATAAATAAACTCGAGAGCGTTATTAAACTCTTTTTATCACCCTAAGTGTAACTCAATTGTAAATAAATTCCGCTCGTAAGCGTTTTATGTTCGTGAGCGTTACTATTTTCGTGAACGTAGTTTTCCGAAATTCCTAACTCATGCACACTCACGAAGATATTATTTACATGGTACGCGCTCGGGCTCGACATTTGCTTTGTTAATCACGCTCACGCATACTCACGCCGTTGCCATCAGCGTGACTCACGCGTGAGTCAAATATTTTTTAATTAAAGACGTAACTATTTTCCATCATTTTTTATTTTTTTTATTAAAAATTTAAAACATAAAAATCAATCACTTTTTTGACTAACTTAGTCTTCCGAGTTTGATAAAAAAGTTAATTGTATCAACGAATTATTTTATCGAAAAAGATTCTGGTTCAATTAACCTTTTAATTGGAAATATTTTGGTTATATTTTTTCTGTAGTTATGCGTTTATGTATATCGTACTTCCAATTAAATTTCTTGAGCAATTAGTAGTCAAATCTGTATCCAACTTATACGAATCTCGATTTTGATGGGCGAGAAAACGGACATACTATAGCTTGTAAACTTATTTAATCCGACCCAAGTATTACAAATTGCACAAATCTACACAGAAAAAAATATCACCAAAATATTTCCAATTAAAAAGTTAATTGAAGTTGAAAATTTTTTCAATTAATAAATTAATTGATACAATTAACTTTTTAATCATGATAGAAACATTGAGTTAATTAAGTCAATGATTGAAATTTTTAAAATGTTTAATTAAAAAATTAATTGATACAATTAACTTTTTAATCAAATTCGGAAGACTAATTCAGTTAAAAAAAGTGCTGATTTTTTTTACTTTTTTAATTAAAAATGTATTTCAAACAATCATTTGTTAATCCAAATAAAAACTCTAAGCCAATCTAACTAAGTAATTAAAAATAGTTACCTTTTTCAATTAATAAATTAATTGCGTTTTGCAATCAACATCAATTAAATTTTTAATTGAATCAATTAAAAAATTAATTGAATTTTGCTGAAAAAATCAATTAATTTTTTAATCAAGAATTTTTTCTATGCCCAATTAAAACTGTGATTGATACTATCATTTTCGTGATTGAAGACATTTCAATTAAAAAATTAATTGGATCAATTAATTTGGTGATTGAATCAGAGAAAAAATTTTTTGTGTGTACTACATGTTGGATAATGATGGCAACACTTATCTATAGAAATATTCAATATTGTGGACAAATGTTTTTTATTGACACATATTTTACATTATTTTATACTCGAAATTCTCAAAATATAATGGTGCTTCCAATATCACCAACATTGTACAAACAATTGTATTATTTTTAAATAATTATCCTAAATACCACCGGCTATGAACGAAATTTCTAAAATATTGCGAACATATACAAAATGGACTATGTGAAAACCCGTTTGTTTATACTGCAACTGAATGAGTTCAATGATTAAGTAGCCGACACTAAGGCCGTCGCATCCAAAATCCAAAATGAATGCCATGTGAGGAATGCAAAGAACAAAAAAGTTGATTAGCCTCGACATGACACATATTCACAAGAAAATAATGAACAGATCACTTGCAAATGAGTATGTATATATATGCTTCTATTATTCTTCAAAGAGAAAATATAGAGATGTAAATTTGCTCAAACTTTTTATTAATTAAATTAAAAATTCAAATGTTTTCTCATATGTTATGCCCTGGTTACAAAAAGATTCTAATTCAAAATAAAGGAAAATTTTATATTTTTTTAATTTTCAACATCGTGCGGAAACAACTGATCCGCTAAGGACCCATAAACCTTCAAACTTGTAGGGAGACAAATATTTCATATTGATATCTTTATTCATTCAAATGTTCAAGAATTATTTCCAAAACAAGTAAAAAGTAAATCTGTTTAGTAGGAAAAATGGACTACCTCAAGCGAAAATTAACTTAAATTGCACTCCACATTTTAAAATTTTCACCAAGTGTTGTTAAACACAGGAAAATGCAATGCCCTGGTGTACTTTCTAATTGCACTTCTCCAGGAAGCTTCGGCAATCACATCTAGGGATCGAATTATATGGGGGCTACATATACACTGAACTCTCTATTTCACTAAAGCCAATTTAACATTATTTTAGTTCATGGAATTTTTATGTTTAGAGAAAGTTTCCTTTGCTCTAATGATTATTTGCGTACGTTAGTTAAATGAACTAAAACAAGTATATACGGCCGTAAGTTCGGCCAGGCCGAAGCTTATGTACCCTCCATCATGGATTGCGTAGAAACTTCATCTAAACACTGCCATCCACAATCGAATTACTTAAGTTGCGGTAACGCTTGCCGATGGCATGGTATCTTAAAACCTCCTAACACCATCTTCTAAATTGTATGTAAGTCCATACGTGGTATATATTAAATAAAAAAAGATCGATCCAATACGTATATAATTCAGTTCAGACAAAGTAGACATACAATTTTGACAAAATTTTCTACAGAAATACTTTTAACAAAATTTTCTATAGAAATAATTTTAACAAAATTTTCTATAGAAATAAAATCTTGGTAAATGATTTTTGGCTCGAGTGGCAACCATGATTATAAACCGAATAAAATTTGAACAAAATTTTCTATAGAAATAAAATGTTGACAAAATTTTCTATAGAAATAAAATTTTGACAATGATGAAAATTTTATTATGAACCGAATAAAATTTTAACAAAATTTTCTCTAGAAATAAAATTTTGACAAAATTTTCTATAGAAATAAAATTTTGGTAGATTATTTTTGGCTCTAGTGGCAACCATGATTATGAACCGATATGGACCAATTTTGGTATGGTTGTTAGCGACCATATACTAACACCACGTGCCTAATTTGAACCGGATCGGATGAATTTTGCTCCTCCAAGAGGCTCCGGAGGTCAAATCTGGAGAATGTTTTATATGGGGGCTATATATAATTATGGACCGATATGGACCAATTCTGGCACGGTTGTTAATGATCATATACTAACACCATGTTCCAAATTACAACCGGATTGGATGAAATTTGCTTCTCTTGGACACTTCGCAAGCCAAATCTGGGGATCGGTTTATATGGGGGTTATATATAATTATGAACCGATGTGGACCAATTTTTGCATGGTTGTTAGAGACCATATACCAATATCATGTACCAAATTTCAGGCGGATCGGATGAAATTTGCTTCTCTTTGAGGCTCCGCAACCCAAATCTGGGGATCGGTTTATATGGGCGCCATATATAATTATGGACCGATGTGGACCAATTTTTGCACGGTTGTTAGAGACCATATACCAATGCCATGTACCAAATTTCAGCCGGATCGGATGCAATTTGCTCCTCTTTGAGGCTTCGCAAGACAAATCTGGAGATCGGTTTATATGGGGTCTATATATAATTATGGACCGATGTGGACCAATTTTTGCTTGGTTGTTAGAGACCATATGCAAACACCATATACCAAATTTCAGCCGGATCGGATGAAATATGCTTCTGTTAGAGGCTCCACAAGCCAAATCTGAGGGTCCCTTTATATGGGGGCTATACGTAAAAGTGGACCGATATGGCCCATTTTCAATACCATCCGACCTACATCGATAACAACTACTTGTGCCAAGTTTCAAGTCGATAGCTTGTTTCGTTCGGAAGTTAGCGTGATTTCAACAGACGGACGGACGGACGGACGGACATGCTTAGATCGACTCAGAATTTCACCACGACCCAGAATATATATACTTTATGGGGTCTTAGAGCAATATTTCGATGTGTTACAAACGGAATGACAAAGTTAATATACCCCCATCCTATGATGGAGGGTATAAAAACGAGAAAACATTATATATCACGTACCAGATTTCAACCGGACCGAGGGAAATTTGCTCAGGAAGGATCGGTTTATATGGGGGCTATACCTAAAAGTGGCCCGATATGGTCCATTTGCAATACAATCCGACCTAAATCAGTAATAACTAATTGTGCCAAGTTTCAAGTAGATAGCTTGTTTCTTTGGAAATTTAACGTGATTTCCACAGACGGATGAACGTCGCTAGATCGACTCGAAATTTCACCACTATCCAGAATACATATGCTTTATGGGTACTGAGACCAATATTTCGATGTGTTACAAACCGAATGTAATTAAAAAAATAGAAAAACACAGCAAAGATAATTGAGAATAACAAGATTAAGGCTTGTGCTCTTATAAAGAGAAAACAAATGTCAAGGTGTAGAGGGCTATGAGAAAAAAATGTTTTATTTGTCAATTTTTTCCAAGGCAGCTCTGCCCAGGAATAAATTAAAACAGCAATATTCACATAAAACCATAATAAATATTCGCTTTAACATACACATACGATTAATTTCAATATTCTATAATCGTTTTGGTATTGCTTTTATGGATTTTAATTCAGAAATGTATGAAAAACACAAATGTTATGATATTTTTCGACGCAAACGGCAGTACATTTGAGAGACACGTCGACGCAAACTTCATGATATTTTGTTGGCAGAGTCCTCTGGTGCTTCAGTTTTGCAATGACAAGACTGCGTCTTCTTCTAATTTGTCTATGAACACAGTGCGATCAGAGTTGCCACAGTTGGTATAATTCTATCAAAAATGTTAGATTTTTTACTGTTTGGTAGATTCCCGTGTAAAAATTGAGGGATCTAATCAGATATGATTAGATCTCAAAATTGGCCCCTTTAGATATAAGCAGATATTCCAACATATGATGAGATAGAATTAGATATAAATGTATATCATTTCATATATGACCAGATCTAACATCAGATCCAATAATATATAGGGACAGATATAATTACATCTAAGACATTAGATCTAGGCCAATTTTGAGATCTGATCAGATCTAATTCCATAGTAATTAGATATGATTAGATCTTACCATTTTTCGGATCTACTCATATCTAATTGTATCAAATTAGATCTCTCAATTTTTTCTCGGGTTGGTAGAATTCTTTTGGTAGATTTTATTCCTCTCCAACTTAGATGTACTTAAGTTTTCTATAGAAATAAAATTTTGACAAAATTCTCTATACAAATAACATTTTGACAAAATTTCCTATAGAAATACATATTGACAAAATTTTCTATAAAAACGAAATTTTGAAAAATTTTTCTATAGAAATAAAATTTTGACAAAATTTTCTACAGATATCTATATTTTCACAAAATTTTCTAGAAAAATAAAATTAAAAAAAGCCAAAAAAAAGCAATGAAATAAAATTTTCCGCAAATTTTCTAAACAAATAAAATTTTGTCAAAACTTTTTAGAAAAATAAAATTTTGATAAACTTTTCTAGAGAAATCAAATTTTGACAAATTTTTCTTGAGAAATAACATGTTGACGATTTTTTCTATAGAAATAACATTTTGGCAAAATTTCCTTAGAAATAAAATTTTTATAAAACTTTCCATTGAAATAAAATTTAGAATTAGAATTTTGTAAAAATTTTCTATAAAAATAAAATTTTGGCAAAAATTTCTAACGAAATTAAATTTTTGTAAAATTTTCCAGAAATAAACCTTTTTCAAAATTTATTATAGAAATAAAATTTTGCCAAAATTTTGTATAGGAATAAAATTATTGGCATTATTTTCTATAAAAATAATTTTTTTTGCAAAATTTTCTAAAGACATAAAATTTTGGCAAATTTTTCTATAGAAATAAAATTTTGACATAACAGTTTGGCTGATAAGTCCCCGGTCTAACAAAGAAAAACACATTTTTTGTCAAAATTCGTTTTTATTATTCAACATAGTTCCCTTCAAGAGCGATACAACGATTATAGCGAACTTCCAATTTTTTGATACCATTTTGGTAGTACTCCTTCGGTTTTGCCTCAAAATAGGCCTCAGTTTCGGCGATCACCCCTTCATTGCACCCAAATTTTTTCCCTGCGAGCATCCTTTTGAGGCCTCTGCTATCTCGATCAACTTCATTTTACGGTCATTCAAAATCATTTTGTGGATTTTTTTGATAATTTCACCGTCCTCCGTGCTCATTTCACCACGCTTGAATTTTGCATACCAATCAATTATTGTTGATTTCCCTGGGCAGAGTCCGGAAACTCATTATCAAGCCAAGTTTTTGCTTCCGCCGTATTTTTCGCTTCAGAAAACAGTATTTTATCAAAACACAAAATTCCTTTTTTCCATTTTTTCACAATAACAAAAGTTGCTTCACAAAAGACACTCTATCTCACAAACTAATTGACTTACAGACGTCAAATTTTGACATGAATCATTTGAAGGTTGGTACTATATAAAAATAATATGCATTTAATACTAGCGACGCCATCTATGTGTCAGACCGGGGACTTATCAGCCAACCTGTTAATTTTCTATAGAAATAAAATTTTCGTTTTGTTTTGTTATTGTTGGTTTATTATTCAATCATTTTGTTGTTTTTGATTTCAGCTTAAAACCATGTATTGACTAAACTACAAGTGTAGCTTAACCAACAGAGGAAAAGAATGATTGTCAAATTTATTTGTCCAAAGCCCTATAGACTGGAACCATCCAACCATCTTGCAGTCTATAGGGCTGTGCCCAAATAAATTTGACAAACATTCTTTTCCTCTGTTGGTTAAGCTACACTTGCAGTTTAGTCAATGCATGGCTTTAAGCTGAAATCAAAAATAACACAAAGAAATAAAATTTTGACATTTACTATACAAATAAAACTTTGGCACAATTTTCTATAGAAATAATTTTGACACAAATTTTCTATAAAAATAAAATTTTGACAACATTTTCTATAAAAATAAAATTTTTACAAAATTTTCTATAAAAATAAACTTTTGGCAAAATTTTTAGAAATAAAATTTTCTAGATATTAAATTTTTTACAAAATTTTCTATAGAAATAAAATTTTGATAAAATGTTCTTTAGAAATAAAATTTTGACATTTCCCAAAAAAATTTACATTTTTACAAATTTTCGTCAAATTTTGGTTGATTATTTTTGGAACGAGTGGCAACCGTGACTGCGATACTTTCACATGGGTCTCCTCCTTCGTCTGATATTTATGTGTGGTGAGGTTTTTTAAGTACTCGCACTGGACCAAACAGCAGATTGGTCTGCAGTTCGTAGCCCGAATTGGTAGCCAATGCGTTATTATGGTGAAATATCATCGTTAAGAATAATGTAAAAAAATCGACTTAATCTTTTTTCGGAATCAATGCAGGCAAGATTGAAATTGCCATAAAAAATGCCGGCATGTATACAAAAGTGTATATACTCCCTCTAATATATCGGTACAATATGTTATTGACCCACTCAATTTCTCTCGTTATCTCTCTATCCATCTGGATTTTCTCATAAAGTCAATGAAAGAGATTAATAAAATTAATGTCTTCGATTTTGAATAAAATTTGAAGGTCGCCATGAGGTCACTACATAAAAAAAAACGAATGTGTGTATGTATGTTTTTGTGAAATCGGAAAATTTGTTAAAAAAAAAAAAACAAGTATATACGGCCGTAAGTTCGGCCAGGCCGAATCTTATGTACCCTCCACCATGGATTGCGTAGGAACTTCTACTAAAGGCTGTCATCCACAATCGAATTACTTGGGTTGCGATAACACTTGCCGATGGCAAGGTATCGTAAAACTTTTTAACACTGTCTTCTAAATTGTAAGTTAGTCCATAAGGGGTATATATTAAACAAAAAAAAAGGCCGATTAAATACGTATATAATTCAGTTGCTTCACAAAAGACACTCTATCTCACAAACTAATTGACTTACAGACGTCAAATTTTGACATGAATCATTTGAAGGTTGGTACTATATAAAAATAATATGCATTTAATACTAGCGACGCCATCTATGTGTCAGACCGGGGACTTATCAGCCAACCTGTTAATTTTCTATAGAAATAAAATTTTCGTTTTGTTTTGTTATTGTTGGTTTATTATTCAATCATTTTGTTGTTTTTGATTTCAGCTTAAAACCATGTATTGACTAAACTACAAGTGTAGCTTAACCAACAGAGGAAAAGAATGATTGTCAAATTTATTTGTCCAAAGCCCTATAGACTGGAACCATCCAACCATCTTGCAGTCTATAGGGCTGTGCCCAAATAAATTTGACAAACATTCTTTTCCTCTGTTGGTTAAGCTACACTTGCAGTTTAGTCAATGCATGGCTTTAAGCTGAAATCAAAAATAACACAAAGAAATAAAATTTTGACATTTACTATACAAATAAAACTTTGGCACAATTTTCTATAGAAATAATTTTGACACAAATTTTCTATAAAAATAAAATTTTGACAACATTTTCTATAAAAATAAAATTTTTACAAAATTTTCTATAAAAATAAACTTTTGGCAAAATTTTTAGAAATAAAATTTTCTAGATATTAAATTTTTTACAAAATTTTCTATAGAAATAAAATTTTGATAAAATGTTCTTTAGAAATAAAATTTTGACATTTCCCAAAAAAATTTACATTTTTACAAATTTTCGTCAAATTTTGGTTGATTATTTTTGGAACGAGTGGCAACCGTGACTGCGATACTTTCACATGGGTCTCCTCCTTCGTCTGATATTTATGTGTGGTGAGGTTTTTTAAGTACTCGCACTGGACCAAACAGCAGATTGGTCTGCAGTTCGTAGCCCGAATTGGTAGCCAATGCGTTATTATGGTGAAATATCATCGTTAAGAATAATGTAAAAAAATCGACTTAATCTTTTTTCGGAATCAATGCAGGCAAGATTGAAATTGCCATAAAAAATGCCGGCATGTATACAAAAGTGTATATACTCCCTCTAATATATCGGTACAATATGTTATTGACCCACTCAATTTCTCTCGTTATCTCTCTATCCATCTGGATTTTCTCATAAAGTCAATGAAAGAGATTAATAAAATTAATGTCTTCGATTTTGAATAAAATTTGAAGGTCGCCATGAGGTCACTACATAAAAAAAAACGAATGTGTGTATGTATGTTTTTGTGAAATCGGAAAATTTGTTAAAAAAAAAAAAACAAGTATATACGGCCGTAAGTTCGGCCAGGCCGAATCTTATGTACCCTCCACCATGGATTGCGTAGGAACTTCTACTAAAGGCTGTCATCCACAATCGAATTACTTGGGTTGCGATAACACTTGCCGATGGCAAGGTATCGTAAAACTTTTTAACACTGTCTTCTAAATTGTAAGTTAGTCCATAAGGGGTATATATTAAACAAAAAAAAAGGCCGATTAAATACGTATATAATTCAGTTTGACAAAATTTTCTATAGAAATAAAATTTTGACAAAATTTTCTATAGAAATAAAAACTTGACAAAATTTTCTATAGAAATAAAATGTTGACAAAATTTTCTATGGAAGTAAAATGTTGACAAAATTTTCTATAGCAATAAAATTTTGACAAAATTTTCTATAGAAATAAAATGTTGACAAAATTTTCTATAGAAATAAAATGTTGACAAAATGTTCTATAGAAATAAAATGTTGACAAAATTGTCTATAGAAATAAAATGTTGACAAAATTTTCTACAGAAATAAATTTTTTACAAAATTTTCTATAGAAATAAAATTTTGACAAAATTTTCTATGGAAATCAAATGTTGACAAACATTGCTATAGAAATAAACTTTTTACAAAACTTTCTATAGAAATGAAATTTTGACAAAACTTTCTATAGTAATAAAATTTGACAATTTTTACATGGCTGTTAGAGGCCATATACTAACGAAATGTACCAAATTTAAACCGCATCGGATGACTTTTGCTCCTCCAAGAGGCTCCGGAGGTCAAATCTGGGGATCGGTTTATATGGGAGCTATATATAATTATGGACCGATATGGACCAATTTTTGCATGCTTGTTAGAGACCGTATACTAACATCAGGTACCCAATTTCAAACGGATCGGATGAATTTTGCCCCTCCAAGAGGCTCCGGAGGTCAAATCTGGGGATAGGTTTATATGGGAGCTATATATAATTATGGACCGATATGGACCAGTTTTTGCATGGTTGTTAGAGACCATATACTAACACCACGTACCAAATTTCAATCGGGTAGGATGAAGTTTGCTCCTCCAAGAGGCTCCGGAGGTCAAATCTGGGGATCGGTTTATATGGGAGCTATATATATTTATGGACCGATATGGACCAATTTTTGCATGGTTGTTAGATACCGTATACTTAGACCACGTACCAAATTTCAACCGGATCGGATGAATTTTGCTGCTCCGGAAGGCTCCGCAACCCAAATTTGGGGATCGGTTTATATGGGGGCTATACGTAAACGTGGGCCGATATGGCCCATTTTCAATACCATCCGACCTACATCAATAACAACTACTTGTGCCAAGTTTCCAGTCGATAGCTAGTTTCGTTCGGAAGTTAGCGTGATTTCCACAGACGGACGGACAGCCGGACAGACGGACGGACATGCTTAGATCGACTCAGAATTTCACCACGACCCAGAATATACTTTATGGGGTCTTAGAGCAATATTTCGATGTGTTACAAACGGAATGACAAAGTTAATATACCCCCATCCTATGGTGGAGGGTATAAAAACATTGAAAACGAAACACAAATTTTGATTTCTTTTTATAACTTTGTGAATTGTGAAGTCCTTTAACATATAAGTATTAAACGTTATAACTTAAAATGATAAAATTTAAAAAAACGCCTTTGACTCTTCTCTGAAACAAATATTATCGTGAGGCTAAATATTTCATGTCCTTTAAATACGAATGCGAATTTTGCTCAGCATAAAAGACGTATTTTCTTATATATTTGTTTCCTTATCCAAAATCAGTAAACTTTCCACTAAAGTCGTTTTTATACCCTTCACCACTACTGTGGTACAGGGTATAATAAGTTTGTGCATTTGTATGTAACGCCAAGAACGAAAAGTCTGAGACCCATCGTTTAGTATACCGATCGTCTTAGAATTAAATTCTGAGTCGATTTAGCGATGTCCGTCTGTCTGTCTGTCTGTCTGTCCGTCTGTCTGTCTGTCTGTTGATGTATTTTTGTGTGCAAAGTACAGCTCGCAGTTTTAGTCCGATTATCCTAAAATTTGGTATAGGGTCCTCTTTCGGCTCAAAGACGATCCCTATTAATTTTGAAAAAAATCGGTTCAGATTTAGATATAGCTGCCATATATATTTTTCACCGATCTGGTCATAATTGGCGTGTATATCAACCGATCTTCCTCAAATTCCGTACATCCGAATATTTTATGAGTCTCGAAAAACTTGCAAAATATTAGCCAAATCGGTTCAGATTTAGATATAGCTCCCATATATGGCTTTCACCCGATTTACACTCATTTGCCCACAGAGGCCAATTTTTTGCTCCGATTTAGTTGAAATTTTGCACAGGGAGTAGAATTAGCATTGTAGCTATGCGTGTCAAATTTGGTTGAAATCGGTTCAGATTGGGATATATCTCCCATATATAGCTTTCGCCCGATTTACACTCATATGACCACAGAGGCCAATTTTTAACTCCGATTTAGTTGAAATTTTGCACAGGGAGTAGAATTAGCATTGTAGCTATGCGTGCCAAATTTGGTTGAAATCGGTTCAGATTTAGATATAGCTCCCATATATAGCTTTCGCCCGATTTACACTCATATGACCACAGAGGCCAATTTTTTGCTCCGATTTAGTTGAAATTTTGCACAGGGAGTAGAATTAGCATTGTAGCTATACGTGCCAAATTTGGTTGAAATCGGTTCAGATTTAGATATATCGCCCATATATAGCTTTCGCCCGATTTACACTCATATGACCACAGAGGCCAATTTTTACCTCCGATTTAGTTGAAATTTTGCACAGGGAGTAGAATTAGCATTGTAGCTATGCGTGCCAAATTTGGTTGACATCGGTTCAGATTTAGATTTAGCTCCCATATATATGTTTTTCTGATTTCGATCAACATTTTCCTTGTAAAATCGCCATTGCTAAGTCGAAAAGTTGTAAAAAGATATAAATATTTGTATATGGGAATATAAACATTTGTAATAACTCCCAACAAATTGGAAGGAGTTGAGATGGTAACACAAATTTTGGTCTACATAGTGGTGAAGGGTATAATATAGTCGGTCCCGCCCGACTTTAGACTTTACATACTTGTTTCATTTTAGTTAAGTGATTCGACTTAAAAATGGATACCTCACATGAAAGAATAGTTTGTTTAACTAATATCTACTTGACTTTAATAATTCTGAATAATTCTTCAAACGAAATCAAGGTCGTGTCTAAATTTGAAAATTTAAGTGGTGGTTAACACGTTTTTTAAAGGACTTTTATAACACACGAAAGAAAAAAACGAAGAAATAAATTTTTTTTCTTGAATCAAGTACGCAAAACTCAATTCTCCGATTCTGTGGCCCAGGTTAGGTTAGGTTAGGTTAGGTGGCAGCCCGATGTATCAAGCTCACATAGACTATTCAGTCCATTGTGATACCACATTGGTGAACTTCTCTCTTATCACTGAGTGCTGCCCGATTCCATGTTAAGCTCAATGACAAGGGACCTCCTTTTTATAGCCGAGTCCGAACGGCGTTCCACATTGCAGTGAAACCACTTAGAGAAGGGGTGGGATAATCCACCGCTGAAAAAATGTTTGGTGTTCGGTCGAAGCAGGAATCGAACCCACGACCTTGTGTATGCAAGGCGGGCATGCTAACCATTGCACCACGGTGGCTCCCAGGTATACTTTTTTTGGAACCGGGTACACTTTTTTAGTGTACATTTCTGAGCTTCTCCAAGTGGTCTCACTTGTGGTATCACAATGAACTGAGTAGTCTGAGTGAGCCTAAGAAATAATTGGCTACCACTATACTTAACCTAACTCCGTCCTGTACCGGTTCTGGGGTTTACCCCGCATATAAATCCATCTCTAGGTTTGGAATGAGCTTCAGGGCTGCAATATTCATCCGATTCCGCTTATAATACTGATGTAATACTGATATAACAGTAACCTAAATATACAACAATATAGTCCCCCATGTTCCGATATTCGGAATCGCAATAATTTAGTTCTTATAACGAACCAAATCAAGGTACTCTGGGACTTCAATCCAATTTTAATTTGAACTTCTCATTGAAGGGTACAATATTTTCAAATTTTAAGTTTGCACGTTTTACTGTGGAGAAATTAAATTAAATAAAATAAATTTAGAATATGAGTATCATTTATACTTTTCCTGCAGATAAGCCTACACGCAAAAAAATAATTCTTTCCTCCCAAACGAAATTTTAGACAAACAAAGTTCGTTTCTCATTTGCTTTTCGTTGTAAGGAAATGTATTTGGAAGAAAGGTATATACTTTTTGTGACAAACGTTTATTCTTTTCCAGGATGTAAAAACAATTTCATAAAGACAAACTAAAAAAAAAACATTGTTTTCTTGCTAATTGCATTTTCCCTCACATCTTTCTCACCTGGGATGTTAAGAGTGTAATAGCACTCTCTATGTTAATAATGCTCATGTTTTCAGACGCCTCGCTAAGGTAAATTACTCAAAAATTGTTCGTGAGTCACGACATTTTTCGTGAGTCGCGATATTTTTCGTGAGTCACGGTATTTTTCGTGAGTCACGACATTTTCGTGCGTGAGTGTGCGTGAGTACAAATTTTCTTTTCGTGAGTGTGCGTTAGCGTGAGTCCTACCAAACAATATCGTGCGTGAGTGTGCGTGAGTAAGATTTTTCCGTCGTGAGTGTGCGTGAGCGTGAGTAAAATATTACTCACGTGCACACCTCTACCTGTTATGGTCATCAATAGATAAATATCCATATAAGTTATATTTATATAGCATAGCTTGCGGTGCCCACGAACCGAATAAACAAAGTTTATTTAACAGAAACAAACATTTAGTTTGGTACCGTGGAGCAGTGGTTGCTACGTCCGACTTGCATGCCAAGGGTCGTGGGTTCGATCCCTGCTTCGACCAAAGTTTTTTTTTTTTGGTTTTTTTACATATATTCCAGATATGTTCGGAAGATTCCGAAAAAATGTTCAACATTACATTGTAGTATATTAAATTTTGAACTGTAAAATGTGTCTTATTAAAGACCTAAAGTAAAAAAAGAACAGTGTTTGATATAAACGAAATGGACTGTGTTGTTGTTTCAAAAATAACTTTTTTTATTGAAAAAATAAAAATTTTGTAACAAACGAATTTTTTTGGTGATAAAAGTTTAACATTTTCGAAGCAATTCAACAAACTCTAACAAAAGAAAAACGTTTTCGGTACACGTTTTCCAAACGTTTTTTTCTTTGCGTGTAAGTGGCTTCGCGGGACAGTGTTAATTGTAATAAGTTTTAATAATAAATAAATAAAAAAATAACAAGTATATACGGTCGTAAGTTCGGTCAGGCCGAATTTTGTATAGAAATAAAATTTTGACAAAATTTTCTATAAAGGGTGATACGGTCAAAATTTGGTCAAGGGAAAACGCGTGTAAATCGGTGAAATCGTTTATTTAAAAAATCAAAATAAATTTCTTTTTCAAGTTTAATTAGTATAAAATTCAGGAAAAATATTCAGTTAGGCTTTCGCTTTTCCAAATCCGAATTGCCGGGACTCACGCTTGACTCCTGCCATCAGATTTTGTACAGCCACCTTGTCCACCCTCTTCGCCGCAGAAATCCAGTTTGCCTTGAACTGCTGCTCGTCCTTAGCAGTTTTTTGGTCTTCTTTAAGTTCCGCTTGACAATAGCCCAGTATTTCTCAATTAAGCGGAGATCTGGCGTGTTGGGAGGGTTCTTGTCCTTGGGAACCACCTGCACGTTGTTGGCGGCGTACCACTCCATGGCCTTTTTACCGTAATGGCAAGATGCCAAATCCGGCCAAAACAGTACGGAACAACCGTGTTTCTTCAGGAAAGGCAGCAGACGTTTATTCAAACACTCTTTCACGTAAATTTCTTGGTTGACAGTCCCGGAATCTATGAAAATGCTGCTTTTCAAGCCACAGGTACAGATGGCTTGCCAAACCAGATATTTCTTTGCGAACTTTGACAGTTTTATGTGCTTGAAAATATCTGCTACCTTTCCCCTTCCTTTTGCCGTATAAAACTCCTGTCCCGGAAGCTGCTTGTAGTCGGCTTTGACGTAGGTTTCGTCGTCCATTACCACGCAGTCAAACTTCGTCAGCATCGTCGTGTACAGCCTCCGGGATCGCGCTTTGGCCGTCGTATTTTGTTTATCATCGCGATTTGGAGTCACTACCTTCTTGTAAGTCGATAGTCCAGCTCGTTTTTTGGCTCGATGCACGGTTGTAGACGATACACCCAGCTTATTTGCGGCATCTCGGAGAGAGAGGTTAGGGTTTCGCTTGAAACTACCGGCAACTCTCTTTGTCGTCTCAGCGGCTTCCGGTTTTCGATTTCCCCCCGATCCAGACTTCCTGGCTGTCGACAAACGTTCCCCAAACACTTTAATTAAATTTGTAACGGTTGATTTGGCAACTTTTAGCGTTTTTGCCAGCTTTGCGTGCGATTAGCTCGGATTTTCGCGATGCGCGAGCAAAATTTTGATACGCTGCTCTTCTTGCTTGGACGGCATTTTGACAACTGAAGAGTGAATTCCAAAATCAAAATAGGAGCAACATTCTACACACACACACACCTTCAAAATGAGGGGTGTTCAGGTGTTTTAAATGCAAAATTGAAAGAAATACCTCAAGTTTATATTGACCAAATTTTGACCGTATCACCCTTTAGTAATAAAATTTTGACAAAATTTTCTATAGGCATAAAATTTTGGTAGATTGGGGATCGCCTATAGATAACTATAGACCAATTTTGCCATTGTTGTTAGCGGCCATATACTAGCGCAATGTACCAAATTTCTCCACGTACCAAATTTCAAATCGGGGGATCGGCTTATATGGGGGCTATATATAATTATGGACCGATGTGGACCAATTTTTGCGTGGTTATTAGAGACCATATACTAACACCATGTACCAAATTTCAGCCGGATCGCATGAAATTTGCTTCTCTTAGAGGCTCCGAAAGCCAAATCTGAGCGTCGGTTAATATGGGGGCTATTCGTAAAAGTGGTCCGATATGGCCCATTTGCAATACCATCCGACCTACATCAATAACAACTACTTGTGACAAGTTTCAAGTCGATAGCTTGTTTCGTTTGAAAGTTAGCGTGATTTCAACAGACGGACGGACATGCTTAGATCGACTCAGAATTTCACCATGACCCAGAATATATATACTTTATGGGGTCTTAGAGCAATATTTCGATGTGTTACAAACGGAATGACAAAGTTAATATACCCCCTATCCTATGGTGGAGGGTATAAAAAACATGGATAGCACCACATAAAAAAATTAAATTAAACTAAATAAAACTAAAAATAAGTTAAACAATATTAAAATGGATTAAATTGGATCAAGCTATCATTAAATTAACTTTTTATAATAGCCTGATATCAAAACAAACGACATAGCCCAAATGAGTTATATTATATACCCAGCAAAAAAATGGAAGTTCTTCCACAAACATTTCTTTTAAAGCCCATCTCAGGATCCCCCATCGAGTTTCTTCAACTTCCGATGCAGTCCTTTTGGACAAGTCCATTTCTTCTAAAGCGCATCTTGGGATCCCCCAATGATTTGTTTCTACTTCCGATGCAGTCCTTTCGGACAAGTATTAAAAACAACGCAATCAGGGTATTTTAAGTGCAAATTTTGGACAATTAAATAAAAAAAATAGAAAACTAATAAAAAAATAGAAAATTAATAAAAAAGTAAAAAAAAAATAATAATAATAAAAAATAAATTTCATCCCCGCTGGGATTTGAACCTGTGCCGTTTGACTTTTTCGCTTCCATGGAAGTTCTTTTGAGAAGATTTTGCAAATTACGAGAATTTTTAATTTTTTTGTTGATTTGTAATTAAAAAAATATATATATTTATACGAAAATATATGCCGAAAATAAAAAATAAAAATGATGCATAACATAAAAAAATAATTTTTTAGAAAAATATTTGATAAAAAAAATTGCCGCTGGTGAGATTTGAACCTGCGTTTCTTATTTTTTCGTTCATACTAATAAAGAACATCTCGAGAAGCAATTAGAATGTTATTCCTTGGTGTCGTCTTACGATCATATCACAAACATTTGAATTGACCTTTCGACGCTTTATGTTCAATGGCGTTTGTGGCTGAATGTGCTAAGGCGTTCTGTTATGGTGCCAGCAAACCCAGGTTCAATCCCTGGTCGGAGCGAAAAAGTTTTTCAAATTGTTAGATAATAGAAAAAAAAAATAGTGTAAAAAAACATATGGATAAAAAAGTGAAATTGGTTGAAAAAAATTTTTTTTTCGCTTTTTAAATTTCTTCATTCAAATTAACTTCCGGGGCACAACTTCTAAAGTAATGCAAAGGATCCAAAAAAGGAGTACTTCCGTCCTATGACAAGCCCGTGTAAAATTCATTGGAGATCCAAATTTGCACTACTTCCGGATCACAGATTGGGGATCCAAACTACTTTTTTGGAAGCTCTTTTTTTGCTGGGTATACATTATAGTATTCAATTATTAAATTAAATTAAGTCCATTGAATCACATTATGTTGAAGCAAATCAAATAAAATTAAAATAAATTCTATTTAACTAAATTAAATAAAGGAAAATAATTATCTCCCTTACGCTGGTAATTTATTTATAAATATAAATATTAAATAAATAAATAAAATAATTATTTATAAACTGTGAATTAAATAAAACGATTTCGTTTTCAATAACCTCAATTAATTAATTAAAATTAGAACGGAAAATTAATTTAGAAAAATTATGAATTATTATTCCTGGGATTGTTTTCCAACAATTGTAATAAAAATAATTTAATATTGCAATGGAAAAAATAAATTGTAATAATTTGAGGATTTTTTGGGTGAAGACCGTATTGGGCTAAGGATTGCCCAAAAGACCTATTTAATTATAATTTTTTTATAACAGCTGTAAATACTGTGCCCTTTTTCATACACTTCTACACAATTATCCTATGATTAAAAAATGAAAATGCTATTGAAAAGTGGTTGTGAGGTGTTTTGTTTTCAGTTCATTTTTTTTGAAACGCGTTTCTTTATTATTATTATCTTTCTTACTAATTTTAAGTTTTTTTCTTTGGCTTGATTTATATAAAATAACTTAAACATAGACTTATGTTTACTTTATATAAAATACAAAAAATTATAATTTCCATTTTTTTCTACAATTTTTCTTTATGTTTGTGTTGAGTGTGTGTATGTGTGTGGGTGTAAGGGGATTTGTGTATCTCTTTTTCTTTTGGTTGAGTGTAATTTGTTTTAAGGAATTCAAATTAAAAACAATCTTAACTTATATAAAAAATAAAAAATGGCTGTTTGTAAATTGGAATTTACTTGTTCAACAAGATCTTGCGGCTGGCACCGATATTTTGGCCAGATTGGGTGGCACCCTTGTTTTGGCCAGCTTGCAAGCCAATGACAGTTTGACCAGCCTTCAATTGTTCTTCAGTGAATTCACGCTTGCATTCATCAGCGGGCTTGGGGCCCAAGAAGGGACCTTTGAATTCGGGGTGTTTGTAGCACTATAAGAGAAAAGGAGCCATTAGTTAGCTGGCAGAGACGATCATCCATCCGTGAATACTTACAGCACGACCCAAAGCAAAGATGGTGTTTGTGACTTGGGCAATATCCTTCTTTTCCCACAAATCTACAGTTTGGAAGACATCCAAATCAGGGACACCATAAGCCTTAAGAGCCTTTTGGAAGTTGTTAATGTTTTCCATCATTTTGAATTGACCACCGGAGGAGTTGATCTTGGCAACGGATCCGGGAGCCAAAACATTGATCAGATTGCACAAAACTTGGCCATCCTTAAGATGTTCCTCGTATTCAACACCACCGGGGAATTTTTCGCCTAAGATGTTTTCAATCCATTCTTGGGCTTCTTTGTCCATCTCAGGATTACGCTTGCCAGCGATCTGGAAATGTTAAACACAAGCACATATTAGGAAAAAAAAAAATAAAAGCACTTTCACTTGTACGAGTAATAAATATTGAGCCTTTATATATTTTTTTAATAATTCCTTTTCAATTTTTTTATTTAAAATTGCGGAAAAGATTTTGAATCCAGGATTTTTTTTTCATTTTTCACTTTTTTTGGCTCCTTTTTGATTTCATTTTTTAGCACTTTTTATTCACCTTGGCTTTGATAGCACGTTCAAGAGACATGTTTGTTTTTGTTTTTTGGTTTGTTTCTTTAAACTTCTAGGCTATAGTTCTTCACTTGAAGAATATCCAATGTTGACTGATGCCGATCCTCTTCGATTCTTGACTTTATAAATGCCAATAGCGTCGTTATGACCGTTATTTGCATTATCACCCCAAAAATTCCACTCAACTTTGTAATACTCTCACCAAAATTTCCACACATTTTCAAATGAGGGGGGGCGTACGAAACACCTTTCCCCATTTCACCTCAACATATCCACAATTCGTAGCATACACATTAGAGATTATAGAAAATTTCAAGAATTTTCCAAAAATATATCTCACCATTTTTGTAGATTCTCAAGAGAAGCAGAGGAGCAACGACGTAAACAAAAAAAAAAAAAAAACAAATCTCACACCAACATGTGGGCGTTTTTCATTTTATTCGATGGGAAAATTCAAATTCAAAATCATCATTATCGTCATCTTGAGGCACATATTTCCATTCACCACATACGGTATCGTCATCTTTACCAAGTGCAAAGTTAAGGAAAATTTTCCGATTTTTTTTTTTATTTTTGATTTTCTATTGGAAATTGAGTGTCAAAGATGAGTGTTCAGTTTATAATTAACATACACACGTTACACTTTTTTCTTGACCAACAACGGCACACGCACTCCAATCCTATATTTGCAATGATATCACGGGCGTTTATTCGGAATTTAAGGGCCTTATTGCGATTTAACGGCCTTTTATTTCTATAGAAATTTTTGTCAAAATGTTATTTCTATAGAAAATTTTGTCAAACTTTTATTTCTATAGAAAGTTTTGTCAAAATTTTATTTCTATAGAAAATGTTGTCAAAATTTTATTTCTATAGAAAATTTTGTCAAATTTTATTTCTGATTGATTATCGTTGACCTTTTTATTTTATTTTTATGCAATACTTATCATAGTTTCGGCTATAGGTCGATTAAAAAACGTAGGATTGATGTTTTTATTTAAGTTTTATTTCCAATATTTCGGTTGACTTCGTCAAAACCGTTTTCAAGGATTTATTCTGGTGTGCACAGCTTCACATTCTGTTTTACATATAAATAAAACTTAAATAAAAACATCAATGCTATGTTTTTTAATCGACCTATAGCCGAAACTATGATAAGTATTGCATAAAAATTTTATTTATATAGAAAATTTTGTCAAAATTTTATTTCTATAGAAAATTTTGTCAAAATTTTATTTCTTTAGAAAATTTTGTCAAAATTTTATTTATATAGAAAATTTTATCAAAATTTTATTTATATAGAAAATTTTGTCAAAATTTTATTTCTATAGAAAATTTTGTCAAAATTTTATTTATATAGAAAATTTTGATAGAAAATAATTATTCATTACGTTACGATCTCAAGTTTGAATAATTATTTTCTATTGAATAAACGAAAGATCGAATAAAATCAAAATTTCTAATACAGAAAATTTTGTCAAAATTTTATTTATGTAGAAAATTTTATCAAAATTTTATTTCTATAGAAAATTTTGTCAACATTTTATTTCTGTAGAAAATTTGAAAAATGTAGCACCCTCTACGTTGCCTGCCAACTTCAACTAAATTTAAGTTTTTTGCTTAAAAAAGTCTGACCGAAGCATGTTAAAAAATCATAAAATTATGAGTTCCCATTTACCGACAATCCTCTACTTTCTATTTTCAAAAAATCGGGCAAAAGGGAATCCCCCTCCTTCCCTCCTCCTCGACCAGATATCGTTAATTCACGTACCCTTCATTCATTTCACAAACTACCCAACTTCACTATTCCCTTTCCCCAACCAGATATCGAAAAATTATTTACCCTGTATAAATTTAATCATCTTCTCTCAATTTCACGTAAATCGGAGAAGGTTAGATTTTGCTCTAGTTTTTGTAAAGGGACGTTACTTTCTCTGCAAATTCCAAGAAAATCTGTTAACTTTCCTTCAAGTTTCATAGTGTGAGGCAAGGAGAAAGTTCCCGTCCAAATACCCAAAACTCAAGTACACCATATGGTTTCAAAACCTTCCCCCTACGACCTTTGTAAATTTCAAGTAAACTTGAGAATTCTAGTTTTTTTTTCAGTTTTAGAGGAGGTCTCCCTCCCCGTCCAAATATCGAAAAAGGATATAGCGCGTATTGTGTAGACGTCCCAGAAAATCTCAAGCAAATTGTAAGCCCAAATTTTAAACAGCAGGGCAAGGGAAGGCCCCTCTTCCTTTTCGAATAACACAAAATCAGATATCCATTATAATAATAGAACCCTACCCCACATCCTCTGTAAATTTCAAGTAAATTGGAAAAGTTTAATTGTTTCACGGTATGTACTTGAGGAGAAATGAGGTATCCCTGTGCCCTTTTATTTTTCCCCGACCAAATATTAAAAAATCATATACCTCATATAAATTTCATAATCTCGCCCAAGTTCTCCGTAAAATTTCAGTAAGTCGACCAACTTTAGTTTTTTCATTGTCGGACAAAGGGCAGGTCCCCCTCCTCGATCAAATATCGAAAAATAGAGTATCTGTTCTTTGCCTAGACTCCCCTTCAACCTTCCCTGAAAATTTCAAGAATATCGGATAAT
This sequence comes from Haematobia irritans, assembly GCF_050003625.1. Taxonomy (NCBI): domain Eukaryota; kingdom Metazoa; phylum Arthropoda; class Insecta; order Diptera; family Muscidae; genus Haematobia; species Haematobia irritans. Next base: position 102,915,227 of record NC_134401.1, on the reverse strand, counting down.
TTTGTTCCAATTTTCAAAAAGTTGGGCAAGGTCGAGGATCCCCTTCCCCACCAGATATAAAACAAGTATATACGGCCGTAAGTTCGGCCAGGCCGAATCTTATGTACCCTCCAATGGATTGCGTAGAAGCTTCTACGAAAGACTGTCATGGACAATCGAATTATTTGGGTTGTGGTATATTAAAACTTCTTAACATCGTTTTCTAAATTGTGAGTTAGTCCATACGTGGTATGTATTAGACAATACGTAGAGAGCCAGAATTGAAATATGCGGGTCGCTTATATGGGGCCTATATATAATTATGGACTGATATGAACCAATTCCTGCATTGTTGTTGGATACCATATACTAACTTCAGGTACCAAATTTCAACCGAATCGGATGAATTTTGCTCTTCCAAGAGGCTCCGGAGGTCAAATCTGGGGATCGGTTTATATAGGACCTATATATAATTATGGACCGATTTCGACCAATTTTTGCATGGGTGTATGACGACATATATTAACACCACGTACCAAATTTCAACTGAATCAGATGAATTTTGGTCTTCCAAGAGGCACCGGAGGTCAAATCTGGTGATCGGTTTATATGGAGGCTATATATAATTATGGACCGATGTGGACCAATTTTTGTATGGTCATTAGAGACCATATATTAACATCATGTACCAAATTTCAGCCGGATCGGATGAAATTTGCTTCTCTTAGAGGCTCCGCAAGCCAAATCGGGGGATCGGTTTATATGGGGGCTATATATAATTTTTGCATGATCATTAGAGACCATATACTAACACCATGTACCAAATTTCAGCCGGATCGGATGAAATTTGCTTCTCTTAGAGGATTCGCAAGCCAAATTTGGGGGTCCGTTTATATAAGGCTATACGTAAAAGTGGACCGATGTGGACCAATTTTTGCATGGTTGTTAGAGACCATATACTAACACCATGTACCAAATTTCAGCCGGATCGGATGAAATTTGCTTCTCTTAGAGGCTCCGCAAGCCAAATCGGGGGATCGGTTTATATGGGGGCTATACGTAAAAGTGGACCGAATGGCCCATTTGCAATACCACCCGACCTACATCAATAACAACTACTTGTGCAAAGTTTCAAGTCGATAGCTTGTTTCGTTTGGAAGTTAGCGTGATTTCAACAGACGGACGGACGGACGGACATGCTCAGATCGACTCAGAATTTCACCACGACCCAGAATATATATATATATATATATATATATATATATATATATATATATATATATATATATATATATATATATATATATATATATATATATATATATATATATATATATATATATATATATATATATATATATATATATATATATATATATATATATATATATATATATATATATATATATATATATATATATATATATATATATATATATATATATATATATATATATATATATATATATATATATATATATATATATATATATATATATATATATATATATATATATATATACTTTATGGGGTCTTAGAGCAATATTTCGATTTGTTACAAACGTAATGACAAAGTTAATATACTCCCCATCCTATGGTGGAGGATATAAAAATGAAATACCGTATTTTCACCACATGATTAGGTGACAGCCCGATGTATCAGGCTCACTTAGACTATTCAGTCCATTGTTATACCACATTGATCACTGAGTGCTGTCCGATTCCATGTTAAGCTCAATGACAAGGGACGTCCTTTTTATAGCCGAGTCCGAACGGCGTCCCACATTACAGTGAAACCACTTAGAGAAGCTTTGAAACACTCAGAAATGTCACCAGTATTACCGAGGTGGGATAATCCACCGCTGAAAAACTTTTTGGTGTTCGGTCGAAGCAGGAATCGAACCCACGACTTTCTGTATGCAAGGCGGGCATGCCAACCATTGCACCACGGTGGCTCCCTAAATCTAAATCTGAACGACTTAACTGATTGTTTTTTACGGTGCTCAGGTTTCACTCAAAGATCGGTATACTATTGGTCTCAAACTGGTTCTTCTTGGCGCTACATACAAATGCACAAACATATTATATCCAGTACCAGAGTAGTGGTGAAGTGTATAAAGACCAGAGATAATCTTTGCAAAGGATGCACGGTGGTGAAAAATGGTTCAATTCGGTAACAATAATTCTCGTATGTAACTTTAATTTGAAATTAGCATATATGACCCAAAATAAAAGCTATGGAAATTCGAATTAGGTATCGATGAAATATGTGTATAGTCAGGCTTGTGTAAATTCGTATCTGTCATTTTCTTTTCAATAACTTAATAGTATCAATTCCCTTAATCTTCTTGTCCAACAGGATTGAATAAATATTCCAATAATATGTAGTCTAATAATTTATATTTTATTTAATTTAATATGTTTTCGTGTTTTTTGTAAATCTCACTTCTTATGGTAGTTTAGTTAACCACTCCAGAATTACAGGAAGGAATGAGGATTGGTCAAATTCTGTAAATTTGCTTATCGTTACTATTCCCTTCAAAGGCCTTTAAAACTGCTTATGGAAAACTATTTCATTGATCAAATGTTTAATATATTCCACACTTCTATTGCCTCAAATTATTTGTTATTATTATAAATCAAAAAAAAAAATATCATTCTTATAACAAATTTTTATATGTTTATAAAACTATTTTCTTCTTTAGTGTTTCGAAAATTCTTTAAAAAAAAATCTAAATACACTATAATAAGTGTGTCATGTTTTTCTCCATATGTAGATATGCATTACGAAATTCGGTATCCCTTAACAAGTCAAATTATTGTTATTATTAATTTTATTTTACAGAGAAACATGAAAAAACATGATTTTCCCACTATTTAGAAATAACCATATCTTCCATCAGTCATCAATTTAAATTTAACACATAAAATCCTCAACGCCCATTAAATGTGAGAAAATTTTTCATATTTGCTATTTTTATACGATGGCACTTTAGCGTAGGATGATGTTGGCCGGCCGGCTGACTACTTGGCCACCACTTCAAACTGAAAAATCTTTAAGAAAAAACAAAATTATTGAATTTTCTTGTTGCATTCAGACGAAACAAAATAACACAGTGTTTACTTCAAGTGGCAACTTGTTGGTGAAATGAATTACGAAATTCATATCAATTTTTCAATATATCAAAAATTATTTAATATGAAATCAATTTTCCAAAAGAGATGCAAGAAATGCAATATCAAAAATATGAATTTGTTGTGTGTTTTTCAATAAGAGAAGAGAATTTATAATATTGAAGATAAAAGATGAAATAAATTATATTGGGCACTTTGATCAATACGTTTTTAAAGCTTTTTTATAAAAGTGACTTTAAAATTGAAAATATTTGGTAGATTTTTTTTTTGACTTGCTACAAATAAAATTGGTTCCTGAAAAAACTATTCCATGGATACCGAGATTCAAGACATCTGCAACTACCGCTAAAAGTATACACATCCTACCATACACTGAGAAAATATTGTAGTGAGCGCAAAAGATTGCAAGTCCTTAAAATACGAATGCCATTTTTGCTTAGCATAGAAGACACATTTAAATAATATTTTTAGTGAAGTAGAGCTCGATCGAAGTGGTTCTTTTTTATGGAAGCCGTTGTTCCCCAAAAAATTCAATATTTTCTTACATTTTTAAATTAATTAAGTTTGGAGTACTTTAGTTCAATATTAGCCTATTTTATGGCTTCAAAGTCATAAAAAAACAAGTAAGGAAAGTCTAAAGTCGGTCGGGCCCGACTATATTATACCCTGCACCACTTTGTAGATCTAAATTTTCGATACCATATCACATCCGTCAAATGCGTTGGGGGGTTATATATAAAGGTTTGTCCCAATTACATACATTTAAATATCACTCGATTTGGACAGAATTTGCTAGACTTTTATAAAATCTATAGACTCAAAATTGAAGTTGGCTAATGCACTAGGGTGGAACACAATTTTAGTAAAAACAAGTATATAAAGCAGTATGTTCGGCCGGGCCGAATTTTAAATACCCACCACCATGAATCAAATATTATAGTTTCCTGTGAAAATTTCAGGGGGATTTGATGACAAGCAGATCAGTTCAACCCGTACACTTCCCGAAGATAAATTCAAAGATTTTACCTATGTAGACTAGATCAGATTCTGGATTTATAAGAACCATATTTGTTTGAGTTTAAGAGGAATCATAAACATCGTGTGCAAGAAAACGATGAAATAACGCCTTGATTTAAAATCTAACATCTGTAGATTTTTACCCCCATTATTTAAATGATTACCAGAAGTAAAATCTGGAAACTATAATTCAGTTTCAAGCAATTTTCATTATCAGTGCATGGACATGGACCGATATTCACTATTTTCGGCACACCTCTTTATGTTCCTAAAATACTTCTAGATTTAACATTTCATGCAAATTTGAAAAAAACTATGGTTTCTAAAAGCCCAAGAAGTAAAATCGTGAGATCGGTCTATTTGGGAGATAAACCAAAACATGGACCACTACACGCCATTTTCGGCTCTCATATTTAAGGTCCTAAAATACCTCTAGATTTCTCATTTCAGGCAAGTTAGATAAAAATTACGGATTCTAGAAGCCTAAAAAATAAAGTCATTTCTTGCACAGCTATTTATATTCCTAAAAACCTCCAGATTTTCGACTTCAGGCAAAGTGGACAACAATTACGGTTTCTAGAAGCCCAAAAAGTAATATCGGGAGATCGGTCTATCTGATGGCTATATCAAAACATGGACCTATACTCACCATTTTCGGCATACCTTTTTATGGTCCTAAAATACCTCTAGATTTCCAATTTGAGACAAGTTGGATAAAAACTACGGTTTCTATAAGCCCAAGAATAAAATCTTGAGATCGGTCTATATGGGGGCTATATAAAAACATAGTCCGATACTCATCATTTTCAGCACACTTCTTTAGGGGTTTAAAATACCTCTTGATTTCTAATTTCAGGCAAATTGGATAAAAACTACAGATTTTAGACGCCCAAGAAGTAAAAACTGGAGATCGGTCTATATGGGGGTTATACCAAAATATGGACCGATACTCATCATTTTCGGCACATCTCTTTATTGCTCTAAAATACCTCTAGATTTCCAATTTCAGGCAAATTGGATAAAAACTACGGATTCTATAAGCCCAAGACCACATATCGGGAGATCGGTCTATATGGGGGATATACCAAAACCTGGACCGATACTTACCATTTTTAGCACACCTCTTTATGGTCCTAAAATACCTCTAGATTTCAAATTTCAACCAAAATGGATAATAACTACGGATTCTAGAAGCTCAAGAAGTAAAATCGGGAAATCGGTCTATATGGGGGCTATACCTAAACATCAACCGATAGTCACCATTTTTGGCACACTTCTTTATGGTGCTAAAATACCTCTAGATTTCCAATTTCAGGCGAATTGGATAGAAACTACCGATTCTAGAAGCCCTAGAAACATAATCGGGAGATCGGTCTATATGGGGGCTATACCAAAACATCGACCGATACTCACCATTTTTGACACACCTCTTTGTTGTCATAAAATACCTCTAGATTTCCAATTTCAGGCAAATTGGATAAAAACTAAGGTTTTTATAAGCCCAAGACCCCAAATCGGGAGGTCGGTTTATATGGGGGCTATATCAAAACTTGTACCGATATAGCCCATCTTCGAACTTGACCTGCCTGCAGACAAAAGACGAGTTTGTGCGAAATTTCCGCACGATTGCTTCATTATTGAAGACTGTAGCGTGATTACAACAGACAGACAGACAGACAGACGGACAGACGGACAGACGGACATGGCTATATCGTCTTAGAATTTCTCCCTGATCAAGAATATATATACTTTATATAGTCGGAAATCGATATTTCGATGTGTTACAAACGGAATGACAAACTTATTATACCCCCGTCACCATTCTATGGTGGTGGGTATAAAAAATGAAATATAAAAGACAACCGTACAGAACTGTAAACTCGTATTTTCGCACTAAAAGAAATGCTACCCCAGTAATGGGTTGACACCATATTCATGTGGTCTGTGTTGGTTACATTAATCTCACTGCGCGTTTCAGCGCTTTACTTCATTGAAAGCATTGAAAGATCATTAATTCGCTGCTAAATAAAGAGACTTTGCAACACATTATTGTATACTGTATATTGTATACTGAAATGAGAAACGTGGCTCTGTGGGTAACGTTTTTGCTTTGAAATTAGAAAATCCTTGGTTCGAATCTTGGTCACACAAATACAAAACAGCACGAATTTTCTTTTTAATTTTTTTAACTTTAGTCTCTCTAGGACTATAGGTCTACAAGGATATATATAAAACTGAGCTGGTATTACTATATCCGTCATATATTTTAACATTTTTGATGAATTCAAATCGGGGCTCTAAATCGGACAAAAACTATGGTTTCTATAAGCCCAAAAAGTGAAATCGGGAGATCGGTCTATATGGGGGCTATACCAAACCATTGACCGATACTCACCATTTTTGGTACACCTCTTTATGGTCTTAAAACACCTCTAGATTTTAAATTTCAGGCAAATTGGATAAAAATTACGATTCTAGAAGCCCAAGAAGTAAAATCGGGAGATCGGTCTATATGGGGGCTATACCAAAACATGGACCGATACTCACCATTTTTGGTACACCTTTTTACGGTCTTAAAACACCTCCAGATTTTAAATTTCCTGCATATTGGATAAAAACTACGGTTTTTATAAGCCAAAGAAGTAAAATCGGGAGATCGGTCTATATGGGGGCTATACCAAAACATGGACCTATACTCACCATTTTTGGCGCACCTCTTAATGGTTCTAAAATACTTCTAGAACTTCAATTTCAGGCAAATTGGACAAAAACTACGGTTTCTATAAGCCCAAGAAGTAAAATCGGGAGATCGGTCTATACGGGGGCTATACCAAACCATGGACCGATACTCACCATTTTTAGCACACCTCTTTGTGGTCTTAAAACACCTCTAGGTTTTAAATTTCAGGCAAATTGGATAAAAATTACGGATTCTAGAAACCCAAGAAATAAAATCGGGAGATCGGTCTATATGGGGGCTATGCCAAAACATGGACCGATACTCACCATTTTGGGCACACCTTTTTATAGTCCTAAAATACTTCCAGATTTTAAATTTCAGGCAAATTGGATGAAAACTACGGTTTCTATAAGCCAAAGACCCCAAATTGGGAGGTCGGTTTATATGGGGACTATATCAAAACCTGGACCGATATAGCCCATCTTCGAACTTGACCTGCCTGCAGACAAAAGACGAGTTTGTGCAAAATTTCAGCACGATTGCTTCATTATTGAAGACTGTAGAGTGATTACAACAGACAGACAGACAGACAGACAGACAGACAGACAGACGGACAGACGGACATGCCTATATCGTCTTAGAATTTCTCCCTGATCAAGAATATATATACTTTATATAGTCGGAAATCGATATTTCAATGCGTTACAAACGGAATGACAAACTTATTATACCCCCGTCACCATTCTATGGTGGTGGGTATAAAAATATGGGAAACATTTAAATCTGAAGCAATTTTAAGGAAACTTCGCAAACGTTTATTTATGATTTATCGCTCAATATATATGTATTAGAAGTTTAGGAAAATTAGAGTCATTTTTACAACTTTTCGGCTAAGCAGTGGCGTTTAACAAGGAAATGTTGGTATTTTGACCATTTTTGTCGAAATCAGAAAAACATATATATGGCAGCTATATCTAAATCTGAACCGATTTCAATCAAATTTGGCACACATGACTATATTACTAATTATACTCCTAGTGCAAAATTTCAACCAAATTGGGCCAAAACTCTAGTTTCTGGGGTCATATAAGTCCATATCGGGCGAAAAATATATATGGAAGCTATATCTAAATCTGAACCGATCTCAATCAAATTTGGCACACATGGCTATACTACCAATTGTACTCCTTGTGCAAAATATCAAGCTAATCGGGATAAAACTCTGGCTTCTGGGTCCTTCTTCTGGTGAGTGCATATCGGGCGAAAGATATATATGGGGCTATATCTAAATCTGAATCGATTTCAACCAAATTTGGCACGCATAGCTACAATGCTAAATCTACTCCCTGTGCAAAATTTCAACCAAATAGGGCCAAAACTCTGGCCTGTAGGACCATATTAGTCCATATCGGGCGAAAGATATATATGAGAGCTATATCTAAATCTGAACCGATTTCAATCAAATTTTGCACACTTGACTATAATATTAATTGTACTCCTAGTGCAAAATTTCAACCAAATTCGGCCAAAAATCTGGCTTCCGGGGACATATAAGTCCACATCGGGCGAAAGATATATATGGGAGCTATATCTAAATCTGAACCGATTTCAATCAAATTTTGCATACTTGACTATACGACTAAGTGTTATGTTTGTACAAAATTTCAAGCAAATCGGTATAAAACTCTGGCTGCTGGGTCCATATTAGTGCATATCGGGCGAAAGATATATATGGGAGCTATATCTAAATCTGAACCGATTTCTTCCAAAATCAATAGGGTTCTATTCTGACCCAAATTAGGAACATTTGCCAAATTTGAAGGCGATTGGACTTAAATTGCGACCTAGACGGACGGACGGAGGGACAGACGGACATGGTTATATCGACTCAGGGACCCACAGTGTGGCGCAGGGTATAAAAACAATTATAGAATGATTTTTTCTAAATTTTCTCCATACAGATTCGATCTTCTTTCGGAAAAAGACGTTCGCTTGCCAGACTTACGCCCATTTTCATGAAGCTCCGTTAGTGCTCCGTTAACTAACGAACTTTTTAACCGGTTTATGAACATAGCTGTCATCTTGCCTATATATTCCATATGCCAGTTAGGAACTTAACTGCCGACAATTTTTCAGTTAAAGTTAACCGGAGAGAATATATTTGGAATTTACTTTTTGTTAACTGACAGTTAAAGCCTAACGGAGCTACATGAAAATGGCCATTAGTAGTACACCCAGAGAACGAATATGATCACCTCAAACATGTTTCAAGAGCAAAATGTTATTTTTGGATGGTGACCATGTAAAATGTTTGTGGCAAAAATGTTGTTTTCTCGGCAAACATAACATGTTTTCAGAAAACAGATACACAATTTCGGAGAAAATAACATGGTTGCAGCGAACATGTTACATGGTCACCATCCAAAAATAACATTTTGCTCTTGAAACATGTTTGAGGTGATCATATTCCTTCTCTGGGTGTAAAGGTGTTTCGTTCAGAAAATTGTAAAAAAAAAACTGGAACGTAATAAAAGCATAATAATAATATTATTGAAATGGTCTTAATATCGGTGATTTTTGTAATTTGACTATAATGCTAAAACGTATTCTGAAATAATATTTTAAAGAAGGTTTTTTTACTTGAACCATGTCATAATTTATACTTAATTAAGAAATTGAAGTTATGGGCAGGGCTGCTCGACTTCGACTCCGACTCCAGCATTTTTCGCCTGCCTCGACTCCGACTCCATAGTCGATATAATTTTCATTTTAATACCACTAATTTTTAGTTCTAATGTGGGGGGTGTCGTAATTGCATCGATATATGTTAAGTTATCGTATTTATTTATTCATTTCACATTTGATGCCAATTGAACTCTATATTTCAAATTTAAAGGCATTGTCTGTCCTATGTTTAATAAATAAAATAATAATTATTGATACCATCTCAAATCCTTTAAGTTTGTTGCGAGCTATATATATTATATTATATTCCCATATGCATGAATTTGAATCTGAACCTATTTAGACAAAATTATATACACTTCAACAAAATCTATGTAGTTAAAATTTAAATCTAACGTTATGGGACGAAACACAATTTTAGTAAAAAACAAGTATATACAGCAGTAAGTTCGGCCGGGCCGAATCTTAAATACCCACCACCATGAACCAAATATTAGGGTTTCCTTTGAAATTTCAGGCGGGCTTGAGGACTTGAGGACACTTCCCGAAGATACATTTAAAGATTTCACCTATGAGGACTATATCAGATTCTGGATTTATAAGAACCATTTTTGTTTGAGTTTTAGAGGAATCATTAACATCTCTTGTAAGTGTGCAAGAAAATTATAAAATAACGTCTTGATTTGAAATTTTAAATCTGTAGATTTTCACCCGAGAAATAAAATCTGGAAATTTTACATTGAGTTTCAAGCAATTTTTATGATCAGTGCGCCTTCTATACTCTTAAGAAGTGAAATCGGTCTATATGGAGGCATTACCAAATGGACCGATAAAAACTTAATCCGATACACGTTTTGTGAGCCTTAAATACCAGAATATTTACAATTTCAGGCAAATCGGATAAAAACTACGGTTTCTAGAAACCTAAGGAGTTAAATCGGGAAATCGTTCTTATGGGGGCTATACTAAAATACGGACCGATACTAACCGTTTTCGGCACACCTCTTTATGCCCCGAAAATACCTCTAGATTTCCAATTTCAGGCAAATTGGATAAAAACTACGGTTTCTATAAGCCCAAGAAGTAAAATCGGGAGATCGGTCTATATGGGGGCTATACCAAAACATAGACCGATACTCACCATTTTTGGCATACCTCTTTATGGTCATAAAATACCTCTAGATTTCAAATTTCAGACAAATTAGATAAAAACTACGATTTCTATAAGCCCAAGACCCCAAATCGGGAGGTCGGTTTATATGGGGACTATATCAAAACCTTGGCCGATATAGCCCATCTTCGAACTTGACCTGCCTGCAGACAAATGACGAGTTTGTGCAAAATTTCAGCACGATTGCTTCATTATTGAAGACTGTAGCGTGATTACAACAGACAGCCAGACAGACAGACGGACATGGCCATATCGTCTTAGAATTCCTCCCTGATCAAGAATATATATACTTTATATAGTCGGAAATCGATATTTCGATGTGTTACAAACGGAATGACAAACTTATTATACCCCCGTCACCAATCTATGGTGGTGGGTATAAAAAAATAAATAAGGAAAGTCTGAAGTCGAGCGGGGCCGACTATAATATACCCTGCACAACTTTGTATTTAGATCTACATTTCGACAAAATCTAAAATCCTTTAAATTTTTTGAGTGCTTTATATAAAGGTTTATGTTCCCATTAACCAACATTTAAAACTGACCTGATTTGGAAAATATTTTGTAAGACTTTGTGGCGACGAACCTGCACTACACAATTTTAAATTAAAATGTATGTTTGTAATAGAAATTATAATTTTTCTTGTCAATTTTTATATATTGAATTTTCATTCCATTTTTAAACTCAAATAAAGAAGTTTGATTTTTAAATATCCAAAACGTGAACTTACAAATTGGTGACCCCGACGTAGAACATGTTCCGTCCACCAGACCGGATCAATCGCCATCAAGTATTAAATATCGAAAGCCAACATCAAACATCAACAAACTCATCCCCAAATCACTCAATTATCAATAACTCAATATCAGCAGCAATCAGATTCGCAAACAGGCAATTTCGCAAAAATGCATTTATGATTCATCAGTCGATAGATATGTATTAGACCTAGCAGTGAGTATCAGTGACCGTCAGTAAGAAATACAATTTCGGGAAAATTTACTATAGAAATAAATTTTGAGAAAATTTGCTATAGAAAGAAAATTTTGAGAAAATTTACTATAGAAATAAATTTTGAGAAAATTTGATATAGAAAGAAAATTTTGAAAAATGTTCTATATAAATAAAATTTTGACAAAATTATCTGTAAAATAAAATTTTGAGAAAATTTTCTATAGAAATAAAATTTTGAAAAAGTTTTCTATAGAAATAATATTTTGGAAAAAATTTCTATAGAAATAAAATTTTGACAAAATTTTCTATAGAAATAAAATTTTGACAAACTTTACTATAAAAATAAAATTTTGAGAAAATGTTCTATAAAAATAAAATTTTGACCAAAATATCTATATAAATAAAATTTTGACAAAATTTTCTATAGAAATAAATTTAAAAAAAAAAATCCTATCCGATAGATAGGAACTGTATCTTCTATTGAAAAAAAAATCTGCCAATATTCGACATATGTATATATCCACGTCTACATTCCAAAGTGCGCTAAGTCTAAAAAGTAAATTTTACAGGAAACAAGAAACAAGTTTTGTTTTTTGACATTTTTCAAAACCCGTATAAGATAGAAATTCCCTTATTTTCGTTCTTAAAATCATATTTTTTATATTTTTTTTAGCGTGTACGAACTCAAAATAGTGATAATAGAACATAGCTAAAAAAGACCGAACAAACCTTATTGTCGTTATTGGTTCGAACATTTTTTAAAACTTTAGTCAAAGCCTAAGTATGTTACAATATTAACCATAACTTTTGATAGAAATGTCCAATTAATTCGAACTTTTGACAGGATGCAATTCACATCAATCCGAATAAAAACAGCGAACTCCATCAAAACATGCTAAGTCGACTTAGTGCACTCTGGAATGAGGGCATCGATATGTAGGTAGACCATATACATACATATCGATGCCCTCATTCCATATAATAATCATAATAAAATTAAAAAAATAAAATCGATTGTTCGAAATATTTCAAAAAAATGTTGGTAGGCATTAAAATGGATCGATACAGTCCATCTGCTCTAACATTCTAGGAAACATAAAATGATCTCCGTAATTGGAAGTTGCTTTTTATTTACAGCCATACCGTATATTGATCGAATGAATGACGCAATGGAAATTATTTTGCGTAAAACTTATTTAGTTACAAAAATGTGAAGTGATTTAAAAATTTAGTTTAACCGGAGTCCGAGTCGAGCAAAATTTTTACGACTCTTGCGAAAAGTCAACAAATTTAAAAACAATTTCATTAATTTTGATGAAGGTTTCAGAATTTTTCAGAATTATTGAAGCCAAGCCAAAACAAAATTTTCGTTCAAGTAAAGATGCACATTTTTAAGTCGAATCCCTTAACTATAAGGACAAAAGGACTTCATTGAAATGCTATGCTAAGCAAAATTCGCCTTGTATTTTAAGGATACGAAATTTTGGCCTCACAATAATATATTTTTTGCAGTGCATGAATTAACTTCGGCATATAAAAATGGCATAGGCATATAAAAATGTTTGATCATGAAAAAAATTTCATTTTCGCTCTAGAATCCATAGGGCGGATGGACATCGCTAGATCGACTCAGATTTCCACCACGATCAACAATGTATATACATTTCAGAGTCTGAGACCATTATTTCGATGCTTTATAATCGGAATGACAAAGTTTGTATTCCCCTAAAGAATATTTCGGATGTCTGCACGCAGGCTATAATGCTGAGTAGTCAGGAAATCACCCCGAAGTAATGCTAGAAACGATTCTGTGTGGGTTGTCCTGGAATCGCATTCTGCTATTTGCTTAAGATCTACATTGCATTTCCTTTCACAGTGGTGTACTAAATAAAATACGAGCCAATTATAATTTTAATGAGATTTCCAATTGGAAATAATCGGGAACCTACAACATAATCCGCCACTAAATAAAGATAAACTTCTTTTATTGAAACTCACTATTATTTTACTTTCTGTCCACAGATTCCTTACCATTAGCCCCTATTATCTCCGGATTCTTCTTATTTCCTTAGTTGAGAGCAACTGAATGCAAATTTCCAATTTTAAACTCATCCAGAACTTGTCCAAACTTCTTCGACGGCATTACGCATCAAGTATAAAATCCACTGCCATGACTGCCGAAGCTCTTAATTTGTCTGGTTCTGATACGAAAATTTCACCTTTAAAATATCCAGTAGCGAGAAAAGATGAAAGCGTTGTGGAAAAATTCCATGGTGTTGAGGTGAAAGATGTCTACCGCTGGTTGGAGGATCCCGATTCGGAGGAAACACAAAAATATGTCGAAGAACAAAATAAAATAAGCCAACCTTTTCTGGAGGGCTGTGAGGCTTGGAAGAAAATCAATGAGAAGTTAACCAAATTATGGAACTATGAGAAATATGGATGTCCCATGAAACATGGACAGTATTATTATTTCTATAAGAATTCCGGTTTACAAAATCAAAGTGTCATGTATCAACAGGACAGCTTGGATGGCGAACCCCGATTGTTCTTTGATCCCAATGCTTTGTCGAGCGATGGTACCATTGCCTTGGCCCAGAAGTCATTCTCGGAAGATGGTAAATTCATGGCATATGGATTGAGTGAAAGTGGTTCCGATTGGATTAAGATTTATATACGCAATGTGGATACGGGCAAAGATCTGGATGAGGTCTTGGAAAAGGTGAAATTCTCCGATATATCATGGACCAAGGATAACAAAGGTTTTTTCTATGGCCGTTATCCTGAGCAAGAGGGAAAAACTGATGGCTCGGAGACTAAGCAGAACGAAAATCAAAAGCTTTATTATCATTATGTGGGTCAACCGCAAGAGAAGGATGTTCTGGTAGCCGAGTTTCCCGAGGAACCCACTTGGCGTATACAATCTGTGGTATCCGATTGCGGAAAATACCTGGTAATGCCCATTGTTAAAGACTGTCGTGACAATATTCTCTACTATGCCGATTTAGTGGAGGGAGCCGAGATCAACTCCAAGCTAAAAATCAAGAAAATCGTAGAGAAATTCGAATCCGATTATGACTATATAACGAACACCGGCTCCAAAATGTATTTCCGTACCAACAAAGATGCTTCCAATTATCGTGTTATAATGATCGATTTTGAAAATCCAGCCCAAGAGAATTGGCAAACCCTGATTGCAGAACATGCCTCGGATGTCTTGGATTGGGTGCATTGTGTAAATGATGATAAGCTCGTCTTAGGTTATATACAAGACGTGAAGAGTGTCTTGCAGGTACATTCTCTGCAGACAGGTGAATTGATTCATAAATTCGATTTGGATATTGGCACTGTTGTGGCCCTGTCGGGGAAGAAGGAACACTCGGAATTGTTCTATAACTTTTCGTCATTCTTGACGCCTGGAACCATTTATCATTATGATTTTAAGTGGAATAATTTTACACCAAAGGTATTGCGGGAGATTAAATTGAACTTGGAAGGTTTCTCCGCATCCAATTACAAAGTGGAGCAGGTCTTCTACGAGAGTAAAGACTCTACGAAAATTCCCATGTTTATTGTATATAAAAACACCGAAGCCAAGGAGAGAACACCACGTCCTTGTTTCTTATATGGCTATGGAGGGTTCAACATCAGCATGCAACCCTCATTTGGTATTACCGGTCTTATGTTTATCGATACATTCGACGGGGTCATTGCCTATCCCAATTTGCGTGGTGGTGGTGAATATGGTGAAAAATGGCATAATGCTGGTCGTTTATTGAACAAACAAAATGTCTTTGATGACTTCCAGACGGCAGCTGAATATTTGGTGGCCCAAAATTATACCACGAAAGATCGTTTAGTCATCCAGGGAGGCTCCAACGGGGGTCTCTTAGTGGGAGCTTGTATAAATCAACGTCCTGATCTCTTTGGAGCTGCTGTTGCCCAAGTGGGTGTTATGGATATGTTGCGTTTCCATAAATTCACCATTGGCCATGCCTGGTGTTCGGACTATGGCAATCCCGATGAAAAGGAACATTTTGAAAATCTCCTCAAGTACTCACCACTGCACAATGTTCACACACCCAAAACGCCAAAAGAGGAATATCCCTCTACTTTAATACTCACTGCCGATCATGATGACCGTGTTAGTCCTTTGCATTCATTGAAATTCATAGCTGCCCTCCAAGAGGCCGTTCGCAATTCGGAATATCAAAAGAATCCCATATTGTTGCGTGTATATAGTAAAGCTGGTCATGGTGCTGGAAAACCCACATCGAAACGAATTGAAGAGGCCACCGATGTATTGACCTTTATGCTAAGAAGTCTTAACATTGATAAGGTCAATTTGTAATCATGTTTTGCCATAATCGCATGAATGGAAAAGTGTCACAATTTCAATCTGTATCTCAAGTTTTAAATTTTTCTTCGTCTTCTACGTTTTACTAACTCTTGAACAGTTTTTTGTATTAATAAATTATATAATCCCAGCTGCTTTTTTTCTAATAAAATCTATTAACGCATCTGTATACATATTTCAATAAATATAAAGAAAAGAACTGAATAAAACGATTTTTGTTTGATTTTGGGTTTCGTTAAGGCAAAGTAAATGATTTTGGATTTAACGCAGAGTTTAGTCGTGTCTACCAAAGACACTAAACTTTAGGAAGATAGGAAATTGGCTTGCGTCATACCAAATGTTGTATATACCATGTTAGTTCCATACATGTTTGGTTAATGCTATGTCAATACTTGTCGTATACTCGTTTGGTTCGCGTATGAAACTAACATCGTAAATGGTTTGATCTCCTCATTAGCCAATTTCCTATCTTCCTACAATTTATTGTCTTTGGTGGCTACTCTCACCCGAATTGTTTATTTTTAAGATGGAATAGCTATTCCGTCTTAAGTTGAAAGTAGTCCAAGTTGATTATGGTTTGTAATAGTCTTTTGTACTAAACATCGATTATTTTGTTATAGATTTCTTATGGCCGATTTTTCAGTTATCAATCCTTCGGACTGTATTTCTTTATTGATTCAAATCACATTACAAGAAGGGTCCCATTTCTTGGAGTCGGCTCTTTGTTTAATGACTATTCCCAAGTCACAATCTCCCTACCTGCCAATCCCATCGATCGATTCTGAAAAGATGAATAAGAAAATACCCACCAAAGGTTGGAAATTTTGACAAAATTTTCTATAGAAACAAAATTTTGACAAAATTTTCTATAGAAACAAAATTTTGACAAAATTTTCTATAGAAATAAAATTTTGACATAATTTTCTATAAAAATAAAATTTTTGACAAAATTTTCTATTGAAGTAAAATTTTGACAAAATTTTCTATAGAAATAAAATTTTGACAAAATTTCTATAGGAATAAAATTTTGACAAACTTTTCTATAGGTATACAATCTTGATACAATTTGGCAAAATTTGCTATAGAAATAAAATTTTGACAAAATTTTCTGTAGACATAAAATTTTGACAATATTTTCTATAGAAATAAAATGTTGACAAAATTTTCTATTAAAATAAAGTTTTGACAATATTTTCTATAGAAATAAAATTAGACAATATTTTCTATAGAAATAAAATTTTAACAAAATTTTCTATAGAAATAAAATTTTGACAAAATTTCCTATAGGAATAAAATTTTGACAAAATTTTCTATAGAAATAAAATGTGGACAAAATTTTCTATAAAAATAAAATTTTGACAATATTTTCTATAGAAATAAAATTAGACAATATTTTCTATAGAAAAAAAATTTTAACAAAATTTTCTATAGAAATAAAATTTTGACAAAATTTCCTATAGGAATAAAATTTTGACAAATTTTCTATAGAAATAAAATTTTGACAAAATTTTCTATAGAAATAAAATTTTGACACAATTTTTTAATAAATAAAATGTAGACAAAATTTTCTATAGAAATAAAAGTTTGACAAAATTTGATATAGAAATAAAATTTTGACAAAATTTTCTATAGAAGTAAAATTGTGACAAAATTTTCTATAGAAATAAAATTTTTAGAAAATTTTCTATAGAAATAAAATGTTTAGAAAATTTTCTATAGAAATAAAATTTTTAGAAAAATTTCTATAGAAATAAAATTTTTAGAAAAATTTCTATAGAAATAAAATTTTTACAAAATTTTCTATAGAAATAAAATTATGACAAAATTTTGTATAGAAATAAAATTTTGACAAAATTTTGTATAGAAATAAAATTTTTACAAAATTTTCTATAGAAATAAAATTTTGACAAAATTTTCTATAGAAATAAAATTTCGAAAAAATTTCTATAGACAAAATTTTCTGTAAAAGTAAAATTGTGACAAAAGTTTTTAATGAAATAAAAATTTTGGCAAAATTTTCTATAGAAATAACATTTTAGAAAATTTTCTATAGAAATAAAATAAAATTTTGACAAAATTTTCTATAGAAATAAAATTTTGACAAAATTTTCTATAGAAATAAAATTTTGACATAATTTTCTATAGAAATAAATTTTGACAAAATTTTCTATAGAAATAGAATTTTAACAGAATTTTCTATAGAAATAAAATTTTGACAAAATTTTCTATAGAAATAAAATTTTGCGAAAATTTTCGATAGAAATAAAATGTTGACAATATTTTCTATATTTTAACAAAATTTTCTATAGAAATAAAATTTTGACAAAATTTTCTATAGAAATAAAATTTTGACAAAATGTCTACAGGAATAAAAATTTGACAAAATGTCTATAGGAATAAAAATTTGACAAAGTTTTCTATAGGTATACAATCTTGATACCATTTTGACAACATTTTCTATAGAAATAAAATTTTGACAAATTTTTCTATAGAAATAAAATTTTGACACAATTTTCTATAGAAATAAAATTTTGACAAAATTTTCTATAGAAATAAAATTTTGACAAAATTTTCCATAGAAATAAACCTTTGACAAAATTTTCTATAGAAATAAAATTTTGACAAAATTTTCTATAGAAATAAAATTTTGACAAAATTTTCTATAGAAATAAAATTTTGACAAAATTTTCCATAGAAATAAAATTTTGACAAAATTTTCTATACAAATCAAATTTTGACAAAATTTTCTATAGAAATAAAATTTTGACAAAATTTTCCATAGAAATAAAATTTTGACAAAATTTTCTATACAAATCAAATTTTGACAAATTTTTCTATAGAAATCACATTTTGACAAAATTTTCTATAGAAATAAAGTTTTGACAAAATTTTCTATAGAAATCAAATTTTGACAAAATTTTCTATAGAAATCAAATTTTGACAAAATTTTCTATAGAAATAAAATTTCGAAAAAATTTCTATAGACAAAATTTTCTATAAAAGTAAAATTGTGACAAAAGTTTTTAATGAAATAAAACTTTTGAAAAAATTTTCTATAGAAATGACATTTTTAGAAAATTTTCTATAGAAATAAAATTTTGACAAAATTTTCTATAGAAATACAATTTTGACAAAATTTTCTATAGAAATAAAATTTTGACAAAATTTTCTATAGAAATACAACTTTGACAAAATTTTCTATAGAAATAAAATTTTGACAAAATTTTCTATAGAAATAAAATTTTGACACAATTTTTTAATAAATAATTTTGACAAAATTTTCTATAGAAATATAATATTGATAACATTTTCTATAGAAATAAAATTTTGACAAAATTTTCTATATAAATACAATTTTGACAAAATTTACTATAGAAATAATATTTTGACAAAATTTTCTATAGAAATAAAATTTTGACAAAATTTTCTATAGAAATAAAATTTTTACAAAATTTTCTATTGAAATAAAATTTTGACAAAATTTTCTATAGAAATAAAATTTTGACAAAATTTTGTATAGAAATAAAAGTTTTACAAAATTTTCTATAGAAATAAAAGTTTGACAAAATTTTCTATAGAAATAAAATGTTGACAAAATTTTCTACAAAAATAAAATTTTGACAATATTTTCTATAGAAATAAAATTAGACAATATTTTCTATAGAAATAAAATTTTAACAAAATTTTCTATAGAAATAAAATTTTGACAAAATTTTCTATAGAAATAAAAGTTTGACAAAATTTTCTATAGAAATAAAATTTTGACACAATTTTTTAATAAATAGAAATGTTGACAAAATTTTCGATAGAAATAAAATTTTGACAATATTTTCTATATTTTAACAAAATTTTCTATAGAAATAAAATTTTGACAAAATTTTGTATAGAAATAAAATTTTGACAAAATTTTGTATAGAAATAAAATTTTGACACAATTTTTAAATAAATAGAAATGTTGACAAAATTTGCTATAGAAATAAAAGTTTGACAAAATTTGATATAGAAATAACATTTTGACAATATTTTCTATAGAAATAAAATTTAGACAATATTTTCTATAGAAATAAAATTTTAACAAAATTTTCTATAGAAATAACATTTTGACAAAATTTCCTATGGAAATAACATTCTGACAAAATTTCCTATAGGAATAAAATTTTTACAAAATAATCTATAGGAATACAATTCTGATAAAAATTTTCTATAGAAATAAAATTTTGACAAAATTTTCTATAGAAATAAAAGTTTGACAATATTTTCTATATTTTAACAAAATTTTCTATAGAAATAAAATTTTAACAAAATTTTCTATGGAAATAAGATTTTGACAAAACTTTTTAATGAAATAAAAATGTTGACAAAGTTACTATAGAAATAAAATTTTGACAATATTTTCTATAAATAAAATTTTAACAAAATTTTCTATAAAAATAAAATTTTGACAATATTTTCTATAGAAATAAAATTTAGACAATATTTTCTATAGAAATAAAATGTTAACAAAATTTTCTATAGAAATAAAATTTTCTATATAACTAAAATATTGACAAAATTTTCTATAGAAATAAAATGTTGACAAAATTTTCTATAGAAATAAATTTTTGACAAAATTTTGTCAAAATTTTCTGTAGAAATAACATTTTCACAAGATTTTCTATAGGAATAAAATTTTGACAAAATTTTCTATAGAAATAAAATTTTGACAAAATTTTCTATAGAAAAAAAATAGAGATAATATAAATATAAAAAATAATGAAAAATTTTCTAATGAAATAAAAATTGACAAAATTTTCTATATATTCAATATCTTTAAAATTTGTATTTCAGTTCGTCACGTCGTCAAATTTAATTGTAAGTTTTCACATTTAAAAAAAATAGTAACTTTCCCTTGTTGGTGCAGGCTAAAAAAATCGAATATTGTAACTTCTGAAATAAACTTCTAAAATAGAATAATAAAACAAAGAAAAAACATTGTAATTACGAAAATTACCACAAAAGCTTCAAACTTCAATTTTTTTTTTTTACTTTGATAGATTTTTGATCAAATTGTCTTCAAATTTTGGTCGATTATTTTTGGCATGAGTGGCAACCGTGTTTGCGGAGTCTCTTGCAAAAGTAAAAATCATCCGATCCGGACTTGGTGTTAGTCTTCGGCCTTTTAAAACTATAAAAAAATTGGTGAATATCGGCCCCCATATAAACCGATCCCCATAGCCTCTTGGAGGGACAAATTTTATCCAATTCGGTTGACATTTAGTACTTGATGTTATTATGTATATGGTCTCTAACAACCATGCAAAAATTGGTCCATATCGGTCCATAATTATAATATATAAAAAAAAAATAAATTATTTATAGATCAACGATCAAGAATATGTAAAACGATCAAGAACTAAAGAGGCTTGTGTTGTCTATATGTACTAAGTTGCAATTTAGAAGACAATGTTAAGAAGTTTATAGATAACTTGCCATCGGCAACTGTTCTTACAACCCAAGTAATACCCATGGTGGAGGGTACATAATATTCGGCCTGGCTGTGTTTACTTGTTTTATTTTCGAATTATTTTTTTAAACCGATTAGCCTTCATATATACAGAGACATGAGTTAATGAATTTTTAATTTATTTTCACAAACATAAATATAAATTATGTGTGTTTTTTATACAGACCCTATATCAAAATGACAATTAAATAAATTTATATTAAATAATATAATCTTTCTTAATTCCTATTAACTGCTAAAACATATACAATATATCTATACAAATTGTATAGATATACTAATTCAAGGTCAAAACCTCTAAACAAGTCGATATGTTGGAAGGAAAAGCATATGATGATGATCGTTCCACAAATGGTATATGGACACCGATAATAACATGAACTTGTACTCTGGATAATGTAAACATTTATACTACAGTGTGGGAAAAAATTTAAGACTTTTTAAATTAAAATTTCAAGTGGAAATAAGCTTTTTTTAAACCCTCCACTATATGGATGCGGGGGTATACTAACTTTGTCATTCCGTTGGTAACGCATCGAAATATTGGTCTCAGGTCCCATTAAGTATATATGTTCCCAGGAAAAAAAGGGTTTCCAAAAAAGAAGTTTGGATCACCAACTTGTGATCCGGAAGTAGTGCAAAATTGGATCATATGCAATCGATTTTACATGGGCTTTTCATAGAACGGAAGTACTTCGTTTTCGGATCCTTTGCATTGCTTTAAAAGTTGTGTCTTGGAAAATCATTTGAATGAAGAAAATGGAGAAAAGACATGTAAGTAAGGTCTAAAGTCGGGTGGGGCCGACTAGGTTAGGCGGCAGCCCGATGTATCAGGCTCACTTAAACTATTCAGTCCATTGTGATACCACATTGGTGAACTTCTCTCTTATCACTGAGTGCTGCCCGATTCCATGTTAAGCTCAATGACAAAAGATCTCCCTTTTATAGCCGAGTCCGAACGGCATTCCACATTGCAGTGAAACCAGAGAAACTTTGAAACTCTCAGAAATGTCACCAGCATTTCTGAGGTGGGATAATCTACCGCTGAAAAACTTTTTCGTGTTCGGTCGAAGCAGGAATCGAACCCACGAACTTGTGTATGAAAGCGGGAATGCTAACCATTGCACCACGGTGGCTTCCGACTATATTATACCCTTCACGACAGTGTCGATCAAAATTTTCGGTGCCATCTCAAATCAATCAAATTTATTGGGAACTGTATAAAGTTCTAAATTAGAATATACATGTATTTAAATCTGAAGCGATTTAGACTAATTTTTTTACACTTCTACAAATTCTCTACAATTATTACAATATGGGAAATATGCGAATGATTAAGTAATTTTTATGGAATTTGACAAAAATAAATTTATGATTTATTGAGCGATACATATGTATTAGAGGTATACGACATATTGAGGCATTTTTAAAATTTTTCCACTTAGAAGTCCCTATTTTACAAGGATATTCACTAAATCTCCAAGATAACTGATAAATGGTATTGTGTATTTTTTAGCCAAATCGGCAACATTTACACAAGTCGGAGCCTTATCGAAATGTCAAACGTTCTCCAGAAAGTCTGACATTACAATGTTTGCAAGGACTTGCAAAATATTCAGATGTACGAAATTTGAAGAAGATCGGTTCATAAATACGTCAATTATGATCAAATTGCTATATGTCAGCTATATCTAAATCTGAACCGATTTTTTCCAAAATCAATTGTCGATTGTCTTTGACCCAAAAACAAGACCCCATGCCAAATTTGAGGACGATCGGACTTAAATTGCGAGCTGCACTTTGCACACAATATTACATATACAGACAGACAGACGGCCAGATGGAAATCGCTCAATCGATTCAGAATTTCATTGTAAGCCGAACGGTATACTAAAAGACGAGTCTACACTAGAACATTTTTTTTTTTTCGATTCAATCACGAATTTAATTGATCCAATTAATTTTTTAATTGAAATGTCTTCAATCACAGAAATGATAGTATCAATTAAAAAAATAATTGATACTATTAATTTTTGTGATTGATTTTTGTTTCAATTAAAATTTTTGTTGAATCAATTAAATTTTTAATTGAATATTTGTTAAAAACTAAATTAAGACTTTAATTGGAAAAATTTTCATGAACTTTTTTTTCTGTGTATGACTACTCCTTCTGGGCTTTACATACAAATGCATAAACTTATTATACCCTGTACCACAGTAGTCGTGAAGAGTATATAAAAAAAAAAAACTAAAAACATTTTATCACCAAATTTACATTTTATTTTTATACCCTCCACCATAGGATGGGGGTATATTAACTTTGTCATTCAGTTGGTAACACATCGAAATATTGCTCTAAGACCCCATAAAGTATATATATTCTGGGTCGTGGTGAAATTCTGAATCGATCTAAGCCTGTCCGTCCGTCTGTTGAAATCACGCTAACTTCCGAACGAAACAAGCTATCAAACTTGGTATAAGTAGTTGTTATTGATGTAGGTCGGACGTTATTGCAAATGGGCAATATCGGACCACTTTAACGTATAGCTCCCATATAAGCAGACCCCCATATTTGGCTTGCGGAGCCTCTTAGAGAAGCACATTTCATCCGATCCGGTTGAAATTTGGTACGACGTGTTAGTATATGGTCTCTAAAAACCATGCTAAAATTGGTCCATATCCGTCCATAATTAACATATATATAGCCCCCATATAAACCGATCCCCATATTTGACCTCCGGACGATCTGGGAGGAGAAAAATTCACCATTCACCATTCAACCATGCAAAAATTGTTTCTTATCGGTCCATAATTATATATAAACCCCCTATATACCGATCCCCTGATTTGAGCTCCGGAGCCTCTTGGAGGAGCAAAATTCATCCGAGCCAGTTGAAATTTGGTATGTGCTGTTAATATATGGTCTATAACAACCATGGCAAAATTGGTCCATATCGATACATAATTATATGAAGCCCCCTCATAAATCGATCCCCAGATTTGACCTCCGGAACATCGTGGAGGAGCAAAATTCATCCGATTCGGCTAGTAACAACCCTGCCAAAATTGGTCCATATCGGTCTATAGTTATATATAGCCGATCCCCAATCAAAATTTTGTCATAATTTTATTTCTTTAGAAAATGTTGTCAAAATTTTATGTCTATAGAAAATTTTGTCAAAATTTTATTTCTAAAGCAAATTTTGTCAAAAGTTTATTTCTATAGAAAATTTTATCAAAATTTTATTTCTATAGAAAATTTTGTCAAAAGTTTATTTCTATAGAAAATGTTGTCAAAATTTTATGTCTATAGAAAATTTTGTCAAAATTTTATTTCTAAAGCAAATTTTGTCAAAAGTTTATTTCTATAGAAAATTTTGTCAAAATTTTATTTCTATAGACAATTTTGTCAAAATTTTATTTCTGTAGAAAATTTTGTCAAAATTTTATTTCCACAGAAAATTTTGTCAAAATTTTATTTCTATCGAAAATTTTGTCAAAATTTTATTTCTAAAACAAATTTTGTCAAAAGTTTATTTCTAAAACAAATTTTATCAAAAGTTTATTTCTATAGAAAATTTTATCAAAATTATATTTCTATAGAAAATGGTGTCGTTGTTGTTGTTGTTGTTTTATTTCTATAGAAAATTTTGTTAAAATTTTATTTCTATAGACAATTTTGTCAAAATTTTATTTTATAGAAAATTTTGTCAAAATTTTATTTCCATAGAAAATTTTGTCAAAATTTTATTTCTATCGAAAATTATGTCACAATTTTATTTCTATAGAAAATTTTGTCAAAATTTTATTTCTAAAGCAAATTTTGTCAAAATTTTATTTCTAAAGAAAATTTTGTCAAAATTTTATTTCTATAGAAAATTTCGTCAAAATTTTATTTCTGTAGAAAATTTTGTCAAAATTTTGTTACTATACAGAATTTTGTCAAAATTTTATTTCTACAGAAAATTTTGTCAAAATTTTATTTCCATAGAAAATTTTGTCAAAATTTTATTTCTATCGAAAATTATGTCAAAATTTTATTTCTATAGAAAATTTTGTCAAAATTTTATTTTTAAAGCAAATTTTGTCAAAATTTTATTTCTAAAGCAAAAGGGGAGCCACCGTGGTGCAATGGTTAGCATGCCCGCCTTGCATACACAAGGTCGTGGGTTCGATTCCTACTTCGACCGAACACCAAAAAGTTTTTCAGCGGTGGATTATCCCACCTCAGTAATGCTGGTGACATTTCTGAGGGTTTCAAAGCTTCTCTAAGTGGTTTCACTGCAATGTGGAACGCCGTTCGGACTCGGCTATAAAAAGGAGGTCCCTTGTCAGTGAGCTTAACATCGAATCGGGCAGCACTCAGAGATAAGAGAGAAGTTCAACAATGTGGTATCACACCGAACTGAATAGTCTAAGTGAGCCTGATACTTCGGACTGCCACCTAACCTAACCTAAAGCAAATTTGGTCACAATTGTATTTCTATAGAAAATTTCGTCAAAATTTTATTTCTGTAGAAAATTTTGTCAAAATTTTGTTACTATACAAAATTTTGTCAAAATTTTATTTTTATAGAAAATTTTGTCAAAATGTTATTTCTACAGAAAATTTTGTCAAAATTTTATTTTTATAGAAAATTTTGTAAAAATTTTATTTCTATAGAAACTATTGTCAACATTTTATTTGTATAGAAAATTTGGTCAAAATGTTATTTCTATAGAAAATTGTGTCAAAATTTTATTTCTATAGAAAATGTTGTCAAAATTTTAATTCAGTAGAAAATTTTGTCAGAATTTTATTTCTATAGAAAATGTTGTCAAAATTTTATTTCAGTAGAAAATTTTGTCAGAATTTTATTTCTATAGAAAATTCTGTTAAACGTAATTATATACGTATATAATTGGCCTTTTGTTTTGTTTAATATATACCCCGCATGGACTAATTTACAATTTAGAAGACGGTGTGAAGAAGTTTTAAGATACCTTGCCATCGGCAAGTGTTACCGCAACCCAAGTAATGCGATTGTGGATGACAGTCTTTAGTAGAAGTTTCTTCATAAGGCACAAGTTCAAATCCTCGCGGAAGTGTAATTTTGTAATTTTATTTTTATTGTGTTTTTTACTTTTTTGTATATGTTCATTTAATTGTCCAAAATTTAAATTTTGACTTTAAACTGCCTAATAGCCTGTTTTCTAAGACTGGTCCAAAAGAATTTCTTCGGAAGTGGAAAAAGAATTGATGGAGGATCCAGGGATGCTCTTAAAATGAAATGCTTGTGAAACAATTTCCAATTTTTTTATGGGAATAAAAGTAATTGGGGTTTTCTCAATTCTATGAAAAAATAAATATGAACTTTGGATTAACTTCAAACTATTTATTATTGTTTAATTTGAAATTGATACACATCAATTGAATTTTGCAATTCAAAATTTTAGCTTATAAATTTTCCATTTTTCTATTATACGGAGGAAAATCTAAGTGCTCTTCAATTTTAGTATAAAATGCACTGGTGCAATATTCAAATTTTTGACTCCAAACAAAAATCACTTATCCCAGCCGAAAGTATCCGATGGAAGGAGTAAAGTAATTTCGGGATTTTGCTAGATTGGTTGCCGTTCATTTTTTATGAGCCTCTAAAGTTTTTCCGCCAAATTCGATTTTGAGCACTTTTTTGTAATTTTCGCATGGCCATAGCTCGAAAATTGCTATGATTTTTTTTTGCAGTCTTCAACAAAGCTCTTGACTCGGCCAACAAAAGTGCTGAACATATTAAGTAGAAAGCTGTCCATAATTTTATAGGCTACATTTTTCCCATGATTGTTTGGTAAATTCTTCAATGGTTCAAAAGCTGTAGTCGAAAAACGAAAAAATCGGTGATAAAAATGGTAATTTTATTGACATTTTTGCAGTTTCGAGCATGAAGATGAAATTTTTAATATATTCAGCACTTTTGTTGGCCGACTTAAAAAATAATCAGAGCATTTTTTTAACTATAGTGGTCATGCGAAAATTGCAAAAAAGTTGCTCAAAATCGAATTTGGCGAAAAAACTTTAGAGGCTCATAAAAAACGAACGGTCACCAATCTAGCAAAATTCAGAAATTACTTTTCTCCCTTCGGCTGGGATAAGTGATTGTTTGTTTGGATTTTTTGTGTATTTTTGTATAAAAGACATGAAAAATAAACGGGGGCTCAGAAATTTAGGATGGGAGTAAATAGCGCGAAACACTATAATATCCTTCAAAATCGGTAAAATTGTCTTGGAGCATCACATAGTCGCCACCATTCGATCCGTACTTTTTCTTTCTTCATATTTTCTACCATTCCACGTTTAGAATGCTATCTGCCAGAGGCTAATTTGGATCTTAATGCAATTTTGGTATTTTGCATAATATTTATTTATTTTAATGAATTCACTTAAATCAACCATAAACAAATTCATAAATTTAGAATAACAAAAAAAAAGCAAACACGAATACACTTCATGCGTTACCAAACTCGCGGAATGGTCTCCAACCAAGATGCTAACATTTCCATGCATTTTCTTCGTCGCCTTCTCACACCTTTTGACTAACGTTTAAGGCCAATTTTCCTCAAAGAAAATAACAGAAAAAAAACTCAACCATCCACCCACTCGATGTTTTGCCATCGCTGTGAGTTAGCTTTGGAGGTATCTTCGCAATGGGTGAGAGCAAACAAAAACTGCTTAAACAGGTGGAAAACAATGTTCACTGAAATACACGAATGTTTTCACTTTAAAAATAGCAATGCTTCGTCATCATGAGCATCCATGGCATCCGTTCGTTGCCATAGTTTTCTGTTTGTTTGTTGTTCTTTTGTTGGGTTAAAATATCAAAAGAGAATTGTGGAAATATGCCCGCAACACACAAAGGTACTTTTCCAGAAAATAAAAGAAACAAATTTTATTTATCTGTAATCATTCCACCATCCAATGATCTGTGTAAATATTTGAGTATTTTCATGGGACTAAGTTAAAAGTGACATATGACATAGGGCAAAAATGTATATTCTAAGAAAAAAAAATCAAGGTACATATATGGAGGAGGTAACTTTTGATCTAAGACATCAAACGACATTGCGTGAAACGCAGAAGTACATTCAGAGTAATAATAAAAACAAAACACACACGGTCGCCAAAATTTTGTCCACGTAAGGGAGGTGTCCACTTATGAGAAGTTAATTCTAATGTGTTCATATAGCAAACGTACCCAGACAACTGTCCACATTTGGCTGATGTCCGGTTTTCAGAGTGTCGCAAGTTTGAGAGGTTTCAATATATATGACCAAAAGTTCGACCGGGCCGACTCTTATGTATCCTCCACCATGGATTTCGTGGAAATTACTTGGGTTGTGGTAACACTTGCCGATGGCAAGGTATCTTAACCACGGTTTCCAGAGAATTCTGTCAAAGCTACTAGATTTTTGATAGAATTCTTGATGTTTTGGTAGATTTTGCAAAACATTCCTTTCCAACTAAGAGGTACTTCTATTTTCAAAGAAATAAAATTTTGACAAAAATTTTCTATAGAAATAAAATTTTGACAAAATTTTGTATTGAAATAAAATTTTGACAAAATTTTTTATTGAAATAAAATTTTGAGAAAATTTTGTATAGAAATAAAATTTTGACAAAATTTTCTATAGAAATAAAATTTTGACAAAAATTTTTATTGAAATAAAATTTTGACAAAATTTTTTATTGAAATAAAATTTTGATAAAATTTTCTATAGAAATAAAATTTTGACAAATTTTTCTATAGAAATTAAATTTTGCAAAAAGTTCTTTAGAAATAAAATTTTGATAAAATTTTCAATAGTAATAAAATTTTGATAAAATTTTCAATAGTAATAAAATGTTGACAAATTTTCTATAGACATACATTTTTGACAA
Source organism: Haematobia irritans (assembly GCF_050003625.1). Taxonomy (NCBI): domain Eukaryota; kingdom Metazoa; phylum Arthropoda; class Insecta; order Diptera; family Muscidae; genus Haematobia; species Haematobia irritans. Next base: position 102,885,836 of record NC_134401.1, on the reverse strand, counting down.
AATTTTCTATAGAAATAAATTTTTGGCAAAATTTTCTATACAAATAAACTTTTGACAAAATTTTCTAGAAATTTAATTTTGATAAAATTTTCTGTAGAAATAAAATATTGACAAAATATTCTATAGATATAAAATTTTGCAAAAATTTCTATAGTAATAAAATGTATAGGATTTTTTATCTCATAATCTCGGCTATAGGTCTTTAAATTAAACTTGAAATTGTTGTTTTTTTTCGATATTTCGAGTAGAAAAACAGACAGCGGGGAAAATCCTTAAAAAGGGTTCTGACGAAGTCAACCGAAATATCGGAAAATAAAAAAACAAGAAACCAACAATTTCATGTTTAATTTATAGACCTATAACCGAGATTATGAGATAAAAAATCATAAAAATTAAAATAAAAATGTCAACAATATCAACAACAAACACAAAATAAAATTTTGCAAAAATTTTCTATAAAAATAAAATTTTGCAAAAATTTCTATAGAAATAAAATTTTCTATAGTAATAAAATTGTGAAAAAATTTTCTATAGAAATAAATTTTTGACAAAATTTTCTATAGAAATAAATTTTTGACAAAATTTTCTAGAAATATAATTTTGACAAAATTTTCTGTAGAAATAAAATTTTGACAAAATTTTCTATAGAAATAAATTTTTGACAAAAATTTCTATAGAAATAAATTTTTGACAAAATTTTCTATGGAAATAAAATTTATATGATTTTTTATCTCATAATCTCGGCTATAGGTCTATAAATTAAACTTGAAATTGTTGGTTTTTGTTTTTTATTTTCCGATATTTCGAGTAGAAAAACAAACAGCGAAGTAACAAGACAAAAATCTTTGAAAACTGTTCTGACGAAGTCAACCGAAATGTCGGAAAATAAAAAAAAAAAACCAACAATTTCAAGTTTTATTTATAGACCTATAGCCGAGATTATGAGATAAAAAATCATAAACATTAAAATAAAAAGGTCAACAATATCAACAACAAACACGAAATAAAATTTTGAAAAAATTTTCTATAGAAATAAAATTTTGCAAAAATTTCTGTAGATATAAAATTTTTATAAAATTTTCTATAGTAATAAAATTTTGATAAAATCTTCTATAGTAATAAAATTTCGATAAAGTTTTCTAAAGTAATAAAATGTTGACAAAATTTTCTATAGAAATAAAATTTGATCGGCTTATATAGAGGAGTCTATAAAAAATATGGACCAGTTTAGCATGATTAGTAAAAAAAATTTGTTTGTAGTGACATCACGTTCCGGATCCGGTGAAATTTGCTCCTCCAAAAGGATCCGCTAGCCCAATCTGAGGATCGGTTTATGTGGGAGCTATATATATATTTATGGACCGGCATGGACTAAATTTTGGTTTGGGTATTAGAGGCCATATGCTAAAACCACGTACCAAATGTCAACCGGATCTGATGAAATTTGCTGCTCCAAGAACCTTCGCAAGCCAATCTGGGAGTCACTGTATATAAGGGCTATACTTAAAAGTGGTTCGATATGGCCCATTTGCAATACCATTCACTAACAACTACTTGTGTCAAGTTTAAGGTCGATAGCTTGTTTCATTCCGAAGTTAGTGTGATTTCAATAGACGGACAGATGGACGGACATCGACTCAGGATCCCAACAAAAAAAAAAGAGCTTCCAAAAAAGAAGTTTGGATTCCCAATTTTCGATCCGGAAGTAGTGCAAAATTGGATCATATCCAATGAATTTTACGTGGGCTTGTCATAGGACGGAAATAATCCAGTTTTGGATCCTTTGCATTGCTTTAGAAGTTGTGCCTTGGAAGTTCATTTGAATGAAGAGATAAAAAAAATAAAAACTATAAAAAAAAGGAAAAATTTTTTCCCCAATTTCGCTTTTTATTTTTATCAGTAGTTTTTGTCTGTTTTCTTATTATTAAATTTTTACAAATTGAAAAACTTCTTCGCTTCCACCGGGAGTTGAACATGGGTCTGTTGGCACCATAGGTTAGGTTAGGTTAGGTTAGGTGGCAGCCCGATGTATTAGGCTCACTTAGACTATTCAGTCCATTGCGATACCACATTGGTGAACTTCTCTCTTATCACTGAGTGCTGCCCGATTCCACGTTAAGCTCAATGACAAGGGACCTCCTTTTTATAGCCGAGTCCGAACGGCGTTCCACATTGCAGTGAAACCACTTAGAGAAGCTTTGAAACCCTCAGAAATGTCACCAGCATTACTGAGGTGGGATAATCCACCGCTGAAAAACTTTTTGGTGTTCGGTCGAAGCAGGAATCGAACCCACGACCTTGTGTATGCAAGGCGGGCATGCTAACCATTGCACCACGGTGGCTCCCATAACAGAACGCCTTAGCACACACAGACACAAACGCCACACGTCTGTTCAAATGTTTGTGATATAAGCCTAATATGACACCACGGAATGGCATTCTAACTATTTCCTGAGATGTTCTCTATTATTATATGAGAAAAATATTATAAAGAGCTGCTCACGGCACCCACACATCCTCTGGAAAATATCTGCAATTGCCCTCAGTATGAAGAAGCACTCCATTTTGACACTTCCTGTCCCAATATCCCAGAAATAATCCAAGCAATTTCATCTCTGAAGTGCCATAAATCTTCTGGTCCAGACAACATACCTCCAGAATTATTGAAAGCCGATAGTTCGCTGAGTGCCGAACTTTTACAACCATTTGTATAAAATTTTTGGTCAACAGAAGTCTTGCCGTAGGAAATAAAGGTATTATTACATTACTCCCAAAGAAAGGTAACCTATTTTTATACAAAAACTGGAGGGGAATCACATTATTAAACATGGTCAACAAAGTAATATCACGTATTCTAAATAAGAGGCTATCAGACTTTGTGAATCCAAGCTTGAGAAACGAACGAGTTGGCTTTAGAGCGAGGCAATCTTGCCGCGGCCATGTCAATACTATACGAACAATCTGTTGAGTGGCGATTACCACTTTATCTGTGTTTCATTGACTTCACAAAAGCCTTTGATACCATACGACACGAAGCAATACTGAAAGCGCTGGAATGTAAGAGAGTTCAAAAAAAAAAAAATAATCCGACTAATAGCTAGCCTGTACGACGGGGCATTTTGCCCAATACGACACGAACAACAGCTTAGTGACCAAATAAAAGTTGAAATAGGCATACGCCAAGGATGTGTCCTCTCACCACTCCTCTTCAACATACTTCTCGATGTAATAATGTCACGAGGATCTACAGAGTCACAGAGGAATAACCTGGCGTCTACAAGGAAACCTCTGCGACATCGACTACGCCGACGACATTTGCCTTATTGCGCATCCACATGAAAGTCGAAGAAGAGGGAGACCAGCGAACACGTGGAGAAGACTATGTTGCGGTTTTAAAGAAATCATAAAAAAAGAGAATAATTTGATTGCAAGCCTATTCATATATATGTATACAAAATAAATTAAAAATAAAAAAGCAGCATATAAATTATATATAAATAAATATATATTTTCAAAATGTATAATGTTCACTATAAGTTCACATTTTATTTTCATATAAACCAATGTTAATCCTAACGGTAGAAGATAGTGCGATATGTTGTACAATTAGCATAAGACATTATATTGTATTGTGTGAGACAAGTTATTATGTCAATATTTTGGGTAACAAGAATCGAACTGAATTTCGATGATAAACTGCTGGTAACGATAATCGTAGCGTGGTGAGTGAGACACGAGCTTCCTGTGAAGAACTCCCATGTTTTTCTTTTTCGGACCGGTCGTGAACAAGTAAAGTCATACATTAAAAAGACAGAAAAAAAGTATTCCCGCAAAAATAAAAATGAAAGAAGCCACTCAGGTCTTGTGAAAAGTTTTGCTTTTTAAAAGTGGATAGAATAAATCTGGCGGTGCTAGTAATCTCGTTGCGATTTTACTTGGCGACTCATGCCTATAATCGATTGAAAGTGAAAGTCTTGAATATAATCCACAATCCCGAGTACTTGGCACGAGGTTTTATATTGCCTCCAACAAATTATTTTTCGATTTATTTCCTCCACAAAAGAAGGCCACAGCAAAACAAAATAACAATTGGGAATATATCATTGTAAAGAGTGCAACAACATCTATGCATTTGTCCCCAAACCCGAGAGTACAAGCTAGTCAGTCATCAAAAGCAACAAAGGTCTCCAACACGTAACAACAAAAATCATAGCCCAATCATCAACAGCAGTAGAAGTCTCCATCACGCAACAACAAAAACAACAGACAACGATCATCAGCAATATCGCTAAAGAGAACACATAATCTCTGTGACGTCACCACCATTCGATGCAACTGGTTTGAAACCCATTTATAGGTATAATGTAAGTTATGTTTATACGTATGTAAGTACTCATGTTTAGTTTATATTGAGTGATATTTTTAAGAGAGAGAGAGAGAGAGAGAGAGAATTAACAACACTAACAATGATAGGCAATAGTTGAATTGAAATATGAATAAGTGGAAAAATAAATAAATATGGAGAATTGAATTGAAATAAATTGTGTGCATGAGGGGGGCTAGTCGGACGGACAGAAGGTACAGACGGACAAGGTAGATATGAAGTAAATTTACAAAACAAAACAGAATTGGGAGCTGCAAATAAAAATAAAACACAGAGCAGCTCAGGATGGGAGGGTAAGATATATGCCTGTAAAATAACACCTAATACAGAGCATACTTGTGTAATAGGCTGGAATAGAAATTTTATCTTTCGTATGAGAACACAAATAGAATTATAACCAATATGGTCGGGTACAAATTTCGTGTAATGCGGGACGCTGTGTAACCTTCTTACAAGAATCCACCCTCCGGCGAGTTAGTCCGTGCCATAGAAGAAGTACCCGAGTAAGACAGGAGCACAGAAATCAGACCTACGTCCGCACATAACAACTAGTTGATGCCGAAGTATGAGGCGAGAACTAAAGTACCTAGCTAATGACAGAACAAAATGGGATGCATTTGTTACGACCGTATATTCCTCCTAGGAATTTCAGGAAAATATATATATCTTTATTATTATGAATGAAAAAAAATAAAGAACGCTTGTTCAAATCTCACCAATGGACTGCATCGGAAGTGGAAAAAATTGATTATGGATTCCGGAATGCGCTTTAAAAGAATTGTTTGTGGAACAACTTCCAATTTTTTGCTTGTAGGATATTTTATTTTTTTTATCAGTATTTATAAAACCACATAGTGGTCAGGGTATAATAAGTTTGATTGGCCAAAAAATGTGCCTACCAGAAATATTGATTTTAGACCCCATAAAATATATACCGATCGACTCAGAATCACCTCCTGAGTCGATCTAGCGCTTGGTGTCCGTCCGCCCGTTTTTGGGCACAAGGACGAACGCTATTGAATTTGGAAGAAATTGGATCAAATTTAGATATATCTCCCATAGCTCCGACAAATGGAGTCACGTTGCCCTTTTTTACAAACCGATCGTCATCAAATTTTGCACATAGTAAACTTTTTCATCACCCTTTAAGTCTGCAAAATTTCATCGAAATCGGTTCAGATTTAGATATAGCTCCCATATATATGTATCGCCCGATTTTCCCAAATTTGACCATAAAAGCCTTATTTATTAAGCGATCTTACTCAAACTTGGCTTACTTTAATCTTTTATGGTACTAACGTATGTGCTAAAAATAATCGAAATCGGTTCAGATTCAGATATAGCTCCCATATATGTATCGCCCGATTTTGCCAAATTTGGCCGTAAAACCCTTAACTTATTTATCAACCTATCTTACTCAAAGTTGGCTAAATGTAATCTTCTATAGCTCTAACTGTATGTGCGAAATTTCATCGAAATCGGTTCAGATTTAGATATAGCTCCCATATATATGTATCGCCCGATTTTGCCAAATTTGGCCGTAAACCCCTTATTTAGCAACCGATCGTTACCAAGGTTGGCTGGGAGCCACCGTGGTGCAATGGTTAGCATGCCCGCCTTGCATACACAAGGTCGTGGGTTCGATTCCTGCTTCGACCGAACACCAAAAAAGTTTTTCAGCGGTGGATTATCCCACCTCAGTAATGCTGGTGACATTTCTGAGGGTTTCAAAGCTTCTCTAAGTGGTTTCACTGCAATGTGGAACGCCGTTTGGACTCGGCTATAAAAAGGAGGTCCCTTGTCATTGAGCTTAACATGGAATCGGGCAGCACTCAGTGATAAGAGAGAAGTTCATCAATGTGGGATCGCAATGGACTGAATAGTCTAAGTGAGTCCGATAGATCGGGCTGCCACCTAACCTAACCTAACCTAAGGTTGGCTAAATGTAATCTTCTATAGCACTAACTGTATGTGCAAAATTTCATCGAAATCGGTTCAAATTTAGATATAGCTCCCATATATATATATATATATATATATATATATATATATATATATATATATATATCGCCCGATGTTGAAAAATGTGCCCCTAATAACCTTATTTTTGACCATAGGGGCCTCATTTATTAACTGATCATACTCAAATTTTACACAAGGTAATCTCCTGTGGTATCAATCATACCTGCAAAATATTATACAAATTGGTTCAGATTTAAAAATAGGGGCCATATATATGCATCGCTCGATTTTGTCATATTTGGTCATAATACTCTTATTTATTAACCTATGTTATTCATATTTCAAATTTTGATGTACTAGCTGATCGTATTTAGACTTACATGTAGCTCTTACATAATAATATTGCCCGATTTTTGCAAATTTGGATTTATTACCCACAACTCATTGACCGATTCCTCTTTTTATACCCTGTGTTTTGGCTCAGAATAGATCCCTATTGATTTTGGAAGAAATCGGTTCAGATTTAGATATAGCTCCCATATATATATTTCGCCCGATATGGACTTATATGGCCCCAGAAGCCAGAGTTTCACCCTAATTTGCTTAAAATTTTGCACAAGAAGAACAATTAGTACTATAGTCAAGTGTGCCAAATTTTATTGAAATCGGTTCAGATTTAGATATAGCTCCCATATATATATTTCGCCCGATATGGACTAATACTGTCCCAGAAGCCAGAGTTTTACCCCAATTTGGTTGAAATTTTGCACAGGGAGTAGAATTAGCATTGTAGCTATGCGTGCCAAATTTGGTTGAAATCGGTTCAGATTTAGATATAGCTCCCATATATAGCTTTCGCCCGATTTACACTCATATGACCACAGAGGCCATTTTTTTGCTCCGATTTAGTTGAAATTTTGCACAGGGAGTAGAATTAGCATTGTAGCTATGCGTACCAAATTTGGTTGAAATCGGTTCAGATTTAGATATAGCTCCCATATATAGCTTTCGGCCGATTTACACTCATATGACCACAGAGGCCAATTTTTTGCTCCGATTTAGTTGAAATTTTGCACAGAGAGTAGAATTAGCATTGTAGCTATACGTGCCAAATTTGGTTGAAATCGGTTCAGATTTAGATATATCTCCCATATATAGCTTTCGCCCGATTTACACTCATATGACCACAGAGGCCAATTTTTAACTCCGATTTTGCTAAAATTTTGCACAGGGAGTAGAATTAGCATTGTTGGTATGCGTGCCAAATTTGGTTGAAATCGGTTCAGATTTAGATATAGCTCCCATATATAGCTTTCGCACGATTTACACTCATATGACCACAGAGGCCAATTTTTAACTCCGATTTAGTTGAAATTTTGCACAGGGAGTAGAATTAGCATTGTTGCTATGCGTGCCAAATTTGGTTGAAATCGGTTCAGATTTAGATACAGCTCCCATATATATGTTTTTCTGATTTCGACAAAAATGGTCAAAATACCAACATTTTCCTTGTAAAATCGCCACTGCTTATTCGAAAAGTTGTAAAAATAACTCTAATTTTCCAAAACTTCTAATATATATATATATATATATATATATATATAACGTTTCCCATATTTTTTTACTAACATTGTGTTCCACCCTAGTGCATTAGCCGACTTAAATTTTGAGTCTATAGATTTTGTAGAAGTCTATCAAATTCTGTCCAGATCGAGTGATATTTAAATGTATGTATTTGGGACAAACCTTTATATATAGCCCCCAACACATTTAACGGATGAGATATGGTATCGAAAATTTAGATGTACAAAGTGGTGCAGGGTATAATATAGTCGGCCCCGCCCGACTTTAGACTTTCCTTACTTGTTTAATAATAGACTCAATATTAGTGTCATACTAACTCTTTTGGTGCAAAATAAACTATAGCTCATAATATTAGACATTTCTGCTCAGATTGTGACAAGACTCCCGTAAACATGTACCCCACTTTATGTTCTCCAAAACCTAACCAATGATAATCCAAACCCTATACCAATGATACCCCCAAATGCTTATATTTACTAATTCAGTAGGGGTGGTTTAGGGTATGATATACACGCTCATAAAAAATTGCTTCTGTAACATATACTCCCAAACATATTTTGCTTCAAGCATATACATTTTTGGGTATTGCCCAAACATTTATATGTTTGATCTCTTCCAATATATAATATGTTTGAAAGCATATTAGTCTAAACAATATATGTTTGGTTAGTCTAAGTTCCAAACATTTTGTATTTTTGCATCCAAATTCAATAATGTTGTCTTCCAAAAAACAATATGTTATTATGTGAACATATAATATGTTTGGAAGCATTTTGCACCCAAAAATATTATATGCTTAAAAAAAATTCTCCCAAACAATATTGTGCTCAAAATTTTATTTATTTATATATTTACAATCATAACGAATTATGAAAGTAAACAGGTAATATAGGTGCTAACAACATAGGTTTTCGACCTGAATGCTCAAAATTTTGTTTCTGCCCAATTGTATATTCCCCCACATCTTTCTCACTTCCACGAGATTTTTTAGTTCTTAGCACCTTTTTCTGTAATACAAACATTGTAGAAGAAATTATTCAATTGTATGATTTTTTTATTTTAATTTTACCTTTTGCCGGACGGGGATTCGAACAGCGGACCACACAGTTTGTAAGGATCAAAGAAGTAGCTGATCAATTGCCCAAGGAAAAATAAAATGTTAATTTTGTAATAACAAGCAACAACCACCAACTTAATTCAATATCGCTCCCTGTTAAATAGCGCTCCAAGCTACTAAACACATATATGTTTATAGGCTATTTCTAAATTAATATATGTTTGCATCCAAGCATATTATATTTACAAACATTTTATGTCCCAAACATAATATGTTCTAACATATTAACATATATGTCCCAAACATGTTATGCTAGTTTATGAACATTATATGCTTGCACTCAAAAATAATGTGTTTAAAAATTTGTGTTCCAAACATATAATGTTTATAGCCAAACATATGAAAAACAGTCTTTTTCATCCGTGTAGTCAGCCCCGCCCGACTTTCTACTTTACTCACTAGTTTTTATTACACGTTTATATTTTAATTATATAATTTTGTCAACTTTTTTTAGCACAGTCACCAGCGCCATTGAACACGAAACGTCGAAACGTCAATTCAAATGTGATATGATCGTAACATCTACATAAAACTTTGATTTGTCTTTGCTAAAGGAAAAGAGACATAATTAGTTGATAGTTTCGCTACAAGTAGAGGATGCTGATGAGGAATGTGGTAATTCCGAAACGGCCGTCCATCCAACCATCTTGCAGTGTATAGGGCTTTGGCCAAACATACTTTTCCTCTGTTGGTTAAGCTACTCTTGTAGTTTAATCAACGCAATGGTTTTAAGCTGAAATCAAAACAAGAAATATTTTTTTGTTGATTTTCTATTCTGTTTTGAGATATTTAACTGTCCAAAATTTCAATTTTGACTCTAACCACCAAAAGGCGTATTTTCTAAGACTGGTCCAAAAGAACTTCATCGGAAGTGGAAAAAACTTGATAGATGATCCTGGGATGCTTTTAAAAAGAAATGTTTGTGGAACAACTTCCAATGTTTTTCGCTGGGAATTTATGAGGCCTTAGATCAATATTTCTATTTAAATAAAATTATTTGTTTTAATTGCAAAAATAAAAATTTTGTAACAAAAACAACGAAAACAACGTTTTCGATACAATTTTTGCCAACGTTTTTTTTTATACCCTCCATCATAGGATGGGGGTATATTAACTTTGTCATTCCGTTTGTAACACATCGAAATATTGCTCTACGACCCCATAAAGTATATATATTATGGGTCGTGGTGAAATTCTGAGTCGATCTAAGCATGTCCGTCCGTCCGTCCGTCTGTTGAAATCACGCTAACTTCCGAACGAAACAAGCTATCGACTTGAAACTTGGCACAAGTAGTTGTTATCCATGTAGGTCGGATGGTATTGAAAATGGGCCATATCGGTCCACTTTTACGTATAGCCCCCATATAAAGGGACCCTCAGATTTGGCTTGTGGAGCCTCTAACAGAAGCATATTTCATCCGATCCGGCTGAAATTTGGTATATGGTGTTGGTATATGGTCTCTAATAACCATGCAAAAATTGGTCCACATCGGTCCCTAATTATATATAGCCCCCATATAAACCGATCCCCAGATTTGGCTTGCGGAGCCTTAAAGAGAAGAAAATTTCATCCGATCCGGCTGAAATTTGGTACATGATGTTGGTATATGGTCTCTAACAACCATGAAAAAAATTGGTCCATATCGGTCCTTAATTATATGTAGCCCCCATATAAACCGATCCCCAGATTTGGCTTGTGGAGCCTCAAAGAGAAGCAAATTTCATACGATCCGGCTGAAATTTGGTACATGGTATTGGTATATGCTCTCTAACAACCGTGCAAAAATCGGTCCACATCGGTCCATAATTATATATTGCGCCCATATAAACCGATCCCCAGATTTGGGTTGCGGAGCCTCAAAGAGAAGCAAATTTCATCCGATCCGCCTGAAATTTGGTACATGGTGTTAGTATATGATCTTTAACAACCGTGCCAGAATTGGTCCATATCGGTCCATAATTATATATAGCCTCCATATAAAACATTCTCCAGATTTGACCTCCGGAGCCTCTTGGAGGAGCAAAATTCATCCGATCCGGTTCAAATTAGGCACGTGGTGTTAGTATATGGTCGCTAACAACCATACCAAAATTGGTCCAATCACACAAAAATTGGTCCATATCGATTCATAATCATGGTTGCCACTAGAGCCAAAAATAATCTACCAAAATTTTATTTCTATAGAAAATGTTGTCAAAATTTTATTTCTATAGAAAATTTTGTCAAAATTTTATTTCTATAGAAAATTTTGTTCAAATTTTATTCGGTTCATAATCATGGTTGCCACTCGAGCCAAAAATAATCTACCAAGATTTTATTTCTATAGAAAATTTTGTCAAAATTTTTATTTCTATAGAAAATTTTGTGAAAATTTTATTTCTATAGAAAATTTTGTTAAAATTTTATTTCTGTAGAAAATTTTGTCAAAATTTTATGTCTACTTTGTCAAACTGAATTATATACGTATTGGATCGATCTTTTTTGATTTAATATATACCACGTATGGACTTACATACAATTTAGAAGATGGTGTTAGGAGGTTTTAAGATACCTTGCCATCGGCAAGCGTTACCGCAATTTAAGTAATTCGATTGTGGATGGCAGTGTTTAGATGAAGTTTCTACGCAATCCATTGTGGAGGGTACATAAGCTTCGGCCTGGCCGAACTTACGGCCGTATATACTAGTTTTTTTCTTCTTTGCGTGTACTATACGAGGGACTCTTTACCATTATTTTTTTATTCATGATATGGATTCATGTTATTTTTCTTTTGATAAAACTAATGTCTTATTTCCTATGTTTGTTTTCTCAGTGTCTATAAAAACAGTCTTGAGAATTTGTCAAAGAAATTTATAATATTCTTCCAAGCATTCCAATACATATGCATGACAAAATTGAAATGGAAACGTTTATTGTTTGTTCAGCTTTCCATGTCTCCTTTGTTGGGAACATTACAAATCGAATCTTGTTAACTTAAACAGAATTCCTTGAAAATAGAAAAATAAAGGATAGAATGACATAAATAACTTGATGTAAAAATTTTACATCAAGTTAGTTATCTTATTTTCCTATGTGTAAAGGTATAACAGGTAATGGTATTATCATGGTGTTGATAAAATTCTTCTGAAGAAGAATTTAATAGTTAGAAAGAAACAATTTATGCCGACTAATCTGGTCGAAAGTTTAATTTAATAAACTTTCGGCTTTATCTTTCAGTTTGCGGCTTTATCTTTAGTGGGCACAGATTATCCTGATAGTGGGTAAGCATGGATATCTTATAATGAGTTTGGTTTGTTCTTGTTTAGTTTGATCCAATTTTCGGTTATGCATGCAGGATAGGTTCCCTTGAAGGTTGATACTACACGGTTGAAAAAGACTGTTTTTCATATGTTTGGCTACAAACATTATATGTTTGGAACACAAATTTTTAAACACAATATTTTTAAGTGCAAGCATATAATGTTCATAAACTAGCATAACATGTTTGGGACATAAAATGTTTGTAAATATAATATGCTTGAATTCAAACATATATTAATTTAGAAATAGCCTATAAACATATATGTGTTTAGTAGCTTGGAGCGCTATTTAACAGGGAGCTATATTGAATTAAGTTGGTGGTTGCTGCTTGTTATTACAAAATTAACATTTTATTTTTCCTTGGGCAATTGATCAGCTACTTCTTTGATCCTTACAAACTGTGTGGTCCGCTGTTCGAATCCCCGTCCGGCAAAAGGTAAAATTAAAATAAAATAAAAATCATAAAATTGAATAATGTCTTCTACAATGTTTGTATTACAGAAAAAGGTGCTAAGAACTAACAAATCTCGTGGAAGTGAGAAAGATGTGGGGGAATATACAATTAGGCAGAAACAAAATGTTGAGCATTCAGGTCGAAAACCTATGTTGTTAGCACCTATATTACCTGTTTATTTTCATAATTCATTATGATTGTAAATATATAAATAAATAAATAAAATTTTGAGCACAATATTGTTTGGGAGAATTTTTTTTAAGCATATAATATTTTTGGGTGCAAAATGCTTCCAAACATATCATATGTTCACATAATAACATATTGTTTTTTGGAAGACAACATTATTGAATTTGGATGCAAAAATACAAAATGTTTGGAACTTAGACTACCCAAACATATATTGTTTAGACCAATATGCTTTCAAACATATTATATATTGGAAGAGATCAAACATATAAATGTTTGGGCAATACCCAAAAATGTATATGCTTGAAGCAAAATATGTTTGGGAGTATATGTTACAGAAGCGATTTTTTGTGAGGGTGTGGCGATAATGAAACGTTGTCGGTGATTTGTATGGTGACGGTGATGATACGATGTCGGTGTTTTGGATGGTGACGATGATGAAACGGTGTCGGTGGTAATACGGGGTGATGCTAACTGGTGACGACGGTGGATAGTACCATGTCGGCTGGTGTCGACGAAGAACAGTGTAGGTGACGAAGCGGTGCGGTTATAGTGGCGTCGGGAGAACGGTGTGACGTTGACTGGTGACGATGGTGAGGCGGTATTATGCTAGTGGTGTCGGGCCGATGGTGTTCGTATGCGGAGATGACGATGGTGTCGGGCCGATGGTGCTCGTATACGAGATGACGATGGTGTTGGGCCGATGGAGTTCTTGCGCGGAGATGACGATGGTGTCGGGCCGATGGTGATCGTCTACGAGGATGACGATGGTGTTGGACAGATGGTGCTCATGTCGGTTTCTGTAACGAGAAGAGGGACAGGGAAAAGGATTCGACTATACTAGCACTTAAGTGATGCGAACGAATCGCGTAAGCGAACGAACCGCGTAAGCAGCCGAATTGCGTAAGGGAATGAATCGCGTAAGCGTACGAACCGCGTAAGCAGCCGAACTGCGTAAGCGAATGAATCGCGTAAGCGGACGAACCGCGTTAGGGGGGAGCTAGTATAGCCTTAAGGAGGAAAGGGGGATAAGAGAAGGTAGTGGGGAGTGGTGGTTAAATACAAGGATAGGATTCGAACGAATCGCTTTAACTACAGTCGTGATGCGAACGAATGGCGTTAAGATGAATCGGGTGCTGCTATCGGAAGTTCGGCTGCGGTCGGTGCCACTCGCATTACTACTCGTCAAGACTCCGTTGCATAATTTTGTGTCTATACAAATCTAATTTTAAAATTCATTTCTGTAATTTTGACAAATTTTTATTTCTATAGAAAATTTTGTTAAAATTTTATTTCTATAGAAAATTTTGTAAAAATTTTATTTCTATAGAAAATTTTGTTAAAATTTTATTTCTATAGAAAATTTTGTCAAAATTTTATTTCTATAGAAATTTTTGTCAAAATTTTATTTCTATAGAAAATTGTGTCAAAATTTTATTTCTATAGAAAATTTTGTCAAAATTGTATTTCTATAGGAAATTTTGTCAAATTTTATTTCTATAGAAAATGTTGTCAAAATTTTATTTCTATAGAAGATTTTGTCAAAATTTTATTTCTATAGAAAATTTTGTCAAAATTTTATTCCTATAGAAAATTTTGTCTAAATTTTATTTCTATAAAAAAAAATTTGTCAAAATTTTTTTTCTGTAGAAAGTTATCGCAAAATTTTATAAAATGTTCTTCCTATACAAATTTTTTGCATAATTTTGTATCTATACAAATCTATTTTTAAAGTTCATTTCTGTAATTGTGGCAAATTTTTATTTCTATAGAAAATTTTTTTCAAATTTTATTTGCCAAAATTTTATATGTGTAGAAAATTTTCGCAAAATTTTTTTTCTATAGAAAATTTTTTTAAAAATTACCAATTTGGCGAAAATGAACCAAAATCAATCAAATTCCATTTGGTCGGACAACGGACCAAATTTAAAAATTATTAATTTTTTTGGACCAAGCTTGGTCCGATCGGACCAAAATGGCAACCAATCGCCTCGACAAACCCACATTCTTAAGTCGATAGTGACACCAACCAAATGGGAATTATCAACGTATAATTTAAAAACGTTGAGTGGTGAAAGTAACTTCCCTTCGATACCACTAGTATTTTATGCAAGTAATGACAACTGTTGCAATGTGTACAGTGACGAAAAGCAAGTAAGTGGGTACAGTGGTACAAAGGGGAAAATGGGGAAATTAAATTAAATTAAATGAGGTAAGGTGTCCTCGTTAATTAAATTAAAAAAATATGTACGAGCAATTGGCTCGTTACAGTACTCTGGAATGAGGACATCGATATGTACTTTCAAAAATTAACAGGCACTTTATTTCACACGTCTTACTTATAATACATGTAAACAAGTGTGTAAGGTGGTAAATTTTACCACCACGTGGACATTTAAAGGTTAAAAATTTAAAGTAAGAAAAGAACAGTGCTTGATATAAACGAAATGAACTATGTTTTTGGATCAAAAAGTTTTGTTTTATTGCAAAAATAAAAATTTTGTAACACATTTTTTTTTGTGATAAGGAAGATATCTAAAAAACTAACAAAAGAACAACTGTTTTGGTACATGATTTCCCAAACGTTTTTTTTTTCTTTACGTGTACAAATTCCCCATTATTTAAACTTTAGAAACCGTACCATTTTAACCGATTGTCTTTAGAGAAGGATATCTTCCATTAAATTCGTTTAAAATTCTTTACATTAAATCTATGGCCTCAAATTACTATAGACTCTATATTAACCGAATTCGTACCATTTTTTGAGTGATTTAAAAATCGTGATGTTATGTATGATTATCCATTACGAGAAGATGTTTTCAAAGAAAATTATTTTTGAGTTCCATGGTGGTGATATTAACTTGGATACTCAATTAAACAACCTAGACGATGTCTTGTTTTGTCTCTATTTTTGAAATGTTTTTCTAATTTGGATGGAATGTTTATTGCGACATTGTACATTCTATAGCAACAATTTTCTCTTGAAAACACAAAGAAAATTTTCCATATTAAAAATAAATTATTTTTGTTTAATAAAATTTGCAAAAAAAAAACCAAAAAAATACAGTGCTAACATTTATGACATTGAAATATTTCACTTTAATGGGGCGTTTAAAAATATTTTCAAAAATAATTTTCCGTGATCTCAATTTGGCACAAGTACCAAACAGGTAGTGAACATGATTAGAAAATGTTGATGGGTTATGTCAAAACACCAACATCACTACGACATAAATGAACATTTTCAACGAGCGGTATCGTCATTGAAACTATTTTTGGTCACATATACGTTACGGAAGAGACGAAGTGTCTAATACATATCAATCATACGCCTGCATTACGGACACAAATTTGCAAGTATCCAATGATCACAGACATTACTCATGCAGTATAGTTTTCTGTTTATGAAAACACCAAGATAGGTGGGTGGTTGAGTGATACGTAAATCATGTAGAGATTTTCAAGTAAAAGAAAATAAACAAATGATTAAAATTATTTTGTTTTATGCAATACATTATTATTTTTTGCAGTGGAGGCAAAATAAATCTTTTGAATAATTGTCAAGAGTTGCGGACAAGAGGATCTGCTTATTTATATTCTTTGGAATCTTCAAACAAATATTTTTAAATGCAAGATACATTTTGTGACCTACCTTATACTGAAACAAAAATTGTCGTGAGGCCAAAGATTTCATGTCCTCAAAATGCGAATTTTGCTTAGCATAGAAGACGCATTTTTCTGATATAAAGTTTTTTTTTTATTTGTCCAAAAGTGGATAAACTTTTCAATGAAGTCGTTTTTTATACCCTCCACCATAGGATGGGGGTATATTAACTTTATCATTCCGTTTGTAACACATCGAAATATTGCTCTAAGACCCCATAAAGTATATATATATTCTGGGTCGTGGTGAAATTCTGAGTCGATCTAAGAATGTCCGTCCATCCGTCCGTCTGTTGAAATCACGCTAACTTCCGAACGAAACAAGCTATCGACTTGAAACTTGGCACAAGTAGTTGTTATTGATGTAGGTCGGATGGTATTGCCAATGGGCCATATCGGTCCACTTTTACGTATAGCCCCCATATAAAGGGACCCTCAGATTTGGCTTGTGGAGCCTCTAACAGAAGCATATTTCATCCGATCCGGCTGAAATTTGCTACATGGTGTTGGTATATGGTCTCTAACAACCATGCAAAAATTGGTCCACATCGGTCCATAATTATATATAGACCCCATAAAAACCGATCCCCAGATTTGGCTTGCGGAGCCTCAAAGAGAAATTTGGTACATGTTGTTGGTATATAGTCTCTAACAACCATAGGTTAGGTTAGGTTATGTGGCAGCCCGATGTATCAAGCTCACTTAGACTATTCAGTCCATTGTGATACCACAGTGGTGAACTTCTCTCTTATCACTGAGTGCTGCCCGATTCCATGTTAAGCTCAATGACAAGGGACCTCCTTTTTATAGCCGAGTCCGAACGGCGTTCCACATTCCAGTGAAACCACTTAGAGAAGCTTTGAAACCCTCAGAAATGTCACCAGCATTACTGAGGTGGGATAATCCACCGCTGAAAAACTTTTTGGTGTTCGGTCGTAGCAGGAATCGAACCCACGACCTTGTGTATGCAAGGCGGGCATGCTAACCATTGCACCACGGTGGCTCCCAACCATGCAAAAATTGGTCCACATCGGTCCATAATTATATATAGCCCCCATATAAACCGATCCCCAGATTTGGTTTGCGGAGCCTCAAAGAGAAGCAAATTTTATCCGATCTTGCTGATATTTGGTACATGGTGTTGGTATATGGTCTCTAACAACCATGCACAAATTGGTCCATATCGGTCCATAATTATATATAGCCCCCATATAAACCGATCCCCAGATTTGGTTTGCGGATCCTCAAAGAGAAGCAAATTTCATCCGATCCAGCTGAAATTTGGAACATGGTGATCTTTAACATCCGTGCCATATATGATCTTTAACAACCTTGCCATAATTGGTCCATATCGGTCCATAATTATATATAGCCCCCATATAAAACGTTCTCCAGATTTGACCTCCGGAGCCTCTTGGAGGAGCAAAATTCATCCATTCCGGTTCAAATGTGGAACGTGGTGTTAGTATATGGTCTCTAATATCAATGCAAAACTTGGTCCACATTGGTCTATAGTTATATATAGCCGATCTCCAATCACACAAAAATTGGTCCATATCGGTGCATAATCATGGTTGCCACTCGAGCCAAAAATAATCTACCAAAATTTTATTTCTATAGAAAATTTTGTCAAAATTTTATTTATATAGAAAATTTTGTCAAAAATTTATGTCTATAGAAACTTTTGTTAGAATTTTATTTGTACAGAAAATGTTTGTTAAAATTTTATTTCTATAGAAAATTTTGTGAAAATTATATTTCTATAGAAAATTTTGTTAAAATTTTATTTCTATAGCAAATTTTGTTAAAATTTTATGTCTATAGAAAATTTTGTCAAACTGAATTATATACGTATTTGATCGATCTTTTTATACCCTTCACCACTACTGTGGTACTGGGTATAATAAGTTTGTGCATTTGTATGTAACGCCAAGAAATAATTGTCATAGACCCATCTTTTAGTATACCGATCGGCTTAGAATTAAATTCTGAGTCGATTTAGCGATGTCCGTCTGTCTGTCTGTCTGTCCGTCTGTCTGTATATGTAATTTTGTGCGCAAAGTACATGTCGCAGTTTAAGCCCGATCGTCTTCAAATTTGACATAGCGTCTTTCTTCGGGTAGAAGACAATCGCTATTGATTTTGGAAAATATCGGCTCAGATTTAGATATAGCTGCCATATATAGTTATCACCGATTTGATCATAATTCACGTATTTATGAACCGACGTTCTTCAAATTTTGTAAATCTGAATGTTTTGTCAGTCCCGTAAAAACTGCCAAATATCAGCTAAATCGGTTCAGATTTAGATATAGCTCCGATTTGGACTTATATGGTCCCAAAAGCGAGATTTTTGCCCTGATTTGCTTCAAATTTTGCACAACGAGTACGTTTGATAGTATCGTTAATTGTGTCAAATTTAGTTGAAATCGGTTCAGATTTAGATATAGCTCCCCTATATATCTTTCGTCCGATTTTGACTTATATGGCTTCAAAAGCCAGATTTTTGCCCTGATTTGATTAAAATTTTGTACAAGGAGTACGTTTAATAGTATCGTTAATTGTGCCAACTTTAGTTGAAATCGGTTCAGATTTAGATATAGCTCCCATATATATCTTTCGACCGATTTGGACTTATATGGCCCCAAAAGCCAGAGTTTTGCCCTGATTTGCTTCAAATTTTGCACAACAAGTACGTTTAATAGTATCGTTAAGTGTGCCTAATTTGGTTAAAATCGGTTCCAATTAAGATATAGCTCCCATATATATCTTTCGTCCGATTTGGATTTATATGGCCTCAAAAGCCAGAGTTTTGCCCTGAGTTGCTTGAAATTTTGCACAAGAAGTACGTTTTATAATATCGTTAATTGTGCAAAATTTAGTTGAAGTCGGTTCAGATTTTGATATAGCTCCCATATATATCATTCGCCCGATTTGGACTAATATGCCCACAGAGGGAAAAGTGCTACTCTGATTTACGTGAAATTTTGCAGAGGGAGTAGAATTGAACTTGAAACTTTGCACAGGCTGTAGAATTAAGGTTCTGCATATGCGTGTTTATTTTGGTTGAAATCGGTTCAGATTTTGATATAGCTCCCATATATATCTTTCGCCCGATTTTCCGTCATATGAACACAAAGGTCAAAGTTGTCATCTGATTTACGTGAAATTTTGCACAGGGAGTAGATTCAACATAGTAACTATGCATGTGAAATTTGATTGCAGTCGGTTCAGATTTCGGTATAGATTCCATATAAATATATGTTTTTCCTATTTAGGCAAAACTGGCCGAAATACCTACATTTTCCTTATCAAATCGCCACTGCTAAGTCGAAAACTTATCAAAATGACTCAAATTTTCCTACTACTCTATTACACATCTATCGGCCGATAAATCATATATGGACTTTTGCGAAGTTGCCTCAAACTTGGTTCACATTTAAATGTTTCCTACATTTTTTACTAACATTGTGTTCCACCTCAGCGCATTAGCCCACTTAAATGTAAAATCTATAAGTATTGCAGAACTCTGTACAGATCAGCTCAGATATACAGAATATATGTGTATGGATTCATATACACGGATGAAAAAGACTGTTTTTCATATGTTTGGCTATAAACATTATATGTTTGGAACACAAATTTTTAAACACAATATTTTTGAGTGCAAGCATATAATGTTCATAAACTAGCATAACATGTTTGGGACATATATGTTAATATGTTAGAACATATTATGTTTGGGACATAAAATGTTTGTAAATATAATATGCTTGGATGCAAACATATATTAATTTAGAAATAGCCTATAAACATATATGTGTTTAGTAGCTTGGAGCGCTATTTAACAGGGAGCGATATTGAATTAAGTTGGTGGTTGTTGCTTGTTATTACAAAATTAACATTTTATTTTTCCTTGGGCAATTGATCAGCTACTTCTTTGATCCTTACAAACTGTGTGGTCCGCTGTTCGAATCCCCGTCCGGCAAAAGGTAAAATTAAAATAAAAAAAATCATAAAATTGAATAATTTCTTCTACAATGTTTGTATTACAGAAAAAGGTGCTAAGAACTAAAAAATCTCGTGGAAGTGAGAAAGATGTCGGGGAATATACAATTGGGCAGAAACAAAATTTTGAGCATTCAGGTCGAAAACCTATGTTGTTAGCACCTATATTACCTGTTTATTTTCATAATTCATTATGATTGTAAATATATAAATAAATAAATAAATAAAATTTTGAGCACAATATTGTTTGGGAGAATTTTTTTAAGCATATAATATTTTTGGGTGCAAAATGCTTCCAAACATATTATATGGTCACATAATAACATATTGTTTTTTGGAAGACAACATTATTGAATTTGGATGCAAAAATACAAAATGTTTGGAACTTAGACTACCCAAACATATATTGTTTAGACCAATATGCTTTCAAACATATTATATATTGGTAGAGATCAAACATATAAATGTTTGGGCAATACCCAAAAATGTATATGCTTGAAGCAAAATATGTTTGGGAGTATATGTTACAGAAGCGATTTTTTGTGAGGGTGTAGCATCCAACACATTGGACTGATTTGATATGGTATCGAAAATGTGGACTTACAAAGTGGTGAAGGGTATAATATAGTCGGCCCCGCCCGACTTTAGACTTTCCTTACTTGTTTCTATAGAAAATTTTGTTAAAATTTTATTTCTACACTGAAATAAGGTCAAAGATTTCATGTCTTTAAAATACGAATACAAATTTTGCTTGGCATAGAAGACTCATTTCTCTAAAATAAAGTTATTTTCCTTATCCAAAAGTCGATAAACTTTTCAACTTTTCATATTGTCCTTATAATTAAGTGATTTGACTTAAAAATGGGTATCTTAACATGAAAGAAAAAATTTATAGGCTAAGGTCAACTTGACTTTAATAATTCAGAAAAATTCTTTAAATTTAATGAAATTGTCTTTAAATTTGTTGTCTTTTTGCATGTTGACTACAAACCAAAAAAATCGTTCAAATATAGGACATGTTTTTCAAAACTTTATTTTAAAGAAGTTTTTTACTTCAAACATAGCATAATTTCTACTGGAAGTCGAGTCCTAATTTGGAAAATAAAGTTGCCGTTAACTCGTTTTTAAAGGACTTTGATAGCATATGAAGAAAAAAAGCTGAGAAAGCGAAAAATTAAAATTTGCTTCCTAGAAGCTAGTACACAAAACCTAAATTTAAAAGAGAATTGTGTCTTAAAAGTATCCTTACTTGTATTCTCCGCTTCTTTGGCTCGGAATCAATACCAAATTTTTTAAAGTAAAGACAAAATCTTTGGAACCGAGTATGCTTTTTTTTTCAGTGTATAGCAAATTTTGTTAAAATTTTATGTCTATAGGAAATTTTGTCAAACTGAATTATATACGTATTTGATCGATCTTTTTTGATTTAATATATACCACGTATGGACTTGCATACAATTTAGAAGACGGTTTTAGGAGGTTTTTAAGATACCTTGCCATCGGCAAGCGTCACCGCAACTTAAGTAATTCGATTGTGGATGGCAGTGTTTAGAAGAAGTTTCGACGCAATCCATGGTGGAGAGGTACATAAGCTTCGGCCTGGCCGAACTTACGGCCGTATATACTTGTTTTTTTTTTCCTTATAGTTAAGTACACAAAGAAAAAAACTGAAAAAAAACACAAATAATTTAATTTTTATGTCCTAGGTTAGGTTAGGTTAGGTTAAAGTGGCAGCCCGATTAAGATTCATGCTCACTTAGACTATTCAGTCCATTGTGATACCACCATTGGCGTAGCTAGGGGGGTGCTGGGGGGGGCTATGCCCCCCCCAGAATAGTTCTTGCCCCCCCCAGAATAATCAAAGCTACAGTTGTTTTATATTTTAATTCAAGCTTTGCGATGTGTTTAATCCAATTAAGATTGTGGCAGAGAGAGTATGTTAAGCATATTTTTTAGTATTGATATTTACATTACAACTAAAAACACGTAATAAAAACACTAAAAGGAAACTTGAGACGCACATTTTCAAAAATAGTCAATTTATAACTACGATGATTAAAATCATGAATCGTCACATGCCCAATTTACCATCTAAAATCGTCAAAATCACGAAAAATCCACAGAGTTGGCACCGCTGCTCTCAACAGTTGCTTCGTTGTATTCTGTTCTCACAGAATTTTTAAAAACTAATCGAAGATAGACGTTTTATAATATTCAATTTATTTTTTGCCTTTTATTTAATTTTTTATTCTTAGTATTTTTTATACACGATGAATATGTTAAGTTTATGTTTTGCTTTATGATTTCTAGTCCTGTTTTAAAACACACATTTTAAATAAAATATTTTTCAAACACATACTTAAAGCAATGCTTTTATTTTTTGTTATATTAGATAATGGTAAGTTGCTATTTGATTATTTATAGCGGTGTCGTGGAACCGGCTCCCACACACAATAAAATATTTTTTGTATCAATTATATGAAATTAATTGATCTAATTAATTATACCCTTCACCACTACTGTGGTACAGGGTATAATAAGTTTGTGCATTTGTATATAACGCCAAAAAATAGTGGTCATAAACCCATCTTTTAGTATACCGATCGGGTAAGAATTAAAATCTGAGTCGATTTAGCGATGTCCGTCTGTCTGTCTGTCTGTCCGTCCGTCTGTCTGTATATGTTATTTTGTGCACAAAGTACAGCTCACAATTTAAGTCCGATCGTCCTCAAATTTGGCATAGGGCCGTTTCTTGAGACAGAGACAATTGCTATTGGTTTTGGAAAAAAATCGGTTCAGATTTAGATATAGCTGCCATATATAATTATCTACGATGTGGTCATAGTTAGCGTTTTTATCAACCGATTTTCTTGAAATACTGTACATCCAAATATTTAATGAATCTCGCAAATCTTGCAAAATATCAGCCAAATCGGTTCAGATTTAGATATAGCTACCATATATATCTTTCGTCCGATTTAGACTCATATGACCACAGAGCCCAAAGTTTACTACCGATCTTCATGAAATTTTGCACAGAGGGTAGAATTGGCATTCTACCAATGCTTGGTACACTTGATTGAAATCGGTTCACATTTAGATATAGCTCCCATATATATCTTTCGTCCGATTTGAACTTATATGGCCTCAAAATCCAGGGTTTTGCCGTGATTTGCTTCAAATTTCGCACAAGGAGTACGTTTAGTAGTATAGGTAATTGTGCCAAATTTGGTTGAAATCGATTCAGATTTAGATATGGCTCCCATATATATCTCCAGTCCGATTTGCACTCATATGACCAGGGGGCCCAAAGTTATACTCCCATTTACGTGAAATTTCGCATAGATAGCAGAATTATTATTCTAACTATGCATGCCAAATTAAGTCAAAATTGGTTCGGGTTGTATATAGCTCCCATATATACGTACACCAGAGTTGGGGAAATATGGTCGACTGTTTCATATTTTAGACCAATTTTCAATGGGATTTTCCTCCAATTGACTGGATAGTTTCCACAGAGAATACAAATATGGCCAAAATTCTCACAGTTTACACAAAATTCTGTGATGATTTCCCCATATCTTAGCCATATCCTACACACTGCAATGCCAAAATTTCCACAGAACGGATGAGTTTTAAATAAGGCTCCAATTCGCCCTACACATATCTTGGCGAGATCTAACCAATATCCTTGTAAAATCGCCACTGCTGAGTAGCAAAAATTGTAAATATTACTCTAATTGTCCTATATCTCGAATACATATGTATCGCCTGAAAAATCATAAATCTCTTTTGTACAATTGCATTAAAATTTCTCTCGCTTCATATTTCGCATATTTTTTACTAACATTGTGTATCATCCCAGGGCGTTAGCCGATTTAAATTTTAATTCTAGAGTTTTTGTAGAAGTACAAAAAAATGTTTCCATTAAAAGTATTTGTATCTGGAAATGCAAACCTTTATATAGCTCCCAGCAAATTTTAAGTAGTTGAGATGGTAACACAAATGTTTGTCTACATAGTGTTGAAGGGTATAATATAGTCGGTTCCGCCCGACTTTAGACTTTACTTACTTGTTTTTAATTGAAATGTATTCAATCAAAAAAAATGATAGTATCAATCATCAAAGCCAATTAAAAAATTAATTGATACAACTAATTTTTGTGATTGAGTTTTTTTTTGTTTTTGATTGATTTTGCTGCATATTGCCTTTAACACCGCAATAAAATTGAGGATGTATAGTTTTCTCAATAGGCGTAATTTATCGCTTCGGAAGTTTCGACAAAATTTTGAAGGGTGTCTGGGGGGGGCATGGCCCCCCCCAGAGAAAATTTCTAGCTCCGCCAATGGATACCACATTAACTAAAAGTACCTATTACATATGGGCACTTCTAGTTTTAACCGCTGAACCTTCTTGATTATTTTTCTTTGTTGAACCAACCAGATTGTTCCAAAAATATTAGCAGACTGCTTAAGTTAACGTTTTCCAGATCCGCCAGTAATCTGAAGCTATATGCTCCTAAAAGTTGCTTGCGCTTTACACAAAATGCAGGACACTCACACAAGAGGTGTTTAATTGATTCTTTTTCCTCCGCATCATGACAGCTCATACAATAGTCATTATACTTCGCGCCAATAGTTTTTGCAAAATCTCCTATCAGGCAGCGACCCGTTATAGCAGATATCAGGAGTGATACCTGACGTCTCGAGAACATTAGCATATCTAGTGTGCGGTTTAAGTTGAAATGGGGCCATATTTGCTTGGTGTCGTTACAACCCTTGCAATTCTCCCATCGAACATTTGCCATCATAACAGCCTTCTCACGCAGCATGAGCTTGCAGGTAGCTAGGGGCATACCAACAAATTCTAGTTCCCCTGGAATATGTAAGGTAGTCCCTAGCCTTGCCAACTCATCCGCTTCGCAGTTCCCCGGAATGTTCCTATGGCCAGGCACCCATATTAGGTGAATATTGTACTGCTCAGCCATCTCATTGAGAGATTTGCGGCAATCGATGGCCGTTTTCGAGTTGAGGAACACAGAGTCCAAGGATTTTATTGCAGGTTGACTGTCTGAGTATATATTAATGCCCACATTTTTTGGAACATTACTTCTCAGCCAATTCGCCACCTCTCTTATTGCTAATATTTCAGCCTGAAAAACACTACAGTGATTAGGTAATCTTTTCGCTATTTGAAGTTCCAGATCATTAGAATATACTCCGAAACCCACTTGTCCATCCAATTTGGAGCCATCAGTGTATAAATCTATATATTCTTTATTCCCCGGGGTATGTGTGCACCACGCCTCACTGTTGGGGATTAGAGTCTCAAACTTTTTGTCGAAAAGTGGACTCGCCAAAGTGTAATCCACTACGTTAGGCACATCTGACATTATTTTGAGGACAGAACTGTGACCGTAACCATTTTCCGACCACAGCGATAGTTCGCGCAACCGCACAGCCGTTGTTGCAGCTGACTGTTTGGCCAAAATGTCTAAAGGCAATAGATGCATCATGACATTAAGGGAATTTGTTCCTGTCTTGCTGAATGCGCCTGAAATACACAAACACGCCATACGCTGAACTTTATCTAAACCAGTCGGTTTCTGAAGTGCCGGCCACCAGACTACAACACCATATAGCATTATAGGTCTAACCACTGCCAATGCACAATTTTTGGTTTTAGTCCCCACTTTTTTCCTATTGCCTTTTTGTACGAGTACAAAGCTACAGTTGCCTTCCTCGCCCTTTCTTCAATATTAAGCTTAAAGTTCAGCTTCCTGTCCAAAATAACGCCAAGGTATTTTGCACATTCACCAAAGGGAATTTCAATACCCCCTAAGGAAATAGGCCTAACCGTGGGAGTTTAGCGATCGTTGCAGTACATGACTAATTCTGTCTTTGCAGGATTTACCCCAAGACCATTGTCTTTCGCCCATTGTTCAGTCATCCGGAGGGCCCTCTGAATAATATCTCTGATTGTGGATGGGAATTTTCCCCTGACTGCCAGAGCTACATCATCTGCGTATGCCACCACTTTTATCCTTTCATTTTCTAGAGTAACCAGAAGGCTATTTATAGCAACATTCCAAAGAAGAGGTGATAGAACTCCTCCTTGGGGAGTGCCTCTGTTCACATACTTTTGTATGTTTGCTTGTCCTAGTGTGGCTGAAATACGTCTCTTCATTAGCAGTTCGTCTAACAGCCTGAGTATACATGGATCAACATTCAGAGTTGTCAGTCCATTTAATATCGAGCTCGGATGGACATTATTGAACGCCCCTTCGATGTCTAGAAACGCCACGATTGTGTATTCTTTGACAGATAGTGAGCTTTCAATAAAGCTGACTAGTTCATGTAGTGCGGTCTCAGTAGACCTGCCCTTCGAGTATGCATGCTGGTGTTTCGAGAACAAACTTGAATCGATGCTAGTTCTAAGATAAATATCTATCATCCTCTCCAGAGTCTTAAGTAGGAATGAGGATAAGCTGATTGGTCGGAAATCCTTCGCACTCGAGTGAGAGGCTTTTCCCGCTTTAGGTATGAAAACGACTTTTGTTTCCCTCCACTTTCCTGGGATATATGATAAGTTGATACATCCTTTATATATCACCGACAACCAGGGGATAATTTTGTCAGTTACAGCTTGTAACTCCGCCGGAGTAATTCCATCAGGTCCAGGGGATTTGAATGGTCCAAAGCTATTTAGCGCCCATCTTATTCTAGTTTCCGATACAATGTCCTCGACAGGAAACGACCGCTGAGCAACTGTGGCACCGCCAGTACATGGTTCAACCGTCTGATTTCCAGGAAAATGTGTGTCCAATAGTACCTCCAGCGTCTCCTCACTGGACGTTGTCCAATTGCCCTCCGATGTTTTAATGAAACCTGGAGCGGAGTTGGTGGATGCTAGAACCTTCCGTAGTCTGGAAGCCTCGGACGTATTCTCAATACTGCTGCAGTAAGCATTCCAAGAGTTATGCTGAGCCTTTCTCAGTTCTCGCTTGTATCCTCTCAGATTCTTCTTGTAAGCGTCCCAGTCCTCAGGGGCTCTGGTGGACTTTGCCTTGTTAAAGAGCTTCCTGCAGGATTTCCTCATATTACTTATTTCCGTAGACCACCATGGTGGTCGATGTTTCCCCCTTGGCTTTCCTCTAGGGCATGCTGCTTTCAGTGAGATGTTGAAGGCCTTAGTAATCCGCTCCACTGCGTGTTCGATATCTTGCACATTTCTCATATTTGTCTCTGTTATTTCCGGTATCATCATATTGAACGATTCCCTATACCTATTCCAGTCAGCTTTCCTAACATTTGGCGGAAATATGATCTTGGTGATATGAACATCAAATTTGAAACTGATGTAGCGATGATCTGAGAAGCTGTGTTCACTTAAAACCTGCCACTCAGATATCATTTCATTCAGTTCTTGCGAGGCCAAGGTGATGTCCAAAACCTCTTGCCTGTTTTTAGTGACAAAGGTTGGGACATCTCCCTTGTTGCAAACTACCAGATTAGTACGCAAAATAAACTCTATTAGCGACTCTCCCCTTGCATTAGTATCACTACTTCCCCATATACTATGATGTGCATTCGCATCGCATCCCATAATGAGTTTCGTCTTTGTTTTCAGTGACTCCTCCACTAAGGTCTTAACGGCATATGGAGGCATCTCCCTGTCATGTCCCATGTAGACCGAAGATACCCAATATTTGCATTTGGCTATTTCTAAACGTGCAACGACAGTGTCTGTATTGCACATTGAAGGAAGCAGAAACAATTTGAGCTCGTTTTTAGCAATTATACAGGCTCGATTTACATCATTACCAGTATACTGCAATAGTTTGAACCCCGGAGTACTTAATTCACATATTTTGTTTCTATAAACATATGGTTCTTGAATAAGAACTATGTCTATGTCCCCTTTCATCAGGAGAACTTTTAAGGCAGCACATGCAGCCTTACAATGATGAAGATTTATCTGGAGGATCCGTAGGACCATCGAGATTTTCAACAACCGTCACATCAGCCGTTTCAATCGAGTCATCAAGAATGTCCTCTTCAGAGATATCGGTGACTCTCGCAATAACCATAGGTTCAACTTTGGTGAGTTCTGAGGCAGTAGAAGCCTCCTCACGCATACGGTATCTATCCATGTCTTCAAATGTCTTGGTATCCCCCTCGACTTCGCAAGAGGATCCGCTTACTTCTGATTCAGACAGAGGCTTGTCCATTTCTGAATCCTTTAGCTGATCGTTTTTATACACCTTCATTTGGATATAATGAAAGCCATAACATACACGGCCCTGGGACTTTGCTAGATGTGGCAAAGACTGAGTGTTCAATATAAACACTGCATGCCGTCTTGGCCCATCCACTTCATCCAAACGGCCAACCTTCCAATCAGCTGTTGGAAGATCTGGATTGCATTGTTTCAGTCTATTTAAAATAGATTCAGGGTCAGGAGGGTTTGCAGGTATCCACGCATGTGCTCTTGGTCTAGCCGGTATGTCTTTCTTCTCGACTAACTCTAGAGCAGCTCCTTCCCAAACTTCACCAATTAGTATCAGAGCAGCTTTAAAACATTCTATAGACCTCTGGTCCTCAAATGCGACTAGCTTAAATCGTCCTTGATACCAACCAGCCTCTTGGTGTCGAGGATCTGGGCCGGGAAACTTTTCCAGCACCTGTGAGTAGACGCCAGACAAAGCATTCTCAATTTCCCCCCATTTTTGCTTTGGAACCATACCGTCCAATGCTCCTTTATTTATGATAGCCATCACAAGGCTGTCTTTAGCAACTGAGGCAAACGATCGTTGATCCCTTTTGGAGGATGGCAGCTCATCCGGTGATCGTTCCCTTTTTCCAGCCTCAAGAATTCCTTGAGCCCATTTTAAGGAATCGCTTTGTTTAGCCGACAACGTGCTTGGGTCGACTGATCCTAATTTCTTTAGGATAAACAAAGCATTTCTGCGTTCTTTGAATCTCTTTCGTGAGGGATTACCTCCTTTTGATGCCGTTACCTTGGAAAAGGTCCGACTTGTCAAATTGTCGCCACCTGTCGACCCGTCTACAGGTCGACTAATTGGGCCTAACTCTTGGTCATTGCCCAAATTTATAACTCCAGTCGATTCCCGTCCACTGGGCCCTGAAGTTAGCAACCCAGTGGATGTCTTTGAATTTCTCTGCATGGTGGCCTAATATCCCACCACACTTGAAATTCGTAGTAGGTACTTATTACGATGATTTTATCCGCTATGTCCTAGAATCAAGTATGCAAAACTCAAATTTAAAAGAAAATTGTGTCTTAAAGGTATCCTTATTTCAATTCTCCGCTTCTTTGACTCGGAATCAATACCAAAATAATTAGTGTAAAGTCAAAATCTTTGGAACCGTTTTTTTTGTTTAGTGTAAATTGGTGAATTACTATTAAGTCCTAATATGGCAGAGTTTTCAACATTTACCTTAACTGGGAGTAGTAAAAGCTGAATAAAATTAAAACTTTTTTTGGCAAATTTTATCTCATGTTAAAGGGAATGATCCAAAGCGACTATTAAATTTTTTGGTTTCTCAAAAATTAACTAATAAAAAAAGTAACCATGGAAAATTAATACTTTAGAGCAATTCAGCCTTAATATGAATTTCTTTGTTTTTATAAGCAAGACCAACTTTGTTGAAATCGGAAGATCGGTCTATACAAGGGCTATATCAAAACCGATATATACCAGCTCTTTATGGGCTTAAAATATCTTTAGATTTCCAATTTCAGGAATATCGGATAAAAGTAGTGGCGACTGTAGGTTTAAACAAGTAAGGCGGGGCCGACTCTATTATACCCTGCACCACTTAGATCCACATTTTGGATACCATATCAAATCCGTCATATGTGTTAGGTGCTATATATAAAGGTTTCTACCAAATACGTTCATTTAAATCTGACTCGATCTTACAATTTAAGTCGGCTAATGCCCTGGGTTGGAACACGATCAGGACCGTCTTTAACCTTTTAGAGGCCCTGGGCATATTAGTATAATGGGGCCCCTATGACTTTGACAGAACATTATTTATTATTATGATGAAGACAACAAAAATTGTCGAAACGTTGGGAACAATGCAAAAAATAAGTCTTTTTATTTGCGGAAAACAACCTTAAGTGTGATAGCTTAATCATATGGGAAAATTTAAAGAACATTATTTTGTTATAATAAACCAAAAAAAAAAAAAATAGATAAACAAGGTTTTTATTGCTACTTCCATTAAGCGAATAGATAAATGTAATATTTGCCACAAACATAACTCCCTTAGCATTCACAGATTAGTGATTAAAAATCTATGTAAGAATTCAATTATATTAGAATTCAAAAAAATTTCAGTTAATTAATTCTTTTGTAAAAAATACGAAAAATTAGGAGCAAAGGTAGAATTAAAATTTTTAAATAATAAACCGATAACTGTAACGATAAAACAAAATCGATTAGAATACGCGAAAGAGCAGAGCAACTTTAAACGACTTACTTCTTTTACAACTTTTTACGATCCAATCATATTTTCTCGTGGACATCAGAAGTTGGCGTTAGGGGGACTGGTATCAGAGTTGCCGCCTAATTTATGTCGTTTGAAGAGGAACCCTTCCAGATTTGAGACAGGAAAAATTCTATGGTTAGGTTAAAGTGTCAGACCGATTAAGTTTCAGGCTCAGTCCTTTGTGATAAGGTAAAATCGTTAGTCACTTCTTTAAATTCTATGCTGTTTAGCACATCACATCCCAGAAAAAAATTGGAAGTACTTCTAAGGGCACAACTTTAAAAGCACTTTCAAAAAATGTCCTCCAAAAATGTTCTTTATTATACCCTCCACCATAGGATGGGGGTATATTAACTTTGTCATTCCGTTTGTAACACATCGAAATATTGCTCTAAGACCCCATAAAGTATATATATTCTGGGTGGTGGTGAAATTCTGAGTCGATCTGAGCATGTCCGTCCGTCCATCCGTCTGTTGAAATCACGCTAACTTCCGAACGAAACAAGCTATCGACTTGAAACTTGGCACAAGTAGTTGTTATTGATGTAGGTCAGATGGTATTGCAAATGGACCATATCGGTCCACTTTTACATATAGCCCCCATATAAACGGACCCCCAAATTTGGCTTGCGATTGCTCTAAGAGAAGCAAATTTCATCCGATCCGGCTGAAATTTGGTACATGGTATTAGTATATGGTCTCTAACAACCACGCAAAAATTGGTCCATATCGGTCCACTTTTGCGTATAGCCCCCATATAAACCGACCCCCAAATTTGGCTTGCGATTGCTCTAAGAGAAGCAAATTTCATCCGATCCGGCTGAAATATGGTACATGGTGTTAGTATATGGTCTCTAACATCCATGCAATAATTGGTCCACATCGGCCCATAATTATATATAGGCCCCATATAAACCGATCCTCAGATTTGACCTCCGGAGCCTCTTAGAGGAGCAAACGTCATCCGATCCGATTGAAATTTGGTACGTGGTGTTAGTATATTATATCTAACAACCATGCGAAAATTGGTCCATATCGGTCCATAATTATATATAGCTCCCATATAAGCCGATCCCCAGATTTGACCTCCGGAGCCTCTTAGAGGAGCAAAATTCATCCGATCCGGTTGATATTTGGTACGTGGTGTTAGTATATGGTCTCTAACAACCATGCAAGAATTGGTCCATATCGGTTCATAATTATATGTAGCCCCCATATAAACCGATCCCCAGGCTTGCGTAGCCTCTAAGAGAAGCAAATTTCTCTAACAACCGTGCGAGAATTGGTCCATATCAGTCCATAGCTATATATAACCCACATATAAACCGTTCTCCAGATTTGAACTCCGGAGCCTCTTGGAGGAGCAAAATTCATCCGATCCGGTTCAAATTTGGAACTTGGTGTTAGTACATGGCCGCTAACAAGCATACCAAAATTGGCCTATATCGGTCTTTAGTTATATAGCCGATCCCCAATCACACAAAAATTGGTCCATATCGGTTCATAATCATGGTTGCCACTCGAGCCAAAAATAATCTACCAAAATTTTATTTCTATAGAAAATTTTGTTAAAATTTTATTTCTGTAGAAAATTTTGTTAACATTTCATTTCTATAGAAAATTTTGTCAAAACTTTATTTCTATAGAAAATTTTGTCAACATTTTATTTCTATAAAAATTTTTGTCAAAAATGTATTTCTATAAAAAATTTTGTTAAAATTTTATTTCTATAGAAATTATTGTCAAAATTTTATTTCTATCGAAAATTTTGTCAAACTGAATTATATACGTATTTAATCGGTCCTTTTTAATTTAATGTATACCACGTATGGACTTACTTACAATTTAGAAGACGGTGTTAGACGGTGTAATTCAATTGTGGATGGCAGTGTTTAGAAGAAGTTTCTACGCAATCCATGGTGGAGGGTACATAAGCTTCGGCATGGCCGAACTTACGGCCGTATATACTTGTTTAAAACTCAATTAAAATTTTTATTGGAAAAATGTTCGTGAAAAATTTTTCTGCGTTATGTGTGGACCCCAAATACCTCTGGACTTTGAATTTCAGGGGAATCTGAAATTGCCGTTTCTAGTAGACCAAAAAGTCACATCAGGAAATCGGATATATGGGGGCTAAGGAAACATGGACCGATACACACGATCTCCCGCATGCTTGTTTTTTATACCCAAAAGACCTCCAGATTTTTAATTTCAGTCACATCGCATAATAATTCGGATATCTAGACGCTCAAGAGGTCCAATAAAGCAGTAAGTTCGGCCGGGCCGAATCTTAAATATCCACCACCATGAATCAAATATTATAGTTTCCTGTGAAAATTTCAGGGGGATTTGATGACAAGCAAATCATTTCACCCAGTACATTTCCCGAAGATAAATTCAAAGATTTTACCTATGAAGACTAGATCAGATTCTGGATTTATAAGAACCATATTTGTTTGAGTTTTAGAGGAATCATAAACATCGTGTGCAAGTGTTCAAGAAAACGATGAAATAACGCCTTGATTTAAAATCTAACATTTGTAGATTTTTACTCCCATTATTTGAATGATTACCATAAGAAAAATCTGGAAACTATAATTCAGTTTCAAGCAATTTTCATTATCAGTGCACATGGACCGATATTCACCATTTTCGGCACACCTCTTTATGTTCCTAAAATTTCATGCAAATTTGATAAAAAACTATGGTGTCTAAAAGCCCAAGAAGTAGAATCGGGAGATCGGTCTATTTGGGAGATAAACCAAAACATGGACCAATACACGCCATTTTCGGCTCTCATATTTAAGGTCCTAAAATACCTCTTGATTTCTCATTTCAGGCAAATTAGATAAAAAAACTACGGATTCTAAAAGCCTAAAAAATAAAATCATTTCTTGCACACCTATTTATATTCCTAAAAACCTCCAGATTTTCGATTTCAGGCAAAGGGGACAACAATTACGGTTTCTAGAAGCCCAAAAGGTAATATCGGGAGATCGGTCTATCTGATGGCTAAATCAAAACGTGGATCTATACTCACCATTTTTGGCACACCTCTTTGTGGTCATAAAATACCTCCAGATTTCCAATTTCAGGCAAATTGGATAGAAACTAAGGTTTTTATAAGCCCAAGACCCCATATCGGAAGGTCGGTTTATATGGGGACTATATCAAAACTTGGACCTATATAGCCCATCTTCGAACTTGACCTGCCCGCAGACAAAAGACGAGTTTGTGCGAAATTTCAGCACGATTGCTTTATTATTGAAGACTGTAGCGTGATTACAACAGACAGCCAGCCAGACAGACAGACAGACGGACATGGCTATATCGTCTTAGAATTTCTCCCTGATCAAGAATATATATATATACTTTATATTGTCGGAAATCGATATTTCGATGTGTTACAAACGGAATGACAAACTTATCATACCCCCGTCACCATTCTATGGTGGTGGGTATAAAAACATCAAACCAAAATGCCTGTCGATTTTGAATTTCAGGCAAATAGGACAAAAATTTCGGTGTCTAGATGCCCATGAAGCCAAATTAGGAGATCCGGCTATATGGGGCCTATATCAAAATGTTGACCAAATCGCACCATATTCGGTACCCCCATTTATGCACTCTAGATTCTGAACTTCAGGCAAATCGAATAAAATTGACATATCTGGACTCTTAAAATCCCAAATCGGGGCGGACGGTTAATTGGGAGTCTATATAAAATCTGGACCGATATAGTCCATCTTCGAACTTCTCCTGTCTGCAGACAAAAGACCAGTTTATGCAAAATTCCAGCACGATAGCTTCCTTATTGAAGACGGACAGACAGAAATGGTTATATCGTCTTAGAATTTCTCCATGATTAAAAATATATATACTTCATGTAGTCGAAAACCTATATTTCGATGTGTTACAAACGGAATGACAAACTTATTATCACCATTCTGTGGTGATGGAAAAAAGTTTCTAATTGAAGGCTCTTTTTTCTGGGTGTAAGATATGGTACCTAAATGGGTCCGCCCGAATTCCGACTACATAATCATGTTCACAGTTTAAAAACGAACTCGAAACTTTATACGAAGTTATGCGTTAACATGAATCCTCTTTTCAAATTTTAAAGCATATGCACTTCACAGCTAAAACTCACACTTATGCACGTGGAACGACCACAGTTATTATTGAATATATGAATATTATTGAATAATTTCACACTTCGCGCTTTATATACGATAACAGGTGGTAATGCATTTATCGTTAATGTTTTTATTTCGAATATTTCCCTTGCATATATAAACATTTATATGTGTGCTTATGTAACACGCTTTCATTTAAATGTAAATTCAAAAAATAAAAATCCTGAAATGCATGGTCTGCTGTAGTAGTAGGTTTCAATGCGAGGACTATAAATGAAGTTTGTAAATTTACACATATCTATGATATGGAAAATAAACGAAAGCTTATCTCCATTATCATTTGAATTTATAAAACTACGAAAAAAAAAGTTTATTTCAAGTAGCCCACGTTGTTTTGTTATTTAATATGATTGGATTTGTGAATTAAGGTATACGCATGAACGCCTTTTTCATAAACACAGAGTTTGTAGCAGCAATAACATGCCTAACCAAAAATGGCAAGCAATGTTAAGTGCAAATTTTATGATTAATGGTCATTTGAATGCTTTTACAAATTGAGCATTTTTGTGCTATTCATTTTAAGTGAACTGCGAAGATTAAAACCTAATTATTCTCAATGACCTGTGACTATTGTGTACAAAAATATATTTTATTTAAACATAGCAAATGTAATTGCATCATAAACTGACAAAATTCCAGAATCGTAGTAAATAAAAGCGTTACTTGCAGGCTTGAAGGCTATAATGGATAAGATCGAAATGCATCCCCATTTGTCTAAATCGGGGATACCCCGTAAAAAAAATATATGAGCAACGTGTAAATTTATGTTCTAGTCTTATAAAGAACTTTTATTGAAAACATTTTTTTTCTTATTTTATTTACACTTTTGTACGTTACTAAAATACATAAACTAAATCTTTACTTAACATTTGCTTTGACAGAAAATACATATTTAAATTTGTAGTCATAAAAAATATTTATACACGCTCACAAAAAATCGCTTCTGTAACATATACTCCCAAACATATTTTGCTTCAAGCATATATATTTTTGGGTATTGCCCAAACATTTATATGTTTGATCTCTACCAATATATAATATGTTTGAAAGCATATTGGTCTAAACAATATATGTTTGGGTAGTCTAAGTTCCAAACATTTTGTATTTTTGCATCCAAATTCAATAATGTTGTCTTCCAAAAAACAATATGTTATTATGTGACCATATAATATGTTTGGAAGCATTTTGCACCCAAAAATATTATATGCTTAAAAAAATTCTCCCAAACAATATTGTGCTCAAAATTTTATTTATTTATTTATATATTTACAATCATAATGAATTATGAAAATAAACAGGTAATATAGGTGCTAATAACATAGGTTTTCGACCTGATTGCTCAAAATTTTGTTTCTGCCCAATTGTATATTCCCCCACATCTTTCTCACTTCCACGAGATTTTTTAGTTCTTAGCACCTTTTTCTGTAATACAAACACTGTAGAAGAAATTATCCAATTGTATGATTTTTTTATTTTAATTTTACCTTTTGCCGGACGGGGATTCGAACAGCGGACCACACAGTTTGTAAGGATCAAAGAAGTAGCTGATCAATTGCCCAAGGAAAAATAAAATGTTAATTTTGTAATAACAAGCAACAACCACCAACTTAATTCAATATCGCTCCCTGTTAAATAGCGCTCCAAGCTACTAAACACATATATGTTTATAGGCTATTTCTAAATTAATATATGTTTGCATCCAAGCATATTATATTTACAAACATTTTATGTCCCAAACATAATATGTTCTAAAATATATGTCCCAAACATGTTATGCTAGTTTATGAACATTATATGCTTGCACTCAAAAATATTGTGTTTAAAAATTTGTGTTCCAAACATATAATGTTTATAGCCAAACATATGAAAAACAGTCTTTTTCAACCGTGTATGTGCAAAATTATATTTTAGCTATATTTTATCAAAATAAAATTAAATAGGTTTGATTAACTAATACGATATAGTATTGCCCTTGTTTATTAGAACTTGCTGTAATCGGTGAGGCATAGAACATACCAAGTTTTTCAGAGTTGCCATATCGATTTTTCCCATTCTGCCGAAATTGCAGACATCAGTTCTTTGGTTGTTGTATATTGCTTGGACTTTGCAAATACCTTAGCGCATAATATGGCCCATAGATCTTCAATAGGATTTAGATCGGGACTTAGCGCTGGCCAGTCCAGTAAACGAGACTTAAAAAAGTTTTTTGTGAGGCCTGCAACATGGACGGGAGCATTATCTTGTTGGAGAATCCAAACTTCACCATATAACTAATCTGCAAAGTCTATTAAATTGTTCTCCCATAAATCAACATATATCTCTGCGTTCATTTTAGTGGGGACAAAACATATTTTTGATTTTCCTCGTGCTCCAAAAGCTGTCCATACCATAAGAGATCCATCCCTGTGGGTGCGTTTATAGCAAATTAGACGAGGGTACTGAGAATCTCGCAAATATTTGTGATGACCATCAGGACCATCCAAATTGAATTTATTTTCGTCGCTAAATATAACCGTTTCGAACTCTTCGTTTCAAACCTTGTATTTTTCAGCAAAAGAAATACGAGCATTTTTATGGTGTTGTGTTAACCGCGGTTTAAAAATTTCATTTTCGTATTTTAGTCCTATATCGTGCTTGATAATTTGCTGAATTCGTTGTCTACTCACATTCAGACCCAATTCTACTTTTAAGAGGTTGGCTGATAAGTCCCCGGTCTAACAAAGGAAAACACATTTTTTTGTCAAAATTCGTTTTTATTATTGAACATAGTTCCCTTCAAGAGCGATACAACGATTATAACGACCTTCCAATTTTTTGATACCATTTTGGTAGTACTCCTTCGGTTTTGCCTCAAAATAGGCCTCAGTTTCGGTGATCACCTCTTCATTGCAGCCAAATTTCTTCCCTGCGAGCATCCTTTTGAGGTCTGAGAACAAGAAAAAGTCGCTGGTGGCCAGATCTGGAGAATACGGTGGGTGGGGAAGCAATTCGAAGCCCAATTCATGAATTTTTGCCATCGTTTTACATGACTTGTGGCACGGTGCGTTGTCTTGGTGGAACAACACTTTTTTCTTCTTCATATGGGGCCGTTTTGCCGCGATTTCGACCTTCAAACGCTCCAATAACGCCATATAATAGTCACTGTTGATGGTTTTTCCCTTCTCAAGATAATCGATAAAAATTATTCCATGCGCATCCCAAAAAACAGAGGCCATTACTTTGCCAGCGGACTTTTGAGTCTTTCCACGCTTCGGAGACGGT
Source organism: Haematobia irritans (assembly GCF_050003625.1). Classification (NCBI taxonomy): domain Eukaryota; kingdom Metazoa; phylum Arthropoda; class Insecta; order Diptera; family Muscidae; genus Haematobia; species Haematobia irritans. The sequence goes on along the minus strand of NC_134401.1, from coordinate 102,847,197 downwards.
TCACCGGTCGCTGTCCACTCAGCCGACGGTCGATTGGACTCAGGAGTGTAGTGATGGAGCCATGTTTCATCCATTGTCACATATCGACGGAAAAACTCGGGTGTATTACGAGTTAACAGCTGCAAACACCGCTCAGAATCATCAACACGTTGTTGTTTTTGGTCAAATTTGAGCTCGCGCAGCATCCATTTTGCACAGAGCTTCCGCATATCCAAATATTGATGAATGATATGACCAACACGTTCCTTTGATATCTTTAAGGCCTCTGCTATCTCGATCAACTTCATTTTACGGATTTTTTTGATGTTTTCGTCGGTAACCACCTCTTTCGGGCGTCCACTGCGTTCACTGTCCTCCGTGCACATTTCACCACGCTTGAATTTTGCATACCAATCAATTATTGTTGATTTCCCTGGGGCAGAGTCCGGAAACTCATTATGAAGCAAAGTTTTTGCTTCCACCGTATTTTTTCCCTTCAGAAAACAGTATTTTATCAAAACACGAAATTCCTTTTTTCCATTTTTTTTTTTCACAATAACAAAGGGTGCTTCACAAAAGACGCTCTATCTCACAAACTAATTGACTTACAGACATCAAATTTTGACACGAATCATTTGAAGGTTGGTACTATATAAAAATAAAATGCATTTAATACTAGCGACGCCATCTATTTGTCAGACCGGGGACTTATCAGCCAACCTGTTATTTTAGGTTAGGTTAGGTTAGGTTAGGTGGCAGCCCGATGTATCAGGCTCACTTAGACTATTCAGTCCATTGTGATACCACATTGGTGAACTTCTCTCTTATCACTGAGTGCTGCCCGATTCCATGTTAAGCTCAATGACAAGGGACCTCCTTTTTATAGCCGAGTCCGAACGGCGTTCCACATTGCAGCGAAACCACTTAGAGAAGCTTTGAAACCCTCAGAAATGTCACCAGCATTACTGAGGTGGGATAATCCACCGCTGAAAAACTTTTTGGTGTTCGGTCGAAGCAGGAATCGAACCCACGACCTTGTGTATGCAAGGCGGGCATGCTAACCATTGCACCACGGTGGCTCCCAACCTGTTATTTTACAGAGGTATATGAGGGATGTATCTAGATTTGACCAAGTTAATAGGATTCGTCCTTATACCGAATGTCACACCCAAAAACAAAAGTGAACCCACAAGGAAGGAAAATTTTTGTTAATTTTAGAAAAGATTAACTAAGCTGTATTACAAATGCAGATGCCATGCGAGTTTCAAAAAAAAAAAAAATGTGTAAATATTTTCGACAAATTCAAGAAAATTTATCTTCTAATATATAAAAATAAGTCGGGGGTTCCTTCCTGACGCTTTAACTCCAGTACGCACGAAATGATTTCCACTGTTTTGCATTCCTTGGAAAGGTCTCGGGCTCCATACCGTTTATAGCAAAGAAAATTTAAGAAAAGTTTCAACGGAAAAGCGGGGAAATAGTTTTTTATATACAGCGCCATCTCTGATGCAACTCCAGAACGCACGATCCACGGTTTTGCATTCGTTGGAAAGGTCTCGGGCTCTGTGAGGTTTATAGGAAAGCAAAGTCAAGAAACGTTTCAACAAAAAAGCGGGAAAATCTTTTTTTTTCATACAGCGCACATTACAAAAATTTATAATTGGAATTCATCGAAGTTGCTTTTGTTATAAAATAATTTTATTTTTTTACATGAAAAGTGTTCGGAGAACGTAGAGGGTAATCATATGGTGAAAATAAGGTATCTCATTTTTGGATATCTGGTGGGGGACATCCCCCTTGCCCGACTTTTCAAAATTGGGCCAAAGTTCTCCGATTTGTGTGAAATTTCCAAGGAAGGTTAGAGGTGATGTCTAGACAAAGACCCGCTACTTTTTTTTTTGATATTTGGTCACGGAGGTGGACCGCCCCTTTATACGATTTTTGTTTAAAGTACACTAAAAAAACAAAAATTCTCAGATTTACTTGAGATTTACAGAGAACACGCCCGTGAGGTTATGAATTTATTATGGGGTACCTGATTATATAATGTTTGGACGGGAAGGGGGACCTCGGCCTATATTTGGTCGAGGAGGGAGGCCTCTCCTTTGTCCGACTAAAATTTGTCGACTGTCTGAAATTTTACGGAGAACTTGGGGGAGATTATGAAATTTGTATGAGGTAACATATATGATTTTTTAATAGTTGGTAGGGGAAAAATAAAAGGGCACAGGGAGACCTCATTTCTCCTCAAGTACATACGGTGAAACAATTAAACTATTCCAATTTACTTGAAATTAACAGAGGATGTGGGGTAGGTTATACTGTTATAATGGATATCTGATTTTGTGTTATTCGGATGGGAAGAGGGACCTCCCCTTGCCCTGCTGTTTAAAAATTGGGCTTATAAATTGCTTGAAATTTTCTTGGACGTCTACACAATATACGCTATATCATTTTTCGATAATGGGCCGGAGAGGGAGACCTCATCTAAAACTGAAACAAGTATATACGGCCGTAAGTTCGGCCAGGCCGAACCCTTCACCATGGATTGCGTAGAAACTTCTGCGAAAGACTGTTATCCACAATCGAATTACTTGCGTTGTGGTAATACTTACCGATCTCAAGGTATCTTAAAACTTCTTAACATCGTTTTCTAGACAAAAAAAGTTATGTATAGATAAGTCTACGAATAATTACGAATCGATATGGACTTTTGCGCGGTACGTGGAGAGCCAGAATTGAAATATGGGGGTCGCTTTTATGGAGGCTACAATTATGAACTTGATATGGACCAATTTTTGTGTTATATACAAAAATAGACCGTGTTATATACACAACTATAGACCGATATGGACCTACACTGTTAGAAAAATATGTTTTTCATATGTTCCGATATAAACAAAATGTGTTTCGGGCACAATTTTGAAACACAATATATTTAAGTGCAAACATGTAATGTTCCTAAACTAACACTAAATGTTTGGGACATCTATGTTAATATGTTAGAATATATTATATTTGGGGCATGCATGTTTCATAAAAATCATATGTGTGAATGCAAACATATATAAATTTACAAATTTCGACTAAACATACATATGTTGTGATATTTTTTTCAGAGAGCGACAGAGAGAGAGTATAGAGAAAGAAATAGAGATGGAAACAGGGAGAGTTGACGAAAGATATCAACATAACACAGCAAAAGAATCAAAAGAGAACAATTTCTGTGAAACCGCTTGTATGTTGTTTCGGAAAACTGTTTTATGATCAGGCCAAAAATTTGATATGCTTAAGTCTAAATATTATTTAATTTGAATAAAGAGAATGGACATTCGGAACCAAGAGAATAGACATTTGAAAAACAAACAGCATATGTTTTCGCCTTGGGAGCAGCATTTTATGTATGTGTGAACATGTGTTTTGTTTATCATTTTGGCATTATGGGCACAATTTTTTTCTTGGTTCGTTAAAAGAAATCAGGGGTCTTCATAAAAATAACGAAAGGGCACTATACTCTTTTTAGAGTTGGGACAGTAAAATAAAATAAGGAGGAAATAGTGAAAAATTACAAAGTAAAATGTATAAAAACAAAGTTTAGTTCCTCCTTATTAATAAGTAGTCCACGAGGAGTTGACGGACACCTTCAAATATAAAAGCGGGCATTAAGTTCGAGTTTTGCAGCTAAAACAATTTAAAAAGTTTATTTTCTTTAAAATGAATTATTAAAGAAAAATAAAAGGCATTTTATAGCGATGTTGTTAAATGCTAGTAAACAACTGTTCACGCCTAAATAAATTTATGTTTATATTATAAAATTGTTTATGTATGTTTATACTCGACTCCACGTTCTTCTTTTGTTAGAGTTTTTGAATTCCTTCCAACAGTTTTTGTTACAAAATTGTTATTTTTGCAATAAAAAAATAATATTTTATCCAAAAATCAGTCAATTTCGTTTATACCAAGCACTGTTACTGACTATAAATTTTTAATAACCCACATTTCGAAGTTTCATTATAAAAATTTAATATAGTATAAATATAAATGTGTAAATTAAAAAAAAAAAGTGTTTGGTCGGAGTAGGGATTGAACCCACGACCCTTTGCATGCAAGGCAGACATGCTAACCACTGCTCCACGTAGCAAACAAATGTATGTTTCTGTTAAATAATGTTATGTTTGCATGGGCTCGTGGGCGCTGCAAACTATGCTATATAAATGTAACTTATAACGATAATTATCTACTGGTGACTATAACAGCTACGTAGCCCAGTGGATAGTGTGTTGGCTTACAAACTGTATGGTCCTCGGTTCGATTCTCCGTGCAGGCGAAAGGTAAAATTTATAAAAGTGAATAATTTCTTCAACATTATTTGTATAACAGAAAAAGGTGCCAAGAACTAAAATATTTCGTGAAAGTGAAAATTACGAGTATGTTAGGGAATGAACACAATCGTCTTTGCGAAAAATTCTTCCAAGCATATAATATTTTTGGGCTCAATATGCTTCCAAACATATAATATGTTCACATAAAACAAACATATTAATGTTTCGGCAGTATCCAATAATATATATGCTTCCTGCAAAATATGTTTGGAACATATGTTAAAGAAGCGATTTTTTTTGAGGGTGTAGTTAGGCATGGTTGTTTACGGCCATATACCAGCACAATGTGCCAAATTTTAACTGACTCGGATGAAATTTGATCCTCCAAGAGGCTCCAAAACCAAATCTCGGGATCGGTTTATATGGGGGCTATATATAATTATGGACTGATATGGACCAATACCTACATGGTTGTTAGAGACCATATACTAACATCACGTACTAAATTTCAATCAGATCGGATGAATTGTGCTTATCCACCGGAGGCCAAATCTATGGATGGGTTTATAGGGGGCTATATATAATTATGGACTTATATAAACCAATTCCTGCATGGTTGTTGGCTACCAAATACTAACATCACGTACCAAATTTCAACTGAATCAGATGAATTTTGGTCTTCCAAGAGGCTGCGGAGGTCAAATCTGGGGATCGGTTTATATGGGGGCTATATATAATTATGGACCAATGTGGACCAACTTTTGCATAGTTATTAGAGACCATGTACCAAATTTCAGCCTGATCGGATGATATTTGCTTCTCTTAGAGGCTCCGCAAGCCAAATCGGGGGATCGGTTTATATGGGGATCTAATGAAATTTCCTTCTCTTAGATGCTCCGCAAGCCAAATCTGGGGATCGGTTTATATGGGGGCTATATATAATTTTGGACCGATGTGGACCAATTTGTGCATGGTTGTTAGATACCATATACCAACACCATGTACCAAATTTCAGCCGGATCTAATGAAATTTGCTTCTCTTTTGACCGATTTTACGAAAATAGAAAGTAGAGGATTATCGTTAAATGAGAACTCGGTACAGAATTTTATGATTTTCCCGCAGGTCTCTGCCAGACTTTTTTTGAGTAAAAAACTTAAATTTACACGATGTTGCCAGGCAACGTAGAGGGTGCTTCATTTTCCGGTATATGTTTAGGAAAGGCATGTTCTCCTTGTCCAACACTTTAACAAATGTTAATATGGTCAATTTTTAAGTACTTTTACTTTTTCCGATTGGATGGAATGTTGAGGAGAAGTATATCACCTCTTTAACAAACCACGCTTGAAATTTACAGGAAATGTAGAAGATTGCCCAACGATTTGAATACAGAACAATTAAAAAACAAAAAATTAGTTGAAAGGGAAGACTCATTCCAAACGACACGTCCTGGGACAACATGGTAAGACTACCTCATAGGATCTGTTTCCTTTTGACCACAGAATATTTTGGAATGTGCACCGAAAAAATAGTGTCCTGAGACCAAAGATTTCATGTCCTCAAAATGCTAATGCGTTTTTTGCTGATCATAGAAGACGCATTTCTCTCATATAAAGTTTTTTTATTTGTCCAAAAGACGATAAACTTTTCTATAAAGTCGGTTTGACTTTATAATTAAGTGATTCTACTTCATTTTGATTGTACGTGACGAAAAAAGACAGAATAAGTATAGGTTTTTGTTCTAGTATCAATTTTGCAAACCCTAAATTAAAGAGTGAATTGCGTCTTAATACATCCTTAGCGTAATTCATCGCTTCTTTGGCTTGGAATCAATATCAAAATAATGTATGTAAAGACAAAATCTTTGGAACTGAGTAAGCCTTGTTTTCGGTGTAGGCTTCTGTATAGATCTGGCGGGGAGGGATCACTAATTTGTGGTCTTATTTTCTAGTTTCTGATCTTGTATCTCCAAAAAAAATTAATTTTTCATTGAATACCGAAAAAATACTTTTTATTGGAAAATTCAAAACATTTTTGTCACATTTGCTCATGTGCATACAAGTTTATGGCGATTATAGTTTTAACGAAAACTTTTTTCACAAAAACAAAATTTGTGGGCTGTGCATTAAATGCTCTTATTAAAAACTAGCATTTTTTGGATTATTTATAGATAATTCCTTATCACTTTTACATATCCTCGGCAATTTTCCACATTTCTAATCCATAATTAACCAAAGCCGTTGTAGTATTATTGGAATAATTATTGCCTGTTCCGTTGCCAAGTCCTTGTATCAAATCCGTACTCCGAAGAAATTCTTTATGCCAAAATTTTGTTTTTTAGATATCACAAATCCGCAAGGATCAAACATGAAAAATGTTACATAGATCTCGGTGTCTAATGCAATTATTTCTCTGACATGATCCATATCACAATGAAAATAATTCCTTTTCATTGTTGTCGGCGAAATTTTGTTTGTACGCCAGATCATCGTCATTCATAAACAAATAAACACAATTATTCATAGAATCCTCTCCCACGCAAAAAACTACTTTCGGATGGTCTGACACTTGGACTGTCGATCGCGACATACGAATATTCAAAGATCTTCAGACATTTATTTTTTCCCCATTTATTTTTTGTTTTGGAATTGTCTAGAAAATACCAAATCATCATGGGCCATATTCTAAAAACAGAACACAATCATAACCACCACCACCACCACCATCATCGTCAAACATCAACAACAAAACATATGAATTTATTAATGACACCTACTGATAATCGTGATTACGATGATGATGATGATGTCGATGTTCTCTTGATAACAATACAGACAATTAGGGAAAGAGGGAGTAAACTAAAGAGAGTAAGAGAAATAACCCCATAGCCATAAAGTTAAGAAGGCTTTGAGTGAAAATTGTTGAGGTGATAACGCGGAATTGTTGGTATTTTTTTCTACAAATACATTCTCATTGATGTTGAAAATAATCACACACATGTACTCGTATATAGTAGATTGTGTCAAATATATGATGACAGATTTAGATCCAATTAACGGTGAAAACATTTAAATTAGGGCATCTGGACATATTTGTTGATGTCACAAAAAGTGGGCAGCGACGATAGTGCAATACCCTAAACACACTCAAAAAAAATTTACTTGTATCCAAAGATTTTGAGTTTCCATTAAGGATTTAGGTACTGACTGAGAGCAGGGCTGCCAATTTTTGTTGACGATTTTTTACTCAAAAAATAGCAAATGCCGATTTTCCGATTTTTGCCCCAAAAATGACGATATTAGGCTCAGTTCAAAAATTTGGACTAGAAGCAGTTCGTTTACACATTTATGTTAGAGCCACCAAAAGAGAGAGTACACGCAAAAAAATAATTCTTTCCTCCCAAACGAAATTTTAGACAAACAAAGTTCGTTTCTCATTTGCTTTTCGCTGTAAGGAAGTGTATTTGGAAGAAAAGTATATACTTTTTGTGATAAACGTTTATTCTTTTCCAGGATGTAAAAACAATTTCATAAAGACTAGCTCAAAAAAAATTATTATTTTCTTGCTAATTGCATTGTCCCTCACATCTTTCTCACATCCACGAGGATTTTTAGTTCTTAACACCTTTTCCTGTAATACCAACAATGTAGAAGAAATTATACGATTTTATAAATTTTTAAATTTTTTTTTACCTTTCGCCTGGACGGAGAATCGAACCGCGGAACATGCACATTGTAAGCCAACACACTGAGCTATGTACCTGTTATGGTCATCAATAGATAAATATCCATATAAGTTATATTTATATAGCATAGCTTGCGGCGCCCACGAACCGAATAAACAAAGTTTATTTAACAGAAACAAACATTTAGTTTGGCACCGTGGAGCAGTGGTAGCTACGTCCGACTCTCATGCCAAGGGTCGTGGGTTCGATCCCTGCTTCGGCCAAAGTTTTTTTTGCTTTTGTTTTTTTTTTTTTACATATATTCCAGATATATTCGGAAGATTCCGAAAAAATGTTCAACATTACATTGTACTATATTAAATTTTGAACTGTAAAATGTGTCTTATTAAAGACCTAAAGTCAGAAAAGAACAGTGTTTGATATAAACGAAATGGACTGTGTTGTTATTTCAAAAATAACTTTTTTTATTGAAAAAATAAAAATTTTGTAACAAACGAATTTTTTTGGTGATAAAAGTTTAAAATTTTCGAAGCAATTCAAAAAACTCTAACAAAAGAAAAACGTTTTCGGTACACGTTTTCCAAACGTTTTTTTTCTTTGCGTGTACATTTGACAATAGTCAGATAGAGAAATTGCAAGTTTTTGCTAGAGATTTCATACAAGTAGGAGCTATACCTCACTTTACATCTACAGTATTAGTATCATGGTTGCCACTCGTGCCAAAAATAATCTACCAAAATTTGAAGAAAATTTTATCAAAAATCGACCAAATTACAAGAATATTTTGAAGTTGTTGATCAAATTTTTGTGGTTAGTATATATAAAAATTTTGTTTTATTCGAAAGAAATGTTTTATAAGGAATTTATACAAAATTTTGTTAAAATTTTATTACTACAGAAAAAGTTGTCAAAATTTAGAAAATTAGAACATTTTATTTCTATTAAAGATTTCGGCAAAATTTTATTTCTACAGAAATTTTTGTCAAAATTTTATTTCTATAGAAAATTTTGTCAACATTTTATTTCTCTAGAAAATTTTGTCAATATTTTATTTCTCTAGAAAATTTTGTCAAAATTTTATTTTTATAGAAAATTTTGTCAAAATTTTATTTCTATAGAAAATTTTGTTAAAATTTTATTTCTACAGAAAAAAATGTCAACATTTTATTTCTATAGAAAATTTCGGCAAAATTTTATTTCTATAGATATTTTTTTCAAAATTTTATTTCTATAGAAAATTTTGTCAAAATGTTATTTCCATAGAAAACTGTTTCAAGCCTTTATATCCGTAGAAAATTTTTGCACATTGTTATTTCTATAGAATATTCTTGCAAAAAGTTATTTCTATAGAAAATTTTTTGCAATTTTTCCTAGAGTAAATTCTTGCAAAAATGTATTGCTATGAACATTTTTGCAAAATTTTATTTTCAATAAAATTTTTGCAAACTGTCAAATTTTTGAAAATCGGGAAACACATATGTAAATATTAAAGATCTTTATTTTTAAATAAAAAATTTACTATATATTAAAAAAAATATTTTTTATATTATTTTTTGAATTGCATAAAAATGTTTTTTTTTTTAATTCTATTTTTATACAAGACTGAATTCATTATGATTTTGTTGTTGAAGTGCATAGTTGTGTTAATTTTCTGTTCTTTATATGAAATAAATATTTTTGTTTTTAACAAAAATTTAGTTTGGTTTTAATATTATTAGCATTGCAGATTTTTTGACGATTTTTAAAATGGAAGTGACGATTATGACGATTTTTTCGGAAAAAAGTGACGATTATTCTTGAAATTTATTGGCAGCCCTGACTGTGAGCCAGGAATCCGGATCTGTCTATTTTTTTCGATCCGCTCCCGCTCCTTTTTAGAGAATATTATTTATATATATTTATAATCATAAAAAAATGATGACAATAAACAGAATATACAGGTGCTAACAACATAGCTTTTCGACCTTTTAGAGAAAATTATAGTACACACACTGAAAAAAATATTGTCAGGAGGCCAAAGATTTCATGTCCTTAAAATACGAATGCGAATTTTGTTTAGCATAGAAGATGCATTTCTCTTATATAAAGTTTTTCTCCCTGTTAAAAAGACAATAAACTATTCAACCAAGTCGTTTTGTCGTTATACACGCAGAGAAGAAATATGATTGTCACGATCCTATTCGAAGAGCAAAATACTATGATAGGATCTATTTTTGCGGCGACCATGTAACATTTTCAACTGCAACCATGTTGGCTCAGTGAACATGGTTCTAAGAAAAATAAAATTGTCTTCCTCTAAAATGTTATTATATTGATAAAAAAATAATTTTGTTTGCATCAAAAGACAATGGTCATGATGTAAAATGTTATGGTATCTGTAAAAAATGTTTTTCTTCCAGTTAAAAGAACATGGTCACAACCTAAATTGTTTTGATCATTTTGAAAAAAACTTTTTTCGTCGTCGAAAAAAGTCGCCAAAAATAAAAAAAAGAAAACACAAATTAACTTTATTTATTTGTTTTTATTTATTTATAAACTAATTCATTGTTTATTTTTATATTTATAATGTCTTGCAAGCAAACATCACATATTTTTACACACTTTAACAATAAGTAATCATTCCATCATTACAACTTGGTTGTTTTATACTTTTAATGGGTAATTTAAACTTTCTTTGTTTCAAATTGGTTAAAAACAGAGTAAGAATTCATAAAATGTTACAAATCATTTAAATTTTGTCGAACAAAATGCTAAATCCAATCTTAAAAAATTGTGAATTTTTGAAAATATTTGAGGTCAAATGTTTCCGACAAGCGTTAGAATCCATTAAAAATTATAAAAAATTATAAAAAATTATTTATTTGATAAAATATAACAGAATTTTTTAATTTATTTAATTTACATCCAAAATATTGAATTCGGATCACAGCTAAGGAAGTGATGCAAATTCAGTGCAACGGCTGTTGAAATGGAGGACTTCCCTCCTATGACAAGCCCATGTTAAATTCATCGCTTCTGCGTCAATTTTTCACCACTTCCGGATCCAAAAAGACGACGACGCTTTTTTTGCTGGGACTTTACGAGTATAGACGATTTTTGCTTGAAACCTAACATAACTTCTGTTTTCTGTCGTTTACACGTTTTTCAAGGACTTTAATAACATATGAAGAAAAACAAGTATATACAGCAGTAAGTTCGGCCGGGCCGAATCTTAAATACCCACCACCATGAACCAAATATTAGGGTTTCCTTTGAAATTTCAGGAGGGCTTGAGGACACTTCCGGAAGATAAATTTAAAGATTTCACCTATGAGGACTATATCAGATTCTGGATTTATAAGAACCATTTTTGTTTGAATTTTAGAGAAATTATTAACATCTCTTGTAAGTAAGTGTGCAAGAAACTTATAAAATAACGTCTTGATTGGAAATCTTAAATCTGTAGATTTTCACCCGAGAAGTAAAATTTGGAAATTTTACATTGAGTTTCAAGCAATTTTCATGATCAGTTGGCCTTCTACACCCTCAAGAAGTGAAGTCGGTCTATATGGAGGCATTACCAAATGGACCGATAAAAGCTTAATCCGATACACGTTTTTGTGAGCCTCAAATACCAGAATATTTAGAATTTCAGGCAAATCAGATAAAAACTACGGTTTCTAGAAACCAAAGGTGTTAAATCTGGAAATCGTTCTTATGGGGGCTATACTAAAATATGGACCGATACTCACCGTTTTCGGCACACCTCTTTATGACCCGAAAATACCCCTAGATTTCCAAATTCAGGCAAATTGGATAAAAACCTTTGATTCTAGAAGCCCAAGAAGTAAAATCGGGAAATCGGTCTATATGGGGGCTATACCAAAATATGGACCGATACTCATCATTTTCGGCACACCTATTTATGATCCTAAAATACATCTAGATTTCCAATTTCAGGCAAATTGGATAAAAACTACGGTGCCCATATAAACCGGGAGGTCGGTTTATATGGGCACCATACCAAAACATGGACCGATGCTCACCATTTTGGCACACCTCTTTACGGTTCTAAAGTACCTTTTGATTTCCAAATTCAGATAAATTGGATAAAAACTGCAGTTTCTATAAGCCCAAGAAGTAAAATCGGGAGATCGGTCTATATGGAAGCTATACCAAAATGTGGACCGATACTCACCATTTTTGGCACACCTCTTTATGGTCATAAAATACCTCTAGATTTCAAATTTCAGGAAATTGGATATAAACTGCGGTTTCTATTAACCCATGAAGTAAAATCGGGAGATCGGTCTATATGGGGGCTATACCAAAACATGGACCGATACTCACCATTTTTGGCACACCTCTTTATGGTCATAAAATACCTCTAGATTTCAAATTTCAGGCAAATTGAGTAAAAACTGCGGTTTCTATAAGCCCAAGAAGTAAAATCGTTAGATCGTTCTATATGGGGGCTATACCAAAATATGGACCAATACTCACCATTTTTGGCACACGTATTTGTGGTCCTACAATACCTCTAGATTTCCAATTTCAGACAAATTGGGTAAAAACTGCGATTTCTATAAGCCCGACACCCCAAATCGGGAGGTCGGTTTATATGGGGCCTATATCAAAACCTGGATCGATATAGCCCATCTTCGAACTTGACCTGCCTGCAGACAAAAGATGAGTTAGTGCAAAATTTCAGTACCATTGCTTCATTATTGAAGACTGTAGCGTGATTACAACAGACAGACAGACAGACGGACATCGTTATATCGTGTTAGAATTTCTCCCTGATCAAGAATATATATATATATATATATATATATATATATATATATATATATATTACTCTTTATCGGAAATCGATATTTAGATGTGTTACAAACGGAATGACAAACTTATTATACCCCCGTCACCATTCTATGGTGGTGGCTATAAAAAAGTATATACGGTCGTAAGTTTGGCCAGGCCGAATCTTATTTACCCTCCACCATGGATTGCGTAGAAACTTCTACGAAAGACCGTCATCCACGAAAGACCGTCATCCACGAAAGACCGTTATCCACAACTTCTTAACATCGTTTTCTAAATTGTGAGTTAGTCCATACGTGGTATATACTAGACCAAAAAGGTATGTATAGGTAAGTCTACAACTAATTACGAATCGATATGGACTTTTGCACGATACGTAGAGACCCAAAATTGAAATATGGTGGTCGCTTATATGGGGTCTATATACACGCAAAGAAAAAAAACGTTTGGAAAACGTGTACCGAAAACGTTTATCTTTTGCTAGAGTTTTTTGAATTGCTTCGAAAAGTATACACTGTTATCACCAAAAAAATTCATTTGTTACAAAATTTTTACTTTTTAAATAAAAAAAGTTATTTTTGAACCAACAACACAGTCCATTTCGTTTATATCAAACACTGTTCTTTTCTAAATTTAGGTCTTTAATAAGACACATTTTATAGTTCATAGTAAAAATTTAATATAGTAGAATGTAATGTTGAACATTTTTTCGGAATCTTACGATCATATCTGGAATATATATAAAAAAAAAAACAAAAAAAACTTTGGTCGATGCAGGGATCGAACCCACGACCCTTGGCATGCAAGTCGGACGTAGCAATCACTGCTCCAAGGTGCCCAACTAAATGTATTTTTCTGTTAAATAAACTTTGTTTAATCGGCTCGTGGGCGCCGCAAGCTATGCTACATAAATATAACTTATATGGGTAATTGTCTATTGACGACAATAACGGCTACATGGCTCAGTGGATAGTGTGTTGGCTTACAAATTGCATGGCCCGCGGTTCGATTCTCCGTCCTGGCGAAAGGTAAAAAAATAGTTTTAAAATTTATAAAATCGTATAATTTCTTCTACATTGTTTGTGTTACAGAAAAAGGTGCTAAGAACTAAAAAAATTCGTGGAAGTCAGAAAGATGTGAGGGAAAATGCAATTAGCCAGAAAATATTTTTTTTTTTTGAGTTAGTCTTTATGAAATTGTTTTTACATCCTGGAAAAGAATAAACGTTTATCACAAAAAGTATATACTTTTCTTCCAAATACACTTCCTTTCAACGAAAAGCAAATGAGAAACGAACTTTGTTTGTCTAAAATTTCGTTCGGGAGGAAAGAATTATTTTTTTGCGTGTACAATTATGAACTTGATATGGACCAATTTTTGTGTGATTGGGGATCAATTTATCTGAGGGCTATATATAACTATAGACCGATATGGACCTAGTTAGGTATGGTTGTTAACGGCCATATAGTAGCACAATGTACCAAATTTCAACTAACTCGGATGAAATTTTCTCCTCCAAGAGGCTCCAAAACCAAATCTCGGGTTCGGTTTATATGGGGGCTATATATGATTATGGACCGATTTCGACCAATTTTTGCATGGGCGTTTGAGGCCATATATTAACACCACGTACCAAATTTCAGCTGAATCAGATGAATTTTGGTATTCCAAGAGGCTTCGGAGGTCAAATCTGGTACTCGGTTTATATGGGGGCTATATATAATTATGGACCGATGTGGGCCAATTTTTGCATGGTCATTAGAGACCATATACTTACACCATGTACCGAATTTCAGCCAGGTCGGATGAAATTTGCATCTCTTAGAGGCTCCGCAAGCCAAATCGGGGGATAGGTTTATATGGGGGCTATATATAATTATGAACCGATGTGGACCAATTTTTGCATGGTCATTAGAGACCATGCACTTACACCATGTACCAAATTTCAGCCGGATCGGATGAAATTTGCATCTCTTAGAGGCTCCGCAAGCAAAATCTGGGGATCGGTTCATATGGGGTCTAAATATAACTATGGTCCGATATGGACCAACTTTTGCATGGTTGTTAGAGACCATATACTAACACCATGTACCAAATTTCAGCCGGATCGGATGAAATTTGCTTCTCTTAGAGCTCCGCAAGCCAAATCGGGGGATCGGTTTATATGGGGGCTATATATAATTATCGTCCGATATGGACCAATTTTTGCATGGTTGTTAGAGACCATATACTAACACCATGTACCAAATTTCAGCCGGATCGGATGAAATTTGCTTCCCTTAGAGGATCCGCAATCCAAATTTGGGGGTCCGTTTATAGGGGGGCCACCGTGGTGCAATGGATAGCATGCCCGCCTGGCATACACAATGTCGTGGGTTCGATCGGTTTATATGGGGGCTATATATAATCATGGAGCGATGTGGACCAATTTTTGCACGGTTGTTAGAGGTCATATACTTACACCATGTACCAAATTTCAGCCGGATCGGATAAAATTTGCTTTTCTTAGAGGCTCCGCAAACCAAATCTGGGGATCGGTTCATATGGGGGCTAAATATAATTATGGTCCGATATGGACCAACTTTTGCATGGTTGTTAGAGACCATATACTAACACCATGTACCAAATTTCAACCAGATCGGATGAATTTTGCTTCTCCAAAAGGCACCTGAGGTCAAATCTGGGGATCGGTTTATATGGGGGCTATGTATAATTATGGACCGATGTGGACCAATTTGTGCATGTTTGTTAGAGACCATATATTAACACCACGTACCAAGTTTCAGCTGAATCAGATGAATTTTGGTCTTCCAAGAGGCTTCGGAGGTCAAATCTGGTAATCGATTTATATGGGGGCTAAATATAATTATGGACCGATGTGGACCAAATTTTGCATGGTTGTTAAAGACCATATACTAACACCGTGTACCAAATTTCAGCCAGATCGGATGAAATTTGCTTCTCTTAGAGGCTCCGCAAGCCAAATTTGGGGGTCAGTTTATTTGGGGGGCCACCGTGGTGCAATGGTTAGCATGCCCGCCTTGCATACACAATGTCGTGGGTTCGATTCCTACTTCGACCGAACACCAAAAAGTTTTTCAGCGGTGGATTATCCCACCTCAGTTATGCTGGTGACATTTCTGAGGGTTTCAAAGCTTCTCTAAGTAGTTTCACTGCAATGTGCAACGCCGTTCGGACTCGGCTATAAAAAGGAGATCCCTTGTCATTGAGCTTAACATGGAATCGGGTAGCACTCAGTGATAAGAGAGAAGTTCACCAATGTGGTATCACAATGGACTGAATAGTCTAAGTGAGCCTGATACATCGGGCTGCCACCTAACCTAACCTAACCTAACCTATATGGGGGGCTATACGTAAAAGTGGTCCGATATGGCCCATTTACAATTCCGTCGACCTACATCAATAACAACTACTTGTGCCAAGTTTCAAGTCAATAGCTTGTTTCGTCCGGAATATAGCGTGATTTCAACAGGCGGACGGACGGACGGACATGTTTAGAACGACTCAGAAATTCACCACGACCCAGAATATATATACTTTATGGGGTCTTAGAGCAATATTTCGATGTGCTACAAACAGAATGACAAAGTTAATATAGCCCCCATCCTATGGTGGAGGGTATAAAAAACAGAAAAACTAATAAGTTATAAGTTGCTCCCTACTATCAAGTACGGACCACTTTTACGTATAGCCCCGATATAAACCGAGCCGTAGATTTGGCTTGCGGAGGATCTTGGAGGAGCAAATTTCATCCGATCCGAATGAAATTTAGTATGTGGTGTAATTATGGGGGTATAATAAGTTTAGCATTCCATTTGTAACACATCGAAATATCGGTTTCCGACTATTGATCGGGGAGAAATTCTAAGACGATATAACCATGTCCGTCTGTCTATCTGTTGTAATCACGCTACAGTCTTCAATACACCGAAAGAATTCTCATCGTTAATTTTACGAAGAATTCTTCATTAACTATTCTTCGTGAATTCTTCATTAAAATAACGAAATTTTCTTTCATTTTCGTAAATTTTACGAAGAACATTTTACGAATATACGAAACTTCTACGAAATATTCTAAATTAACTTTTCTTCGTAAAAAGTTCGTACTTTTAATCTTCATAAAAAGTACGAAACATTTTCTTTGAAATAACGAAGAAGTTTCATTGAAGTTGTAAAATTTCCGTTCGCGGCATTAAATTGTCTTTTATAATTTCCTGCGTGATAGCGAGCTATGAATAAAAGTGAAGCAATAACACTAAAAATTATTCAAAAACTTAAAATGTAAAGTAGTGATGTCATTTTTCACACTTGTAACTACAACCAAATGCAATTTCGACTATAATTTTTTTTTCTAAAAGTTCGAACATTTTTGAAAAAAAGTACGAAAGTTCTTCATAAAAAGTACGAAAATTTTTCATAAAAACTACGAAAATTTTTCATAAAAAGTATGAAACATTTTCATAAAAAGAACGAAATTGTTTCATAAAAAGTACAAAGATTTTTCATAAAAAGTACGAAGATTCTTCATAAAAATTCCGTACTTTTAACGAAATTTTTCGTTTTTTTACGAAGAAAATTCTTTCGGTGTAATGGCGCTATCATTCTGAAATTTGGAATAGATTCGGTTTTTGGATGCAATTAAAGTTCAAAGATGGGCTATATCGGTCCAGGTTTTGATATAGTCCCAATATAAACCGACGTCCCGATTTGGGATCTTGAGCTTTTAGAAACCGAAGTTTTTATTTGATTAGCAGTGGCGATTTTAAAATGAAAATGTTTGTAATTTGGCCATATTTGCCTCAAACGAAAGAACATATACATATATGGGGGCTTTGTCTCAATCCAAACCGATTTTGACCAACTTTGGCAGATTAAATTAAAAATAATATAAAAACAAGTAAGGAAAATCTAAAGTCGGGCGGGGCCGACTATATTATACCCTGCACCACTTTGTAGATCTAAATTTTCGATACCACATCACATCCGACAAATGTGTAGGGGGCTATATATAAAGGTTTGTCCCAAATACAACATTTAAATATCACTCGATCTGGACAGAATTTGATAGACTTCTACAAATCTATAGACTCAAAATTTAAGTCGGCTAATGCACTAGGGTGGAACACAATAAATATTAGTAAAAAAATATGTGAAACATTTAAATCTGAAGCAATTTTAAGGAAACTTCGCAAAAGTTTATTTATGATTTATCGCCCGATATATATGTATTAGAAGTTTAGGAAAATTAGAGTCATTTTTACAACTTTTGGACTAAGCAGTGGCGATTCAGCAAGGAAAATGTTGGTATTTTGACCATTTTTGTCGAATTCAGAAAAACGTATATATGGGAGCTATATCTAAATCTGAACCGATTTCAACCATTTAACGCATAGCAACAATGCTAATTCTACTCTCTGTGCAAAATTTCAACTAAATCGGACTTAAAAATTGGCCTCTGTGGTCATATGAGTGTAAATCGGGCGAAAGCTATATATGGGGGATATATCTAAATCTGAACCGATTTCAACCAAATTTGGCACGCATAGCAACAATGCTAATTCTACTCCCTGTGCAAAATTTCAACTAAATCGGAGCAAAAAATTGGCCTCTGTGGTCATATGAGTGTAAATCGGGCGAAAGCTATATTTGAATATATTCAAATCTGAACCGATTTCAACCAAATTTGGCACGCATAGTTACAACGCTATTTCTACTCCCTGTGCAAAATTTCAACTAAATCGGAGTTAAAAATTGGCCTCTGTGGTCATATGAGTGTAAATCGGGCGAAAGCTATATTTGAATATATTCAAATCTGAACCGATTTCAACCAAATTTGGCACGCATAGTTACAATGCTAATTCTACTCCCTGTGCAAAATTTCAACTAAATCGGAGCAAAAAATTGGCCTCTGTGGGCAATTGAGTGTAAATCGGGCGAAAGCTATATATGGGAGCTATATCTAAATCTGAACCAATTTGGCTGATATTTTGCAAGTTATTCGAGACTCATAAAATATTCGGATGTACGGAATTTGAGGAAGATCGGTTGATACACCCTCAAAAAAAATCGCTTCTTTAACATACGTTCCAAACATATTTTGCAGGAAGCACATATATTATTGGATACTGCCGAAACATTAATATGTTTGTTTTATGTGAACATATCATATGTTTGGAAGCAGTTTGAGCCCAAAAATATTATATGCTTGGAAGAATTTTTCCCAAAGACGATTGTGCTCATTGCCTAACATACTCGTAATTTTCACTTCCTCGAAATAGTTTAGTTCTTGGCACCTTTTTCTGTAATACAAATGATGGTGAAGAAATTATTAATTTTATAAATTTTTTAAATTTTACCTTTCGCCTGCACGGAGAATCGAATCGAGGACTATGCAGTTTGTAAGCCAACAAACTACCCACTGGACTACGTAGCTGTTATAGTCACCAGTAGATAATTATCGTTATAAGTTACACTTATATAGCATAGTTTGGAGCGCCCACGAGCCCAAGGAAACATAACATTATTTAACAGAAACATACATTTGTTTGCCACGTGGACTCTCCCGTCAACTCTCCCGGTTTCCATCTCTATTTCTTTCTCTATACTCTCTCTGTCGCTTTGAATAAAATATCACAACATATGTATGTTTAGTCGAAATTTGTAAATTTATATATGTTTGCATTCACACATATGATTTTTATGAAACATTCATGCCCCAAACATAATATATTCTAACATATTAACATAGATGTCCCAAACATTTAGTGTTAGTTTAGGAACATTCCTTGTTTGCACTTAAATATATTGTGTTTTAAAATTGTGCCCGAAACACATTTTGTTTATATCGGAACATATGAAAAACATATTTTTCTAAGAGTGTATACACGCCAATTATGACCAGATCGGTGAAAAATATATATGGCAGCTATATCTAAATCTGAACCCCAAAATCAATAGGGATCGTCTTTGAGCCGAAACAGGACCCTATACCAAATTTTAGGACAATCGGACTAAAACTGCGAGCTGTACTTTGCACACAAAAATACATCAACAGACAGACATACGGACAGACAGACAGACAGACGGACATCGCTAAATCGACTCAGAATTTAATTCTAAGCCGATCCGTATACTAAAAGGTTGGTCTATGATTACTCTTTCTTGGCGTTACATACAAATGCACAAACTTATACCCTGTACCACAGTAGTGGTGAAGGGTATAAATATATATTTGTATAAAAAATATTTATAAAATATCACTTTTTTGTTTAATTCACATCCAAAACACTGAATTCGGGTCACACCTTATGCTTAGTACTAAGTTCGTTTCTGCGAAAAACGAATATCTTCATCTATCTCCGTAAATAGGGTCTCAAACCCAGGGATGTTAACTTATTTATGAGAAATAATATGTCTGCCTATTTTTTCGTGCGAAAAATCCAGGGTTGTATAAATATGTGTCTGAAATGCTCAAAACAAATATTTTGCATTTATTCTGCGCTAACGTTTTTATATGGAGTATAACAGTTTTTCGTGCGAAAACGTGATCTTAGTATTAGGCTTTAAGAAGTGATGCAAATTCAGTGCAACGCCCGTTGAAATTGTGGACAGCCGCCCTATGACAAGACCATGTTAAATTCAACGCTTCTGGGCCCATTTTGCACCAATTCCGTATCCAAAAAACACATTTTCACTACATTTTTGGCGACGCTTTTTTGCTTGGTTGTCGCTAACATGATTTTCAAGGGCCCTTATAGCATCTGAATATTAAAGCTGAAAAAAGACTAAATTGAACTTTGTTTCCTAGAATCAATACCGAAATCATTAGAAATCATGCATGTTTTTTTAGCGTGTAGATATAGTTCCAATATATGTATAGCTAATATTAGTATATATGTATAAAAGTCAAATTAATTGAGATCGAGAGATTTTGGTGTCCACTGTGCCGTGCACTGAAAAAAATATTGTCGTGAGGTCAAAGATTTCATGTCTTTAGAATACGAATGCAAATTTTGCTTAGCATGTAAGACGTATTTCTCTAACATGAAGTTTTTTTCCTTGTCCAAAAGTCAATAAACTTTTCAAAGAAGTTGTATTGTCCTTACAATTAAGTGATTTTACTTAAAAATGTGTATCATAACATGAAATATAAAATTTTTGGTGTAAGGTTAACGTGACTTTAATAATTCAGAAAAAATCTTTAAAATTAATAAAATTGTCTTTTAATTTGTTTCCTTGTTGCATCTTGCCTACAAAGCAAAAATTCGTTAAAAAATAGGATATGTTTTTCAACACCTTATTTTAAAGACGTTTTTTACTGGAAACATAGCACAATTTCTACTGGAAGTCGAGTCTTAATTTGGAAAATAAAGTTGTCGTTTACTCGTTTTTAGAGGAATTTGATAGCATCTGACGAAAAAAGTCTGAAAAAAAGAAAAATTAACATTTGCTTCCTAGAAACAAGTACACAAAACCCAAATTTAAAAGAGAATTGCGTCTTTAAAGTATCCTTACTTGTATTCTCCGCTTCTTTGGCTCGGAATCAATACCCAAATTGTTAAAGTAAAGACAAAATCTTTGGAACCGGGCATGCTTTTTTTCAGAGTGGAAATGAAGCGAACAATCTCCTTTTTAACGCGTGCAATGGTTCTGAGGCCTGTTAGAATGGCCATGGTATGCGGTGGATTTTCGGCATTTATTTTGACTCCACGATCGGTAAGGGACCATCGTCCGTTATGGCGGCCCACACCATTACCATCGGCGCTTAAGTTATGGTGACCAATCGAAGGTGTACATTTTCAAGTGATCTCTTTGGCAAGTTCGGGTCGATCATTTTGTTTGTTCACAAACGACTCAATATGGAATAGCTCTAACTAGAGAAAACCAAAGTCGGTAACTGGCCACTTTCGTGGTAGGTAAGTATAGGTATAGTGGCAGCCGGATATTTACGGCTCACTTAGACTATTCAGTCCATTTTGATGACACAGTGGTAAACTTCTCTCTTATCCACATTCGTAGTAGCGAAGCAACTCCTTGGCTCTTCCCAGTCGATCTTTTTTATGCATTGGTGCTATCTGTCACTTTTTGGAACTTCAATGACTTTAGTCCTAATTTATTTATGTATTTATTTGTATATTTATAATCATAATAAATTATGAAAATATAGGTGCTAACAACATATGTAGGTTTTCGATCTGAGGACTTGACTTAAGTCCAAGTTCATGTTTCAATACGAACGAAATGGTCACTGGTAATAATTTATTCCCATTTAAATGCTGGAGGGCTCCAACGATATCCACTTGTAGTTTTCCAAATATATTAGGTGGCGTATTGATATTTTATCTTCTCCCTATTGTTTCAGGCTCCCATTTGCCGTTGCAGGCAGCCTTTGTCGGGTTTCACGGCTCATTGTTTGGACGATGAGCAACTGTTTGAAGCAATACGCAAAACAGATCCAAACACTGATTATATGTATGTGGTGGATACACGGCCCATGGTAAGTATTAAGATAAAAGTCTTCTAGGAATCATCTAGAAAGAGGCATATTTTCTACCGAATAAAATAGTAACAATATTACTGAGTCGATGTCTGCCCTTCTGTTGGAACGCTAAGTTTCGAACGAAACAAGCTATCGACCTGCAACCATGTACGAATAGATGTTATTGATGTAGATCGGATGGTATTGCAAATAGGCCATATCGTCCCATTGGCAAACAATGCGTCTCATCACTGAAGAGAAGTGCTCATCAAGAAGTGATCTATAAACGATTTGGGAGCGTTGTTCTTGAGTTACTGAGTAAAGACGTCACTTTAAACTGCCAAAACAGCTTTCAGACAACAGAGTGATTCATATCACAAAAAAAACCTCCTAAAAAACACTCTTTGTAAAGCAATCACACTAGCACGCTTGGAAAACTTTATTTCTGAATGCAATAGATCAACATATTTTTGTAAGCTTGTAAACAATATAATGAATAAATCTGTCAGCTGTCAGACGAGCGGCGAGTTGCAATACATATCAGACAATCTATACAAACTAGAGGTGTACACGTGACTCGAAATTGTCGTGACTCAATCGTGAGTCACGCTCATGGCAACGGCGTGTGTGTGAGTGTGATTTACAAACCAAATTGTCGTGCGTGAGCGTGAGTCACGCAAATAATATCTTCGTAAGTGTACGTGAGTAACGAATTACACTTACGAAAATAATCTCGCTCACCAACATAAGACGCTTAAGAGTTAAATTCATTTACAATTTTAAGTGTTTAATAACGCTCTCAATTTTAATAATGCTCATGTTTTCAGACACGTCGCTAAGGTAAATTACATAAACTTTTTCGTGTGTCATGGTATTTTTCGTGAGCAACGGTATTTTTCGTGAGTAACGACGTTTTAGTGCGTGAGTACAAATGTTATTTTCGTGAGTGTTCGTGAGCCTGACTCCTACCAAAACAATATCGTGCGTGAATAAGATTTTTCAGCCGTGAGTTTGCGTGAGTAAACTATTACTCACGTGCACACCTCTAATACAAAGCTCACCTTTATTTACTCGTTGGAAATTTGCTAGCACAAATAAATTAAAATATCAAATATATTCTCCAAAATATTGTAGCACTTATGCTACAAACAATTGAGTGTTTTCCTTTTTCCATTTTTTTGCAATGTAATGGCTATAAATAGAGTCAGAAGCACTTTCGATTTTTCTCATTATACCAGATGTTTCTACAGATAGTTGTTGCTATGTTTTGAATTTTTGCCGTAAAAACACCAATCATAAAAAAATTTATATTTGCAATGAGAATATTAAATTTTCACTAAATTTCATGGTAAAAATATTTGCACAAAACAAAGACCACCCGGGCCACAACACAATAGACCTCCCGGGGCATATAAGGTCGAGAGGATCATTCCACAATTTATTTATGTACAAAAGCTTACAAAGTAAACATTAAATTTTGGCTATTTATGTTTGTTGGTGGTTTTTTATTCTTATTTTATTTTCGTTTTAAACAAATTGGGTCAGTGGTAATGACCAAGTATTAGTGTACGTGTTTTATGGATTTTTTGTTTGTTTTTGGTTTTACATCGACATCAATATGGGTAATAAAACTGTGACCATTAGACTATTAAACAGACAATGTTTCCATTACAACATGGTCTTTGTCCTTCGTTATACAAAAAAGGTCAATATGGTCATTGGTAAAAATTTACCAAGAAATCCTATAAAATCGATTTTTGAAGCATTTTATTGAACTTATCCGTGTAAATTTGCTTTCTATGTAGAAGAAAAGTGGAATAAAATTAAAAGGAAGGAACGGATGTGTTTGCATTAACGAGGATAAGAGAGGACAGGAATATGTCAGTTTGTTTGTTTCTAAGGAAATATGTATTAAAGATTATGTAACCTCACTGAAAAAAATATTGTCGTGAGGACAAAGATTTCATGTCTTTAAAATACGAATGCAAATTTAGCTTAGCATAGAAGACTCATTTCTCTAATATAAAGATTTTTTCCTTGTCCAAAAGTCGATAAACTTTTCAATGAAGTCGTATTGTCCTTATAATAATAAGGTGATTTGACTTAAAAATGGATATCATAACATGAAAGAAAAAAATTTTGCGCTAAGGTCAACTTGACTTTAATAATTCAGAAAAATTCTTCAAAAATTCCCAAAAGTAAACCACACTTGAACCTTCCGAAAAAGGGTTTTACATGATAGCCGGCTTATGACGAAATAAATTCGCCTGCTATCATGTAAAACCTTTTTTCGGAAGGTTCAAGTGTGGTTTACTTTTGGGTTTAGTGAACTGCCTGAATTTATTCTGATAATTGGTTGATAGTTTTGCTGCAAGTAGAGGATGCTGATGAGGAATGTGGTAATTCCGAAACGTGCGTCCATCCAACCATCTTGCAGTCTATAGGGCTTTGCCCAAATAAATTTGACAAACATTCGTTTGCTTTGTTGGTTAAGTTACACCTGTAGTTTAGTCAATGCATGGTTTTAAGCTGAAAGCAAAAAAACAACAACAGAAATAAAATTTTGACAAAATTTTCTAAAAAAATTAAATTTTGACAAAAGTTTCTATAGAAATAAAATTTTGACAAACTTTTCAAAAGAAATAAAATTTTGACAAAATTTTCTATAGAAATAAAATTTTGACAAAATTTTCTATAGAAATAAAATTTTAACAAAATTTTCTAAAAAAATAAAATTTTGACAAAATTTTCTATTGAAATAAAATTTTGAGAAAATTTTCCATAGAAATAAAATTTTGAGAAATTTTTCTATAAAAATAAAATATTGACAAAATTTTCTGTATGAACAAAATTTTGGCAAAATTTTCTATAAAAATAAAATTTTGACAAAATTTTCTATAGAAATAAAATTTTGACAAAATTTTCTATAGAAATAAAATTTTGACAAAATTTTCTATAGAAATAAAATTTGGACAAAAATTTATATAGAAATAAAATTTTGACAAAATTTTCTATAGAAATAAAATATTGACAAAATTTTCTATAGAAATAAAATTTTGACAAAATTTTCTATAGAAATAAAATTTTAACAGAATTTTCTAAAAAAATAAAATTTTGACAAAATTTCGTATAAAAATAAAATTTTGACAAAATTTTCTACAGAAATAAAATTTTGGCAAAATTTTCGATAGAAATAAAATTTTGACAAAATTTTCTATAGAAATAAAATTTGGACAAAATTTTCTATAGAAATAAAATTTTGACAAAATTTTCTATAGAAATAAAATTTGGACAAAAATTTATATAGAAATAAAATTTTGGCAAAATGTTCTATTGAAATACAATTTTGAAAAAATGTTATATAGAAATAAAATTTTGACAAAATTTTCTATAGAAATAAAATTTTAACAAAATTTTCTATAAAAATAAAATTTTGACAAAATTTTCTATAGAAATAAAATTGTGACAAAATTTTCTATAGAAATAAAATTTTGACAAAATTGTCCATAGAAATAAAGTTTTGAAAAAATTTTCTATAAAAATAAAATTTTGACAAAATTTTCTATAGAAATAAAATTTTGGTAAAAATTTTCTATAGAAATAAAATTTTGACAAAATTTTCTATATACACAAAGAATATTTCATTAAAGTTGAAAGAAATAACATTTTGACAAAATTTTTGTTTATGGAAATAAAATTTTGACAAAATTTTCTATAGAAATAAAATTTTGACAAAATTTTCTATAGAAATAAAATTTTGACAAAATTTTCTATAGAAATAAAATTTTGACAAAATTTTCCATAGAAATAAAGATTTGACAAAATTTTCTATAAAAATAAAATTTTAACAAAATTTTCTAAAGAAATAAAATTTTGACAAAATTTTCTATAGAAATAAAATTTTGACAAAATGTTCTTTTTATTTAGAGGCAATAAAGTAGTATTTGAATGCCACCTAAACAACAAGGATTTTCTGTAAGTACCTCTAAAGTGTGAAAACTAGTGGCACCAAGACATTTCCAAGAAATTCTGCTTCCATCAATTATATCTCAATCCTATTTTCTGGATACAAATTTTCTGTGACCTTTACAAAGGACCAAGGGGTAAATGTTCCCTTAAAGCAAAATAAGCATCGTGAGTGGCATGCAATTTATGAACTTTTGTGGAGACAATCATCTTAGGACAATTGTTTTTCTCGTCGAAAACAAAAACACTCTTCAGGCATAATGTCATCACTATGGTCACCATGACAAAAGGAAACCATTTCGAATGTCGACCAAAATTATATCAAAATATCGCAGCTGTGTAAGGGCGAAGCATGAAAACACCTTCATACATAACAAATGCTGCCGGTTTTATTTTAGCTTCATACCAAATTACAGAACTTGCCACTTGTCAGGCAGTAAGAAATTGACACGTCACTCAAAGATACTGTTGTGAATTCATGTGGTTTCCTTTTCACACCATTGCACAGTAACATTCTGAAATGACACAAAAAAATGATCCATGCAAAAGATGGTAGGACATCGTTTTCGCTGAATTCATGTGTGAACAATGGCGATAGCGCTTAACAATTGTATCCTTTGCATTCGTCTACTCAGATATCTGTAAGATGGTGCTTTTGCTTTCATCGACGATATGACCATTTTTATGTGTGTGACATGTTGTGAATATAATGAAAATATTATTGATTGCATTACGAGGGTATTGCGAAGAATTGTAAGAATCGCAGATTATAGGAGCCACTGTTGTGCAAAGCTCAGCTAGTTTTCGCAGTCGAAAAACAAACAACCAAAATTTGATAGAATCCTTTTAGGTCTGCAGGCAGACTACAGATTGGCAATTTATGTAAATTTTCTGAAAAATTAGTATATAAACGATCTCTCAATTTTGATTTCTTAAGGGAACGAAATCTTTAATGTGGTTTGGCTAAAAATCTGGATAAAATATTTTTCAGACTAAAATGGTAAACAATGGTAAATGAACTATATCGTGGTAAATGAAGTATATCGTGCGAAAATTTAACTAAATTGTATTTCAAATTTTGAGAATCATTAAATTAACGAATATTTTCTGACATTTTTGGATTTTTAACCACCATTTACGAAATGCATCCTTCTCGAAAAACAACAAGTATATACAGCAGTTCGGTCGGGCCGAATCTTAAATACCGTGAACCAAATATTAGGGTTTCCTTTGAAATTTCAGGAGGGCTTGAGGACACTTTCCGAAGATAAATTTAAAGATTTCACCTATGAGGACTATATCAGATTCTGGATTTATAAGAACCATTTTTGTTTGAGTTTTAGAGGAATCATTAACATCTCTTGTAAGTGTGCAAGAAAATTATAAAATAACGTCTTGATTTGAAATCTTATATCTGTAGATTTTTACCCCAATTATTTAAATGATTACGAGAAGTAAAATCTGGAAGTTTTACATTGAGTTTCAAGCAATTTTCATGATCAGTGCACCTTCTCTACCCTCAAGAAGTGAAATCGGTCTATATGGAGGCATTACCAAATGGACCGATAAAAACTAATCCGATACACGTTTTTGTGAGCCTAAAATACCAGAATATTTACAATTTCAGGCAAATCGTATAAAAACTACGGTTTCTAGAAACCCAAGGAGTTAAATCGGGAGATCGTTCTTATGGGGGCTATACTAAAATATTCGGCACACCTCTTTATGGCCCGAAAATACCTCTAGATTTCCAATTTCAGGCAAATTGGATAAAAACTTCGGATTCTAGAAGCCCAAGAAGTAAAATCGGGATATCGGTCTATATGGGGGCTATACCAAAACATGGACCCATATTCACCATTTATGGCACACCTCTTTACGGTTCTAAAGTACCTCTCGATTTCTAATTTCAGGTAAATTTAATAAAAACTGCGGTTTCTATAAGCCCAAGAAGTAAAATCGGGAGATCGGTCTGTATGGGGGCTATACCAAAATATGAACCGATACTCACAATTTTTGGCACACGTATTTGTGGTCCTTCAATACCTCTAGATTTCTAATTACAGGTAAATTGAATAAAAACTGCGGTTTCTATAAGCCCAAGAAGTAAAATCGGGGGATCGGTCTATATGGGGGCTATACCAAAACATGGACCGATACTCATCATTTTTGGCACACCTCTTTATGGTCATAAAATACGTCTAGATTTAAAATTTCAGGCAAATTGGATAAAAATTACGATTTCTATAAGCCCAAGAAGTAAAATCGGGAGATCTGTCTAGATGGGGGCTACCAAAATATGGACCGATACTCACAATTTTTGGCACACGTATTTGTGCTCCTACAATACCTCTAGATTTCCAATTTTAGGTAAATTGAATAAAAACTGCGGTTTCTATAAGCCCAAGAAGTAGATTTCAAATTTCAGGCAATTTGGATAAAAACTACGATATCTAAAGGGTGATTCTTTTGAGGTTAGGATTTTCATGCATTAGTATTTGACAGATCACGTGGGATTTCAGACATGGTGTCAAAGAGAAAGATGCTCAGTATGCTTTGACATTTCATCATGAATAGACTTACGATCTGCCACAACGTCGAATTTTCAGTGAATGGGCCCTAGAAAAGTTGGCAGAAAATCCGCTTTTTTATCGACAAATTTTGTTCAGCGATGAGGCTCATTTCTGGTTGAATGGCTACGTAAATAAGCAAAATTGCCGCATTTGGAGTGAAGAGCAACCAGAAGCCGTTCAAGAACTGCCCATGCATCCCGAAAAATGCACTGTTTGGTGTGGTTTGTGCGCTGGTGGAATCATTGGACCGTATTTTTTCAAAGATGCTGTTGGACGCAACGTTACGGTGAATGGCGATCGCTATCGTTCGATGCTAACAAACTTTTTGTTGCCAAAAATGGAAGAACTGAACTTGGTTGACATGTGGTTTCAACAAGATGGCGCTACATGCCACACAGCTCGCGATTCTATGGCCATTTTGAGGGAAAACTTCGGAGAACAATTCATCTCAAGAAATGGACCGGTAAGTTGGCCACCAAGATCATGCGATTTGACGCCTTTAGACTATTTTTTGTGGGGCTACGTCAAGTCTAAAGTCTACAGAAATAAGCCAGCAACTATTCCAGCTTTGGAAAACAACATTTCCAAAGAAATTCGGGCTATTCCGGCCGAAATGCTCGAAAAAGTTGCCCAAAATTGGACTTTCCGAATGGACCACCTAAGACGCAGCCGCGGTCAACATTTAAATGAAATTATCTTCAAAAAGTAAATGTCATGGACCAATCTAACGTTTCAAATAAAGAACCGATGAGATTTTGCAAATTTTATGCGTTTTTTTTTTTTAAAAAGTTATCAAGCTCTTAACAAATCACCCTTAAGCCCAAGACCCCAAATCGGAAGGTCGGTTTATATGGGGCCTATATCAAAACCTGGACCGATATAGCCCATCTTCGAACTTGACCTGCCTGCAGACAAAAGTCGAGTTTGTGCAAAATTTCAGCACGATTGCTTCATTATTGAAGACTGTATTGAAGACGTGATTACAACAGACAGACAGACAGACGGACATCGTTATATCGTCTTAGAATTTTTCCCTGATCAAGAATATAAAGGGTGGTTAAAATTTCAAGGGCCGATGTTGATTTTGAATAAAACACAAACTATTTAGGAAATTATTGTAATTTTATTTTATTATGATATATTGATATTACTCAATTATGTATGGAGCATAATATCGGCCAAATGGGCGCCACGACCTCGGTGGCACACCTTCATTCGATGGTCCAAATTTTCGATGACGCTGAGGCATAATGGAGGTTCTATGCCGTTAATGTGCCGAATTTTCTCATCCTTTAGCTCTTGAATTGTTGCTGGCTAATCGACGTACACCTTTTCTTTCAAATAACCCGAAAGAAAAAGTCCAACGGTGTCAAATCACATGATCATGGCAGCCAATTGACATCGCCATTACGTGAGATAACACGGTCATTGAATTTGTTGCGCAAAACAGCCATTGTTTCGTTAGCTGTGTGGCAAGTGGCACCGTCCTGCTGAAACCACATATCGTCCACATCCATATCTTCCAATTCGGGCCATAAAAATTTCGTTATTATCTCACGATAGCGAACACCATTCACAGTAACTGTCTGACCCGCCTCATTTTGGAAAAAATACGGCCCGATGATGCCGCCAGCCCATAAACCGCACCAAACAGTCACTCTTTGTGGGTGCATTGGTTTTTCGACAATCACTCTTGGATTCTCATTCGCCCAAATGCGGCAATTCTGTTTATTGACGAATCCACTGAGGTGAAAATGTGCCTCATCACTGCAGATGATTTTCTTCGAAAATTGATCATCCACTGTTGCCATTTCTTGGAACCATTCTGCCCATTCACGACGTCCATGGTTCAAATTGAGTAAGTCTGAAATAGAGAAATGTCAAATAAAATTCGGAAAAAAAATTGGCGTTTAGGTGTGGTTCACATTCAACATCGGCCTTTACAATTTAACCACCCTATATACTTTATATAGTCGGAAATCGATATTTCGATGTGTTACAAATGGAATGACAAACTTATTATACCCCTGTCACCATTCTATGGTGGTGGGTATAAAAATTAACTAAAAATAAAGAAAAAATCATAGGCACCAGATCATTCCCATTTTAACCACGCTGTAGTTCATTCTTACTATTTTTGAGAAGTGTACGAAAAACTTCTTCTGTATTAGTTAGAATTGAACTTATTTATAAAGGGTGATTTGGTCAATATAAACTTGACATATTTCTTTCAATTTTGCATTTAAAAAACCTGAACACCCCTCATTTTGAAGGTGTGTGTGTGTGTAGAATGTTGCTCCTATTTTGATTTTGGAATTCACTTTTCAGTTGTCAAAATGCCGTCCAAGCAAGAAGAGCAGCGTATCAAAATTTTGCTCGCGCATCGCGAAAATCCGAGCTACTCGCACACAAAGCTGGCAAAATCGCTAAAAGTTGCCAAATCAACCGTTACAAATGTAATTAAAGTGTTTGGGGAACGTTTGTCGACAGCCAGGAAGTCTGGATCGGGGGGAAATCGAAAACCGGAAGCCGCTGAGACGACAAAGAGAGTTGCCGGTAGTTTCAAGCGAAACCCTAACCTCTCTCTCCGAGATGCCGCAAATAAGCTGGGTGTATCGTCTACAACCGTGCATCGAGCCAAGAAACGAGCCGGACTATCGACTTACAAGAAGGTAGTGACTCCAAATCGCGATGACAAACAAAATACGACGGCCAAAGCGCGATCCCGGAGGCTGTACACGACGATGCTGACGAAGTTTGACTGCGAGGTAATGGACGACGAAACCTACTTCAAAGCCGACTACAAGCAGCTTCCGGGACAGGAGTTTTATACGGCAAAAGGAAGGGGAAAGGTAGCAGATATTTTCAAGCACATAAAACTGTCAAAGTTCGCAAAGAAATATCTGGTTTGGCAAGCCATCTGTACCTGTGGCTTGAAAAGCAGCATTTTCATAGCTTCCGGGACTGTCAACCAAGAAATTTACGTGAAAGAGTGTTTGAATAAACGTCTGCTCTCTTTTCTGAAGAAACACGGTTGTTCCGTACTGTTTTGGCCGGATTTGGCATCTTGCCATTACGGTAAAAAGGCCATGGAGTGGTACGCCGCCAACAACGTGCAGATGGTTCCCAAGGACAAGAACCCTCCCAACACGCCAGACCTCCGCCCAATTGAGAAATACTGGGCTATTGTCAAGCGGAACCTAAAGAAGACCAAAAAAACTGCTAAGGACGAGCAGCAGTTCAAGGCAAACTGGCTTTCTGCGGCGAAGAAGGTGGACAAGGTGGCTGTACAAAATCTGATGGCAGGTGTCAAGCGTGAGGCCCGGCAATTCGGATTTGGAAAAGCGAAAGCCTAACTGAATATTTTTCCTGAATTTTATACTAATTGAACTTGAAAAAGAAATTTAATTTGATTTTTTAAATAAACGATTTCACCGATTTACACGCGTTTTCCCTTGACCAAATTTTGACCGTATCACCCTTTATGTCATGAAATACATTTTTTGAATTTTTGAGACATACTTGGAATCAAGAAAAAATCGTTGGGATGGGGACAATTTCTTATAAAATTTCAAAAATAAACAAAAACAAATAATTTTCTTGCACTGAAAAAAATATTTACGTGATACTAAAGATTACGCAACCTCCATTTTAGGATTCGCAATTTACACACTATTAAGGGCAAATTTCTTTAAAATAATGATATTTTAATTAAAAGAAAGTTTATAATCTTTGCTTCAAAAATTTTTTTCCATTAAATTTAGGATACACATTTCGAAAATTTGCGTCCCTTCGTTAAAGTTACATGTCTTTAAACTAAGACAAATTTTCCTTAAAGTAAAGAAACACATTTTTGATTTAAAGAAATCGTCCTTAAATTAGCTGAAATATTGAATCTTTAGATTTAAGATAAAAACACTTCAAATATAGGCTAAGACTTATTTTGAGGATTTTGCGTCTTTAGTTTAAAGTTTTTTTGGTATTAAGAAATTTTGTTTACTTCGAAATGTCCGTCTTAATTTGGATTTTTAAACTGGCATTTGTTTGTAAGTGAATAGCTTTATTAATATAACGGAAAAATAGAATGAAAATTCGATAAATGAGATCTGTATCCTAATTTTAATTTTATGGATCTTAGATTTAACGCCAAATAGGTCGCAAAAGAATTTCCTTGTTTTAAAGAACCCACATCTTTGGCTCGGAATGAATACCAAAATCTTTAAAGGAAGGTCAAAATTTTTGGATCCACGTAAACTTTTTTTTGAGTGTGCATTTTAGCATCAGTTTTACAACTGGCTTGTTTTCTGTGTTCACATGTTACACGTTCCACATGAAGAAAACTAAAATTATATTATTGAAACATGCACTCAAAAAAAGTTAACTTGGACCCAAAGATTTTGACCTTCCTTTAAGTATTTTGGTATTGATTCCGAGCCAAAGATGAGGTTCTTTAAAATAAGGAAATTTTTTGTGTGAACTACATGGTTTAAAATATAGGATCTATAAAATTAAAATTAGGATACAGATCTCATTTATCGAATTTTCATTCCATTTTCCGGTATATTAATAGAGATATTCACGTACAAACAAATGCTAGTTTAAAAATTCAAATAATGACGGATGCTTCGAAGTAAAAAATATTTTCTTAATTCAAAAAAACTTTTAACCAAAGATGCTAAATCCTCAAAATAAGTCTTAACCTATATTTGAAGCGTTTTTATCTTAAACCTAAAGTTTCAATATTTCCGTTAATTCAAGGACAATTTCTTTAAATAAAAAATTTGTTTCTTTACTTTAAGGAAAATTTGCCTTTGTTCAAACACATACGACTTTGACAGAGGGACGCAAATTTTCTAAATGTGTGTCCTAAATTTAATGAAAAAAAAAATTTTAGCAAAGATAATAAACTTTATTTTGATTAAAATTAAAAAAAAAATTAAGATTTCATTATTTTAAAGAAATTTGTCCTTAATAGTGTGTAAATTGTGCAACCTAAATTACGCAATCTTTAGTATCACGTAAATATTTTTTCAGTGTGCTTGGGGTGATAATATTCCATTTCGGCATGTTTATTGTACGCGTAAGTTCACATCTGCAATATGGACGTTAGTATCAATTTTAGGTGAAAAAACTATAAACTTCTATAAACTTTCAAATACACTGAAAAAAATATTTACGTGATATTAAAGATTACGCAACCTATTAATGACAAATTTCTTTAAAATAATAAAATTTGAATTAAAAGAAAGTTTATTATCTTTGCTACAAAATTTTTTTTCATTAAATTTAGGACACATATTTTGAAAATTTGCGTCCCTTCGTTAAAGTTGCACGTCTTTAAACTACGGCAAATTTTCCTTAAAGTAAAGAAAAACATTTTTGATTTAAAGAAATCGTCCTAAAATTAATTGAAATATTGAATCTTTAGATTTAAGATAAAAACGCTTCAAATATAGGCTAAGACTTATTTTGAGGATTTAGCATCTTTTTGGTTTAAAGTTTTGTTTTTTTTTTTTTGTTTTTTAATTAAGAAAATATTTTTTACTTCCAAGTATCCGTCATAATGTGGCTTTTTAAACTGCCATGTACTGGTTTGTATGTGAATAGTTTTACTAATATACTGGAAAAATAGAATGAAAATTCCACAAATGAGATCTGTATCCTAATTTTAATTTTATAGATCCTAGATTTAAAGCCAGATAGGTCGCAAAACAATTTCCTTATTTTAAAGAACATGCATCTTTGGCTCGGAATCAATACCAAAATCCTTAAAAAAAGGTAAAAATCTTTGGATCCAAGTAAACTTCTTTTTGAGTGTAAATGTGCAATAGATGATTTATATCGATCTACGAGGGTTGCCTTTTATTTGGTGGGATTTGTTTTCCATTTCTGCTATTATTATTAATGTGTCGGTTTTATAAAAACTAAGGCGCTTGTATGGTGGCTTTTTTCATTGAATGCATATAGATTGACGGATACATTTCAGGGAAGAGCCGACTTAATCGCCAATGTCATGCTGTGCTTTGGAATCACACAGATCAAGGTTATTAAACCCTTACCACCTAGTGGCCGTCCAACATTTATACTTGCTCACAATTTTCAGCTTTACTCCCATTGCGTCATTCGTATGTCGAGGTATTAAAGACCAAAATTAAATGAAAGGAAAAGTGCAAAACTCTCGCAATGGCATTATTCAGCAGCAAAGCTTGTTACAACTTAAATTTTTTTTATATATCAAAAACAAACATACATGTATTTGTACAAACTCATACACATATAAATATTATTGTGTGATGCATACACCCACACTAAATTATGATTAAATAAATCGGCAGTAAAGTAAATTACAGCATATTCGTTATATTTCGCCCTTGGTGAGTGATGTGTTAAGTATAATGATGGTGATGATGATGACGACTGCGATATTATTTATAGGCCAACCATAAAAATATGCCTCGTTCTCCTTTCTGGTGGAATTTTCTTTGTAAGTATCATCATACTCATAAAAAGCAAATTTGTTATATGAACATTTTGGCTTGGCCTCTGTCTACTTATTGGGCCTTACAATAATGTTTCTAACTTTCGAATTTCGAAGAGTGTACATTACAAATGCTTTCTTTGTGTCCCTTACAAATCGTTTACTCAAGCCCTCTCTCATTCTCTCTCGCTCTCTTTCCTTTACTTTGAACATAAAGCCATTTAATTGCATTCTCTGAACACAGTGAGTTAAAGAGAATCTTAAGACATTTGTCTTAATCCGATTATCGGATTTTGTAGCATTTTTTAAATTCCTTTGTTTAAACGATGATTCCTCACCATATTTATAGCTGTTTCAATTATGCTACATTGGTGTACATAAAACTGTTTTGGTCTTTACACTCACATAAATTTTGTTGTACAGATGGCCAAATATATAGTTTCCATCAAACGACATAATGCGACATAAAATAACCAAAAATTGGACGATACTATTAAATTAAAAAAAAAAATAAAATTGATGAAATGGGTATTTTTATGGGAAACCTCTAAAAGATACATTATTTTTATATCTAATACAGTACTGTAAAAAATATTGACCGAATATGAAAGATTATGTTCCCAAAATTTTATGGCACGCTATTTACACAATATTATCGAGTTTTTGCAGCATTTTTTAAGTTCCTTTGGGTATACGATGATACTTCACCATATTTATAGCTGTTAAGCTACACTGCTATACATGTCTTTAAAATCACTCTAATTTTGTTAAACAGATGGCCAAATACAATTTCCTTTAACCGACATGATGCGATATAAAATAACCTAACATTTTAATGATAACATTAAATTAACAAGAATAAAATCGATGAGATAAGTATTTTATGTGAAACCTCTAAAAGACACATTATTTTTATAGCTGATATCATGGGAGAGGGATATCAAAATTATTAATTTAGTGTCAAACATTGCAAAACTGTGTAATTGTATACACCCAAAAAAAAGTGACCCCTTCTTTAAGTTAAAATGAACTCATTGCGAAGAAAGTTGAACTTCGTATAGCGCCAAAGACATTTTTATTTGTTTGAACGATGTGATTTTCGTAGAAATTAGGAATAATGCATTCCATATATTAGTTAACATTTTCCTATATTTATATACCACTATACTACAGAATGAAAACATTTAACTAATTTGAATTCATATATGGAATGATTTTATTGAAATTTTTTCATTCATTTCGACAAATCTTACACATTTGTGGTAAAACTTTTACTTCATAATTAGAACTGCTTACCTTCGTTTTTAAATACAATTTTATTTATTTCTATAAGCAATTTTATCTTCAATAAAAGACATGTTTTATTAATATATTGAATATATTTATTAAGAATCAACAGCATCGAATCTCTTTGAAATATTAGTTTATTATTCCACTATTTCCAATTTCCGTGTGATATTATCAACTGTAAAACGCACTTTTTCTTCTTCTTGTACTTGTCACTTTTAATAAGTTGCTGCCTAACGATTTTGTCCTCCTTTTACAATTTCAATACCTACAAATATAAAAAATCATAAAACATTTTTTGTTGCAAAAGGTTAGCGTCACTGAATATTACCTGATAATTGAAGATTCCAAAATGAAGACAAATGAAAGCGTTGTTATTCTGCTGGTGTTTTCTTTCTTTATACACTATCACGAACATTGATAGATTTATTTAAAAAAAACGAAAATTTTTCTCACTAATTTAAAATAACAAATATTTTATATATTTTATTTGTTATTTATTATATTATTTTACCATATTATTTTTTAACAATCTCTCCGTATACCAAAACAACGCGATTCCAACTAAAAAAACAACCGACGCGCAAATATATCGATTACACCCACGCGCAAACACATCGATTACGATGACAGGTATCGATTACAGGTAGACAATAGAAATTTAGGAAAATTTCCTATATTCTAACAAGTGTGTTTCCTTAAGTTTTGAAAGGATTGCATACTTCTTAGTACGAATGAACTAAAAGATTTTTCTATGCCAAGTGTTGTTCGTATGTATGAAAAACTTTCTATTATAAAGGAAGTCGCAATTATCATTTTATAAGAAATTTTACTAATTTTGAGGAAACTTGGTTTTAGTTCGGTTTTTGTTTATTTTTACGAAAGCTTTGTTATCGGTGAATAAAATTTTCTTTTTCAGTAGTAAATTCTTATACCCAGCGAAGAAAATAGTATGAGTAAAATTCCATGCCTTATTCTAGTTAATGAACTATTCCTAACTGCTTACAGTTTAGGATTTTTTTACTGAAACGAGTAAATTTTATTATTTTTCACAAAAATGTACCTTAATGGAAATAAAATGGATAAACTATATTGATGAAAATTTTTTCCTTTAGTTTCGAAGGCACTTTTTTCTGGGTGTAGGCTTTTTGATTATTGATTGAAATAAATGAAATGAAATGAATGACAAACTTATTATACCCCCATCACCATTCTATGGTGGTTGGCAGTAAAGACATTTTTGCAATTTTGAACTCCAATTTTTTCTTCACAGTCCAACTCAACTGACTCGGATGAAATTTGTTCCTCCAAGAGGCTCCAAAACCAAATCTCGGGATGGGTTTATATGGGGGCTATATATGTTTATGGACTGAAATGGACCACTTTTGGCATGGTTGTTGGATACCATATACTAACACCATGTACCAAATTTCAGCCGGATCGGATGAAATTTGCTTCTCTTTGAGGCTCCACAAGCCAAATCTGGGGATTGGTTTATATGGGGGCTATATATAATTATGGACCGATGTGGACCAATTTTTGCATGGTTGTTAGAGACCATATACTAACACCATGTACCAAATTTCAGCCGGAGCGGATGAAATTTGCTTCTCTTAGAGAATCCGCAAGCCAAATTTGGGTACGTAAAAGTGGGCCGATATGGCCTATTTGCAATACCATCCGACCTACATCAATAACAACTACTTGTGCCAAGTTTCAAGTCGATAGCTTGCTTCGTTCGGAAGGGAGCCACCGTGGTGCAAAGGTTAGTATGCCAGCCTTGCACACACAAGGTCGTGGATTCGATTCCTGCGTCGACCGAACACCAAAAAGTTTTTCAGCGGTGGATTATCCCACCTCAGTAATGCTGGTGACATTTCTGAGGGTTTCAAAGCTTCTCAAAGTGGTTTCACTGCAATGTGGAACGCCGTTCGGACTCGGCTATAAAAAGGAGGTCCCTTGTCATTGAGATTAACATGGAATCGGGCAGCACTCAGTGATAAGAGAGAAGTTCACCAATGTGGTATCACAATGGACTGAATAGTCTAAGTGAGCCTGATACATCGGGCTGCCACCTAACCTAACCTAACCTAACCTAATATGAAAGATTATGTTCCCAAAATTTTATGACACGCTATTTACACAATATTATCGAGTTTTTGCAGCATTTTTTAAGTTCCTTTGGGTATACGATGATACTTCACCATATTTATAGCTGTTAAGCAACACTGCTATACATGTCTTTAAAATCACTCTAATTTTGTTAAACAGATGGCCAAATACAATTTCCTTTAACCGACATGATGCGATATAAAATAACCTAACATTTTAATGATAACATTAAATTAACAAGAATAAAATCGATGAGATAAGTATTTTATGTGAAACCTCTAAAAGACACATTATTTTTATAGCTGATATCATGGGAGAGGGATATCGAAATTATTAATTTAGTGTCAAACATTGGAAAACTGTGTAATTGTATAGGCTTTTTGATTATTGATTGAAATAAATGAAATGAAATGAAATGAATGACAAACTTATTACACCCCCATCACCATTCTATGGTGGTTGGCAGTAAAGACATTTTTGCAATTTTGAACTCCAATTTTTTCTTCACAGTCCAACTCAACTGACTCGGATGAAATTTGTTCCTCCAAGAGGCTCCAAAACCAAATCTCGGGATCGGTTTATATGGGGGCTATATATGTTTATGGACTGACATGGACCACTTTTGGCATGGTTGTTGGATACCATATACTAACACCATGTACCAAATTTCAGCCGGATCGGATGAAATTTGCTTCTCTTTGAGGCTCCACAAGCCAAATCTGGGGATTGGTTTATATGGGGGCTATATATAATTATGGACCGATGTGGACCAATTTTTGCATGGTTGTTAGAGACCATATACTAACACCATGTACCAAATTTCAGCCGGATCGGATGAAATTTGCTTCTCTTAGAGCAATCGCAAGCCAAATTTGGGGGTCCGTTTATATGGGGGCTATACGTAAAAGTGGACCGATATGGGCCAATTTTTGCATGGTTGTTAGAGACCATATACTAACACCATGTACCAAATTTCAGCCGGATCGGATGCAATTTACTTCTCTTAGAGCAATCGCAAGCCAAATTTGGGGGTCCGTGTATATGGGGGCTATACGTTAAAGTGGACCGATATGGACCACTTTTAGCATGGTTGTTAAATATCATATACTACCACCACGTACAAAATTTCAACCAGATCGGATGAATTTTGCTTCTCCAAAAGGCACCGGAGGTCAAATCTGGGGATCGGTTTATATGGGTGCTATATATAATTATGGGCTGATATGAACCAATTCCTGCATGGTTGTTGGATACCATATGCTAACATCATGTACCAAATTTCAACCGAATCGGATGTATTTTGCTCTTCCAAAGGGCTCCGGAGGTCAAATCTGGTGATCGGTTTATATGGGGGCTATATATAATTATGTACCGATGAGGACCAAGTTTTGCATGGTCATTAGAGACCATATACTAACACCATGTTCCAAATTTCAGCCGGATCGGATGCAATTTGCTTCTCTTAGAAGCTCCGCAAACCAAATCGGGGGATCGGTTTATATGAGGGCTATATATAATTATGAACTGATGTGGACCAATTTTTGCATGGTTGTTAGAGATCATATACTAACATCATGTACCAAATTTCAGCCGGATCGGATGAAATTTGCTTCTCTTAGAGGCTCCACAAGCCAAATCGGGGAATCGTTTTATATGGGGCTATATATAATTATGGACCGATGTGGACCAATTTTTGCATGGTTGTTAGAGATCATATACTAACACCATGTACCAGATTTCAGCCGGATCGGATGAAATTTGCTTCTCTTAGAGGCTCCGCAAGCCAAATCGGGGGATCGGTTTATATGGGGGCTATATATATTATGGACCGATGTTGACCAATTTTTGCATGGTTATTAGATACTATATACTAACACCATGTATCAAATTTCAGCCGGATCGGATGAAATTTGCTTCTCTTAAAGGATTCGCAAGCCAAATCTGGGGGTCCGTTTATATGGGGGCTATACGTAAAAAAGAACCGATATGGCCCATTTGCAATACCATCCGACCTACATCAATAACAACTACTTGTGCCAAGTTTCAAGTCGATAGCTTGTTTCGTTCGGAAGTTAGCGTGATTTCAACAGACGGACGGACGGACATGCTCAGATCGACTCAGAATTTCACCACGACCCAGAATATATATACTTTATGGGGTCTTAGAGCAATATTTCGATGTGTTACAAACGGAATGACAAAGTTAATAAACTCCCATCCTATGGTGGAGGGTATAAAAAAATAATTTTATCTAATAAATTTTCTTGAATTTGTCGAAAATTATTTACTTAAAATTATTTACTTATGATATCAGCATAATGTCAGCCAACATGCCGATATCACGGACAAAAAAGACTGTTTTTCATATGTTTGGGTGTAAAAATTATATATTTGGAACTCAAATTTTTTAACACAATATTTTTAAGTGCAAGCATATAATGTTCACAAACTAGCATAACATGTTTGGGACATACTTGTTAATATGTTAGAACATATTATGTTTGGGACATAAAATGTTTGTAAATATAATATGCTTAGATGCAAACATATATTAATTTGGAAATAGCCTATAAACATATATGTGTTTAGAAAGAGAGGGCTACAGAGTATGCTGCAAGTAAAATAATGGAAGTAACCAATTGTCGCCTTAAAAATATTACCACACAAAGAAAGTTTCATTAAAATTTTTTACTACCAGTGTATGCCCTAAGGTGAAACATAATATGTTTGAACAATACAAACAATGTTTTGTTTGGACCATGATCATGAAAATATACAGTATGTCAAGAAAGTCTTTTGACATTGCCAAATATTTAAAATTCCAGAAATAATTGAAGTAAAAATCGAGTTGTTAATTCGTTTTGAGAAAAATAAAATATGTATACTTTGCAAAATACATAATAAAATATTTTTAAAAATTAAATTATATTTAATTTTGGAATAAAACATAATTTTTATCCTATTGTCAAAACACTTTCTTGACATACTGTATATGCTTGAAGCAAAATGTGTTTGGGGTGTAGTTAAAATTTTCTAAAACTAATTTTTTCTAAATTTTTTCTAAAATTAACTAAACTTTTCTTTGCTGGTGGAATCACTGTGTTTTCAGTGCAATTTAAAAATCTACTTAATATATAATAAAAAATCGAAATATATAATTATATATCAAATACCTCAAAATAAGACTTAGACATCTTCTCTAAATCTGCCAATTAATTTGCGTTAGGCCGGATTTTACATTATTTTAATTTATTTGACGTTTTCTTTATTTGCCATTCATCATATTCTAAACACTGTTCCATCGTTGTATAGCAATTGGGAATTTAATTAATAAAGTTCATTGAAGCGTATGACATTCGTTTTGATTTAACAGGAAAAGAAAAGAACAATTTCTAAGACGCCTCCGAAGCCATTAGACTTTGCTAAAAGCTTACAATAAACTTGCCCGCAAACTTTTACCAAAATCCATTTTACAACCTTAATAAACTGAGCAAACGCTTTGTTACGAGAATTCTTATCATTTTTCCATAGACCCGAAAAAAGGTATTGTATGAATAAATTCAAAAGATTTTCGATACAATTTAAGTGAATTGCAGAAATCCTTTTTCTTTTACCTATGAAAAGGGCTGAGTGCTTAATTAAAATAGACACTTGCCACAACAAAAAAAGTGTAAAACAATTTGTGTTTTGCTTTCAAAACAGTGTCCAAGAAATTCTTTTTTAAATTCGTTAATAAAACAACAAAAGAAAAATGTGAATATTTTAATAATTGGTCAACCATAACCGTATGGTTGGGTAACAAAGGATGGAAACGAATATTTATGGCTGCTGCTCAGGTTGGCTATGATGAAAAGTACTTAAAAGTGGTTTTAGCATAGATTCAAATCTCATAAAATAAAACATGTGAGTAAAAGAAATAAAGCGAAGGAGGCAATCGCCCATCAAAACATGGAGCACTATTTCAGCAGGATTGTAAGGGAGAGAGGCAGTACCAACTGCTTACAAAACAACCGAATCAGCGCTGATTTTTGTGGGCGATGTCCCGATTTAGAGCAGCTTCTACACAGCGCTAATATAATTAACAGGTTGGCTGAAAGTCCCCGGTCAAACAAAGAAAAACACATTTTTTTGTCAAAATTCGTTTTTATTATTCAATATAGTTCCCTTCAAGAACGATACAACGATTATAACGACCTTCCAATTTTTTGATACCATTTTGGTAGTACTCCTTCGGTTTTGCCTCAAAATAGGCCTCAGTTTCGGCGATCACCTCTTCATTGCAGCCAAATTTTTTCCCTGCGAGCATCCTTTTGAGGTCTGAGAACAAGAAAAAGTCGCTGGGGGCCAGATCTGGAGAATACGGTGGGTGGGGAAGCAATTCGAAGCCCAATTCATGAATTTTTGCCATCGTTCTCAATGACTTGTGGCACGGTGCGTTGTATTGGTGGAACCACACTTTTTTCTTCTTCATATGGGGCCGTTTTGCCGCGATTTCGACCTTCAAACGCTCCAATAACGCCATATAATAGTCACTGTTGATGGTTTTCCCTTCTCAAGATAATCGATAAAAATTATTCCATGTGCATCCCAAAAAACTGAGGTCATTACTTTGCCAGCGGACTTTTGAGTCTTTCCACGCTTCGGAGACGGTTCACCGGTCGCTGTCCACTCAGCCGACTGTCGATTGGACTCAGGAGTGTAGTGATGGAGCCATGTTTCATCCATTGTCACATAGCGACGGAAAAACTCGGGTGTATTACGAGTTAACAGCTGCAAACACCGCTCAGAATCATCAACACGTTGTTGTTTTTTGTCAAATGTGAGCTCGCGCAGCATCCATTTTGCACAGAGCTTCCGCATATCCAAATATTGATGAATGACATGACGAACACGTTCCTTTGATATCTTTAAGGCCTCTGCTATCTCGATCAACTTCATTTTACGGTCATTCAAAATCATTTTGTGGATTTTTTGATATTTTCGTCGGTAACCCCCTCTTTCGGGCGTTTACTGCGTTCACCGTCCTCCGTGCTCATTTCACCACGCTTGAATTCTGTTGATT
The DNA here is from genome assembly GCF_050003625.1 of Haematobia irritans. Taxonomy (NCBI): domain Eukaryota; kingdom Metazoa; phylum Arthropoda; class Insecta; order Diptera; family Muscidae; genus Haematobia; species Haematobia irritans. Next base: position 102,803,436 of record NC_134401.1, on the reverse strand, counting down.
TCCCTGGGGCAGAGTCCGGAAACTCATTATCAAGCCAAGTTTTTGCTTCCACCGTATTTTTCCCCTTCAGAAAACAGTATTTTATCAAAACACGAAATTCCTTTTTTTCCATTTTTTTCACAATAACAAAAGTTGCTTCACAAAAGACGCTCTATCTCACAAACTAATTACAGACGTCAAATTTTGACACGAATCATTTGAAGGTTGGTACTAAAGGGTGATTTGTTAAGAGCTTGATAACTTTTTAAAAAAAAAAAACGCATAAAATTTGCAAAATCTCATCGGTTCTTTATTTGAAACGTTAGATTGGTCCATGACATTTACTTTTTGAAGATAATTTCATTTAAATGTTGACCGCGGCTGCGTCTTAGGTGGTCCATTCGGAAAGTCCAATTTTGGGCAACTTTTTCGAGCATTTCGGCCGGAATAGCCCGAATTTCTTCGGAAATGTTGTCTTCCAAAGCTGGAATAGTTGCTGGCTTATTTCTGTAGACTTTAGACTTGACGTAGCCCCACAAAAAATAGTCTAAAGGCGTCAAATCGCATGATCTTGGTGGCCAACTTACCGGTCCATTTCTTGAGATGAATTGTTCTCCGAAGTTTTCCCTCAAAATGGCCATAGAATCGCGAGCTGTGTGGCATGTAGCGCCATCTTGTTGAAACTACATGTCAACCAAGTTCAGTTCTTCCATTTTTGGCAACAAACAGTTTGTTAGCATCGAACGATAGCGATCGCCATTCACCGTAACGTTGCGTCCAACAGCATCTTTGAAAAAATACGGTCCAATGATTCCACCAGCGTACAAACCACACCAAACAGTGCATTTTTCGGGATGCATGGGCAGTTCTTGAACGGCTTCTGGTTGCTCTTCACTCCAAATGTGGCAATTTTGCTTATTTACGTAGCCATTCAACCAGAAATGAGCCTCATCGCTGAACAAAATTTGTCGATAAAAAAGCGGATTTTCTGCCACTGATTTTGGTAATAAAATTCAATGATTTGCAAGCGTTGCTCGTTAGTAAGTCTATTCATGATGAAATGTCAAAGCATACTGAGCATCTTTCTCTTTGACACCATGTCTGAAATCCCACGTGATCTGTCAAATACTAATGCATGAAAATCCTAACCTCAAAAGAATCACCCTTTATATAAAAGTAATATGCATAGCGACGCCATCTATGTGTCAGACCGGGGACTTATCAGCCAACCTGTTACTCATTTTAATAGAAATAAAGGGTGATACGGTCAAAATTTGGTCAATATAAACTTGACGTATTTCATTTAAAAAACCTCATTTGAAGGTGTGTGTGTGTAGAATGTTGCTCCTATTTTGATTTTGGAATTCACTCTTCAGTTGTCAAAATGCCGTCCAAGCAAGAAGAACAGCGTATTAAAATTTTGCTCGCGCATCGCGAAAATCCGAGCTACTCGCACGCAAATCTGGCAAAATCGCTAAAAGTTGCCAAATCAACCGTTACAAATGTAATTAAAGTTTTTGGGGAACGTTTGTCGACAGCCAGGAAGTCTGGATCGGGGGGAAATCGAAAACCAGAAGTCGCTGAGACGACAAAGAGAGTTGCCGGTAGTATCAAGCGAAACCCTAACCTCTCTCTCCGAGATGCCGCAAATAAGCTGGGTGTATCGTCTACAACCGTGCATCGAGCCAAAAAACGAGCCGGACTATCGACTTACAAGAAGGTAGTGACTCCAAATCGCGATGATAAACAAAATACGACGGCCAAAGCGCGATCCCGGGGGCTGTACACGACGATGCTGACGAAGTTTGACTGCGTGGTAATGGACGACGAAACCTACGTCAAAGCCGACTACGAGCAGCTTCCGGGACAGGAGTTTTATACGGCAAAAGGAAGGGGAAAGGTAGCAGATATTTTCAAGCACATAAAACTGTCAAAGTTCGCAAAGAAATATCTGGTTTGGCAAGCCATCTGTACCTGTGGCTTGAAAAGCAGCATTTTCATAGCTTCCGGGACTGTCAACCAAGAAATTTACGTGAAAGAGTGTTTGAATAAACGTCTGCTGCCTTTCCTGAAGAAACATGGTTGTGCCGTACTGTTTTGGCCGGATTTGGCATCTTGCCATTACGGTAAAAAGGCCATGGAGTGGTACGCCGCCAACAACGTGCAGGTGGTTCCTAAGGACAAGAACCCTCCCAACACGCCAGAGCTCCGCCCAATCGAGAAATACTGGGCTATTGTCAAGCGGAACCTAAAGAAGACCAAAAAAACTGCTAAGGACGAGCAGCAGTTCAAGGCAAACTGGCTTTCTGCGGCGAAGAAGGTGGACAAGGTGGCTATACAAAATCTGATGGCAGGTGTCAAGCGTGAGGCCCGGCAATTCGGATTTGGACAAGCGGAAGCCTAACTGAATATTTTTCCTGAATTTTATACTAATTGAACTTGAAAAAGAAATTTAATTTGATTTTTTAAATAAACGATTTCACCGATTTACACGCGTTTTCCCTTGACCGTATCACCCTTTATTGCTCAGAAGTGATATATAATCGTGAGTATAGCATTGTTGGCGTGAAGGAAAACAGCACTACCTTTCATGCATCTATACTGCATGAATTGATTGCAATAACGTTAACGAATGATCATAAACTAGTTTGATTACCCGTTTACGTTATTGCCACCGATTCATGCAGTGTGGATGCACTGCCTACTTTATTATATACCAAACTAAACTCTTACTGCTAAAGTATGTTTTGCTGGGCAATATCAATATACCCTAAACCACCATACTGACTTAGTAAACCTAAGCATTTGAGGAAACTTATTTAAATAAATTTTAGAAATAAATATATATCTTACCTAAATTTTAACCGTTCTGTGTAGGACTAAAATATGGGGAAATTATCACAGAAATTGTGTGGAAAATTCTTGAAATTTACAGAGGATGTGGGGTAGGTTATATTATTATAATGGATATCTGATTTTGTGTTATTCGGATGGGAAGAGGGGCCTCCCCTTGTCCTGCTGTTTAAAAATTGGGCTCATTATTTTGTTGAGATTTTCATGGACGTCTACACAGGGAGGTTATGAAATCCATATGGCGTACTTGATTTTTGGATATTTGGACGGGAACCTTCTCCTTGCCCCACACTATGAAACGTGAAGGAAAATTTACAGATTTTCTTGGAATTTCCAGACAAAGTGACGTCCCTTTACAAAAATAGGGCAAAATCGAACCTTCTCCGATTTACTTGAAATTGGAAGAAGATAATTAAATATATACAGGGTACATGATTGGGGAAGGGGAATAATGAAGTTGGGTAGTTTGTTCAATGCTAGTAGTCCAATTTTTATATCCTCCACCATAGGTTGGGGGTATATTAACTTTGTCATTCCGTTTCTAACACATCGAAATATTGCTCTAAGACCCATAAAGTATATATATTCTGGTTTGTGGTGAAATTCTGAGTCGATCTGAGCATGTCCGTCCGTCTGTTGAAATCACGCTAACTTCCGAACGAACGTTAGGTTAGGTTAGGTGGCAGCCCGATGTATCAGGCTCCCTTAGACTATTCAGTTCATTGTGATACCACATTGGTGAACTTCTCTCTTATCACTGAGTGCTGCTCGATTCCATGTTAAGCTCAATGACAAGAGACCTCCTTTTTATAGCCGAGTCCGAACGGCGTTCCACATTGCAGTGAAACCACTTTGAGAAGCTTTGAAACCCTCAGAAATGTCACCAGCATTACTGAGGTGGGATAATCCACCGCTGAAAAACTTTTTGGTGTTCGGTCGACGCAGGAATCGAATCCACGACCTTGTGTGTGCAAGGCTGGCATACTAACCTTTGCACCACGGTGGCTCCCTTCCGAACGAAGCAAGCTATCGACTTGAAACTTGGCACAAGTAGTTGTTATTGATGTAGGTCGGATGGTATTGCAAATAGGCCATATCGGCCCACTTTTACGTACCCAAATTTGGCTTGCGGATTCTCTAAGAGAAGCAAATTTCATCCGCTCCGGCTTAAATTTGGTACATGGTGTTGGTATATGGTGTCTAACAACCATGCAAAAGTTGGTCCACATCGGTCCAAAATTATATATAGCCCCCATATAAACCGATCCCCAGATTTGGCTTGTGGAGCCTCTAAGAGAAGCAAATTTCATCCGATCCGGCTGAAATAATAACCATGCAAAACTTGGTCCACATCGGTCCATAATTATACATAGCCCCCATATAAACCAATTCTCAGATTTGACCTCCGGAGCCTCTTGGAAGAGCAAAATTCATCCAATCCGGTTGAAATTTGATACGTGGTGTTAGGTTATGGTCTCTAACAACCATGCAAAAATTGGTCTATATCGGTCCATAACTATATATAGCCCCCATATAAATCTATCCCCAGATTTGACCTTCGGCACCTTTTGGAGGAGCAAAATTCATCCGATTCGGTTGAAATTTGGTACATTGCGCTAATATATGGCCGCTAATAGTCATGCCAATCGCCAATCACACAAAAATTGGTCCATATCGCCAAAAATAATCTACCAAAATTTTATTTCTATAGAATTTTTTTTAAAAATTTTATCACTATAGAATTTTTTGTCAAAATTTTATTTATATAGAAAATTTTGTCAAAATTTTATTTTTATAGAAAATTTTGTCAAAAGTTCATTTCTACGGAAAATTATTTCAAAATTTTATTTCTACGGAAATTTATTTCAAAATTTTATTTCTATAGAAAATTTTGTCAAAATTTTATCACTATAGAAAATTTTGTCAAAATTTTATTTTTATAGAAAATGTTGTCAAAATTTTATTTCTATAGAAAACTATTTCAAAATTTTATTTCTATAGGAAATTTTTGTCAAAATTTTATATCTATAGAAAATTTTTTCAAAATTTTATATATATCGAAAATGTTGTCAAAATTTTATTTCTATAGAAAAATTTGTCAAATTTTATTTCTATAGAAAATTGTGTCAAACTTCTATTTCTATGGAAAATTTTGTCAAAATTTTATTTCTACAGAAAATTTTGTCAAAATTTTATATCTATAGAAAATTTTGTAAAAATTTTATTTCTACAGAAAATTTTGTCAAAATTTTATATCTATAGAAAATTTTTTTCAAAATTTTATTTTTATAGAAAATTTTGTCAAACTGAATTATATACGTATTTAATCGGTCTTTTCTTTGTTTAATATATACCCCGTATGGACTAACTTACAATTAAGAAAACGGTGTTAAGAAGTTTTAAGATACCATGCCATCGGCAAGTGTTACCGCAACCCAAGTAATTCGATTGTGGATGACCGTCTTTAGTAGAAGTTTCTACGCAATCCATGATGGAGGGTACATAAGATTCGGTCCGGCCGAACTTACGGCCATATATACTTGTTTTGTTTAATATATACCCCGTATAGACTAACTTACAATGTAGAAAACGGTGTTAAGAAGTTTTAAGATACCTTACCATCGACAAGTGTTACCGCAACCCCACCTAGACCTCGCTTTGCGTTGTTTCGAACTTGCGTCGCTGCTGAATCAGTACTAGTTTTCACTTTGCCTTGTTAGATTTTCGAAGTTGAGTTGTTATCGTTGTTATCTATCTCCAATCTTTGCATGGTTTGCCATAAAAACTCATAATTCACTTTGCGTCGTGTTTTTTTTTTGGAACGTATCTGCGACGCAAAACGAGGTCTAAGTGTAATTCGATTGTGGATGAAAGTCTTTAGTAGAAGTTTCTACGCAATCCATGGTGGAGGGTACATAAAATTCGTTTTTGCACTAGGACGAACGCTATTGAATTTGGAAAAGATCGGATCAAATTTAGATATTTATTTCAACAAATAGGGTCGTATTGTGTTTATTTGCACAAACTGACAATCTTCAAACCTTCAAAATTTAATCGAAATCTGCTCAGATTTGGATATAGCTCCCATATATACAGGTTGGCTGATAAGTCCCCGGTCTGACACATAGATGGCGTCGCTAGTATTAAATGCATATTATTTTTATATAGTACCAACCTTCAAATGATGAATGTCCAAATTTGACGTCTGTAAGTCAATTAGTTTGTGAGATAGAGCGTCTTTTGTGAAGCAACTTTTGTTATTGTGAAAAAAATGGAAAAAAAGGAATTTCGTGTTTTGATAAAATACTGTTTTCTGACGGGAAAAAATACTGTGGAAGCAAAAACTTGGCTTCATAATGAGTTTCCAAACTCTACTCCCAGGGAAATCAACAATAATTGATTGGTATGCAAAATTCAAGCGTGGTAAAATGAGCACGGAGGACGGTGAACGCAATGGACGCCCGAAAGAGGTGGTTACCGACGAAAACATCAAAAAAATCCACAAAATGATTTTGAATGACCGTAAAATGAAGTTGATCGAGATAGCAGAGGCCTTAAAGATATTAAAGGAACGTGTTGGTCATATCATTCATCAATATGTGGATATGCGGAAGCTCTGTGCAAAATGGGTGCCGCGCGAGCTCACATTTGACCAAAAACAACAACGTGTTGCTGATTCTGAGCGGTGTTTGCAACTGTTAACTCGTAATACACCCGAGTTTTTCCTTCGATATGTGACAATGGATGAAACATGGCTCCATCACTACACTCCTGAGTCCAATCGACAGTCGGCTGAGTGGACAGCGACCGGTGAACCGTCTCCGAAGCGTGGAAAGACTCAAAAGTCCGCTGGCAAAGTAATGGCCTCTGTTGTTTGGGATGCGCATGGAATAATTTTTATCGATTATCTTGAGAAGGGAAAAACCATCAACAGTGGCTATTATATGGTGTTATTGGAGAGTTTGAAGGTCGAAATAGCGGCAAAACGGCCCCATATGAAGAAGAAAAAAGTATTGTTCCACCAAGACAACGCACCGTGCCACAAGTCATTGAGAACTATGGCAAAAATTCATGAATTGGGCTTCGAATTGCTTTTCCACCCACCGTATTCTCCAGATCTGGCCCCCAGCGACCTTTTTTGTTCTCAGACCACAAAAGGATGCTCGCAGGGAAAAAATTTGGCTGCAATGAAGAGGTGATCGCCGAAACTGAGGCCTATTTTGAGGCAAAACCGAAGGAGTACTACCAAAATGGTATCAAATAATTGGAAGGTCGTTATAATCGTTGTATCGCTCTTGAAGGGAACTATGTTGAATAATACAAACGAATTTTGACAAAAAAAATATGTTTTTCTTTGTTACACCGGGGACTTATCAGCCAACCTGTTACTACCCATACCTGCATACTCACCGAAACCGGTGATCATGTTTATTATTAATATCAAAATTATCAGACGTATCGGTTCAGATTTATATAATGCTCCCATAAATTTGCACCGATTAATTTTCTAAAATTCAGACGTAGAATAAAGAAATGCGAAGCATTATCCACATGGTCTTAGATTTAGGTTTATTTCCTAAACTTATATTTAGGTTTACTAATTCGGTCCCGTCCGACTATCTACTTTACTCACTTGTTTTTATTTATGAATTATTCCTTTAAATAAAGATTTTCAATCGATATCACCCCACAATGGCCCTCAATATACTCTATAATATTTCAAATTACTCATACATACACTTTATATGTATAATCTGCACTCGCTTATTTTTAAATAAGTTTTCAAAACTAATTACTTTTAATTCACCCTAATCATAACTATGTCATAAAGGCATATAAATATTGCATTTATTTATGGGGATTTTGCTATTTAAAAATGGATTTATTTAAATTACATAGCTTCATATTTTATTATACATTTTACGCATATCTAAATAAACCAAATATGTTTCTTTTTTCTCATATGAAAAGTTTTTATAAATCGAAATAGAAGTGCACAGTGGCTACAGCAGCACACTTTTTCAACAAGAGGGAAAATCTCCGTATAAATTTATAATAAAACAACAAGTAAGTAAGTAATAATATAGTCGGGCGGGGCCGACTATATTATACCCTTCACCACCATGTAGACCAACATTTGTGTTACCATCTCAACTACTTCAAAATACAAATACTTATAATGGAGACAATTTTTTGTACTTCTACAAAATCTCTAGAATTAAAATTGAAATCGGCTAACGCCCTGGAATGAAACACGATGTTAATAAAAAATAAAAAATATGGGAAATATGAAGCGAGAGAAATTTTGAGGCAATTGTACAAAAGAGCATTTGCGATTTATCAGGCGATACTTATGTATTCGAGATATACACACAAAAATTTTTTTTCTGATTCAATCACGAAATTAATTGATCCAATTAATTTTTTAATTGAAATGTCTTCAATCACAGAAATGATAGTATCAATTAAAAAATTAATTGAAGGTCAATTAAAAAATTAATTGATCCAATTAAAAAATTAATTGATACTATTAATGTTTGTGATTGATTTTTGTTTCAATTAAAAAATTTGTTGATTCAATTAAATTTTTAATTGAATATTTTTTAAAACTCAATTCAAATTTTAATTAGAAAATTTTTCGTGAAATTTTTTTCTGTGTAGGACAATTTGAGTAACATTTACAATTTTTGCTACTCAGCAGTGATGATTTTACAAGGATATTGGTTAGATCTTGCCAAGATATGTGGTCAAGTGTGGGTTGTGATATATTATTTGGTCAAGTCGGGCGACCCGGGAGCCTTATTTAAAACTCAACCGTTCTGTGGAAAGTCTGGCATTAGTACAGTGTGTAGGATATGACAAAGATATGTGGAAATCATTACAGAATTTTGTGTAAAGTGTGGGAATTTTGGTCATATATGGAGGCTCTGAACCAAATTTGATCAAACTTGATACACTTAAATATCATATTAAATATATTCTCCGTGGAAACTATGCAATCAATTTGAGGAAAATCCCATTGAAAATGGGTATAAAATATGAAATAGTCTACCATATTTTCCCAACTCTGGTGTACATATAACGGGAGCTATATATAATCTGAACCGATTTCGACTAAATTTGACATGCATTGTTAGAATTATAATTCTGTTATCTCTGCAAAATTTCACGTAAATGGGAATTTAACTTTGGCCCCCGTGGTCATTTGAGTATAAATCGGGCGAAAGATATATATGGGAGCTATATCTAAATCTGAACCGATTTCAACCAAATTTGGTACACGTATCGATACTATTAAACGTACTCCTTGTGCAAAATTTCAACTAAATCACGGCAAAACTCTGGCTTTTGAGACCATATAAGTTCAAATCGGACGAACGATATATATGGGAGCTATATCTAAATTTGAACCGATTTAAACCAAATTTGGTACACGTATCGATACTATTAAACGTACTCCTTGTGCAAAATTTCAACTAAATAACGGCAAAACTCTGGCTTTTGAGGCCATATAAGTGCAAATCGGACGAAAGATATATATGGGAGCTATATATCAAATTTACCAAGCATTGGTAGAATGTCAATTCTACTCTTTATGCAAAATTTCGCGTAAATCGGTAGTAAACTTTGGCCTCTGTGGTCCTATGAGTCTAAATCGGACGAGAGGTATATATGGGAGTTATATCTAAATCTGAACCGATTTCAATCAAATTTACCAAGCATTTGTACAATGTCAATTCTACTCTTTATGCAAAATTTCACGAAAATCGGTAGTAACCTTTGGCCTCTGTGGTCATATGAGTCTAAATCGGACGAAAGATATATATGGGAGCTATATCTAAATCTGAACCGATTTAGCTGATATTTTGCAAGTTTTTCGAGTCTCATAAAATATTCGGATGTACTGAATTTGAAGAATATCGGTTGATAAACACACCAATTATGACCAGATCGGGGATAAATATATATGGCAGCTATATCTAAATCTGAACCGATTTTTTCCAAAATCAATAGCGATTGTCTTTGTCCCAAAAAACGACCCTATGCCAAATTTGAGGTCGATCGGACTTAAACAGCGACCTGTACTTTGCGCACAAAAATACATGAACAGACAGACAGACAGACGGACGGACAGACAGACAGCCAGACAGACGCACATCGCTAAATCGACTCAGAATTTAATTGTAAGACGATCTGTATACTAAACGATGGGTCTCAGACTTTTCCTTCTTGGCGTTACATACAAATGCACAAACTTATTATACCCTGTACCACAGTAGTGGTGAAGGGTATAAATATTCTATAAAAAATTTTGTTAGGTTTTTTTTTTTTTTGGCACGAGTGGTAACTGTTGTTACCACACATTATTAACCCTTCTGTGCGTGATGAGGTCCCGCTGGACCTTTTTGATTTTTATTCATACATAACTTTATCTTTTATATGAATTTCAGCTTGATGGTTTATGACTTCTTGTACTGAAGTGTTTTAAGTTCAAAACTTTAAATTTTTATGTGATTGAAGCATTAAATAGGTTTTTATAGGTATTTGAAAAAGGTTAGTGCGATTCTGCGTGATGAGGTCCAATGGGACCTACCACTAATTACATTAGTGGTTTTAGCACAGTTTAAAAAGCAGCGTAAAGATATTGCGATTTTCGTATTTGGAACAATTAATGTTCCAGATCCATCGGCTCGTGCATTTTGGCAAAATGTGCCTCAATTTGGAACAAGTTTGAAACAACCACTATGCACATAAACTGCGAACAAACCGAACGCCACTAAAAAATCGTATTGTTTTTCCTTCAAAAATACAGTTTGTAAAGAACTTTCAACTACCAAAACAATATATTGTTGCTTGGTACGTATAAGGATACTTATAGGTACCACACCTGCGACAAACATCAGAGCCTCTAGTATACTTATCAAAAATTTAAACGTTATCTGTATCCTATTAAAAATTAAATAAAACTCTATATTTACAACCAAATAATTATATATGCAATTTGTGCATCATAGAAGAGTCCACCTACAGTAAATGATCGAAAAATATCGTAGGGATAACCTCTCTACCATCCTTTTTTATTGTAGGTCCCATGGGACCTCATCACGCTGGTATCGCTTCCAGTGTTATCACATACACAAGGGTTAAAGATCAAGCCTTGCCGTCTTCTAATTTTCTGCTTTAGAGCCACCAAAATGTAAAAATTATTACAAATTGTGTTGAGTGAAAATATCCCTACATTGTGGCCCTACGCTCTACAAGACGCTAAATATTATAAAAAACCTATATATAGGGAATTTCCCCTACTTCTAGCAACACTGGCTGTAGATGATATTGAACCTACGGGGTGAGTATGCCACTAATATTGAGCCCATTATTAAACAAGTAAGTAAAGTAGAAAGTCGGGCGGGGTCGACTATATCATACCCTAAACCACCTCTACTGAATTAGTAAACATAAGTATTTGTGGGGTATCATTGGTATAGGTTTTGGAGAACATAAAGGGGGTAAATGTTTATGGGTGTATTGTCACAATCTGAGCAGAAATGTCTAATATTAGGAGATATAGTTTATTTTGCACCAAAAGAGTTAGTATGCCACTAATATTGAGTCCATTATTAAAAAAGAGAAAATCGTTAAATTAGTGTGAGTAATAAATACAAATTTGTAAAAATCGAGCAATATTCTTATGTAAGAGCTACAAGTACGTATAAGTACGATCGGCTAGTACATCAAAATTTGAAATTTGAGTAACATTGGTTAATAGATAAAAGTATTATCGCCAAATTTGGGAAAATCGAGCGATGCATATATATGGAAGCTATATCTAAATCTGAACCAATTTGCACAATATTTTGCACAATATTAATCAAAATACCGCAAAAGGTTACCTTGTGCAAGATTTGAGTAAGATCAGTTACGAAATGAGGCCTGTACGGTCAAACATACGGTTATAAGGGCGAATTTTTCAAAATCGGGCGATACATATATGGGAGCTATATCTAAATTTGAACCGATTTCGATGAAATTTTGCACATATAATTAGTACTATGGAGGACTGGATCTAGCCAACTTTTAGTAAGATCGGTTAATAAATAAGGGTTCTATGGCCAAATTTGGGAAAATCGGGCTATACATATATATGGGAGCTATATCTAAATCTGAACCGATTTCGATGATTTTTTGCACATATAGTTAGTGCTATAGAAGACTACATTTAGCCAAATTTGGGAAAGATCGGTTGATAAATAAGGGTTTTGTGGCCAAATTTAGAAAAATCGGGCGGTACATATATATGGGAGCTATAGCTAAATCTGAACCGATTTCGATGATTTTTTGCACATATAGTTAGTGCTATAGAAGATTATATTTAGCCAACTTTGAGTAAGATCGGTTGATAAATAAAGGTTTTGTGGCCAAATTTGGGAAAATCGGGCGATACATATATATGAGAGCTATATCTAAATCTGAACCGATTTGGATGAAATTTCGCAGACTTGAAGGGCGCTGGAAAAGATTACCTTTTGCCAAATTTGGTGACGATCCGTTTGAAAAAACGAGCAACGTGACCCCATTTATCGAAATCGCGCGATACATATGTATGGGAGCTATATCTAAATTTGATCCGATTTCTTCCAAATTCAATAGCGTTCGTCCTTGTGCCCAAAAAACTCCCTGTACCAAATTTCATCAAAATCGGTTTATAATTGCGACCGGAATCCTGTGAACAACAAATACATGGACAGACGGACGGACGGACACCAAGCGCTAGATCGACTCAGGAGGTGATTCTGAGTCGATCGGTATATATTTTATGGGGTCTAAAATCAATATTTCTGGTAGGTACATTTTTTTGGTCGATCAAACTTATTATACCCTGACCACTATGTGGTTTAGGGTATAAAAAGAGAAAATCGCTCAATTTGTGTGGGGGATAAATCCAAATTTGTAAAAATCGAGCAATATTCGTATGTAACAGCTACAAGTACGTATATATACGATCGGCTAGTACATCAAAATTTGAAATTTGAGTAACATTGGTTAATAAATAAAAGTATTATGGCCAAATTTGGGAAAAGCGAGCGATGCATATATATGGAAGCTATATCTAAATCTGAACCAATTTGCATAATATTTTGCGGGTTTGATTAATACCACAAAAGGTTACCTTGTGCAAAATTTGAGTAAGATCAGTTAAGAAGTGAGGCCTCTATGGTCAAACATAAGGTTATTAGGGGCAAATTTTTCAAAATCGGGCGATACATATATGGGAGCTATATCTACATCTGACCCGATTTCGATGAAATTTTGCACATACCGTTAGTACTATAGAGGACTGGATCTAGCCAATTTTGAGTAAGATCGGTTAATAAATAAGGTTTCTATGGCCAATTTTGGGAAAATCGGGCTATACATATATATGGGAGCTATATCTCAATCTGAACCGATTTCGATGAAATGTTGCACATACTGTAAGTAAGATTACATTTGGCCAATTTTGAGTACTATCGGTTGATAAGGGTTTTATAGCTAAATTTAGAAAATTCGGGCGGTACATATACATCGGAGCTATAGCTAAATCTGAACCGATTTCGATGATTTTTTGCACATATAGTTAGTGCTATAGAAGACGACATTTAGCCAAATTTGGGTAAGATCGGTTGATAAATAAGGGTTCTATGGCCAAATTTAGAAAAATCGGGCGGTACATATATATGGGAGCTATAGCTAAATCTGAACCGATTTCGAGGATTTTTTGCACATATAGTTAGTGCTACAGAAGATTATATTTAGCCAACTTTGAGTAAGATCGGTTAATAAATAAGGTTTCTATGGCCAATTTTGGTAAAATCGGGCTATACATATATATGGGAGCTATATCTCAATCTGAACCGATTTCGATGAAATTTTGCACATACAGTATGTAAGATTACATTTGGCCAATTTCGAGTACTATCGGTTGATAAATAAGGGTTTTATAGCTAAATTTAGAAAATTCGGGCGGTACATATATATGGGAGCTATAGCTAAATCTGAACAGATTTCCATGATTTTTTGCAAATATAGTTAGTGTTATAGAAAATTACATTTAGCCAACTTTGAGTAAGATCGGTTGATAAATAAGAGTTTTGTGGCCAAATTTGGGAAAATCGGGTGATACATATATATGAGAGCTATATCTAAATCTGAACCGATTTGGATGAAATTTTGAAGAATTGAAGGGCGATGAAAAAGATTATTTTTTGCCAAATTTTGTAACGATACGTTTGTAAAACAGCGCAACGTAACCCCATTTGTCGAAATCGGGCGATAGCAGATGCTCAACCATCTCTTTGAGAGATTTGCGGCAGTCGATGACCGTTTTCGAGTTAAGGAACACAGAATCCAAGGATTTTAATTCAGGCCTGAGTATATATTAATGCCAACATTTGTTGGAACGTTACTTCCCAGCCAATTCGCCACCTCTCTTATTGCTAATATTTCAGCCTGAAAAATACTACAGTGATTAGCTAATCTTTTCGCTTTTCGAAATTCCAGGTCTTCAGAATATACTATGAAACCCACTTGTCCATCCAATTTGGAGCCATTAGGGTAGAAATCTATATGAAGTTTATTCTCTGGGGTCTGTGTGCACCACGCCTCACTGCACATTGGGCCAAATGACCGAAATCTCACGCATAAAATCAATTTTTGAACTTGTGAAAATTAAATATTTGGTGGTACGAAAAGGTTGACAACACATTACGAAAAACAAATCCAAAATGGTAAAACAATATGGCAACCCGTTTGGCCGTCTCAGGCCGTCGAAGTGGCAACTCTTTGCCATTGATTTTTTTCTTGAATTCATAGTTTAGCAAGGTGCTTTAGAGATTTTGCTGGTAAAAAAAAAGTTTTTAAAGTTATAAACTTAATTTAAAATGTAAAACTTAAGTCAAAGTAAGTACTTTTAGTAAAAATTAACAGCGAAGGTAGATATTGTTTGGTTGTTTAAGAAAAATGTGTGACAAAAAGCATATTTTTTCTTTGCTAAATATAATGTATGTCCCATGTTTTCTGGAGTAGAACTTACTATATTGGAACGTATTGGTTGAGTTTTATACTGCGCTAGAAAGATTGAGATGTTGTCTTTCTTGCAAACATAAATTTGTCTGCTTATAAGTGCTAATGAAGCTACCCTGTTATAATTATGGTGTTACAATCAAAACGCAGAAATTATTAAATATTGGATAGAAAACAACTCCCAGTGCTGTAATAATAATGCAAAAACATTAAAAAGTAATAAGTCTACCGTCAAGAAAAAAGTAAAATAATTGTGCAGGGAAATAGAATGAAGTAGCGTTACTTTGTTTAGTAGAAACATCTGGACAAAACAATGGTAACAAATGAGAAATTTAGGTAAATCTGCAATATCTACCATATCATTAATAATAGGTATATAAATAAAATGTCGTCCTGGGTGTCTTACTGCAACTGATTCGTCGACACAAGTTCAGTTACAAAATATGCTTAATCATAAAGCTAATATTTACATATAGACTTACATATAGCAGAGTGTCAAGGTAGTGACACGTACAGAAGTAATATGATCACTTCAAACATGTTTCAAGAACAAAATGTTATTTTTGGACTGGGAACGCAAAAACGGTATCTGAACATTTTTTAACGAATATGTTCCCATTTCAACATAGTGTTGCAGATATAATGGTATTTGAAACTTTTAGCTAAAATGAGCGATTGAATTAAACTAAAATTGCTGAAATCATATACACTTTAAGGCAGTGATCAAGATGGAGTAACAGTGAGCATCAGTTCTAATCTAGATTTTCAGTTTCTAATGTTACTACATATTGAAATATTTGATTTGGTGTATGATAAATGTGGTTGAGATACATCCTCCATTAGAAAGTGGGCGTGGCAGAGGCCGGATCGGTCCGAAATGTTGATCATACTTTATTCTCATCCCCAGTGGTACATGTACAAAAATTTAGAGCTCTAAGCGCTTCCTTTGGGTTGAAATACGCCCTTCATTTTAAAGTGGGCGTGGCAATGGGCGGATCGGTCCAAATTTTTTATCATAATTTATTCTCATCCCCAGTGGTACATGTACAAAATTTCAGAGCTCTAGGCGCTTCCTTTGGGTTGAAATAGGCCTTCATTTTAAAGTGGGCGTGGCAGTGGGCGGATCGGTCCAAAATTTTAATCGTACTTTATTCTCATCCTCAGTGGTATATGTACAAAATTTCAGAGCTCTGGGTGCTTCCGTTGATTTAATGCGTCAAAAACCTGTCATTTGGCCCACTGTGCACTGTTGGGAATTAGAGTTTCAATCTTTTTGTCGAAAAGTGGTTTCGCCAAAGTGTAAGCCACTACGTTTGGCACATCTGGCATTATTTTGAGCACCGAACTGTGACCGTAACTTTTTCCCGACCACAGCGATAGCTCACGTAACCGCACAGCCATTGTTGCAGCTGACTGTTTGGCCAAAATGTCTAAAGGCAATAGATGCAGCATGACATTAAGGTAATTTGTTCCTGTCTTACTGAATGAACCTGAAATACACAAACACGCCATACGCTGAACTTTGTCTAAACTTGTCGGCTGTTGAAGTGCCGGCCACCAGACTACAACACCATATAACATTATAGGTCTAACCACTGCCGTGTATATCCAATGCACAATTTTCGGTTTTAGTCCCCACCTTTTTCCTATTGCCTTTTTGTACGAGTACAAAGCTACTGTGTCTTTCTCGCCCTTTCTTCAATATTAAGCCTAAAGTTCAGCTTCCTGTCCAGAATAACGCCAAGGTATTGTGCACACTCACCAAAGGGAATTTCAATACCCCCTAAGGATATGGGCTTAACCGTGGGAGTTTTGCGATCTTTGTAGTACATGACTAATGCTGTCTTTGCAGGATTTACTCCAAGACCATTCTCTTTGGCCCATTTCTCAGTCATCCGGAGGGCTCTCTGTATAACATTTCTGGTTGTGGATGGGAATTTTCCCCTGACTGCTAGAGCCACATCGCCACATGCCACCACTTTTACCCTTTCTTTTTTCTGGGGAAACCAGAAGGTTGTTTATAGCAACATTTCAAAGAAGAGGTGATAGAACTCCTCCTTGGGGAGTGCCTCTGTTCACATACCTTTGTATGTTTGCTTGTCCTAGTGTGGCTGAAATGCGTCTCTTCCTTAGAAGTTCGTCTAACAGCCTAAGTATACCTGGATCAACATTCAGAGTTGTCAGTCCATTTAATATCGAGCTCGAATGGACGTTATTGAATGCCCCATTCGATGTCTAGAAACGCCACGATTGTGTATTCTTTGACAGATAGTGAGCTTTCAATAAATCTGACTAGTTCATGTAATGTGGTCTCAGTAGACCTGCCCTTCGAGTATTCATGTTGTCGTTTCGAGAGCAAACTTGAATCGACGCTAGTTCTAAGATAAATATCTATCATCCTCTCCAGAGTCTTAAGTAGGAATGATGATAATCTGATTGGTCGGAAATCCTTCGCATTCGAGTGAGAGGCTTTTCCCGCTTTAAGTATGAAAACGACTTTTGTTTCCCTCCACTTTTCTGGAATATATGCAAAGTTTATAAAGGGTGATTTGTTAAGAGCTTGATAACTTTTTTTAAAAAAAAAACGCATAAAATTTGCAAAATCTCATCGGTTCTTTATTTGAAACGTTAGATTGGTCCATGACATTTACTTTTTGAAGATAATTTCATTTAAATGTTGACCGCGGCTGTGTCTTAGGTGGTCCATTCGGAAAGTCCAATTTTGGGCAACTTTTTCGAGCATTTCGGCCGGAATAGCCCGAATTTCTTCGGAAATGTTGTCTTCCAAAGCTGGAATAGTTGCTGGCTTATTTCTGTAGACTTTAGACTTGACGTAGCCCCACAAAAAATAGTCTAAAGGCGTCAAATCGCATGATCTTGGTGGCCAACTTACCGGTCCATTTCTTGAGATGAATTGTTCTCCGAAGTTTTCCCTCAAAATGGCCATAGAATCGCGAGCTGTGTGGCATGTAGCGCCATCTTGTTGAAACCACATGTCAACCAAGTTCAGTTCTTCCATTTTTGGCAACAAAAAGTTTGTTAGCATCGAACGATAGCGATCGCCATTCACCGTAACGTTGCGTCCAACAGCATCTTTGAAAAAATACGGTCCAATGATTCCACCAGCGTACAAACCACACCAAACAGTGCATTTTTCGGGATGCATGGGCAGTTCTTGAACGGCTTCTGGTTGCTCTTCACTCCAAATGCGGCAATTTTGCTTATTTACGTAGCCATTCAACCAGAAATGAGCCTCATCGCTGAACAAAATTTGTCGATAAAAAAGCGGATTTTCTGCCAACTTTTCTAGGGCCCATTCACTGAAAATTCGACGTTGTGGCTCGTTAGTAAGTCTATTCATGATGAAATGTCAAAGCATACTGAGCATCTTTCTCTTTGACACCATGTCTGAAATCCCACGTGATCTGTCAAATACTAATGCATGAAAATCCTAACCTCAAAAGAATCACCCTTTACATCCTTTACATATCATCGTCAACCAAGGTCAGTCACTGCTTGTAACTCCGCCGGAGTAATTCCATCAGGTCCGAAGGATTTGAATGGTCGAAAACCATTTAAAGCCCATTTTATTGAAGATTCCGATACAATTTCCTCGATAGGAAATGACCGGCTGAGCCTCTGTTGCAACGCCAGAACATGGTTCAACCATCTTATTTTCGGCAAAATGTGTGAATGGTTAGCATGGCAGATGTTTACACATGAAGAAAATTTTATTAAATTTGATATAAGAAACATTTTTATTAAGACAATGAAAATATTTGGTAATGGCATGGAACTTTTTATTGATTAACAGAAAATTCTTTATAATAACGAAAAATTTCGTTATAACAACGATTTTGTTTCTTTGGCTTAATTTAATGATATTATATTTCGGATCCGCCTCCCCGGCCAGATAGCAAAAAATGAGGTGTTTGAAGCAGAAAGCTTTTTTTTAAATGGCTATCTATTTAATCTACACCACAAATATGCTAAATATCAACCACTGTCTTAGTGATATACAACAACACATAAATTATTAAGCAAAGAAAAAATGCAATTATTTAGTTTAAATAAATATTTATGTATATGTTTATATGTGACATTGCCTCAAAATGCAAATGTAATTAGGGGACATTGTGGTGCATGAGTTATGAAAATCAAAATTCATTATACGCACTGGATTAACTAATCACTGCATAATCAATAAAAATATGTTTTAAATAATTAACTACGTTCTCCTCCCTGAAGTTACCAGCGTAAATTAGTAATATAATTAAAATACCTAGATTTGCTTAAAACAAATAAAAAAAATGCATAGCCCCTAACCCGACTGCATTTAATATGTAGTATGTGACACTTTGGATTTTTATGATCTATTTTTATACCCTCCACCATAGCATGGGGGTATATTAACTTTGTCATTCCGTTTGTAACACATCGAAATATTGTTCTAAGACCCCATAAAGTATATATATTCTGGGTCGTGGTGAAATTCTGAGTCGATCTGAGCATGTCCGTCCGTCCGTTCGTCCGTCTGTTGAAATCACGCTAACTTCCGAACGAAACAAGCTATCGACTTGAAATTTGGCACAAGTAGTTGTTATTGATGTAGGTCGGATGGTATTGCAAATGGGCCATATCGGTCCACTTTTACGTATAGCCCCCATATAAACATCTTGCGAAACCTCTAAGGGAAGCAAATTTCATCCGATCCCGCTGAAATTTGGTATATGGTGTCAGCATATGATCTCTAACAACCATGGTTTTTAATGACCAAAATTGGTCCACATCGGTCCATAATTATATATAGCCCCCAGATTTGAACTCCGGAGCCTCTTGGAAGACCCAAATTCATCTGATTCTGTTAAAATTTGGAATGTGGTGTTAATATATGCCCTCAAACACCCATGCAAAAATTGGTCGTAATCGGCCCATAATTATATATAGCCCCCATATAAACCAATCCCCAGATTTGACCTCCGGAGCCCCTTGGAAGAGCAAAATCCATCCGATTCGGTTGAAATTTGGTACGTGATGTTAGTATATGGTATCCAACAACCATGCAGGAATTGGTTCATATCAGTCCATAATTATATATAGCCCCCATATAAACCGATCCTCAGATTTTCTCTTGGAGGAGCAAATTTCATCCGAGTCGGTTGAAATTTGGTACATTGTGCTAGTATATGGCCGTTAATAACCATGCCTAGCTAGGTCCATATCGGTCTGTAGTTATATATAGCCCACAGATAAATCGACATTTTTAATTTTATGTTTATTACTTTTTTGTAGATTTTCTTTTCTTTTTTTGCTACTCTCTTAAAAAGAAATGTTTGTGGGTCAACTTCCATTTTTTGGCTAGGATACCAATAACGGTTACCACTCGAGCCAAAAATAATCTACCAAACTTTAGAGCAAATTTTACCGATATGAAAATCTTACTTTGCAAAATTTTATTTCTATAGAAAATTTTCTCAAAATTTTATTTGAATTTTTCAGATTCAATCACGAAATTAATTGATCCAATCAATTTTTTAATTGAAATGTCTTCAATCACAGAAATGATAGTATCAATTAAAAAAAAATTCATTGTCAGCCAATTAAAAAATTAATTGATCCAATTAAAAAATTAATTGATACTACTAATTTGTGTGATTTATTTTTGTTTCACTTTAAAAATTTGTTGAATCAATTAAATTTTTAATTGAATATTTTTTAAAACTCAATTAAGATTTTAATTGGAAAAATTTTAGTGAAATTTTTTTCTGTGTATATAATCAAAATTTTATTTCTATAGAAAATTTTCTGAAAACTTTATTTCTAATTCTATTTCTATAGATTTTTTTTTTCAAAATTCTATTTCTATAGAAAATGTTCCCAAAATTTTATTTCTCTATAAAATTTTCTCAAAATTTTATTTCTATGGAAAATTTTATTCCTATAGATTTTTTTTTCAAAATATTATTTCTTAAGAAAATTTATGAAGTACCTCTTATTTTTAGAGGTACTTCACAAAAAAACTACCATTCTACCATTTTTTCTACCAACTATGGCAACCGTGATACCAATCTGAATTTTGTATAGCATAGAAGACGTATTTCTCTAATATAATTTTTTTGTCATGTCCATGAATCAATACCTAAATCATTAGTGTAAAGACAAAATCTTGGGAACCGGCCATGCCAGACATCGCAATTTTTCTCAGGTTTGCCTGGAGTTTTAAATTTAGAGTTGTTCTAGAGTTTGATATTATCATCATATACACCGGTCTCCCGCCTTAACTTCCTCCGGGGGTAGAAGGCGTACTTAAACCCAAATTGCCCGAAGCTAAAAATAAAATGTCCTGACTTTACTTCTCGGATGCATTCACGCTTAGATATTAGGTTTAAGATTCCTCTAAACCTAAAAAAGGGTTCTTATAAATATAGAAGCTGATCTAGTCTCCATGTATAGAAACTTGAAATTTAAATTTCGGAAACCATTTGAAGCAACTCCCCACCACAGGATGGGGGTATACTTACTTTGTCATTCCATCTCACTATGGGCGGAAATTGAAAATTTGCGGCAAAAATTATTTACCATCAATCTAGTATTGCCAAACATGGTATATCGATATATCTTATCAAAATCAAATGTTACCAACAAAAAGGGAGTCAATCCCCCTTATTCCAGGTGCGTTACTATAGAGGGGTCGAAATTGTAATTTTGCTTGGAATACTATAGTATATACTCTTAGATGGAGTTTAATTTATATTTGCTTATTTTCCTTTTTAAGAAAGCGCCTTATTCCCAGAACTTGATGTAAATAGTATAAACCAGTTGTCATTTTATTAAATGAATTTTATTAATTAAAATTAAAAAAATATATACCATCAAAATCACATTCATCGGTATCTAACTCTAATTCCGTCCCTCTGTGTTTGTTGTTCGCAGGATTCCGGTCGCAATTATTAACCGCTTTTGATAAAATTTGGTACAACATGTTTTCTTGGTCAAAGGACAAACACGGTTGAATTTCGAAAAAAAATGGGACAAAGTTACATATAGCCCCCATATATATGAATCGCCCGATTTCGACAAATTAGATCATACTGCGCTTATTTACTTCCCGATTGTCTTCAAATTTAACATAAAGTAATTTTTTATAGTACCCTTAAAGTGTGCAAAATTTCATCAAATTTGGTTCAGATTTAGATATAGCTACCATATATATGTATCGCCCAATTTTTCCCAAATTTGACTATAAAACCATTGGCGGAGCTAGACACCCTTCAACATTTTGTCGAAATTTCCGAAGCGATAAATTACGCCTATTGATAAAACTATACATCCTCAATTTTATTGCGGTGTTAAAGGCAATATGCAGCAAAATCAATCAAAAACAAAAAAAAAACTTAATCACAAAAATTAGTTGTATCAATTAATTTTTTAATTGGCTTTGATGATTGATACTATCATTTTTTTTTTTTATTGAATACATTTCAATTAAAAACAAGTAAGTAAAGTCTAAAGTCGGGCGGAACCGACTATATTATACCCTTCACCACTATGTAGACAAACATTTGTGTTACCATCTCAACTACTTAAAATTCGCTGGGAGCTATATAAAGGTTTGCATGTCCAGATACAAATACTTTTAATGGAAACAATTTTTTGTACTTCTACAAAAACTCTAGAATTAAAATTTAAATCGGCTAACGCCCTGGGATGATACACAATGTTAGTAAAAAATATGGGAAATATGAAGCGAGAGAAATTTTAATGCAATTGTACAAAAGAGATTTATGATTTTTCAGGCGATACATATGTATTCGAGATATAGGACAATTAGAGTAATATTTACAATTTTTGCTACTCAGCAGTGGCGATTTTACAAGGATATTGGTTAGATCTCGCCAAGATATGTGAAGGGCGACTTGGAGCCTTATTTAAAACTCATGCGTTCTGTGGAAATTTTGGCATTGCAGTGTGTAGGATATGGCTAAGATATGGGGAAATCATCACAGAATTTTGTGTAAACTGTGAGAATTTTGGCCATATTTGTATTCTCTGTGGAAACTATCCAGTCAATTGGAGGAAAATCCCATTGAAAATGGGTCTAAAATATGAAACAGTCTACCATATTTCCCCAACTCTGGTGTACGTATATATGGGAGCTATATACAATCTGAACCAATTTTGACTAAATTTGACATGCATAGTTAGAATAATAATTCTGCTATCTATGCCAAATTTCACGTAAATGGGAGTATAACTTTGGGCCCCCTGGTCATATGAGTGCAAATCGGGCGGGAGATATATATAAGAGCCATATCTAAATCTGAATCGATTTCAACCAAATTTGGCACAATTACCTATACTACTAAACGTACTCCTTGTGCGAAATTTGAAGCAAATCACGGCAAAACCCTGGATTTTGAGGCCATATAAGTTCAAATCGGACGAAAGATATATATGGGAGCTATATCTAAATGTGAACCGATTTCAATCAAGTGTACCAAGCATTGGTAGAATGCCAATTCTACCCTCTGTGCAAAATTTCATGAAGATCGGTAGTAAACTTTGGGCTCTGTGGTCATATGAGTCTAAATCGGACGAAAGATATATATGGTAGCTATATCTAAATCTGAACCGATTTGGCTGATATTTTGCAAGATTTGCGAGATTGATTAAATATTTGGATATACAGTATTTCAAGAAAATCGGTTGATAAACACGCTAACTATGACCACATCGTAGATAATTATATATGGCAGCTATATCTAAATCTGAACCGATTTTTTCCAAAACCAATAGCAATTGTCTCTGTCTCAAGAAACGGCCCTATGCCAAATTTGAGGACGATCGGACTTAAATTGCGAGCTGTACTTTGTGCACAAAATTACATATACAGACAGACAGACAGACGGACATCGCTAAATCGACTCAGATTTTAATTCTTACCCGATCGGTATACTAAAAGATTTGTCTATGACCACTATTTCTTGGCGTTATATACAAATGCACAAACTTATTATACCCTGTACCACAGTAGTGGTGAAGGGTATAATTAATTAGATCAATTAATTTCATGGTTGAAGACAAAAAATATTTTATTGTGTGTGGGAGCCAGTTCCACGACACCGCTATAAATAATCAAATAGCAACTTACCATTATTTAATATAACAAAAAATAGAAGCATTGCTTTAAGTATGTGTTTGAAAAATATTTTATTTAAAATGTGTGTTTTAAAACAGGACTAGAAATCATAAAGCAAAACATAAACTTAACATATTCATCGTGTATAAAAAATACTAAGAATAAAAAATTAAATAAAAGGCAAAAAATAAATTGAATATTATAAAACGTCTATCTTCGATTAGTTTTTAAAAATTCTCTGTAAACAGAATACAACGAAGCAACTGTCGAGAGCAGCGGTGCCAACTCTGTGGATTTTTGGTGATTTTGACGATTTTAGATGGTAAATTGGGCATGTGACGATTCATGATTTTAATCAACGTAGTTATAAAATGACTATTTTTGAAAATGTGCGTCTCAAGTTTCCTTTTAGTGTTTTTATTACGTGTTTTTAGTTGTAATGTAAATATCAATACTAAAAAATATGCTTAACATACTCTCTCTGCCACAATCTTAATTGGATTAAACACATCGCAAAGCTTGAATTAAAATATAAAACAACTGTAGCTTTGATTATTCTGGGGGGGCAAGAACTATTCTGGGGGGGGGCATAGCCCCCCCAGCACCCCCCTAGCTACGCCAATGTATAAAACCCTTACATTTATTTCAGTATGGGCAAGTTTGGGTAGACAAACTTTACAGCACGTAAAAGTATACTTCCTCACGAACAATAATAAGCAAAAATTGTCATTAACAATCGTTAACATTTCTAGTTCTATTCCTCGCAAATATACGTATGTGTTACAATTTTCACATATAAACCGCACTTTTGAATCCATAAATTCAAGTTCAAAAACAAAAATATTTTGTAAAGTCTTTACAACATTTTGAACTACTAAACCTCCTCTTAGAATCTACATTTAAAAATTTTCTTTATTCACTTTTATTGCGAAAAAAAATTAAGCACGAAATTTTTCAATTTTTGTTCGCCTTGATTAAACGCAACTGGCATAAATATTGGTAAACATTGATAGCCTTTTTCTCGTGAACAGGGTTGCCAAGTTTTAAATTAACTTTCGATTTTTACTTTCCAAGATGTTCTATAGTAATTTTAATTGGAATATCCAATAATTTTTCATTTTTTGACTTTTTGCCGCTGTTTTACGATTTCCGCCCATAGTGCGTCTGTAACACATCGAAATATTGGTCTCAGATCCTATAAAGTACATATATTCTGGTTCGTGGTAAAATTCTGAGTCAATCTAGCGATGTCCGTCCGTCCGTTCTTCGGTCTATTGAAATCACGCTAACTTAATTCATAATTATTTATACACAAAAATATGTTTTTCTGATTCAATCACGAAATTAATTGATCCAAGTAATTTTTTAATTGAAATGTTTTCAATCACGAAAATGATAGTATAAATTACAGTTTTAATGGGATATAAAAAGAATACTTGATTAACAAATTAATTGATTTCATTAGCAAATTTCATTTAATTCTTTAATTAATTCAATTAAAAAATTAATTAATATTGATTGCAAGTTTTTAATAAAAAAAAAAACAAACGATTTTCAATTACTTTCTAAATTGTCTTAATCTTTTTAGTTTGCTTACCAATTGGTTATTGGAAATATTTTTTTTTATTAAAAAGTAAAAACACTGTCCACCACTTGTTTTTAACTGACTTACGACCATTTTCATGTAGCTCCGTTAGGTTTTAACTACCAGTAAACAGAAAGTAAATTGCAAATATCTGGTCTTCGGTTAACTTTAACTGAGAATTTTTCAGCTGTTAAGATCCTAACTGGCATATGGAATAAATATGCATGATTGCAGATATGTCTATAGTACGGTTAAAAGTTTCGTTAGCTAACGGGGTACTAACGGAGATTCATAAAAATGGGCGTTAGTCTTCCGAGTTTGATTAAAAAGTTAATTGTATCAATTAATTTTTAATTAAATACATTAAAAATTTCAATCATTGACTTAATTAGTTTTATGTTTTTATTTTGATTAAAAAGATACATGTATCAATTAATTTATTAATTGCAAATTTTTCAACTTCAATCATCTTTTTAATTGTAAATATTTTGGTGATATATTTTTTCTGTGTATAGACCCCATATAAACCGTTAGTATAAGCCCTCTAACAACTATAAACCGATCCCAAATTTAACATCCAGGCCCCTTGGAAGAATAAATTTCATCCGATTCGGTTGAAATCTTGCTCTGTAATTCATATCGGTTCATATTTATTTATAGACTAATATATGGACTAATTTATAATTTCGAAGACAATCCATGGTGGAGGATACATAAGATTCGGGCTGGCCGAACTTACGACCATATATACTAGCTTTTTGTTTTTATACCCTTCACCACTACTGTGGTACAGGGTATAATAAGTTTGTGCATTTGTATGTAACGCCAAGAAGGAAAAGTCTGAGACCCATCGTTTAGTATACCGATCGTCTTAGAATTAAATTCTGAGTCGATTTAGCGATGTCTGTCTGTCTGTTGATGTATTTTTGTGTGCAAAGTATAGCTCGCAGTTTTAGTCCGATTGTTCTAAAATTTGGAATAGGATCCTGTTTCGGCTCAAAGACGATCCCTATTGATTTTGGAAAAATCGGTTCAGATTTAGATATAGCTGCCATATATATTTTTCACCGATCTGGTCATAATTGGCGTGTATATCAACCGATCTTCCTCAAATTCCGTACATCCGAATATTTTATGAGTCTCGAAAAACTTGCAAAATATCAGCCAAATCG
Source organism: Haematobia irritans (assembly GCF_050003625.1). Taxonomy (NCBI): domain Eukaryota; kingdom Metazoa; phylum Arthropoda; class Insecta; order Diptera; family Muscidae; genus Haematobia; species Haematobia irritans. The sequence continues at coordinate 102,776,648 of NC_134401.1, read as the reverse complement.
GTTCAGATTTAGATATAGCTCCCATATATAGCTTTCGCCCGATTTACACTCATTTGCCCACAGAGGCCAATTTTTTGCTCCGATTTAGTTGAAATTTTGCACAGGGAGTATAATTAGCATTGTAGCTATTCGTGCCAAATTTGGTTGAAATCGGTTCAGATTTAGATATAGCTCCCATATATAGCTTTCGCCCGATTTACACTTATATGACCACAGAGGCCAATTTTTAACTCCGATTTAGTTGAAATTTTGCACAGGGAGTAGAATTAGCATTGTAGCTATACGTGCCAAATTTGGTTGAAAACGGTTCAGATTTAGATATATCTCCCATATATAGTTTTCGCCCGATTTACACTCATATGACCACAGAGGCCAATTTTTAACTCCGATTTAGTTGAAATTTTGCACAGGGAGTAGAATTAACATTGTAGCTATACGTGCCAAATTTGGTTGACATCGGTTCAGATTTAGATTTAGCTCCCATATATATGTTTTTCTGATTTCGACCAACATTTTTCTTGTAAAATCGCCACTGCTTAGTCGAAAAGTTGTAAAAATGACTCTAATTTTCCTAAACTTCTAATACATATATATTGAGCGATAAATCATAAATAAACTTTTGCGAAGTTTCCTTAAAATTGCTTCAGATTTAAATGTTTCCCATATTTTTATTATACCCTTCACCACTACTGTGGTACAGTATGTACATTTGTACATTTGTATGTAACGCCAAGAAATAGTGGTCATAGACCCATCGGCTTAGAATTAAATTCTGAGTCGATTTAGCGATGTCCGTCCGTCTGTCTGTCTGTCTGTCCGTCCGTCCGTCTGTATATGTAATTTTGTGCACAAAGTACAGCTCGCAAATTAAGTCCGATCGTTCTCAAATTTGGCATAGGGCCGTTTCTTGGGACAGAGTCAATCGCTATTGGTTTTGGAAAAAATCGGTTCAGATTTAGATATAGCTGTCATATATATTTATCACCGATGTGGTCATAGTTAGCGTGTTTATCAACCGATTTTCTTGAAATACCGTACATCCAAATATTTTATGAATCTCGAAAATCTTGCAAAATATCAGCCAAATCGGTTCAGATTTAGATATAGCTCCCATATATATCTTTCGTCCGATTTAGATTCATATGACCACAGAGGCCAAAGTTTACTACCGATCTTCGTGAAATTTTGCAGAGAGAGTAGAATTGACATTCTACCAATGCTTGGTAAATTTGATTGAAATCGGTTCAAATTTAGATATAGCTCCCATATATATCTTTCGTCCGATTTGAACTTATATGGCCACAAAAGCCAGAGTTTTGCCGTGATTTGCTTCAAATTTTGCACAAGGGATACGTTTAATAGTATCGTTAAGTGTGTCAAATTTTGTTAAAATCGGTTCAGATTTAGATATAGCTCACATATATATCTTTCGCCCGATTTGGACTTATTTTGCCCTGGCTTACTTCAAATTTTGCGCAAGCGGTTTTTTTAACGATACTATTGTGCCAAATATGGTCAAAATCGATTCAGATTTAGATATAGCTCCCATATATATATTTCGTTCGATTTGACCTTATATGGCCTCAAAATCCAGGGTTTTGCCGTGATTTGCTTCAAATTTCGCACAAGAAGTACGTTTAGTAGTATAGGTAATTGTGGCAAATTTGGTTGAAATCGGTTCAGATTTGGATATGGCTCCCATATATATCTCCCGTCCGATTTGCACTCATATGACCAGGGGGGCCAAAGTTATACTCCCATTTAGGTGAAATTTCGCATAGATAGCAGAATTATTATTCTAACTATGCATGTCAAAGTTAGTCAAAATTGGTTCAGATTGTATATAGCTCCCATATATACGTACACCAGAGTTGGGGAAATATGGTAGACTGTTTCATATTTTAGACCCATTTTCAATGGGATTTTCCTCCAATTGACTGGATAGTTTCCTCAGAGAGTACAAATATGGCCAAAATTCTCACACTCTACACAAATTTCTGTGATGATTTCCCCATATCATAGCCATATCCTACATACTGCAATGCCAAAATTTCCACTGAACGGATGAGTTTTAAATAAGGCTCCAAGTCGCCCGACTAGACCAAATAATATATCACAACCCACACTTGACCACATATCTTGGCGAGATCTAACCAATATCCTTTTAAAATCGCCACTGCTGAGTAGCAAAAATTGTAAATGTTACTCTAATTGTCCTATAACTCGAATACATATGTATCGCCTGAAAAATCATAAATCTCTTTTGTACAATTGCATTAAAATTTCTCTCGCTTCATATTTCCCATATTTTTTACTAACATTGTGTTTCATCCTAGGGCGTTAGCCGATTTAAATTTTAATTCTAGAGTTTTTGTAGAAGTACACAAAATTGTTTCCATTAACCCTTGTGTATGTGATAACACTGGAAGCGATACCAGCGTGATGAGGTCCCGTGGGACCTACAATAAAAAAAGGATGGTAGATAGGTGGACTCTTCTATGATCCACAAATTGCATATATAAATATTTGGTTGTAAATATAGAGTTTTATTTAACTTTTAATAGGATACAGATAATGTTTAAATTTTTGATAAGTATACTAGAGGCCCTGATGTTTGTCGCAGGCGTGGTAGCTATAAGTATCCTTGTACGTACCAAGCAATAATATATTGTTTTGGTAGTTGAATGTTCTGTACAAACTGGATTTTTGAAGAAAAACAATAAGATTTTTTTAGTGGCGGTCGTTTTGTTCGCAGTATTATGTGCATAGTGGTTGTTTCAAACTTGGTCCAAATTGAGGCACATCTTGCCAAATTCCAGGAGCCGATGGGTCTGGGACATGTATGGAAATATAAAAGCTTAGATCGGCCAAGATTTCCATGAAGTTCAAATAACTTTTTTTGCACTTTTAGCATCACTATAGTGGATATATCCACGGAAGACATCAAATTATGTACTACCAAGCAACGAAACCAATGGAAACTTCAAAAATGACAAATCCTTCAAATAACGGTATTTTTTGAAAGGATGTTAGGATTTTTTGAAAGGATGTTAGTTCCAAATACGAAAATAGCATTTGGAACTTTTAAACTGTGCTAAAACCACTAATGTAATAAGTGGTAGGTCCCATTGGACCTCATCACGCAGAATCGCACTAAACTTTTTCAAATACCTATAAAAACCGATTTAATGATTCAATCACATAAAAATTTAAAGTTTTCAACTCAAAACACTTCAGTACAAGAAGTCATAAATCATCAAGTTGCAAATCATATAAAAGATAAAGTTATGTATGAACAAAAATTAAAAAGGGACCTCATCACGCACAGAAGGGTTAAAAGTATTTGTATCTGGAAATGCAAACTTTTATATATCTCCCAGCAAATTTTAAGTAGTTGAGATGGTAACATAAATGTTTGTCTACATAGTGGTGAAGGGTATAATATAGCCGGCTCCGCCCGACTTTAGACTTTACTTACTTGTTTTTACTAAAATTGTGTTCCACCCTAGTGCATTAGCCAACTTAAATTTTGAGTCTATAGATTTTGTAAAAGTCTATCAAATTCTGTCCAAGTCAAGTGATATTTAAATGTGTGTATTTGGGACAAACCTTGACAGATGTGATATGGTATCGAAAATTGAGATCTACAAAGTGGTGCAGGGTATAATATAGTCGGCCCCGCCCGACTTTAGACTTTCCTTACTTGTTGTTTTTTTTTTTCAATTAGTTCAAATTGTTTATTAGCTTTTTAAATACCAATAATTGGGAAACAATTATTTGTGTATACATTTTGTTTTTTTTTTCAAATCTTGTCCAGTACCACTAGACTTAAATACATATTTACACATATTTCATAATATTTTATGAACAGACCAAAAACAATGCAATATTGTAATTTATATTAATATTTAATTATTCTGACTTTGGTTTATATATTAGCATTCAATTGCCTGTGCAGCATATGATGCACGTTGTTATTTGGTATTCAACAAATCATATAGAAGGCTTTAAATAGAAACCAATTTGCAGTGATAAAATAAAAATAAATTAAAATAAATAAATACATGTTATAAATATGTACTTAAATATGTAAACTAATTATGGCAAAATTAAAAATTGAAATGAAAAAAATGTAAACAATATATGAGGCCAATTTAAATGTTGCAAAACTTTTAAAGATTACTGATATAGATGGAAAAGGATAAAAACTCGTAATTTTGCAAATATTCAAAAAAGGATACAATTTAACTTATTATTTCAAGTACACGTATCAAGTACATTATACGTGTATTGTTGGTATTTTTTATCTTGTAACTTTATCCCAAGTTTTTTTTTGTGAATAAATAGCGGGCTATTTTTTTTATTAGGAATTTTAAATGGAAAAGTTTTCTAAAAAGCTTTAGATATTATCAAAATATCACCACTCTTGTTTAAACATCAACAAAAAAAAAATAATCAAAGTCAAATCAGGTCGAAAACATCAAAAGTTCAAATACATTAGCCGGTGTCTATATCACCTGTCTGAACATAAAATAAGGACAACACAAAATTTGATTTACATACATTTTTCTTTTTTTAATTTTGTTTTGTAACATATAATGCCTAACGGCTGTCAACCAACTGTGCAGCATTCATTGTAATACACTTGGCTGAGTGTAAAAATAATAAAGTCTCAAAGTTTAAACAACTAAATTCACCCATACCTTCCCATATATTCGCATTTCGATTTAACTTCGAACTAATTCAATTTATGTCCATGAACTTTTCATGATGCGTCTTATCGCAAAAGAGGATTCCAGGATACCGTCCATCAACGAATCTAAATACTCCCATTAAATGAACACTGAAAATAATCATACTACGGGCCAAAACCGCTAGAGACAAACCAACACTCGGGAAAAAAATGCATTCGAAAATAAAGGAAAATTAATTAAATTTTTGTCTAAAATAAAAAACAACTTACTTGAATCAGTAAAAATGTCCTGAACTGAAATCAGTTAGAAATCTTCTAATTTATAACAGGTTGGCTGATAAGTCCCGGGTCTGACACATAAATGGCGTCGCTAGTATTAAATGCATATTATTTTTATATAGTACCAACCTTCAAATGATTCGTGTCAAAATTTGACGCCTGTAAGTCAATTAGTTTGTGAGATAGAGCTTCTTTTGTGAAGCAACTTTTGTTATTGTGAAAAAATGAAAAAAAAGGAATTTCGTGTTTTGATAAAATACTGTTTTCTGAAGGGAAAAAACACGGTGGAAGCAAAAACTTGGCTTGATAATGAGTTTCCGGACTCTGCCCCAGGGAAATCAACAATAATTGATTGGTATGCAAAATTCAAGCGTGGTGAAATGAGCACGGAGGACGGTGAGCGCAGTGGACGCCCGAAAGATGTGGTTACCGACGAAAACATCAAAAAATCCACAAAATGATTTTGAATGACCGTAAAACATCAAAGGAACGTGTTGGTCATATCATTCATCAATATTTGGATATGCGGAAGCTCTGTGCAAAATGGGTGCCGCGCGAGTTCACATTTGACCAAAACCAACAACGTGTTGATGATTCTGAGCGGTGTTTGCAGCTGTTAACTCGTAATACACCCGAGTTTTTCCGTCGATATGTGACAATGGATGAAACATGGCTCCATCACTACACTCCACTATGGGCGGAAATTGAAAATTTGCGGCAAAAATTATTTACAATCAATCTAGTATCGCCAAACATGGTATATCGATATATCTTATCAAAATCAAATGTTACCAACAAAAAGGGAGTCAATCCCCCTTATTCCAGGTACGTTACTATAGAGGGGTCGAAATTGTAATTCCACTTGGAATACTATAGAATATACTCTTAGATGGAGTTTAATTTATTTATATATATTTGCTTATTTTCCTTATTAAGAAAGCGCCTTATCCCCAGAACTTGATGTAAATAGTATAAACCAGTTGTCATTTTATTAAATTAATTTTATTAATTAAAATTAAACAAATATTAACAATCGAAATCACATTCTTCGGTATCTAACTCTAATTCCGTCCCTCTATGTTTGTTGTTCGCAGGATTCCGCTCGCAATTATTAACCGATTTTGATAAAATTTGGTACAACACGTTTTCTTGGTCAACGGACAAACACGGTTGAATTTCGAAAAAAATGGATCAAAGTTACATATATGGGGGCTATATATGTATTGCCCGATTTCGACAAATTAGACCATACTGCGCTTATTTACTTCCCGATTGTCTTCAAATTTAACACAAAGTAATTTTTTATAGTACCCTTAAAGTGTGCAAAATTTCATCAAATTCGGTTCAGAATTAGATATAGCTACCATATATATGTATCGCCCGATTTTCCCAAATTTGACTATAAAACCCTTACATTTATTTTAGTATGGGCAAGTTTGGGCGGACAAACTTTACAGCACGTAAAAGTATACTTCCTCACGAACAATAATAAGCAAAAAATTTCATTAACAATCGTTAACATTTCTAGTTCTATTATTCTATGGCCTCTGGCTTTTTGGCTGCGCATGGAATAGTTTTTATCGATTATCTTGAGAAGGGAAAAACCATCAACAGTGGTTATTATATGGCGTTATTGGAGCGTTTGAAGGTCGAAATCGCGGTAAAACGGAACCATATGAAGAAGAAAAAAGTTTTGTTTCACCAAGACAACGCACCGTGCCACATGCATTGAGAACGATGGCAAAAATTCATGAATTGGGCTTCGAATTGCTTCCCCACACACCGTATTCTCTGGCCCCCAGAGACTTTTTCTTGTTCTCAGACCTCAAAAGGATGCTCGCAGGGAAAAAATTTGGCTGCAATGAAGAGGTGATCGCCGAAACTGAGGCCTATTTTGAGGCAACACCGAAGGAATACTACCAAAATGGTATCACAAAATTGGAAGGTCGTTATAATCGTTGTATCGCTTTTGAAGGTAACTAGGTTGACTAATATAAACGAATTTTGACAAAAAGATGTGTTTTTCTTTGTTAGACCGGGGACTTATCAGCCAACCTGTTAGCAAGTATATACAGCAGTAAGTTCGGCCGGGCCGAATCTTAAATACCCACCACCATGAGTCAAATATAATTGTTTACTTTGAAAACTCTTCGTCGTAGCGGTTTACTTGATAATATATAGCATTTTGGGAGTTTGATGACAAATCTTCTTGCAAGCAAATCAGTTCAACCAGTACGCTTCCCGAAGAAAAATTTAAAGATTCTACCTATGAAAACCAGATCAGATTCTGGATTTATGAGAACCAATTTTGTTTGAGTTTTAGAAAAATCATAAACATATAGTGCATATGATAAAATAACGCCTGGATTTGAAATCTTAAATCTGTACATCTTTTCCGCCATTATTTAAATGAATACGAAAAAATCTGGAAATTTTACTTTTAGTTTCAAACAATTTTCATGACTGAAAGAAGTGTTTCCTTTCCTGAAGAAGGAAATTTTAGACAAGCAAAGTTTTCTTTTGACACAAATTTTAGAGACAATCGTTGAATCGCTTATCAAAAATTCGGATTAGTTTGCTCTAAACGAAAATACTTTATACGAAAGGGGAATTTCGTTTGTCTAAAATTTCATTCCGGAGGAAAATATTTTTTCTTTGGGTGTACCCTCAAGAAGTTAAATCGGTCTATATGCATGTCTTGCCAATTGGACCGGTAAAAATAAATGCGATACAGATTCGTTTTTCGAAGTTCGAAGATGGGCTATATCGGTCCAAGTTTTGACATAGTCCCCATATAAACCAATTTCCCGCTTTGGGGTCTTGGGCTTATAGAAACCGTCGTTTTTATCCAATTTGCCTGAAATTAAAAATCTAAAAGTACTTCAGGACCATAAAAAGGTGTGTCGAAAATGGTGAGTATCGGTCCATGTTTTGGTATAGCCCCCATATAAACCGACACCCCGATTTGGGGTCTTGGGCTTCTAGAAACCGTTTCTTGCGAACGATTTGTCTGAAATTGGAAATCTAGAAGTATTTTTGGACCATAAATAGTGCCATGTTTTGGTATAGCCCCCATATGGACCCATCTCCCAGTTTTACTTATTGGGCTTCTAGAAACCGTATTTTCAATCCGATTTTCTTGAAATTGAAAATCTGTAGGTATTTTGGGACTATAAATAAGTGTGCCGAAAACGGTGCATATCGGTCAATGTTTTGGTATAGGCCCCATATAGACCGATCCCGATTTGGGGTCTTGGGCTTCTACAAACCGTATTTTCTATCCGATTTGCCTGAAATTGGAAATCTATAGGTATTTTAGGGCAATAAATAAGTGTGTTGAAAATGGTGCCTATCGGTCCATGTCTTGGTATAGCCACCATATAGAGTCCGTATTTTCACTCCGATTTTCCTCAAATTGGAAATCTATAGGTATTTTAGGACCAAAAATGAGGTATATCGGTGCATGTTTTGGTATAGCCTCCATATAATCCGACACCACCCACTTTGCTGGAGTCGGAGCCGGAGTCGGAGTCGTATAACTTTCGCTCGACTCCGACTCCGAAGAAACAAAATTGGAAAAACACTTCATACGTATCTTTGTCACTAAAGAAATATTTCGACAAATTAGATTCGATTGGGGTTTTTAATCGAACAACGAAAAACGAAGTACTGGATTTCAGGCCATTCAAAGTGTATTTATATGGGTGAAATTCCACGGTGATATAAAAAGTAGGTTTTAGTAGAATATGGGCTGAATTGATCAATTCTATTGTCCATTTTTAACTTTTTTTAACATAATAAAATATCGATTTTTGACTTTATATGTACTCTTGATAAAGGTACAATTTTAAGGTAATATAGCAGTAGAACCTAACATTCTTAAATTTTGGCAGGCATGTCGAGTTCGAAGATGGGTCATACCGGACAATATAAACACATATGGCAAAGTAGAATACTTATATCGGTCTATTTTTGGAACACTATCCCTTAAGGTTACAATTGGAATACTGTTAAAATGAGATTTAGGTACACCACCTGGAGTCGACTCCGGAGTCGGAGTCGAGGCTAATAATAAATGCTGGAGTCGGAGTCGAGCAAACTTAACTCGACTGCACAGCCCTGGTGGTGGGTAGTTAAGATTCGGCCTGGCCGAACTTACTGCTGTATATACTTGTTCATATTAATCCAATACTACCGACAGTGTAATTAAACCTGTCAAAGGAATTTTCGTGTTTTTTTCTTAGCAGTATGGAAGTTTGTTTGGAAGAAAAGTATATTCATTTTGTAATAAACGTTGATTCTTTTACAGGATGTAAAAACAATTTCATTATTGAAGGCTGTAGAGTGATTATAGCAGACAGAAAGGTGGACATCGTTTTGTCGTCTTAGAAATTCACCCTGACGAGAACACACGGAAATCGACATTTGAATGAGTTGCATACGGAATGGTAAACTTATTATACACCCAAAGAAAAAATACCAGAACTAAATTTTACACAAACGAAATTCACCTTTTCTATACAGAATTTTCGTTTAGAGCAAATTAGTCCGTATTTACGATAAGCGATTCAACGATTGCCTCAAAAATTGTTAATTTACTTTAAAACTTTGCTTTTCTACAATTTCGTTCCTCAGAAAGGAAACTCTTCTTTCAGTGCATCCTCCTCACCATGCTATGGTGGTGGATGTAAAAAATGTGTTCGTAAATCCATATATTTCAGAATCCACAATGAAAACAAAAAACATGCCCGGTTCCAAAGATTTTGTCTTTACTTTAACAATTTTGGTATTGATTCCGAGCCAAAGAAGCGGAGAGTACAAGTAAGCAGACACAATTTTCTTTTAAATTTGAGTTTTGTGTACTTGACTCTACGAAGCAAATTTTAATTTTTCACTTTTTCAGCTTGTTTATACCCACCACCATAGAATGGTGATGGGGGTATAATAAGTTTGTCATTCCGTGTGTAACACATCGAAATATCGACTTCCGACGTATATATATTCTTGATCAGGGAGAAATTCTAAGACGATATAAGCATGTCTGTCTGTCCATCTGTGTGTCTGTCTGTTGTAATCACGCTACAGCCTTCAATAATGGCGCTATTGTCCCGAAATTTGGCACAGATTAGTTTTTTGTTTGCAGGCAGGTCAAGTTCGAAGATGGGCTATATCGGTCCAAGTTTTGATATAGTCCCCATATAAACCGACCTCCCGATTTGGGGTCTTGGGCCTATTAAAACCGTAGTTTTAATCAGATTTGCCTGAAATTTGAAATCCAGAGGTATTTTGGAATCATAAAGAGGTGTGTCGAAAATGGTCCGTATCGGTCCATGTTTTGGTATAGCCCCCATATAGACCGATCTCCCGATTTTGCTTCTTAGGCGTCTAGAAACAGTATTTCCTATTCGATTTGTCTGAAATTGAAAATCTAGAGGTATTTTAGGACCATAAGGAGGTGTGTCGAAAATGGTCCGTATCGGTCCATGTTTTGATATAGCGCCCATATAGACCGATCTCCCGAGTTTGCTTCTTGGGCGTCTAGAAACTATATTTACCATCCGATTTGCCTGACATTGGAAATCTATAGGTATTGTGGGACTATAAAGAGGTGTGTCGAAAATGGTCCGTATCGGTCCATGTTTTGCTATAGCCCCCATATAGACCGATCTCCCGATTTTGCTTCTTACGCGTCTAGAAACAGTATTTTCTATCCGATTTGTATGAAATTGAAAATCTAGAGATATTTTGAGACCATAAAGAGGTGTGTCGAAAATGGAGTCCATCGGTCCATGTTTTGATATAGCCCCCATATAGACCGATCTCCCGAGTTTGCTTCTTGGGCGTCTAGAAACAGTATTTTCTATCCGATTTGTCTGAAATTGAAAATCTAGAGGTATTTTGGGACCATAAATGGAGTCCATCGGTCCATGTTTTGATATAGCCCCCATGTAAACCAACCTCCCGATTTGGAGTCTTGGGCCTATAAAAACCGTAGTTTTTATCCAATTTGCCTGAAATTGGAAATATAGAGGTATTTGAGGACCGTTAAAAGTTGTGCCGAAAATGGTGTCAATCGGTCCATGTTTTGGTATAGCCCCCATATAGACCGATATCCCGATTTTGCTTCTAGGGCTTCTAGAAACTATATTTTCTATCCGATTTTACTGAAATTGAAAATCTAGAGTTCTTTTGGGACCATAAAAAGGTGTGCCGAAAAAGTGTGCCGAAAATGGTGCCCCCATATAGACTGATCTCTCGATTTTTACTTCTTGGGCGTCTAGAGACTATATTTTCTAGCCGATTTGTTTGAAATTGAAAATATGGAGGTATTTTAAGATCACAAATATGTGAGTAGCAAATAGGCACGGTCCATGTTTTGGTGTAGCCCCCATATACACCGATCTCCCGGCTTTATTTCTTGGGCTTCTAGAATCCGTAGTTTTTATCCGATTTGCTGGAAATTAGTAATCTATAATGAAATTTTAAACAAACGAAATTTCGTTTTCTTATAAAGAATTTTCGTTTATTCAACGATTGTCTCTAAAATTTGTGTCAAAAAAAAACTTTGCTTGTCTAAAATTACAATTCTCAAAAAAGAAAACACTTCTTTCAGGGTATAGCAGGCGCACTGATCATGAAAATTGCTTCAAACTGAAAGTAAAATTTCCAGATTTTACTCATCGCATTTAAATAATGGCGGAAAAAATCTACATATTTAAGATTTTAAATCAAGGCGTAATTTCATCAAATACACGATATGTTTATAATTTCTCTAAAACTCAAACAAAATTGGTTCTCATAAATCCAGAGTCTGATCTGGTCTTCATAGGAAGAATCTTTAAAGTTTGTCTTCGGGAACTGCCTTGCTTGGGAGAAGATTTGTCATCAAACCACATACAATTCTATATATGATCAAGTAACCCACTACGACGAAGAGTTTTCAAAGTAAACTATCATATAAAGGGTGATTCTTTTGAGGTTAGGATTTTCATGCATTAGTATTTGACAGATCACGTGGGATTTCAGACATGGTGTCAAAGAGAAAGATGCTCAGTATGCTTTGACATTTCATCATGAATAGCCGAACGATCTGCCACAACGTCGAATTTTCAGTGAATGGGCCCTAGAAAAGTTGGCAGAAAATCCGCTTTTTTATCGACAAATTTTGTTCAGCGATGAGGCTCATTTCTGGTTGAATGGCTACGTAAATAAGCAAAATTGCCGCATTTGGAGTGAAGAGCAACCAGAAGCCGTTCAAGAACTGCCCATGCATCCCGAAAAATGCACTGTTTGGTGTGGTTTGTACGCTGGTGGAATCATTGGACCGTATTTTTTCAAAGATGCTGTTGGACGCAACGTTACGGTGAATGGCGATCGCTATCGTTCGATGCTAACAAACTTTTTGTTGCCAAAAATGGAAGAACTGAACTTGGTTGACATGTGGTTTCAACAAGATGGCGCTACATGCCACACAGCTCGCGATTCTATGGCCATTTTGAGGGAAAACTTCGGAGAACAATTCATCTCAAGAAATGGACCGGTAAGTTGGCCACCAAGATCATGCGATTTGACGCCTTTAGACTATTTTTTGTGGGGCTACGTCAAGTCTATAGTCTACAGAAAAAAGCCAGCAACTATTCCAGCTTTGGAAGACAACATTTCCGAAGAAATTCGGGCTATTCCGGCCGAAATGCTCGAAAAAGTTGCCCAAAATTGGACTTTCCGAATGGACCACCTAAGACGCAGCCGCGGTCAACATTTAAATGAAATTATCTTCAAAAAGTAAATGTCATGGACCAATCTAACGTTTCAAATAAAGAACCGATGAGATTTTGCAAATTTTATGCGTTTTTTTTTTAAAAAAAAGTTATCAAGCTCTTAACAAATCACCCTTTATGATTCATGGTGGTGGGTATTTAAAATTCGGCCCGGCCGAATTTACTGCTTTATATACTTGTTTTCTTTCTGTTTTTTTTTTTTTGTCATCAAAAAAATTCATCTCCAAAAGTTCATGCTATATCACTATAAAATCTCACTTACCAAAATGCTATATAAAAAAAAAACGAAAACAATAAAAGAAATCACATAAATTAGCTGGAAAACCACATACAAAAAGTTTTATCGAATTGTGTCACACAAAAACTTCCATTCCTGCCACGTAAACTTAGACCACAAACACATCCTTCTCCATTGTCCACCACTCAAGTGTACGTTGGAGACTAGAAGTTGTAAACGAAAAGTGTGACACATAAAAATTGAAACGTGTCAATGCTCAATGATGGCTGTCGTCATCAAATACGAGCACAGCATCCCCCTCAAAATAAAACTTTTAGTCAAGGCCAAATTAAGTTGATACTCCATGTTTCATCAGTGGAGAGTGGTGAGAGATGAAGTAAATGAAAAAGGATATTTTACCTAAAGTAAAAGGTCACAATCTTAAATCGCATATAGAATATTAATTCAATTGAAACGTATTTTTATCGGTTCAAAACAGCAAAAGTTATTGGTTTTTAAATAAATGAAAAGAACACTTACTGGACAGTTCTTAAATGCAACCCATAAACAAGTGACTATTGTCAAGGAATCGAAGAAATATGGACATGTTCTGGGAGCTCTTAAATTTCCCCAACCTTCAGTGACAGACTTTTCTACGAATTTTTATACCCTTCACCACTACTGTGGTACAGGGTATAATAAGTTTGTGCATTTGTATGTAACGCCAAGAAGGAGTAATCATAGACCAACCTTTTAGTATACGGATCGGCTTAGAATTAAATTCTGAGTCGATTTAGCGATGTCCGTCTGTCTGTCTTTCTGTTGATGGATTTTTGTGTGCAAAGTACAGCTCGCAGTTTTAGTCCGATTGTCCTAAAATTTGGTATAGGATCCTGTTTCGGCTCCCTATTGATTTTGAAAAAAAATCGGTTCAGATTTAGATATAGCTGCCATATATATTTTTCACCAATCTGGTCATTATTGGCGTGTATATCAACGGATCTTCCTCAAATTCCGTACATCCAAATATTTTATGAGTCTCGAAACTTGCAAAATATCAGCCAAATCGGTTCAAATTTAGATATAGATATAGCTTTCGCCCGATTTACACTCATTTGCCCACAGAGGCCAATTTTTTGCTCCGATTTAATTGAAATTTTTCATAGGGAGTAGAATTAGCATTGTAGCTATGCGTGCCAAATTTGGTTGACATCGATTCAGATTTAGATATAGCTCCCATATATCGTTACCTTAATATACAAAGGCCCTAACTCATGAAAAACGAAGTTTACAGGAGGAGGAAAAAACTTAATAAAATAAGAAACACACCAGATACAAAAACATTTAAAATGCAGTTTTTATTATTAACATCAGACAAATTCAAAATTATAATAATTTTTTTAATATTTACATTTTCAATTAATTTGTATGACTTAGGGCTTTTTGGGTTTGAATTTTTGAAAAAAAAAATGAGTTGGGGCTTTTTCTTACACAACTTAAAGAAAACAAAAATAACATATCAATTCATATTTAAGTAAATCAAATGTTGGAATTGATAAAATAGTTTATATTTTAAGAGAATATATACTTAGGTTTTATAAGGAAATTGTTCATAAAAGTGAATCGTACAGACCGATATCCCTTCTCTCGCCAGTAGCCAAGACACTTGAGGCGCTACTCCTCCCCAGACTTGTGGAGAATTTTCTTGCTGCCCACCATCAACATGGATTCCGTAAGGTACACAGTACGACGACAGCCTTACATGCCATTTCGACACATTTCAATAGGGGACTTACTCAGCCCAAGCCGTGTCATAGGACGGTCCTGGTGGCGCTTGACTTATCGAAAGCATTCGATACGGTCAACTACACGGATGAAAAAGACTGTTTTTCATATGTTTGGCTATAAACATTATATGTTTGGAACACAAATTTTTAAACACAATATTTTTGAGTGCAAGCATATAATGTTCATAAACTAGCATAACATGTTTGGGACATATATGTTAATATGTTAGAACATATTATGTTTGGGACATAAAATGTTTGTAAATACAATATGCTTGGATGCAAACATATATTAATTTAGAAATAGCCTATAAACATATATGTGTTTAGTAGCTTGGAGCGCTATTTAACAGGGAGCGATATTGAATTAAGTTGGTGGTTGTTGCTTGTTATATCAAAATTAAGATTTTATTTTTCCTTGGGCAATTGATCAGCTACTTCTTAGATCCTTACAAACTGTGTGGTCCGCTGTTCGAATCCCCGTCCGGCAAAAGGTAAAATTAAAATAAAAAAATCATACAATTGGATAATTTCTTCTACTATGTTTGTATTACAGAAAAAGGTGCTAAGAACTAAAAAATCTCGTGGAAGTGAGAAAGATGTGGGGGAATATACAATTGGGCAAAAACAAAATTTTGAGCATTCAGGTCGAAAACCTATGTTGTTAGCACCTATATTACCTGTTTATTTTCATAATTCATTATGATTGTAAATATATAAATAAATAAATAAAATTTTGAGCACAATATTGTTTGGGAGAATTTTTTTTAAGCATATAATATTTTTGGGTGCAAAATGCTTCCAAACATATTATATGTTCACATAATAACATATTGTTTTTTGGAAGACAACATTATTGAATTTGGATGCAAAAATACAAAATGTTTGGAACTTAGACTACCCAAACATATATTGTTTAGTCCAATATGCTTTCAAACATATTATATATTGGAAGAGATCAAACATATAAATGTTTAGGCAATACCCAAAAATGTATATGCTTGAAGCAAAATATGTTTGGGAGTATATGTTACAGAAGCGATTTTTTGTGAGCGTGTATGCCACACTATTTGAGGACATCGAGAATACGTCCCTACCGGCAGGACCGAAGCGTTGGGTTCCGAATTATATGTGTGGACGCCAGTCGTACGTGGAATTCAGGGACAAGAAGTCAAAACCCTGTAGAGTTAAACAGGGAGTTCCCCAGGGCGGGGTGATATCTCCGGCACTGTTTAACCTCTCGTCCTCGATTCCACCCCCTCCTGACGGCGTCGAGATTGTGTCTACGCAGTACACCCCTGGAACACCTTTTTGCGGAGACCAAGATCATCCCAGTACGTCGACACAATTAACATAGGTACATGTTGTCAAAGCAGTACCTCTTGGGTTGCCATCGAAGTTGTCATCCGAATCACCAGCTTGTGGATAGACAACCTCCACCCAGGAATATAAAGGTTGATCTTCACCTTCTAGAGCCCGAGATCCAGCGTTACAAAAGAGAGCCTCTAGATCAGGCAGCATACCAGACAGGTCTGAACAGGCTACAAGGTTAATCCAGTTCTCGAGTCCAACCGCCGCTCATAGCACCGGAGGAGAGAGACCTCCCACGGCAGACCAAGGTAGTTTTGGCCCAACTAAGATCCGCCTCAATTCATACTTATC
Organism: Haematobia irritans; assembly: GCF_050003625.1. Taxonomy (NCBI): domain Eukaryota; kingdom Metazoa; phylum Arthropoda; class Insecta; order Diptera; family Muscidae; genus Haematobia; species Haematobia irritans. The sequence goes on along the minus strand of NC_134401.1, from coordinate 102,760,232 downwards.
AGTGATTGATAGCAGCGTAGCTGACGTGTGTCCCATCTGCAATCAAGGGCCACATGACACTCGTCACCTTTTTGCTTGCCCAGCTAAGCCTACCCGTCTCACCTCCAGATCACTCTGGACATCCTTGTCTCAGAGTTCCTTGTTCTGGCTACAAGTTGAACTACACAATCATAGAACAAAATGGATGAGACCACATTAAAAACTGTTACAACAACAACAACAGCAATAATCGCTCACAGATATACATAACACAAAAGCAATATAAACAAAATCAGAAAATCTATGCCTACTCTGCGTTTTTGCAGAAATAATTGAGTTAGGCTTTTTTGTACATATTGTGTGGGTATGAGTTAGGGCTTTTTTTTTGTACATATTGTGTGGATATGAGTTAGGGCTTTACATTATTAACTTATAACTTAACTTATAATTTTTTCAACGCATCTCCGTAAATTTTTTTATGGAAGGTGTATCTGATGGTGCTCTGTCAGAATCGACAAAAAACACGATTTCAACAAATTATGAGTTGGGGCCTTTCTATATTAAGGTAACGATATATGTTTTTATGATCTCGACAAAAATGGTCAAAATACCAACATTTTCCTTGTGAAATCGCCACTGCTTAGTCGAAAAGTTGTTAAAATCACTCTAATTTTCCTAAACTTCTAATACATATATATCGAGCGATAAATCATAAATAAACTTTTGCGAAGTTTCCTTAAAATTGCTTCAGATTTAAATGTTTCCCATATTTTTTTACTAAAAATGTTTTCCACCCTAGTGCATTAGCCAACATAAATTTTGAGCCTATAGATTTTGTAAAAGTCAATGAAATTCTGCCCAAATCGAGTGATATTTAAATGTATGTATTTGGGACAAACCTTTATATATAGCACCCAACACATTTGACGGATGTGATATGGTATCGAAAATTTAGATCTACAAAGTGGTGCAGGGTATAATATAGTCGGCCCCGCCCAACTTTAGACTTTCCTTACTTGTTTTCTATAACGTTTTTAAATTTCCGTAAAGCCGATTAAGAATTTTGCAATGGTCTAGGTTTCAAAGTAAAATACTTGGGCATGGCATGTGACTAAGTTGGATTTCCAAAAGTGTAACAATATTTAAAAATTAAAAAATAGTCGATTTGGGTGATAATTTAACAACACAGCTTTAAATATAGTTAAGGCTAGTTTAGATTTAATGGAGATTTCGTTTGGGAAAAAAAGTGTTGCATACAAATGGTGTTGCATTTTATGGTATTAACACAGTGTTGCCGAAACCCCTTGCAATGACAACACCGCTTGCGAACAAAAATTTTCGATTTATGGGGGTAAGGTGTAAAATATGCAACATATTTTTTACCAATCGAAATCACCATAAGTCGCAGCCCTCTGTTTTAATTCGCACCAACGTACTGCACATGCGGGACTATAAAATCTTATTAAGTGGTAACAAATACAAAATATGCTCTTATCTTTCATACTTTTAAAGAATATTTAGATTGTAACTAGTTTAAGATTTAGTATATAAGCTTGAATATCTACTATAACAGGTTGGCTGATAAGTCCCCGGTCTAACAAAAAAAAAAAAATTTTGTCAAAATTAGTTTTTATTATTCAACATAGTTCCCTTCAAGAGCGATACAACGATTATAACGACCTTCCAATTTTTTGATACCATTTTGGTAGTACTCCTTCGGTTTTGCCTCAAAATAGGCCTCAGTTTTGGCGATCACCTCTGCATTGCAGCCAAATTTTTTCCCTGCGAGCATCCTTTTGAGGTCTGAGATCAAGAAAAAGTCGCAGGGGGCCAGATCTGGAGAATACGGTGGGTGGGAAGCAATTCGAAGCCCAATTCATGAATTTTTGCCAATGGCTTGTGGCACGGTGCGTTGTCTTGGTGGAACCAGGGCTGTGGAGCCGGAGTCTTGGAGTCGGAGTCTGAAGATTTTGCTGGAGTCGGATTCGTAAAAATTTTGCTCGACTCCGACTCCGGCTAAACCAAATTTTTTAAAACACTTCACATTTTTGTAACTAAGCAAGTTTTTACGCAAATTAGTTTCCATTGCGTTATTCATTCGATCAATGTACAGCATGATTGTAAATGAAAATCAACTTCCAATTACGGCTATCTTTTTATGTTTCCTAGAATGTTAGACTAGCAGATGGGCTGGATCGATCCATTTTAATGCCCATATCAATTTATTTGAAATATTTCGAACAATCGAAATTATTTTTTTTTTTAATTCTATTTTAAGGCCATATACATATGTGGAATATTGACAGAAAATTTTTTCAAAGTTGTTTTTTATAGAAACTTTTGTCAAAATGTTATTTCTATAAAAAGTTTTGTCAAAATTTTACTTCTATAGCAAATTTTGTCAAAATTTTATTTCTATAAAAAATTTATTCAAAATTTAATTTCTATAGAAAATTTAGTCAAAATGTTATTTCTATACAAAATTGAGTCAAAATGTTGTTTCTATAGAATATTTAGCAAAATTTTATTTCTATAGAAAATTTTGCAAAATTTGGTTTGTTACACAAAAATTTTTTCAACATTTTTTTTCTATTGATAACATTATTTCCATAAAAATTTAAGTTAAAATTTTATTTCTATAGAAAATGTTGCCAAAATTTTATAGTAATAGATTTTTTTATTAGAAAATTTGGTCAAAATTTTATTTCTATAAAAAATTTAGCCAAAATTTTATTTCTATAGAAAATTTAGTCGAAATTTTGTTTCTGTAGAATATTTTGCAGACATTTATTTACAACACAAAAATTTTTCTAAAATTGAATTTTTATTGATAATTTTTTCGAAATTTTATTTCTATAAGAAAAAATTGTCAAATTTTATTTCTATAGCAAATTTTCTCAAATTTTTTTTCTTACTGATGCTCACTGACACTCACTGCTATAAAAAATGTATTCAAAATTTTATTACTGTAGAAATATTTTTTGCAATATAAAATTTAGTCAACATTTTATTTCTATAGAAAATTTAGTCAAAATTTTGTTTCTATAGAATATTTTGCAAAATTTTATTTCTATAGAAAATTTTGCAAAATTTTGTTTACCACACAATTTTCTTTTTAATTGTATTTCTATTGATAATTTTTTCAAACTTTTATTTCTATAAAAAACATTGCCAAAATTTTATTCAAAATTTTATTTCTATATATTTGATCAAAATTTGATTTCTATAGAAAATTTTGCCAAAATTTTATTTCTATAGAAAATTTAGTCAAAATTTTGTTTCTGTAGAAAATTTTGCAAAATTTTTTTTACTAGACAAAAATTTTTACATACTTGTATGCTCACTGATAGTCACTGCTAAGTCGAAAACTTGTAGAAATGACTCAAATTTTCAATTTTTTCAATGAATGAATCATAAATGCATTTTTGCGAAATTGTCTAAACAATTATAAATATTTCCCAAATATGGCTCGAGATTTTGTAGAAGTCTGTTTTGAGATTTTATCACAATGTAGATCTAAATACAAAGTTGTGCAGAGTATATTATAATCGCCCCCCTCGACTTTAGACTTTCCTTGCATTTTTATTTTTTGTTAAAATTGTGTTACGTCCCATAACGTTAGATTTAAATTTTAAGTACATAGAATACGGTGGGTGGGGAAGCAATTCGAAGCCCAATTCATGAATTTTTGCCATCGTTCTCAATGACTTGTGGCACGGTGCGTTGTCTTGGTGGAACAACAATTTTTTCTTTTTCATATGGGGCCGTTTTGCCGCGATTTCGACCTTCAAACGCTCCAATAACGCCATATAATAGTCACTGTTGATGGTTTCTCCCTTCTCAAGATAATCGATAAAAATTATTCCATGCGGATCCCAAAAAACAGAGACCATTACTTTGCCAGCGCATTTTTTAACAGTCGATCAAAAACGCATAAGAATGAACATTTCTCAACCTTGTTTGGATCGTTTTAAGCGAAAAACAAGTAAGGAAAGTCTAAAGTCGGGCGGGGACGACTATATTATACCCTGCACCACTTTGTAGATCTAAATTTTCGATACCATCTCACATCCGTCAAATATGTTGGGGGCTATATATACATGTTTGTCCCAAATACATACATTTAAATATCACTCGATCTGGAGAGAATTTGATAGACTTTTACAAAATCTATAGACTCAAAATTTAAGTCGGCTAATGCAATAGGGTGGAACACAATCCCAGCAAAAAAAGCGTCGCCAAAAAAATCATGAAAATGTTCTTTTTGGATCCGGAAGTGGTGCAAAATTGACGAAGAAGCGATGAATTTAACATGGGCTTGTCATAGGATGGAAGTCCTCCATTTCAACAGCCGTTGCACTACATTTGCATCACTTCTTTAGGTGTGATCCGAATTCAATGTTTTGGATGTAAATTAAATAAATAATTTTTATAATTTTTTGTAATTTTTAATGGATTCTAACGCTTGTCAGAAACGTTTGACCTCAAATATTTTCAAAAATTCACAATTTTTTCAGGTTGGATTTAGCATTGTTTTCGAATGTTGTTTTGAATGACTTGTACCATTTTATGTTTTCTTACTCTGTTTTTAACCTATTTGAAACAAAAACAGTTAAAATTACACATTGAAAGTATGAAAAAAACCAAGTTATTAAAAATTTAATTAAAAGAACTTCCTGGGTAGTTAAAATAAAGAACATCATTGGGAGTGTATTTTCTGGAAGTGCTTTTAAAGTTGTGCCTTTGGAAGAACTTCCAAATTTTTTGCTGGGCTATCAATGAAAGAGAATAGTTAGTTTTTCAAAAATATTTTTATTTTTTAATATAATCTCCTGAAACTTCAATACACTTAGTCCAACGCTTTTCTAGCAATTCTATCCCTTGATTCGTTGAATTCAATTTTTTATAACTTGGTTTTTTCATACTTTTAATGGATAATTTTAACTTTTTTGTATCAAATAGGTTAAAAACAGAGTAAGAATTCATAAAATGGTACAAATCATTTAAATTTTGTGGAAAAAAATTTTAAATCTAATCTGAAAAAATTGTGAATTTTTGAAAATATCTGAGGTCAAACGTTTCCGACAAGCGTTAGAATCCATTAAAAATTATAAAAATTATTTATTTGACAAAATATCACAGACAAGCGTTAGAATCCATTAAAAATTATAAAAATTATTTATTTGACAAAATATCACAGAATTTTTTAATTTACATCCAAAAGATTGAATTCGGATCACATCTAAAGAAGTAATGCAAATTCAGTGCAATGACTGTTGAAATGGAGGACTTCCGTCCTATGACAAGCCCATGTTAAATTCATCGCTTCTGCGTCAATTTTGCACCACTTCCGGATCCATTACTTTTTTAGCGACGCTTTTTTTGCTGGGAGGCTGAGAAGTTTCCGAACCGCCCTCGTTCTTGTTTCTTTTCCTATTGGTTTCCAATTAATTTAGCCCGCACTTCAATTAAAAGTAATTCCTAAAAAGCTTACCCATAACCTGCCACACACACACACATTGTTTTTCTTTTTTCATCATTTGACATTTTTCATTTAATCAACACTTTATTGGTTTTAAACCAATTTTTTTCTACGTCAGGTATAACTTTTTGTTTTGTAGCTCTTTAATGTAAAGTGCTATTTGTAAAATGTCAAGGTATAATTGGTATTAATTTTTTTTTAACATGCTACCAAAAAGGGTTCACCGAAATCTCACATTTACATCAAAATGCCATTTAGGTCACGGACAGTGTTTCAAATCGAACGAAAGTCCACTACACGCAGAGAAGGAATACGATCACCTCAAACAAGTTTCAAGAGCGAAATGTTATGTTTGTTCCATGTTCGTGCCTATCAAATGTACAAAAATAACATTTTGCTTTTGAAACATGTTTGAGGTGATCATGTTCCTTCATTCAGTACACTGAAAAAAAATATTGTCATGAATCCAAAGGTTTCATGTCCTTAAAATACAAATGCGAATTTTGCTTAGAAAAGACAGCGATTTCTCTGATATAAAGTTTTTTTCCTTGACCAAAAGCCGATAAACTCTCCAATGAAGTAGTTTTGTCCTTATAGTTAAGCGATTTGACTTGAAACTGGGTATCTTTACATGAAAGAAAATTTTGTTTGACTATGGTCAACTTTGCTATAAGCACGCACAGAAAAACCATGTTTGGACATGGTTGCCGCATCCATTTAATGCTTATCTAGAGCATGCAATTGCCGCGAAAACCATGTATTTTGTATTTGTAAAAATAGTTTTCGAGCGGAGAAAAATGTATAGTGGCAATAAGCATTTGAATGGTTCTCAAATACCGCAAACATGTTCTATCATTTAAATGATAGAATTTGAGACCATTAAATGGCCGGGAAAATCATGTTCCATGACCATTCAATTTTTTACTTTTTTACAGTGAAAAAAGTATTTTTATAGGTTAGGTATAGTCAAGTCTAGAACCATTACATGGCAATAAAGACCATTTACATTGTTTTCGTGGCCATTTAATTTTTTAACTTTTTTGCTGCGAAAAGAATTTTATAAAAACATTGAGCAGGTACACACGATTTTCATTTTGCGCGTCAGTCTTGTGTTGATTGTTTCTTGGAATGGACGGAGAATACGGATTTACTGTTTTGTGCTAATTTATTTATTCAGAAATGGCACGTGGTTTTATGTGAAAACAAAAAAGGAAAGTGTAATTGAAAAAATCTACCTGTTTTTTGTTCTGCATTTTGCTATATGGATCATTTATTTTCATTTGCAGTTACATGATGTCTGCGTTTGTACATTTGATAGGCACGAAGTAAATATGGAATAATTACTTATTGTTGAAATTGAAATAAAATAGAGTGTGTAAAAATATAAGATGTTTGCTTGAACGGCATTATAAATACAAATAAACAATGAATTAGTTTATAAATAAATAAAAACAAACAAATGAAGTTAATTTTGTGTTTTCCTTTCTCAAGTGGCGTCCTTTTTTCGACGATGAAAAAAGTTTTTTCATAAAGATCAAAACATTTTAGGTTGTAACCATGTTCTTTTAACTAGAAGAAAATCATTTTTAATGAATACCATAACATTTTAAATCGTGACCATTGTCTTTTCATTCAAACAAAATTCTTTTTATCAATATAATAACATTTTAGATGAGGACAATTATATTTTTCTTAGAACCATGTTCACTGAGCTAACATGGTTGCAGGTTAAAATGTTACATGGTCGCCGCAAAAATAGCTCCTATCATATTATTTTGCTCTTCGAATATGATTGTGACAATCATGTTTCTTCTCTGCGTGAGGTCAACTTGGCTCGTAATTCTGAAAAATTCGTTAATATTAATGAGATCGTCTCTAGGTTAGGTTAGGTGGCAGCCCGATGTATCAGGCTCACTTAGACTATTCAGTCCATTGTGATACCACATTGGTGAACTTCTCTCTTATCACTGAGTGCTGCCCGATTCCATGTTAAGCTCAATGACAAGGGACCTCCTTTTTATAGCCGAGTCCGAACGGCGTTCCACATTTCAGTGAAACCACTTAGAGAAGCTTTGAAACCCTCAAAAATGTCACCAGCATTACTGAGGTGGGATAATCCACCGCTAAAAACTTTTTGGTGTTCGGTCGAAGCAGGAATCGAACCCACGAACTTGTGTATGCAAGGCGGGCATGTTAACCATTGCACCACGGTGGTGCGACAAACTGGAACACCGGTACCAGTCCTTTGATATGTCCGTCAGTGGCAAATTGCCGTTGGGCAATTATCCTACAACTCACGCGTGAGTCACGAAAATTTTCGTGAGTCACGACAATTTCGTGTCACGTACACACCTCTAATGTTTATGATACAAAGTTTTTTATACCCACCACCATAGAATGGTGACGAGGTATATTAAGTTTGTCATTCCGTTTGTAACACATCGAAATATCGATTTCCGACAATATAAAGTATATATATATATATATATTCTTGATCAGGGAGAAATTCTAAGACGATATAACGATGTCCGTCTGTCCGTCTGTCTGTCTGTCTGTCTGTTGTAATCACGCTACAGTCTTCAATAATGAAGCAATCGTGCTGAAATTTTGCACAAACTCGTCTTTTGTCTGCAGGCAGGTCAAGTTCGAAGATGGGCTATATCGGTCCAGGTTTTGATATAGTCCCCATATAAACCGACCTCCCGATTTGGGGTCTTGGGCTTATAGAAATCGTAGTTTTTATCCGATGTGCCTGAAATTTGAAATCTAGAGGTATTTTATGACCATTAAGAGGTGTGCCAAAAATAGTGAGTATCGGTCCATGTTTTGGTATAGCCCCCATATAGACCGATCTCCCGATTTTACTTCTTGCGCTTATAGAAACCGCAGTTTTTATTCAATTTACCTGAAATTGGAAATCTAGAGGTACTGTAGGACCACAAATACGTGTGCCGAAAATTGTGAGTATCGGTCCATATTTTGGTATAGCCCCCATATATACCGATCTCCCGATTTTACTTCTTGGGCTTATAGAAACCGCAGTTTTTATTCAATTTACCTGAAATTGGAAATCTAGAGGTACTGTACGACCACAGATACGTGTGCCAAAAATTGTGAGTATAGGTCCATGTTTTGGTATGGTCCCCATATAAAACGACCTCCCGATTTGGGGTCTTGGGCTTATAGAAACCGTAGTTTTTACCCAATTTGTCTGAAATTGGAAATCTAGAGGTATTTTAGGACCACAAAGAGGTGTGCCAAAAATAGTGAGTATCGGTCCATATTTTGGTATAGCCCCCATATAGACCGATTTCCCGATTTTACTTCTTGGACTGCTAGAATCCGAATTTTTTATCCAATTTGTCTGAAATTTGAAATCTAGAGGTATTTTATGACCATAAAGAGGTGTGCCACAAATGGTGAGTATCGGTCCATATTTTGGTATAGCCCCATATAGACCGATCTCCGCATTTTACTTCTTGGGCTTCTAGAATCCGAAGTTTTTATCCTATTTGCCTGAAATTGGAAATCTAGAGGTATTTTCGTGTTTTAGTATAGCCCACATAAGAACGATCTCCCGATTTATCTCCTTGGGTTTCTAAAAACCGTAGTTTTTATCTGATTTGCCTGAAATTGTAAATATTCTGGTATTTTAGGCTGACAAAAACGTGTATCGGATTAAGTTTTTATCGGTCCATTTGGTAATGCCTCCATATAGACTGACTTCACTTCTTGAGGGTGTAGAAGGCGCACTGATCATGAAAATTGCTTGAAACTCAATGTAAAATTTCCAGATTTTACTTCTACAGATTTAAGATTTCAAATCAAGACGTTATTTTACAATTTTCTTGCACACTTACAAGAGATGTTAATGATTCCTCTAAAAAATGGTTCTTATAAATCCAGAATCTGATATAGTCCTCATAGGTGAAATCTTTAAATTTATCTTCGGGAAGTGTCCTCAAGTCCTCAAGCCCTCCTGAAATTTCAAAGGGAACCCTAATAAAGGGTGATTTGTTAAGAGCTTGATAACTTTTTTTTTTAAAAAAACGCATAAAATTTGCAAAATCTCATCGGTTCTTTATTTGAAACGTTAGATTGGTCCATGACATTTACTTTTTGAAGATAATTTCATTTAAATGTTGACCGCGGCTGCGTCTTAGGTGGTCCATTCGCAAAGTCCAATTTTGGGCAACTTTTTCGAGCATTTCGGCCGGAATAGCCCGAATTTCTTCGGAAATGTTGTCTTCCAAAGCTGGAATAGTTGCTGGCTTATTTCTGTAGACTTTAGACTTGACGTAGCCCCACAAAAAATAGTCTAAAGGCGTCAAATCGCATGATCTTGGTGGCCAACTTACCGGTCCATTTCTTGAGATGAATTGTTCTCCGAAGTTTTCCCTCAAAATGGCCATAGAATCGCGAGCTGTGTGGCATGTAGCGCCATCTTGTTGAAACCACATGTCAACCAAGTTCAGTTCTTCCATTTTTGGCAACAAAAAGTTTGTTAGCATCGAACGATAGCGATCGCCATTCACCGTAACGTTGCGTCCAACAGCATCTTTGAAAAAATACGGTCCAATGATTCCACCAGCGTACAAACCACACCAAACAGTGCATTTTTCGGGATGCATGGGCAGTTCTTGAACGGCTTCTGGTTGCTCTTCACTCCAAATGCGGCAATTTTGCTTATTTACGTAGCCATTCAACCAGAAATGAGCCTCATCGCTGAACAAAATTTGTCGATAAAAAAGCGGATTTTCTGCCACTGATTTTGGTAATAAAATTCAATGATTTGCAAGCGTTGCTCGTTAGTAAGTCTATTCATGATGAAATGTCAAAGCATACTGAGCATCTTTCTCTTTGACACCATGTCTGAAATCCCACGTGATCTGTCAAATACTAATGCATGAAAATCCTAACCTCAAAAGAATCACCCTTTATTTGGTTCATGGTGGTGGGTATTTAAGATTCGGCCCGGCCGAACTTAGTGCTGTATATACTTGTTTAATACATATTTATTTCTATTTTTATTTATTTATTTCTTTTGAAACCAAATACTGTATATGGGATCCAAATATGAGATGACAAAACAAGACACAGGTAGAAATACAAAACTCTATATCACAAAAAAAAGAAACCCCAAAATGTAACCCCCCTTAATCCTGAGCCCATCTAAAAGGTTATCAATTCCTTTTTTTTTACCTCCCACAGTTTCAATTGCTTTCAAAATCATAAACAATAGACCAAACAAAAAAAAAACAACCCTTTTAAAGCCTATGCTACCGATGTAAGATTTCAATCAACTTTCTAAGTGCCAACTACACCACATCTATTCCAATTATGGCACTTATTACAATGAGCCATCATTCACAGACTGAGTGACTGGCACTAAGGGAGTTAGGCTTACATGTGTATGGTATGGTAATCAAAACGAAATTAGTCCTTGACGTGTGAAACATCTTTAATGAGACCAACAGAATTTAGGTTCCCAACAATGCAAATTCAAAAGGGACACAAAACGGAAAACTTCAAAATAAAAGCTAGGGGCAAAAAAATGTTCTTCGTCACAATAACGACAACAGGGAAATTGTGAAAATGACTGAATGCATGATTGACTAGCAATGAAAGCTGCTAATTTAAATTCAATCCATGGCACATTTCACTGGGAATTTAGAACAAAACGAAAAAGGAACACAAAGACCTATATCCGGTTTCATGTTGTTTCTCTTTTGTTTTTTTAGAACGTTCTACCATTCATGTTGTTGTATCAGAAATGTTGATTGTAATGCACTTCCGGTAGACTTGTTGCTAATATATGTATTTACGTGTGTAACATACACACACATACACCATTTGAATATACAGTGGCAAGCAATTGTGATTACATGTTTACCAAAATATTACTTTAAAATGCTAAATCTTGCGGTATTTTCAATCTAAGTCATTTATTTGGTTATTTATTAAAAAAAAACCCTAAAAAAGATTGTTTCCAATATTGGAAAACAAAATGGGAATTGTCGGGAATTTCGTGAAAAATGTATCCATCAGACTACGTAAAAAAAGTGCATACTGCAATTTCTGACCGTTTAAAAGCTAATAATTAGTGTTTTATTTTCAAAACAACGCTCATTTCATATGGGTATAGCTGCACGCACAGAAAAAAACATGTTTGGACATGGCTGCCGCATCCATTTAATGCTTATCTGGAGTATGTAATTGCCGCGAAAACCATGTATTTTGTCTTTGTAAAAAAATTTTTTTTTAATTTTCGAGCGGAGAATAATATATGTTGCCAATAACAGGTTGGCTGATAAGTCTCCGGTCTGACACATAGATGGCGTCGCTAGTATTAAATGCATATTATTTTTATATAGTACCAATCTTCAAATGATTCGTGTCAAAATTTGACGCCTGTTAGTCAATTAGTTTGTGAGATAGAGTGTCTTTTGTGCAGCAACTTTTGTTATTGTGAAAAAAAGAAAAAAAAAGGAATTTCGTGTTTTGATAAAATACTGTTTTCTGAAGAGAAAAAATACGGTGGAAGCAAAAACTTGGCTTGATAATGAGTTTCCGGACTCTGCCCCAGGGAAATCAACAATAATTGATTGGTATGCAAAATTCAAGCGTTGTGAAATGAGCACGGAGGACGGTGAACGCAATGGACGCCCGAAAGAGGTGGTTACCGAAGAAAACATCAAAAAATCCACAAAATGATTTTGAATGACTGTAAAATGAAGTTGATCGAGATAGCCGAGACCTTAAAGATATCAAAGGAACGTGTTGGTCATATCATTCATCAATATTTGGATATGCGGAAGCTCTGTGCAAAATGGGTGCCGCGCGAGCTCACATTTGACCAAAAACAACAACGTGTTGATGGTTCTGAGCGGTGTTTGCAGCTGTTAACTCGTAATACACCCGAGTTTTTCCGTCGATATGTGACAATGGATGAAACATGGCTCCATCACTACACTCCTGATTCCAATCGATAGTCGGCTGAGTGGACAGCGACCGGTGAACCGTCTCCGAAGCGTGGAAAGACTCAAAAGTCCTCTGTTTTTTGGGATGCGCATGGAATAATTTTTATCGATTATATTGAGAAGGGATAAACCATCAACTGTGACTATTATATGGCGTTATTGGAGCGTTTGAAGGTCGAAATCGCGGCAAAACGGCCCCATATGAAGAAGAAAAAAGTGTTGTTCCACCAAGACAACGCACCGTGCCACAAGTCATTGAGAACGATGGCAAAAATTCATGAATTGGGCTTCAAATTGTTTCCCCACCCACCGTATTCTTCAGATGTGGCCCCAGCGTCTTTTTCTTGTTCTCAGACCTCAAAAGGATGCTCGCAGGGAAAAAAATTGGCTGCAATGAAGATGTGATCGCCGAAACTGTGGCCTATTTTGAGGCAAAACCGAAGGAGTACTACCAAAATGGTATCAAAAAATTGGAAGGTCGTTATAATCGTTGTATCGCTATGTTGAACTATGTTGAATAATAAAAACGAATTTTGACAAAAAAAATGTGTTTTTGTTGTTAGACCGGGGACTTATCAGCCAACCTGTTAAGCATTTACATGGTTCTTAAATGCGGAAACATGTTCTATTATTTATATGATAGAATTTGAGACCATTACATGGTCGGGAAAATCATGTACCTGACCATTCATTTTTTTTTACTTTTTGCAGGGAAAAAAGTATTTTTATAGCTTACGTATAGACATGTCTAGAACTATTACATGGCCATAAAGACAATGTACATTGTTTTCATGACCATTTACTTTTTTAATTTTTTTGCAGCGAAAATAATTTTATAAAAACATTGAGCAGGTACACACGATTTTCATTTTGCGCGTCAGTCGTGTGTTGATTGTTTCTTGGAATGGACGGAGAATACGGAATTACTGTGTTTTGTGTTAATTTATTTATTCAGAAGTGGCAAAAAAGGAAAATGTAATTGAAACAAGTATATACGGCCGTAAGTTCGGCCAGGCCGAATCTTAGGTACCCTCTAACATGGATTGCGTAGAATCCATATCGAATTACTTGGGTTGTGGTATCTTAAAACTTAACATCGTTTTCTAAATTGTGAGTTAGTCCATACGTGGTATATATTAGACCAAAAAGTTGTGTATAGGTAAGTCTACAAATAATTACGAATCGACATGGACTTTTGCACGGTACGTAGAGAGCCAGAATTGAAATATGGGGGTTGCTTATATGGGGGCTACACTGAAAAAAATATTGTCGTGAAGTCAAAGATTTCATGTCTTTAAAATACGAATACAAATTTTGCTTAGCATAGAAGACGCATTTCTCTAAAATGAAGTTATTTTCCTTGTCCAAAAGTCGATAAACTTTTCAATGAAGTCGTATTGTCCTTATAATTAAGTGATTTGAATTAAAAATGGGTATCTTAACATGAAAGAAAAAATGTATAGGCTAAGGTCAACTTGACTTTAATAATTCAGAAAAATTCTTTAAATTTAATGAAATTGTCTTTAAATTTATTGTCTTTTCGCATCTTGACTACAAAGCAAAAAATCGTTCAAATATAGGAGATGTTTTTCAAAACTTTATTTTAAAGAAGTTTTTTACTTCAAACATAGCATAATTTCTACTGGAAGTCGAGTCCAAATTTGGAAAATAAAGTTGCCGTTAACTCGTTTTTAAAGGACTTTGATAGCATATGGAGAAAAAAAAGCTGAGAAAGTGAAAAATTAAAATTTGCTTCCTAGAAGCAAGTACACAAAACCTAAATTTAAAAGAGAATTGTGTCTTAAAAGTATCCTTACTTGTATTCTCCGCTTCTTTGGCTCGGAATCAATACCAAATTTTTTAAAGTAAAGACAAAATCTTTGGAGCCGAGTATGCTTTTTTTTCAGTGTATATAGAATTATGAACTTGATATGGACCAATTTTTGTGTGATAGGGGATCGATTTACCTGACAGCTATATATAACTATAGGCCGATATGGACCTAGTTAGCCATGGTTGTTAACGGCCATATACTAGCACAATGTACCAAATTTCAACTGACTCGGGTGAAATTTGCTCCTCCAAGTGGCTCCAAAACCAAATCTCGGGATCGGTTTATATGGGGGCTTATATATGATTATGGACTGATATGGACCACTTTTGGCATGGTTGTTAAATATCATATACTACCACCACGTACAAAACTTCAACCAGATCGGATGAATTTTGTTTCTCCAAATGGCACCAGAGGTCAAGTCTGGGGGATCGGTTTATATGGGGGCTATATATAATTATGGATTGATATGAACCAATTCCTGCATGGTTGTTGGATACCATATACTGACATCACGTACCAAATTTAAACTGAATCAGATGAATTTTGGTCTTCCAAGAGGCTCCGGAGGTCAAATCGGGGGATCGGTTTATATGGGGGCTATATATAATTGTGGACCGATGTGGACCAATTTTTGCATGTTCATTAGAGACCATATACTAACACCATGTACCAAATTTCAGCCGGATCGGATGAAATTTGCATCTCTTAGTGGATTCGCAAGCCAAATTTGGTTGGGTCCGTTTATATGGGGGCTATACGTAAAAGTGGACCGATATGGCCCATTTGCAATATCATCCGACCTACATCAATAGCAACTACTTGTGTCAAATTTCAAGTCGATAGCTTGTTTCGTTCGGAAGTTAGCACGATTTCAACGGACGGACGGACGGACTGACATGCTCAGATCGACTCAGAATTTCACCACGACCCAGAATATATATACTTTATGGGGTCTTAGAGCAATATTTCGATGTGTTACAAACGGAATGACAAAGTTAATATACCCCCATCCTATGGTGAAGGGTATACAAATTCATTGTCTTTAAAACTGTTTCGGTATATAAATGAAAATTTTTCATTGACTCAATTTTAATGAATTTTTCGTTGAGTGTATCGTGCAGAAATATGACACAGTTCAGAGAGAAAAAGTTCGAAAAAAGGCTATATCGGGGATCGGTTTAAATGGACCTCCTTATAAACTGACATCTGATTTGGTTTCTTGAGCAAAATTACTGAGTTTAGCGTATTTTTTCTCCGATTTGCTGAAATTGAAAATTCACAGAAAGGTTTTTGATAAGAATGCCCACTTTTGTGCGTATCGGATAACATAGACTGACCTCCCGATTTTACTTCATAATATTTTACACACTGCAATTTTTATCTCGTAAAATTTAAAATCTAGAGGTATTTTAGGTCCACAAACATTTGTGTCGAATTTTGTTTATATACACGCAGAGAAGAACCATGATTGTCACAATCATATTCGAAGAGCAAAATAATATGATAGGAGCTATTTTTGTGGCGACCATGTAACATTTTCACCTGCAATCATGTTTGCTCAGGGAACGTGGTTCCAAGAAAAATAAAATTGTCCTCATCTAAAATGTTATTATATTGATAAAACGAATTTAGTTTGAATCAAAAGACAATAGTCACGATCTAAAATGTTATGGTGTTCGTCAAAAATGTTTTTCTTCCAGTTAAAAGAACATGGTCACAACCTAAAATGGTTTGCTCTTTATGAAAAAACTTTTTTCGTCGTCGCAAAAAGGACGGCACTTGATAAAAGAAACCACAAAAATAATTATATTTATTTGTTTTTATTTATTTATAAACTATTTCATTGTTTATTTGTATTTATAATGCCGTTCAAGCAAACATCATTTGTTTTTACACACTTTATTTTATTTCAATATCAACAATAAGTAATTATTCCATATTTACATCGTGCCTATCAAATGTACAAACGCAGACATCATGTAACTGCAAATAAAAACAAGTATATACGGCCGTAAGTTCGGCCAGGCCGAATCTTATGTACCCTCCACCATGGATTGCGTAGGAACTTCTACTAAAGGCTGTCATCCACAATCGAATTACTTGGGTTGCGATAACACTTGCCGATGGCAAGTTATCGTAAAACTTTTTAACACTGTCTTCTAAATTGTAAGTTAGCCCATACGGGGTATATATTAAACAAAAAAAGGCCGATTAAATACGTATATAATATAGTTTGACAAAAAAAAATTTTTTGACAAAATTTTCTATAGAAATAAAAACTTGAAAAAATTTTCTATAGAAATAAACGTTTGACAAAACTTTCTATAGAAATGAAATTTTGACACAACTTTCTATAGTAATAAAATTTGACAAAATTTTCTATGGAAATAAAGTTTTGGTAGATTATTTTTGGCGATATGGACCAATTTTTGTGTAATAAGTCATCGGCTATATATAACTAAAGACCGATATTGACCAATTTTTACATGGCTGTTAGAGGCCATATATTGACAAAATGTACCAAATTTCAACCGCATCGGATGACTTTTGCTATATATAATTATGGACCGATATGGACCAATTTTTGCATGGTTGTTAGATACCATATACCAAACACTATGTACCAAATTTCAACTGGATCGGATGAATTTCGCTCCTCCAAGAGGCTCCTGAGGTCAAATCTGGGGATCGGTTTATATGGGAGCTATATATAATTATGAACCGATATGGACCAATTTTTGCATGGTTGTTAGATACCATATACCAAACACTATGTACCAAATTTCAACTGGATCGGATGAATTTCGCTCCTCCAAGAGGCTCCTGAGGTCAAATCTGGGGATCGGTTTATATGGGAGCTATATATAATTATGAACCGATATGGACCAATTTTTCCATGGTTGTTAGAGACTATATACTAACACCACGTACTAAATTTCAATTGGATCGGATGAATTTTGCTCCTCCAAGAGGCTCCGGAGTTCAAATCTGGGGATCGGTTTATATGGGGGCTATATATAATTATGAACCGACATGGACCAATTTTTGCATGGGTGTTACAGACCGTATACTAAGACCACGTACTAAATTTCAACCGGATCGGATGAATTTTGCTCCTCCAAGAGGCTCCGGAGGTCAAATCTGGGGATCGGTTTATATGGGAGCTATATATAATTATGAACCGACATGGACCAATTTTTGCATGGGTGTTACAGACCGTATACTAAGACCACGTACTAAATTTCAACCGGATCGGATGAATTTTGCTCCTCCAAGAGGCTCCCCAAGCCAAATTTGGGGATCGGTTTATATGGGGGCTATACGTAAACGTGGTCCGATATGGCCGATTTTCAATACCATCCGACCTACATCAATAACAACTACTTGTGCCAAGTTTCAAGTCGATAGCTTGTTTCGTTCGGAAGTTAGCGTGATTTCCACAGACGGACGGACAGCCGGACAGACGGACAGACGGACGGACGGACGGACATGCTTAGATCGACTTTTGCTATATATAATTATGGACCGATATGGACCAATTTTTGCATGGTTGTTAGATACCATATACCAAACACTATGTACCAAATTTCAACTGGATCGGATGAATTTCGCTCCTCCAAGAGGCTCCTGAGGTCAAATCTGGGGATCGGTTTATATGGGAGCTATATATAATTATGAACCGATATGGACCAATTTTTGCATGGTTGTTAGATACCATATACCAAACACTATGTACCAAATTTCAACTGGATCGGATGAATTTCGCTCCTCCAAGAGGCTCCTGAGGTCAAATCTGGGGATCGGTTTATATGGGAGCTATATATAATTATGAACCGATATGGACCAATTTTTCCATGGTTGTTAGAGACTATATACTAACACCACGTACTAAATTTCAATTGGATCGGATGAATTTTGCTCCTCCAAGAGGCTCCGGAGTTCAAATCTGGGGATCGGTTTATATGGGGGCTATATATAATTATGAACCGACATGGACCAATTTTTGCATGGGTGTTACAGACCGTATACTAAGACCACGTACTAAATTTCAACCGGATCGGATGAATTTTGCTCCTCCAAGAGGCTCCGGAGGTCAAATCTGGGGATCGGTTTATATGGGAGCTATATATAATTATGAACCGACATGGACCAATTTTTGCATGGGTGTTACAGACCGTATACTAAGACCACGTACTAAATTTCAACCGGATCGGATGAATTTTGCTCCTCCAAGAGGCTCCCCAAGCCAAATTTGGGGATCGGTTTATATGGGGGCTATACGTAAACGTGGTCCGATATGGCCGATTTTCAATACCATCCGACCTACATCAATAACAACTACTTGTGCCAAGTTTCAAGTCGATAGCTTGTTTCGTTCGGAAGTTAGCGTGATTTCCACAGACGGACGGACAGCCGGACAGACGGACGGACGGACGGACATGCTTAGATCGACTCAGAATTTCACCACGACCCAGAATATATATACTTTATGGGGTCTTAGAGCAATATTTCGATGTGTTACAAACGGAATGACAAAGTTAATATACCCCCATCCTATGGTGGAGGGTATAATAAATGATCCATATAGCAAAATGCAGAACAAAACCAGGTACATTTTTTTCAATTACACTTTCCTTTTTTGTGTTCACATAAAACCACGTGCCACTTCTGAATAAATAAATCAACAAAAAACACAGTAATTCCGTATTCTCCGTCCATTCCAAGAAACAATCAACACATGACTGACGCGCAAAATAAAAATCGTGTGTACATGCTCAATGTTTTTATAAAATTCTTTTCGCTACAAAAAAATTAAAAAATTAAATGGTCACGAAAACAATTTACATGGTCTTTATGGCCATGTAATGGTTCTAGACATGTCTATACGTAACCCATAAAAATACTTTTTTCCCCTGCAAAAAAGTCAAAAAATGAATGGTTAGGTACATGATTTTCCCAACCAAGTAATGGTGTCCAATTCTATCATTTAAATAATAGAACAAGTTTGCGACACTTGAGAACCATTTAAATGCTTAATGCCACTATATGCTTTTCTCCGCTGGAAAATTATTTTTAAAAAGACAAACTGCATGGTTTTCACGACAATTACATGCTCTAGATAAGCATTAAATGGATGCGGCAACCATGTCCAAACAAGTTTTTTCTGTGCGAGCAGGTCCATGTTATAATATAGACAGATCTCCCGATTTCATTTCTAAGACTGAAATTAGAAAACTGGAAGCACACTAACGAAGAAATTATTTTCGTGACTCACGCGTGAGTCACATCCAGAAGGAGACGAGATAGACATGGTGTCTTTGGCAATAACAGGTTGGCTGATAAGCAGGGTTGGCCTGTCGCAAACTGTGACTTTTGCGACATACGTTTACGACGGTATAATACGTATGTCGCAAAAGTCGTAAACCTAGTGTAGAAAACCTAATTTGGAATTAAAAAAATTGTGAATCGTTTTTAATTTAATTTAGTTAGGCTCCCCGATAAAAGGTATGCAAAAAATGCTATATATTGTATTTATTTATTATACTAGATTTACATCTCTCATTCACAACTTCAAAGTATTCTTGGTTTTCGTGGTCCATAATGTCCATCCAAGCTTTAGCTGCATCAACGAATGACTAGCTACAATTTTGAAAATTTGTAATTAATATGGAAGTTGGCTATAATAAGCCAAAAAGTGATTTTTATAAAATTCTCTCTAAACAGCAATTCACTTATGCAAGACTTAAGTAGTTTTCCTTCCTTCCAGTTTTTGCAGTAATTTGTGAAAGGTTAACTATGAACGAGTACCGACCGTCGATTAGTTTATAGTAATTTTGGCTTCGAGTTTCCAATTGAAATAACTATATTCTCAAGTTTTTCAAACTCGTTAATAATTTTATGAACATTTCTGAGAATTGAAACTTCTTCATGCATGTATGTGACGTTTACGATGTTTACAACTTTGCGACAGTCGCAAACTTTAAAAAGTTTGACACAGACCATCTCTGCTGATAAGTCCCCGCTTTGACACATAGATGGTGTCGCTAGTATTAAATGCATATTATTTTTATATAGTACCAACCTTCAAATGATTCGTGTCAAAGTTTGACGTTTGTAAGTCCATTAGTTTGTGAGATAGAGCGTCTTTTGTGAAGCAACTTTTGTTATTGTGAAAAAAATGGGAAAAAAAGGAATTTCGTGTTTTGACAAAATACTGGTTTCTGAAGGGAACAAATACGGTGGAAGCAAAAACTTGGCTTGATAAAGAGTTTCCGGACTCTGCCCCAGGGAAATCAACAATAATTGATTGGTATGCAAAATTCAAGCGTGGTGAAATGAGCACGAAGGACGGTGAACGCAATGGACGCCCGAAAGAGGTGGTTACCGACGAAAACATAAAAAAATCCACAAAATGATTTTGAATGACCGTAAAATGAAGTTGATCGAGATAGCAGAGGCCTTATCAAAGGAACGTGATGAACAACACGTTCCTTTGATAAGGCTTTCTTTCATCAATATTTTGATATGCGGAAGCTCTGTGCAAAATGGGTGCCGCGCTAGCTCACATTTGACCACAAACAACAACGTGTTGATGATTCTGAGCGGTGTTTGCAGCTGTTAACTCGTAATATACCCGAGTTTTTCCGTCGATATGTGACAATGGATGAAACATGGCTCCATCACTACACTCTTGAGTCCAATCGACAGTCGGCTGAGTGGGCAGCGACCGGTGAACCGTCTCCGAAGCGTGGAAAGACTCAAAAGTCCGCTGGCAAAGTGATGGCCTCTTTTTTTTGGGATGCGCATGGAATAATTTTTATCGATTATCTTGAGAAGGGAAAAACCATCAACAGTGACAATTATATGGCGTTATTGGAGCGTTTGAAAGTCGAAATCGCGGCAAAACGGCCCCATATGAAGAAGAAACAAGTGTTGTTCCACCAAGACAACGCACCGTGCCACAAGTCATTGAGAACGATGGCAAAAAATCATGCATTGGGCTTCGAATTGCTTCCCCACCCACTGTATTCTCCAGATCTGCCCCCAGCGACTTTTTCTTGTTCTCAGACCTCAAAAGGATGCTCGCAGGGAAAAAATTTGGCCGCTGTTAAACCCAGTTTAACAGTCTTCGTCTATTTTCTAATTACATCCTAAAATGTATCTTTAAGAACATGAATTACTTTCAAATGAATTGAATTATTGAATTTATCATCTTAACTTTCATTGAAAATAATTGCTCTAGTTTTATATTCTATTAGTGGTAACTCTACTTTAAATCATCAAGCAAGAAAAGCTTTTTATATCTAAGACTAGTTGTCTCATTTTCACTGACTTGTACTCTTTTTTTTGATTGTAATAGTTGTTCATAGTTTACCACTTTTTTCATTACTCACTTCAATTTATCACTTCAACCTGGTAAGCAGCAGCGATCCTTAAATAAAAACTGTTACACATATTCTGAATCTGAAACCTGTCTTTGTTCTATTTCTTTTGCTTTTCTTTTACTTGGCACTCCTTACATTTTCCGAGCTTCGATAAAACCGAATACAGTCCACTTTCAGAAGACCAAGCCAGGAAATTGTACATGGTCCTTGCTGAACCGGATTAAGGAACTGGGTTAAAGATTGCAATTAACTGGATTACGTCCACCGCTTGAAATAATTAAATCGCAACCGCTTGCAAGAGAAATATGAATCGAAGGTAGGTGAGATTTTTTTATGTATGTGAACGGATTAGGATTGTGTGAAGAAATCGTAAGGAAGTGAAATTGAATATCCTCCTGTTGAGAAAGAAAAATATCTGTTCGAGTGAAAAATATTTTTTTTTTGTTAAGACTGGATTGGGAAAATCAATGATTTTCTCGAAAAAATTTAACGCTTTAAATCCGTCTGTATTACATCTCAACTTGAAAAGAGCTTTCTACGAAAGCTAACTTAAAACTTTCTCTGAGAAAGCATAATTTTTGGATACATTCTTCACCACTTTGAAGGTGACCGCAAAAGAATCTGAAAAGATCAAAGTCCAAAAATAACCTTTTGTTGGTCTATTTTACCACAAAAGTAACAAACGTGAAAGAGAAGCAATTCTAATCTGATCTCTTTGCCTAACGGGTAAAGTATTTTTTTTTTCGTCGTATCGATCTATGTACATATTCTGCTTATTTGTTTAGACTGAAAAAACAAAAATTGCGTTACCAACTCACCAATTTATACATATATCACTAATTATATGTATGCACATCATCTTGTACATAAAATTTTTAAAGAATATCTCTTTGGTAAAGCTCTTGGCTACTTGAGCTTACCCCGCGACAAAAAAAATCAACTGAAAACTAATACGGAAAATTATATATTGGCGTGTAATACTGAGGAGAATATTTTCTTTTCCTGTTAAATAGCAATTGGAATACATTTTTTGTAAATTCTCTGTGCATCAAATTTTTTATTGCACTGCCTGAACAAAGAATGTCCATATTCAATGTCAGCAATTAACATTCATCTATACACTGTATCAGTAACACTTTAACATCAATCATTTTACTTGCGAACATACATACAAACTCTTACCATCCCGGCTAACATAACATAATACGGCTTACATGCGAGAAACAGACCCTCGCTTTTTGTTTCTGTTATCGTTGCACTGTTAAAAGAGCCATCAAGTTTATATGTAACTCCATTCTCTTAGCACTGGCAATCTCCTATGCACACGTGTTTATACATAGCTACACTCAAATTCTCAAATAACGGATTGTTACATACATACCTCTCTCCAACTACTTGAATCGCCAACCAAATTAAAATAGCTCCAACATATTCATCAAGGGTTATAAAAATAAAATATTTGCCACCATATTTCAATTTGATTCAATGTTATGCTTTCATCCATGGCCTGTGACCATTGAGGAAACAACAGTTTCTTCCCACAAATTTTAAACTACACACCAAAATTTTAAAAGAAATATATGTTATATATTTAAAAATTTGTCTTGGCAGTGCAGTCCAAACTTCAGTGTTTGCAGCCAATGTGTGTTTTTTAGCTCACAGCTTCAATTTAATCACATACTTTCAATTACACGAACAATATTTATTTGCATACGCCAAATTTAAACTGGACGAATTGGGCCTGTAACTCTTCTTCTCATTAGGTTGAAAGAGTTTAATTTTCATAATCATCGTTGCCACACATTAATTTTCATAAATAGTCTCCATTTGATTGACATGAATTCCCATTGGAATACGTATGAACCTTAAACTTTGTTGTTTGCAGTTTAGTCAATATGCATGCATCCCGAGAAGTGGATTCCTATCCCACGGCTCACTGCAAATAAGGCAACACTATTCTCTTTCCTACAACATAATTAGCTAAAGCCCAGAGAGCCATAAGAAAATCAAAGACAGTTGATCAAAGTCATTCATTATTGAGAACTCATTGGGAACGCATAACAGAAAAAATTAAACGGAGAAATCAATCAAAATTTTCAAGAAAATTAATTATAAAGTACTGAAATAAATGTGATTTTTATTATATTGAAAAGAAAATTGAGAAAAGCTGTGCAGTTATTTTTAAATCAAATTTGGCGAAGCAAATATTTCAAAGAAAGAGTTTTGTTGGATCTGTGGTTAACATTGCATTCCCCACCCCTCCCTCCCGGAGAACAAAACAAGCAAAATCAAAGTTGAAGGCAAATATCAGTGGCATTAAATTTGTGGCAAGAGTAAGGTGTCGACATACATGGCATTGTATATAGCGATTCATGTGGTTTTTTGGTACATACAAATTGGAGTATACCATTAGAGAGATATGAGTATAACACATTTGGCTCTATGCATATGGTAAGTCGACGAATGTTTGTAACTACTAGTTTGTCAGAGTTACCGCATCTCATATTATGAAAAATGCTGGAATGGATGATGTATGATAATTGATGCTTGAAATGAATGCTTATGTATGAAAGATTTCTTTTTCAGATTATATTGAATGCTATTTATGTATAATATATACATTTATTTGGATTGTTTACAACACATATATTTATATTTTTTATTATGATCCTACACATTTTTTTCGCGGAAAAGTTGTTGAGAATATAATTTGTGTTTGATATGAAGATTGTGCATTTGCCAAAATTGAAACCTTTCTTGCTCCCTTGAAAGTTCAAATTACATATTTCGAAAAGAGAAAATTGAGTGCAGTGAACTCTACCAATATATTTTTTAATACCAATTGTAGTTACTCCTCTGTGCCAACATATGGAAGGAATGTTTGATCCATACATATCCGAACAATTTCAGATGGAGGTGTAGAGTTCTGATAATTCTATTTTTTCTGGGATTATCACAAAAGATCGTACCGATAATAACATCTATAACCAAAATTCAAAAATACTTTTTCTCTGGTTCTGCTTATCATTCTGCTTATATATTCTTTTACGGAGAATTTTCTAAATTATTATCATATAGAATTTTTCAAGTCTGAAAACTGGAAATTGGGTCCATAAATAAATTAAATTGTATTTAAATTTATTTTACGACAATCACACTGTTTTGATTGCTGCTGACGGCTTTTCCTTTCTTTCTCAACCATATATGTATGTTTTTGGTAAGAGCAAAAGTTGACAAAAAAAAAAAAAAAAAAAAAAAGAAAATTTGTGGCAAAATCCAATATTCTAACTTTGGATTTCACCTAATTAACCTGAGGTTTCTACAAAAGGTCTTCAAGAAGTCATCCTAGAAATATTCCTATTCAAACATTTTTCGCGGGATTTTCGAGATATACTTGGTTGAATAAAATTTATTTTCTTTCAAGGACGGAAATTAATCAAATTAGAAAATATGTAAATTTACGAAAGTAAATTTACAAAACATTTATGATAGATGATTAGTTAAAAGCCACATAACCGGTGAAAAAAAAAAAAGAAAAAAAAAAAAAAAAAAAACTATACTGTGTTTTAAGTTGGATTTAATAATAATAATCTGAAAAGAAAGTCTTTCCCAAGTCAAAATCGTTTCAATCTTAAGGGAATTTAAGACATTGAAAGAAATTATATCAAGTTATATACCCGATTTTTAAAGTGTTTTGATTAAATATATTTTGCATTGGCAAAATATATTAACGGAATCAAGAACTGCCAACCCAAAGAATCCTGGAGAATGAAATGTTTGGGATTTTAATTTTTCAATCAAATTTTATCTAAACATATACAACACAAACGAATTTGGAATTTACGGCTTATTGAAATACAATATCGCCCACATATTTGTCCAGGCAAGATTCTATGCTACACATAACATCAGCACTTGGACTGACGGCTTTTGAAGCTCCAAAAGCCATATGATTTACTACATATTTACATATATATCACATAACTCATTTAGAATCTGAGATTTTTTAATTTGATGTTATTGTCTACCACATATATGGAGAAGTAATAACCCCTGTTATTTACAGTGTGTGCATTTAACATTTTCCTGTCAGTATGCGAAAAGTTTAATTGAATGCTAATAACTTTTACTTTGGCATATTCTGTTTCTGTTACTCATTTACATTGAGATATTCTAGTGTATCTACACTCAAGAAAAAGAGAAAAAAGTGAAGCCGATTTAAGTCTATTTTAGTTCATGGAATTGTTACGTTTTGGGAAAGTTTCCACGACTTTAATAATTTTTTGCGTACGTTAGTTAAATTAACTAAAACAGAGGGAAAATTATGCACAAATGAAGCAGACAGATTAACTGAATTCGTGTCTCCCACAAAATAGTTAAGGATTTCTTAATATTTGTAAATATACCAATAATCCGCCCATCTTAAACTTCGTATGGTACTGAGGACACTTTTGCAATTTTGAACTACAATTTTTCCTTCAAACTACGCAATTTTCTTTAATAAATTGGAAATAAGAATTTTGTCTGATACAATTTCTTGAAGTTTTCGACAATTATTTACTTATTTTTGTGAAATCGGCGTGACATCTGCGTTTCTAATTCAGTTTAGTTAAAATTTTCTAAAATTAATCTATTATTTGCTGAAATTAACGAAAATTGTAGGTTCACTGTTTTTTCAGTGTACACAGTTGATTTGGAATACTCTATTTCTGTTACACATTTACATTGAGAAGACTCTATTGTTGATACAAATTTATTTTAGTATTTAAACATCTACACCGATATATTCTGTTGATTCTACACTTTTAAATTAAGGCATTTGCAACTGTTGCTCACTGTTACTTACATACTACGATATTCTGTTGATGCTACGCATTTACATTTGAAATATTCTGTTATTGTTACACATTTGGGCTATTTTGCTGTTGTTAAAAATTATCTTTGAGATATTCTGTTGATGCTACGCATTTACATTGAAATATTCTGTTATTTTTACACATTTAATTTGGGCTATTTGCTGTTGTTGGAAATTATATTTGAAATATTCTGTTGTTGATACACATTTATTTTAACATTTTCTAGAGCATTTTTACCATTCGTAATTGCGTGTAGATTCACATCTACAACAACTGTTCTGTTGAATTAGATATTTGATTTTGATCAGTAAAGTTTTGATACTTATACCCATTTCACTGTTGACTGTAGATTTCCCATTTTCACGACAACATTTGATTTTTTGAGATTTCAAAAGCACTATTGTTAACACTTAAATTGTTGTTCCATTGACATTCAACGCGATTGGGAATATGTCTTCGCAAAAATTTATATTTTTCTCGGACCAATTGGTCACATTCTGTGCGAACTTCGCTCAAATCGATATATCTGAACATTCGCTGTCGAGTTTACAAGTCGATCTTGACGACTTGGAAAGGCGTTGGCACACTTTAACTCAAGTATATGAGGCTGATATGACCTCTGAAGAAAAGTTCACCCAATCGGAAAAGGAATCGCTACATTCAAAATTCAACGAGTCTTGCAAGTCATATAAGATATGTAAGACTTCTCTGTTGGACTTGATGGGTATTGAGAAACGAAAGATGGAGATGTCCTCTGTGGCACCTGACAGAACTGAGACTAGACAGTCTGATGAAGGCGGATTTTCTGTTAAACTTCCACCATGCGATACTGAACTGTTTACAGGGGGTTACGATAAATGGCCAAGTTTTCGGGACATGTTCTCAGCCATTTACATTAAACACCCAAAACTTTCATCGGCACAAAAGCTTTTCCATTTGAGAGCAAAAACTCGTGGTGAAGCCAATCAAATTGTCAAGCAATTCGCTCTTACGGACGATAACTTCAGATTGGCCTGGGAAGCGCTCCGTCAGCGTTATGAGAATAAAAGAATCCTTATAAACCACCAACTGAGGAAAATTTTTGAAATGGAACGTGTAACATCTGAAAAGGGAAAGGCTTTGCGCAATTTGCAATACACGATTAATAACTGTACTTCAATTTTGAAGACTTATAATATTTCGGTCGCGTCTTGGGATCCTATTTTGGTCTATTGGGTGTCATCAAGATTACCTGAAGAAACTTTGACTGCTTGGGAGAATTCGCTTACTGACCATAAACAAATGCCTTCTTGGGAGCAACTTGATGAGTTCATATCGAAACGGCTAGATATGCTTGAATCAATATCTGATATGAGAAAACCATCCAACCCTGCCCCTGTTCAAAATAAGACGCAATCCTATCATACCAAGTCTGAACCCAATGATAAACGTGCATGTAAAGCATGCAAAAAGGGTCACTCATTACGTATCTGTTCCAAATTTCGATCTTGGCCATTTTCGCAGAAAATGAGGTGTGTTATGGAAAATAAAGTATGCCAAAATTGTCTGTCGTACGGACATACGTCTCAAAACTGTCTAAGTGAAAATGTCTGCCAGATATGTAAAGAGAAGCATCACACGCTTCTGCATTCGGATTCTGACCAACCGCGACTGCAACACAATCCTCAATCCAATGTTGGATCTTTTTATGTTGAAAGTGCGCTTGAAACCCAACCGACTACGTCGGCCGCTGCTTACTCCGAACCTACGGTTAATGTCCATGCTAACTATGCTAATTCTGGGGAGGAAACTATATTACCCACCGCTTTAGTGGACTTGGAACATTTGGGGCAGGCTATCACTATTAGAGTATTCATTGACCAAGGCTCACAGGAGTCATTCATTTCCAACAAATTAGTAAATAAATTCGCGATTCCTACGAAGAGATCATTCACAAGAATTTCTGGTCTTGGAGGAACCACACTGGAGAATTCTACAAAAATGTGTCACATAACATTGAAATCTCGCAAATCTCAGTTTAGATTAAATACCTCTGCTATAGTTGTTTCTAATTTAAAACACTTAATGCCAAGCTCTCCCACACGCATTACTAGCTGGTGCGATTTGAATCGACTTGAGCTAGCTGATCCGAATTTCTTCAAGCCTGGTCCCATAGATATGTTACTGGGAAGTGATGTTTTGCCTTCTATCATATTATCGGGAGTAGAGAGGGATGTAGCTGGGTGCCTTTTGGCCCAGAACACCGAATTTGGTTGGCTTATAAGTGGCCCTCCAAAACCTCGAACTATTTCGACTTTTGCCTCGTGGGTGGCATCACATGAAACTTTAAACGATGACATTCGGAAATTTTGGGAGCTTGAAGAAGTCCCTATTGTAAATCCATTGTCTGATGACGATAGTTGGTGTGAAAAGTTTTATTCTGAAACCACCAGTCGCCTACCAAATGGAAGATATATGGTACGATTGCCATTTCGACAAGATTTTCCATCTAAATTAGTTCTCGGATCTTCGAGACGAGCAGCTATGGGCCAATACCTACGTACGGAGAAGAATTTAAAAAAATCGCCTGAGTTAGCTTCTGAATATGAAACTGTACTATCTGAATACTTGGAATTAGATCATATGGAGCCAACTACTTCTTCTGAAATCTGTAAAGATGAAAAATACTATTCGTTTTACTTACCGCATCATGCTATAGTAAAACCTGAACGAACTTCCACTAAAGTTAGGGTCGTTTTCAATGCCTCAAAGAAAACGTCTACCGGTCTTTCTCTAAACGACATTTTACATACTGGGCCCATTCTTCAAAATGATTTAATGAATGTGATATTGCGTTGGCGTTTTTACAAATATGTGTTTAACGGTGACATATGTACACTCTGATGATAGACAATTTCAGCGAGTTTTATTTCGAAATTCTGAAACTGAACACATTCACGATTACTGTCTAAAGACTGTAACGTTCGGAGTTAACTGTGCCCCATATTTGGCTATCCGAACACTACAACAATTGAGCGAAGATGGAGTGGCTACACATCCCAATGCTTCAGGAATACTAAAACATCAAGTCTATGTAGATGATATTCTTTCTGGTGGCCACTCGCTTGCTGAGGCTAAATATTACTTGTTGCAATTAATTGCTTTGCTCGATTCTGCTGGTTTTCCTCTAAAAAAGCTAACAGCCAACCATACTGAAATACTGAACCAAATGCCCCCCGAGGATCTTCTAAACGAAGATTTCTTAAAACTGGAAAATACAAGTGAGACCAAAACATTAGGCATTCGTTGGAATGCACTGACTGACATGTTTTATTACAAGATTTCGAACATTTCTGTTCCATCTGCTCCTTTAACAAAGAGAAAAATATTGTCTATAATAGCGAAAATTTTCGATCCAGCTGGGTGGTTATCCCCCATTATAATTGTTGCAAAAGTCCTATTGCAACAACTGTGGATTGATAGGACCGACTGGGACGAGGAAGTCAAGCCACACGCACTTGAGAAATGGAATCATTTTATTGCAAATTTTCCGGATATTGAGCGTATAAAGATTCCCCGCTGGTTAAGTTACTCCCCTGATAAACAGGTTCAAATTCACGGTTTCTGTGATGCTTCTGAAAAAGCATACTGTGCTTGCATATACATATGCACTGTTTCACCTGAAAATAGTAATCGCCGAAACTGAGGCCTGTTTTGAGGCAAAACCGAAGGAATACTACCAAAATGGTGTCAAAAAATTGGAAGGTCGTTATAATCGTTGTATCGCTCTTGAAGGGAACTATGTTGAATAATAAAAACGAATTTTGACAAAAAAAATGTGTTTTTCTTTGTTAGACAGGGAACTTATCAGCCAATGTCATGTCCGTCCGTCCGTCTGTCTGTGAACACATTTTTGTAATCACAGTGTAGGTCGCAATTTTAGTCCAATTGATTTCAAATTTGGCACAAGTAGGTGTTTTGGGTCAGAATAGAACCCTATTGATTTTGGAAGAAATCGGTTCAGTAAACGATATCTGCTAATATGACCTCAGAGGCCAGAATTTCAGCTTGATTTGCTTCACATTTTGCGCAAGGAGTGCAATTGATAGTATCGTAAAGTGTGCTAAATTTGGTTGAAATCGGTTTAGTTTTAGATATAGCTCCCATATGTATGTTTTTCTGATTTCGTCACAAATGGTGAAAAATACCAAATTTTCCTTGTAAAATCGCCACTGCTTAGTCGAAAACTTGACAAATGACTCCAATTTTCGTAAAGTTCCAATACATATATATCAGCCGATAAATCATAAATATACTTTTGCGAAGTTGCCTAAAAATTGCCCAAGATTTAAATTTTTCCCATATTTTTTAGTAACGTTGTGTTTCACCGTAGAGCATTAGCCGACTTAAAGTCAATAGACTTTGAAGAAGTCTAACAAATTTTGTCCAGATCGAGTCAGATTCAGATATATGCATATGGGAAGAAAAACTTTTATGTATAGAACCCAACACATTCGACGGATTTGATATGGTATCGAAAATGTGGATATACAAAGTGGTGCAGGGTATAATATAGTCGGCCCCGCCCGACTTTAGACTTTCCTTTCTTGTTTTTAATTTACCTTATATATTATCTTAAATATAGTTGAATTTTTTGCTGAACAATTCAAATAAACATTGCTAGCATATCTCCACTACTGTTCCCCACTGTATATGTAGGTGAATATTAACAGTTATATTACACTGAAAAAAAGCGTGCCCTGTTCCAAAGATTTTGTCTTTACTTTAACAATTTTGGTATTGATTCCGAGCCAAAGAAGCGGAGAATACAAGTAAGGATACTTTTAAGACACACTTCTTTTCTAAATTTGGGTTTCATATTCTATCAAAGTCCTTTAAAAATGAGTTAAAGACAACTTTATTTTCCAAATTCAGACTCGACTTCCATTATGCAATGTTTCAAGTAAAAAACATCTTTAAAATAAAGTGTTGAAAAACATGTCCTATTTTTGAACGATTTTTTGCTTTGTAGTCAAGATGCAAAAAGACAACAAATTTAAAGACACCTTCGTTAATTTTAAAGAATTTTTATGAATCATTAAAGTCAAGTTGACCTTAGCCCAATTTTTGCTTTCATATTATGATACCCATTTTGAAGTCAAATCACTTAATTATAAGGACAATACGACTTCATTGAATCGACTTTTGGACAAGGAAAAAAACTTTATATTAGAGATGCGTCTTCTATGCTAAATAAAGATTGCATTCCTTCCTTAAGGACATGAAATCCTTGGCCTCACGACAATATTTTTTTCAGTGTACATTTGCTGCTATTCCTCAACAAAAAAAAATCAAAAAAAATTACTATGGAGAAAATGATTGACAATTCTCTTGGCATACATTGGCGATATGATAGCTCAGAAATGAATGAAAACCGGAAGGGATGGATAGACTCACCATCGTGCTGTAAACGTGAAGGGACTTTTTTTGGGAAAAACCGGATATTTAATATTATAATGGATAATGACAAGTTTAACATTTTTTTTGACATGAAGTAACAACAAATAAGACCTGCGGAAATTTTCATATTCCATTTTCAACAAAACGTACGTGTTAAGAAAAAATTCTATATTTCCGTAAGGTTTTTTGGTGATTTGAGTTTTGTATTAAAACTGTAGATTCGAAAAGAATTTTAAGGAATTTTTATGGTAAACGGTAGGAAGTGTAGCAAATGTATTGGAGATTATTCCACAAAAACAGAAATTAAATAGAAATGCATGGGATCGACATTTTTTTGTATAAACATTTATTATTATTTAATTATTGTTTAATATTTCCAAAGGAACCTCTCAAAAAATTGATAATATTTGCAAACTCTTCTTTATATAGAACTGTCTATAGAAGGACTTTTCCAATATATGAATGTATAAAAAATAAATTCAACACAGGTCCTTTTGGACCTAAAATACCTCTAGATTTCCAATTTCAGCCAAATAAGATAAGAATTGCGGATTCTAGAACCCCAAGATTTCAAGATTTTATATGGTTTCCAGAAGACCAAGAGTTGAAATAGAGAGACAGATCTATATGGAACAATAGGCACCATAACCGGCACACTTAATTATTGCCCCAAAATACCTCTAGATTTTAAATTTCAATAAAAACCAATAAAATTTGGGGTGTCTAGACCACGCACAGTGTCGTGTTTCCATATAAACGGCGGCCAAAAATAGAAGGAGTTATCGTAGAAGAATGAAAATTGGTACACATTATTATTAGTAGTAGGAAAGGAAAAAAACGAAGTTTTGCGAAAATCGGCCCAAGGACTCGCCCACCTCCCATATATCCTGAAATGAAAAAACCTTATATTTTCCCAAATTGTTCTTGGAATTGAACCAAATTTGGCTCGATTTATCTGTGATATATTGCTGATAACTGTGGTGAGTTATATGAAATTATCTCAAAGGACACGCCCACCTCCCATATATCCTGAAATGGAAAAACCTTATATTTTCCAAAATTTTTCTTGGAATTGAACCTTTTTAGTATATTTAATTTCATTTAATTATCTTACAAAATACGTCTACATCCCATATGTCCTTGATACCAAATAAGAAAATCATTTTCTATATTATAAATATATATTTTTTTTTTTTCATTTGCCAATTACTATTGTTATATTTAATACGAGATAGGAAACAGATATTTTTCAAATTCATTATTATTGATTAACAAAATATTAAGGAAATTATTAAATAAATAAAACTAAATATTTTTCCTTATTCACTAAAGCTGTCATAATCTGTATCACTCGATTCGTACTGACTCAAAAAATTTTCTGCAATTATAGTTTCAGAACATTCCTCAGTATTGGATTCACTTTGGATAAGAAATTGAGTTATTTCATTATAATTCTTAGCCTTCTTATTATTTACTTTTCTATGAATAGTAATATTTGGTTCAGACTGCAAAATCATTCTTTCAATTAAATCCTTGTTGGTTGACTCACGACTATTTTTTCTGGTATGATTTAATCGGGTCTTTCTAAAAACTTTATGAGTTGCTTCTATAGCTTCCTGCGACAGCATTCCAACCGGCATTTTTTAATGTTTTATGAATTCTGCACCATGAACAAGAATTTTATGAACTGTGGCTGGCATGTAATACCAAACGTAATTTGTCGAATTTCCACCTGTCTCGACACTGAAAATTTAAAGAATAAATGAAAGGGGGATGAACGGGGACGCGAAACTAAATTTTTTATACTCTACACACTTTCCCAAATATTATATTAAAATATTAAAAAAGTGTTTTTTTGTGTTTTTTTCTAACACTCCATTGAACTTGAATGTTTTTAACAAACTTAGATTTTCGCTTTTTGTTTACATTCGGTGTAACGGTAAACCCCATATGATCCACCAAACGAGCGAGTTGCCATATCATTATATTCTAACACGTTTATCCAATCCTAAATTATACTGTTTTACCGACAATTTTTATTTTAACTTACCGAATTAAATTTGGGTAATTTTTATAATTTTTACAGAGAGAATACAGATTGGTTGTGATAACCGAATTTATTGCCAACCTCCTTTTGGCAGTTGCAGCTACTATCAGTTGGCAGTTGTGTCACCCGAATGATTCGGTCGACACAAGTAATATCACATATGGTGTTGGTTGGGTCTGCCGACGATATTAGTTGTGACTACCTTCATCATTCGGTTGTGTTGCCCAACCTAAATAATACTCATGACCGAATTAAAAATATATTTAAAAATCAATTACTTAACAGTTAAATATTATATTTTATTTTATTTACATATAGGTATAGTGGTACAAATAAATCTTAATACGCTAAGTGTAGTAGATAAAATTCTCTATTATTATTGCATGAAAATGTATGCACACCCAGAGTATAAATATGATCACTTCTTAGACCAAACATTTTTTTACGGTGAACATGTATCATTGTTGCTCAACCCTGTTATTTTCTCGGTCATTATGTACCTGATTTCGACAGCTGGCGAGGAAGCAACGTTTTTGCGGCGCAAATGTTCAATTTTCCTCGTTCAAAAATTAAATTTTGTTCTAGGAGAGTCATTTTTCTTCCCTGCATGCAAAAAGGCCGTTTCAGCGAGTTCGTTCATTTAATCGTAAAAAAACTCCATTTGCATATTAGTAGATCCAAATCACTCATTGGATGAAATAACCAGAACGTACCCGCAATCTCCAGCAACTTCAAGGGATTTAATGTAAAGCAATGTGGAGGCTCATTTTCTATTTATTTGGTCAATGCATAATAATATTCCCATCTTTGTATATGACTTCTCAAACGTATAGGAATATATTTAAACAATCTTTGAAATTTGTTGTCCAATATTCCTGTTTATCACTCTGCATCCAGAGCAAATGTCGGTTCTTCATTAGTATATCTTGCGGTCCAGTTTTAAAGACAAATATAATTAAGCGGGCTTGAGCTTTTCATATTTATAGTGGTTTAGAATTGAAATTTGAAAAATTATTTTTTTTTTTTTCAGTAATGACAACAATGACATTTGAACAATAATTCAATTTACATTCGGCTGTGTATATCGAATCTAAGTTGTGATTATCAACTGTTAGTTACTAATCTGATTTCAAGTAGGTCGTATTGACTGATATTCTGATTTTTTTTTAAATGGAGACACTTGGTTACTACAACTATTTATCATGCATCACAAATGAAAATCCATTCCAATTATCACCAAGTGGTAGAAATGACGAAAAAATGTTTGGAAAAAATGAATGTAAATTGACCCAACTATCATTGAGTTCTAAATGTGGAATTTTCATTATAACGATCAATTTCCGACCAATCTATTCTCTGTGTGTATATACCGATATTTGTTTACTAGAACTATTAACTTTGAATGCTCATAACTTTTTGGAAATATAACATTTTTAAAAAATTCCTTTTGACTTAACATAAATGAAGTGTTGCTTGTAAAACGAAATCACATTTTTTTAAAAACTAGTACAGTGATATTTTTGATTTTTGGCCACCCTCACGATACTGTGCCACGGTTGCCACTCGAGCCAAAAATAAAACAAAATTTTAGTTCTATAGGAAATTTTGTAAAAATTTTATTTCTACACAAAACTAGCGTAACCCGGTTCGCTTCGCTACGCCTCCCGAAGCATATTTTCGTTAACTTAGCCAAACATATCCTTCTATCTGAAAAAAAAAATTCGAAAAGATTTGAACTCTTTTAAAGAGTACGGCCAGATGAAGTCTGGCACAAAAACTGAAGTACTGATTAATCACTCCATGGTTTCCACATACGTGTCCGTACATTTCCAAAAAATCGGACTACTTGCTTTTTCGTTTATATACAGAAATAGGGCGGTTATGCAGATGTAAAACGGACCGTCTTAACAATCGTCGGGTAGGGAGCGTTCCCTTTCAGCCAATTTTTATACCCTCCACCATAGGATGGGGGGTATATTAACTTTGTCATTCCGTTTGTAACACATCGAAATATTGCTCTAAGACCCCATAAAGTATATATATTCTGGATCGTGGTGAAATTCTGAGTCGATCTAAGCTTGTCCGTCCGTCTGTTGAAATCTCGCTAACTTCCGAACGAAACAAGCTATCGACTTGAAACTTGGCACAACAAATAGTTGTTATTGATGTAGGTCGGATGGTATTGCAAATGGGCCATATCGGTCCACTTTTACGTATAGCCCCCATATAAAGGGACCCTCAGATTTGGCTTGCGAAGCCTCAAAGAGAAGCAAATTTCATCCGATCTTGCTGAAATTTGGTACATGGTGTTGGTATATGGTCTCTAACAACCACGCACAAATTGGTCCACATCGGTCCATAATTATATATAGCCCCCATATAAACCGATCCCCAGATTTGGCTTGCGGAGCCTCAAAGAGAAGCAAATTTCATCAGATTCGCCTGAAATTTGGTACATGATGTTGGTATATGGTCTCTAATAACCATGCAAAAATTGGTTCATATCGGTCCATAATTATATATAGCCCCCATATAAACCGATCCCCAGATTTGGCTTGCGGAGCCTCAAAGAGAAGCAAATTTCATCCGATCCGGCTGAAATTTTGTACATGGTGTTGGTATATAGTCTCTAATAACCATGCAAAAATTGGTCCACATCGGTCCATAATTATATATAGTCCCCATATAAACCGTTCTCCAGATTTGACCTCCGGAGCCTCTTGGAGGAGCAAAATTCATCCGATCCGGTTCAAATTTGGAACGTCGTGTGAGTATGTGGCCGCTAGCAACCATACCAAAATAGGTCCATATCAGTCTATAGTTATATATAGCCGATATCCAATCACACAAAAAATGGTCCATATCGGTTCATAATCATAGTTGCCACTCGAGCCAAAAATAATCTACCAAAATTTTATTTCTATAGAAAATATTTTCAAAATTTTATTTCTATAGAAAATTTTGTCAAAATTTTATTTCTATAGAAAATTGTGTTAAAATTTTATTCGGTTCATAATCATGGTTGACACTCGAGCTAAAAATAATCTACCAAAATTTTATTTCTATAGAAAATTTTGTTAAAATTTTATTTCTATAGAAAATGTTGTCAAAATTTTATTTCTATATAAAATTTTGTGAAAATATTATTTCTATAGAAAATTTTGTCAAAATTTTATTTCTATAGAAAATTTTGTCAAAATTGTATTTCTATAGAAAATTTTGTCAAAATTTTATTTCTATAGAAAATTTTGTTAAAATTTTATTGCTATTGTCAAAATTTTATGTCTATAGAAAATTTTGTTTCTATGGATGATTTTGTCAAAATTTTATTCCAATAGAAAATTTTGTCAAAAATTTTACACGTCCAAGAAATCAAATGGGGAGATCGGTCCATATGGGGCTATACAAAAACATAGACCGATTCACACCATGTTCTGCACACCTATTTAAGGACCTTAAATACCTCCATTGAATTTCAGACAAATCAGATAAAAATTTCGGTGCCTAGACACTAACGGCCCCAAATTGAGGGGTTGGTTTATATTGCGGCTATATCAAAATCTGGACTGAAATAGCCCATCTTCGAACTTGACCTGTCCGCATACAAAAGACAAGTTTGTGCAAATTTTCAGCACGATGTCTTCATTATGAAAGACGAGCGTCCGAAACGGTGCGAAAAGTGTGCCAAATTAGACTACGCGGACGTACCATTTTCTTAATTTTCCTACATCCTTTATTCATGCGGAACAAACATGTTACGTGTTCCAAATCCAAAAATTACGTTTTACTCTTGGAACAAGTTTGACGTCAACAATGTATTACAAACACGGTTGCCACTCGAGCCAAAACTAATCTACCGAAATTTGGAGAAAATTTTACCAAAAAACTACCAAACAAAAAATCATATTTTGCACAATTTTATTTCTATAGAAAATTTTGTCAAAATTTTATTTCTATAGAAAATTTCGTCAATATTTTATTTCTATAGAAAATTTCGTTAATAGTTTATTTATTTAGCTGATGGCCTCTGTAGCCAATGCGTCTATTCTAATATTATTCTTATATTTTAGTATAAGTCTAATATTGTAAATAAATAAATAAATAAATTTTATTTCTATAGAAAATTTTGTCAAAATTTTATTTCTATAGAAAATGTTATCGAAATTTTAATTCAATAGAAAATTTCGTCAAAATTTTAATTCTATCGAAAATTTTGTCAAAATTTTAGTTCTATAGAAAATTTTGTCAACATTTTATTTCTATTGAAAAATTTGTCAATTTTTTTTTCATGGAAAATTTTGTAGAAATTTTATTTCAATAGAAAATTTTGTAAAAATTTTATTTCTGTAGAAAATTTTGTCAAAATTTTATTGCTGTAGAAAATTTTGTCAAAATTTTCTTTGTATAGAAAATTTGGTCAAAATTCTATTTCTATAGAAAATTTTCTCAAAAATTTATTTCCATAGAAAATTTTGTCAAAAATTTATTTCTATAGAATGTTTTATCAAAATTTTATTTCTATAGAAATTTTTGTCAAAATTTTATTTCGATAGAAAATTTTATAAAAATTTTATTTCTGTAGAAAATGTTGTCAAAATTTTATTGCTGTAAAAATTTTGTCAAAATTTAATTTCTATAGAAAATTTTATTTCTGTAGAAAATGTTGTCAAAATTTTATTTCTATAGAAAATTTTGTCAAAATTTTAGTTTTATAGAAAATTTTATCAAAATTGTATTTCTATAGAAACTTTTGTCACAATTTTAAAGGGTGATTCTTTTGAGGTTAGGATTTTCATGCATTAGTATTTGACAGATCACGTGGGATTTCAGACATGGTGTCAAAGAGAAAGATGCTCAGTATGCTTTGACATTTCATCATGAATAGACTTACTAACGAGCAACGCTTGCAAATCATTGAATTTTATTACCTAGAAAAGTTGGCAGAAAATCCGCTTTTTTATCGACAAATTTTGTTCAGCGATGAGGCTCATTTCTGGTTGAATGGCTACGTAAATAAGCAAAATTGCCGCATTTGGAGTGAAGAGCAACCAGAAGCCGTTCAAGAACTGCCCATGCATCCCGAAAAATGCACTGTTTGGTGTGGTTTGTACGCTGGTGGAATCATTGGACCGTATTTTTTCAAAGATGCTGTTGGACGCAACGTTACGGTGAATGGCGATCGCTATCGTTCGATGCTAACAAACTTTTTGTTGCCAAAAATGGAAGAACTGAACTTGGTTGACATGTGGTTTCAACAAGATGGCGCTACATGCCACACAGCTCGCGATTCTATGGCCATTTTGAGGGAAAACTTCGGAGAACAATTCATCTCAAGAAATGGACCGGTAAGTTGGCCACCAAGATCATGCGATTTGACGCCTTTAGACTATTTTTTGTGGGGCTACGTCAAGTCTAAAGTCTACAGAAATAAGCCAGCAACTATTCCAGCTTTGGAAGACAACATTTCCGAAGAAATTCGGACTATTCCGGCCGAAATGCTCGAAAAAGTTGCCCAAAATTGGACTTTCCGAATGGACCACCTAAGACGCAGCCGCGGTCAACATTTAAATGAAATTATCTTCAAAAAGTAAATGTCATGGACCAATCTAACGTTTCAAATAAAGAACCGATGAGATTTTGCAAATTTTATGCGTTTTTTTTTTAAAAAAGTTATCAAGCTCTTAACAAATCACCCTTTATGTCTGTAGAAAATTTTGTCAAAATTTTATTTCGATAGAAAATTTTGTCGAAATTTTATTTCGATAGAAAATTTTCTAAAAATTTTATTTCTGTAGACAGTTTTATTTCTGTAGAAAATTTTGTCAAAATTTTATTTCTATAAAAAATGTTGTCAACATTTTTATAGAAAATTTTGTCAAATTTAATTTCTATAGAAACTTTTATTTCTGTAGAAAATTTTGTCAAAATTTTATTTCCAAAAAAAAAAAAATTGTCAAAATTTTTTTCCAAAAAAAAATTTTGTCAATTTTTTTTTCATGGAAAATTTGTCAAAATTTTATTGCGATAGAAAATTTTGTAAAAATTTTATTTCTGTAGAAAATCTTGTCAAAATTTTATTGCTGTAGAAAATTTTGTCAAAATTTTATTTCGATAGAAAATGTAAAAATTTTATTTCGATAGAAAATGTAAAAATTTTATTTCGATAGAAAATGTAAAAATTATATTTCTGTAGAAAATTTTGTCAAAATTTTATTGCTGTAGAAAATTTTGTCAAAATTTTATTTCCAAAAAAAATTTTGTCAAAATTTTTTTCCAAAGAAAATTTTGTCGATTTTTTTTTTCATGGAAAATTTGTCAAAATTTTATTTCGATAGAAAATTTTGTAAAAATTTTATTTCTGTAGAAAATTTTGTCAAAATTTTATTGCTGTAGAAAATTTTGTCAAAATTTTATTTCTATAGAAAATTTTGTCAAAATTTTATTTCGATAGCAAATGTAAAAATTGTATTTCGATAGAAAATGTAAAAATTTTATTTCTGTAGAAAATTTTGTCAAAAATTTATTGCTGTAAAAAATTTTTTCAAAATTTTATTTCTATAGAAAATTTTGTCAAAATTTTATTTCCATAGAAAATTTTGTCCAAATTTTATTTCTATAGAATGTTTTTATCAAAAGTTTATTTCTATAGAAAATTTTGTCAAATTTTTTTTTCAAAGAAAATTTTGTCAAAATTTTTTTTCAAAGAAAATTTTGTCAAAATTATTTTTCTATAGAAAATTTTGTCAAAATGTTATTTCTATATGATGTTTTATCAAATTTTTATTTCTATAGAAAATTTTGTCAAAATTTTATTCCGATATAAAATTTTGTAAAAATTTATTTCTGTACAAAATTTTGTCAAAATTTTATTTCTATAGAAAATTTTGTCAAATCATAACTACAATTTTCACTTAAAAATTTTGAAGCTTCTAATACAAGAAAAACACAAACAAATCAAGCTCAATAGTGAGAAAATTACATCAATACATACTCAATTGAGAGACCTCTTGATCAATGAGGATCTAAAACTATTTATCGACAGCGAACTTTCTCTTTTCAACAGTCAAATCAACAAAAACAAAACCACACACAGAAAGAAATTTGAGAATCTACTACAACAGCACAACAAAGAGATCAACATAAAGTTCAACGAGCAATGGTTTGTAAATACAACGAACAAACACATACCAACAAATGTGCAGTGGCTTCTCTCACTAGGCCCGAAGTATTCGCTCCCTTTGACGAGAGCTCAATTTCCTCTACTGAAAGTCATCGCAGAAGGAGAAGACTTGGTGAGAACTACAGATGGCAAAGAAGAGCAAGAAATAGCAAGAACAAAGTTCACAACACTGATAGATGACCATTTACACAAGACAAACGTAAACAAAAGAGACAAATTTATACTAGGTACAGTGGCTCAAACGAAGAAATATTTGAAAGACAACAAGGATGTTTTAATATTAAGTGCGGATAAAGGTGGAAAAACTGTTGCTATGGACAGCAAAGAATACAAATCCAAAATGCATGCGATAATACACGACATGTGTAGTTACAAACGGTTAAAAATTGATCCAACATCGAAATTTCAAACCAAGAATAATAAATTAGTGGAAAAATTATATAAAGAAAACTTAATCAGCATCGAGGAAAAGAATAAATTGACGAGTAAAACTGCTATAGCCCAAGGATTAAGTGCGGATAAAGGTGGAAAAACTGTTGCTATGGACAGCAAAGAATACAAATCCAAAATGCATGCGATAATACACGACATGTGTAGTTACAAACGGTTAAAAATTGATCCAACATCGAAATTTCAAACCAAGAATAATAAATTAGTGGAAAAATTATATAAAGAAAACTTAATCAGCATCGAGGAAAAGAATAAATTGACGAGTAAAACTGCTATAGCCCAAGGATTAAGTGCGGATAAAGGTGGAAAAACTGTTGCTATGGACAGCAAAGAATACAAATCCAAAATGCATGCGATAATACACGACATGTGTAGTTACAAACGGTTAAAAATTGATCCAACATCGAAATTTCAAACCAAGAATAATAAATTAGTGGAAAAATTATATAAAGAAAACTTAATCAGCATCGAGGAAAAGAATAAATTGACGAGTAAAACTGCTATAGCCCAAGGATTAAGTGCGGATAAAGGTGGAAAAACTGTTGCTATGGACAGCAAAGAATACAAATCCAAAATGCATGCGATAATACACG
Source organism: Haematobia irritans (assembly GCF_050003625.1). Lineage (NCBI taxonomy): Eukaryota > Metazoa > Arthropoda > Insecta > Diptera > Muscidae > Haematobia > Haematobia irritans. The sequence goes on along the minus strand of NC_134401.1, from coordinate 102,718,004 downwards.
ACATGTGTAGTTACAAACGGTTAAAAATTGATCCAACATCGAAATTTCAAACCAAGAATAATAAATTAGTGGAAAAATTATATAAAGAAAACTTAATCAGCATCGAGGAAAAGAATAAATTGACGAGTAAAACTGCTATAGCCCAAGGATTAAGTGCGGATAAAGGTGGAAAAACTGTTGCTATGGACAGCAAAGAATACAAATCCAAAATGCATGCGATAATACACGACATGTGTAGTTACAAACGGTTAAAAATTGATCCAACATCGAAATTTCAAACCAAGAATAATAAATTAGTGGAAAAATTATATAAAGAAAACTTAATCAGCATCGAGGAAAAGAATAAATTGACGAGTAAAACTGCTATAGCCCCAAGGATTTACGGCCTTCCGAAGGTACACAAGGAAGGAACACCATTGAGACCAATTTGCTCATCGATCAATGCACCATCGTATAAGATGTGCAGATACACGCAAAGAAAAAAAACGTTTGGAAAACGTGTACCGAAAAAGTTTTTCTTTTGTTAGAGTTTTTTGAATTGCTTCGAAAAGTATACACTTTTATCACCAAAAAAATTCGTTTGTTACACAATTTTTATTTTTTCAATAAAAAGAGTTATTTTTGAACCAACAACACAGTCCATTTCGTTTATATCAAACACTGTTCTTTTCTGACTTTAGGTCTTTAATAAGACACATTTTACAGTTCATAGTAAAAATTTAATATAGTAGAATGTAATGTTGAAAATTTTTTCGGAATCTTCCGACCATATCTGGAATATATGTAAAAAAAAAAAAAACCCTGGTCGAAGCAGGGATCGAACCCACGACCCTTGGCATGCAAGTCCGACGTAGCAACCACTGCTCCACGGTCCCAAACTAAATGTATTTTTCTGTTAAATAAACTTTGTTTAATCGGCTCGTGGGCGCCGCAAGCTATGCTATATTAATATAACTTATATGGATAATTAGCTATTGATGACAATAACAGCTACGTAGCTCAGTGGATAGTGTGCTGCCTTACAAATTGCATGGTCCGCGGTTCGATTCTCAGTCCAGGCGAAAGGTAAAAAAAAATTAAAAATTTATAAAATCGTATAATTTCTTCTACATTGTTTGTATTACAGAAAAAGGTGCTAAGAACTAAAAAACTTCGTGGAAGTGAGAAAGATGTGAGGGAAAATGCAATTAGCCAGAAAATTTTTTTTTTGAGTTAGTCTTTATGAAATTGCTTTAACATCCTGGAAAAGAATAAACGTTTATCACAAAAAGTATATACTTTTCTTCCAAATACACTTCCTTTCAACGAAAAGCAAATGAGAAACGAACTTTGTTTGTCTAAAATTTCGTTTGGGAGGAAAGAATTATTTTTTTGCGTGTATATATCTAGTATCTTAAAGAACGTCACCAAAGATTCAAAATACAATGTAAAAGACGCGATTGACTTTAAAACGAAGATTAAGAATGTAAGGCTAACAGATGATGAAATCCTGATATCGTTTGATGTTGTATCACTGTTTCCCAGTATACCGGTAAACCTAGCCATTGCAATGATTGAGAAGAAATGGGACTTAATCAAAAATTATACAAAAATACCTCGTGATATTTTCAAGGAACTAGCACTATTTTGTATCAAAGACAGTAGGTACTTCAAATATGAAGATAAGACATATGAACAATTGAAAGGAATGCCAATGGGATCTCCAGCATCTCCAATAATTGCTGACATCATCATGGAAGAGCTACTAGACGTGTCCTTAAGCAAGATACTGAAACCTCGAATTATAACAAAATATGTGGACGACATATTTGCGATAGTAAAGAAAACCGACGTGGAAAGTACTCTTGACGCATTAAACTCATTCCACAGTCAAATACAATTTACAATGGAGTTAGAGAAGGATAACAAGCTACCATATTTAGACTGTAACATACTGAGAGATGATAATTGTTTGAGGCTGAATTGGTATCAAAAACCAACAGCAACTGGACGACTAATAAATTATAATTCAAAACACAATAAAAGTATAATCCATATGACAGCAATCAATTTTATAGATCGAATCTTAAGGATAAGTGATGCAGAATTCCACAAGGAGAATGAAATAAAGATAAGACAAATATTGACCACAAACGATTTTCCAAATAGAATAATAAGCAGACTAATAAATCGCGTTAAAAATAAAACACTCGACGAAAACATTAAAACTAAGACTATTGAAGAGCCGGACCATAATAAGGATAAGTCATACAAACCCATGACTTACGTTGAAGGATTCTCAGAGCGTTTTTTCAAATCGGACGTATATAACAAGGACAAGATTCAAATTGCTTCACGCACATCGAGAACAGTAAAGGAATTATTCAGCAACACAAAGTCAAAAATAAAGAATGAGGACAGGAGTAACATAGTGTACAAAATTAAATGTAATGGAGACAAGTCCAACATATGCCCAATGGCATATGTTGGCACTACAATGACCAAACTTAAGACAAGACTTTCGTCGCATAAATCAGACCTTAAAGCTGTAGACAAATCAGTAGAGCAAAAAACAGCACTTGCAGCTCACTGTGCAACAACAGGACACAAGCCCAACTTTACAGACGTCGAGATACTTGCTCAAGAGAATAATCATAGGCGTAGATACACTCTTGAGATGCTTAATATAATAGATCTCTCTCCTGACAAGAGAATGAATTTCAAAAAAGACACGGAAGAATGCGCGAGAATGTATCGACACATCATAAACAAGCATCGACACAAACGAAGCTTAGTGTACGGTGGCTTGCAGAACGAACAGCATCACACGAACTCACGTTAGTTATTTTCAATATATTATATCTAAAATAATATTGTGATTTGTGAACATTAAAAGTAATTTAATTCTTGTAATTTATGTAGATACAAAATCCCAGAAGATGGTTAGTGGCACTAACCGAAATATTGGAAATAAATATTAAAACAAATCAATAATCGATTGTTTCTATGACCTCAAGCCGAACAAAATTAATAATCTGAATAAAATTTTATTTCGATAGAAAATGTTGTAAAAATTTTATTTCCATAGAAAATGTTGTAAAATTTTTATTTCGATAGAAAATGTTGTAAAAATTTTATTTCTGTAGAAAATTTTGTCAAAATTTTATTTCTATAGAAAATTTTGTCAAAATTTTATTTCTATAGAAAATTTGGTCAAAATTTTTTTCCAAAGTAAATTTTGACAAAATTTTATTTCTATAGAATGTTTTGTCAAAAGTTTATTTCCATTCGTTTTGTTTGTTATTGTTGGCTTCTCTTCAATCGTTATTGTTGTTTTTTTGTTTTTTTGATCTCAGCTTAAAGCCATGCATTGACTAAACTACAATTGTAGCTTAACCAACAGAGGAAAAGTATGCTTGTCAAATTTATTTGGGCAAAGCCCTATAGACTGCAAGATGGTTGGATGTACAGCTGTTTCGGAATTACCACATTCCTCATCAGCATCCTCTACTTGCAGCAAAACTATCAACCAATTATCAGAATAAATTCGGGTAATTCACTCAACCCAACGTGAACTACACTTGAACCTCCCGAAAAAGGGTTTGATAGTCGACTACTGCCTAAACAAATTTGCCAGCATATCTCTTTTCCTTTGCCAAACTCAAATCATCGATTTGTATGTATTTGGCTGGGTTTGTTTTTGAGCGTGCTTCCTCTATCTTCATTCGTTTTGTTTGTTATTGTTGGCTTCTCTTCAATCGTTATTGTTGTTTTTTTGTTTTTTTGATCTCAGCTTAAAGCCATGCATTGACTAAACTACAATTGTAGCTTAACCAACAGAGGAAAAGTATGCTTGTCAAATTTATTTGGGCAAAGCCCTATAGACTGCAAGATGGTTGGATGTACAGCTGTTTCGGAATTACCACATTCCTCATCAGCATCCTCTACTTGCAGCAAAACTATCAACCAATTATCAGAATAAATTCGGGTAATTCACTCAACCCAACGTGAACTACACTTGAACCTCCCGAAAAAGGGTTTGATAGTCGACTACTGCCTAAACAAATTTGCCAGCATATCTCTTTTCCTTTGCCAAACTCAAATCATCGATTTGTATGTATTTGGCTGGGTTTGTTTTTGAGCGTGCTTCCTCTATCTTCATTCGTTTTGTTTGTTATTGTTGGCTTCTCTTCAATCGTTATTGTTGTTTTTTTGTTTTTTTGATCTCAGCTTAAAGCCATGCATTGACTAAACTACAATTGTAGCTTAACCAACAGAGGAAAAGTATGCTTGTCAAATTTATTTGGGCAAAGCCCTATAGACTGCAAGATGGTTGGATGTACAGCTGTTTCGGAATTACCACATTCCTCATCAGCATCCTCTACTTGCAGCAAAACTATCAACCAATTATCAGAATAAATTCGGGTAATTCACTCAACCCAACGTGAACTACACTTGAACCTCCCGAAAAAGGGTTTGATAGTCGACTACTGCCTAAACAAATTTGCCAGCATATCTCTTTTCCTTTGCCAAACTCAAATCATCGATTTGTATGTATTTGGCTGGGTTTGTTTTTGAGCGTGCTTCCTCTATCTTCATTCGTTTTGTTTGTTATTGTTGGCTTCTCTTCAATCGTTATTGTTGTTTTTTTGTTTTTTTGATCTCAGCTTAAAGCCATGCATTGACTAAACTACAATTGTAGCTTAACCAACAGAGGAAAAGTATGCTTGTCAAATTTATTTGGGCAAAGCCCTATAGACTGCAAGATGGTTGGATGTACAGCTGTTTCGGAATTACCACATTCCTCATCAGCATCCTCTACTTGCAGCAAAACTATCAACCAATTATCAGAATAAATTCGGGTAATTCACTCAACCCAACGTGAACTACACTTGAACCTCCCGAAAAAGGGTTTGATAGTCGACTACTGCCTAAACAAATTTGCCAGCATATCTCTTTTCCTTTGCCAAACTCAAATCATCGATTTGTATGTATTTGGCTGGGTTTGTTTTTGAGCGTGCTTCCTCTATCTTCATTCGTTTTGTTTGTTATTGTTGGCTTCTCTTCAATCGTTATTGTTGTTTTTTTGTTTTTTTGATCTCAGCTTAAAGCCATGCATTGACTAAACTACAATTGTAGCTTAACCAACAGAGGAAAAGTATGCTTGTCAAATTTATTTGGGCAAAGCCCTATAGACTGCAAGATGGTTGGATGTACAGCTGTTTCGGAATTACCACATTCCTCATCAGCATCCTCTACTTGCAGCAAAACTATCAACCAATTATCAGAATAAATTCGGGTAATTCACTCAACCCAACGTGAACTACACTTGAACCTCCCGAAAAAGGGTTTGATAGTCGACTACTGCCTAAACAAATTTGCCAGCATATCTCTTTTCCTTTGCCAAACTCAAATCATCGATTTGTATGTATTTGGCTGGGTTTGTTTTTGAGCGTGCTTCCTCTATCTTCATTCGTTTTGTTTGTTATTGTTGGCTTCTCTTCAATCGTTATTGTTGTTTTTTTGTTTTTTTGATCTCAGCTTAAAGCCATGCATTGACTAAACTACAATTGTAGCTTAACCAACAGAGGAAAAGTATGCTTGTCAAATTTATTTGGGCAAAGCCCTATAGACTGCAAGATGGTTGGATGTACAGCTGTTTCGGAATTACCACATTCCTCATCAGCATCCTCTACTTGCAGCAAAACTATCAACCAATTATCAGAATAAATTCGGGTAATTCACTCAACCCAACGTGAACTACACTTGAACCTCCCGAAAAAGGGTTTGATAGTCGACTACTGCCTAAACAAATTTGCCAGCATATCTCTTTTCCTTTGCCAAACTCAAATCATCGATTTGTATGTATTGGGCTGGGTTTGTTTTTGAGCGTGCTTCCTCTATCTTCATTCGTTTTGTTTGTTATTGTTGGCTTCTCTTCAATCGTTATTGTTGTTTTTTTGTTTTTTTGATCTCAGCTTAAAGCCATGCATTGACTAAACTACAATTGTAGCTTAACCAACAGAGGAAAAGTATGCTTGTCAAATTTATTTGCCCAAGTGTAGTTCACGTTGGGTTGAGTGAATTACCCGAATTTATTCTGATAATTGGTTGATAGTTTTGCTGCAAGTAGAGGATGCTGATGAGGAATGTGGTAATTCCGAAACAGCTGTACATCCAACCATCTTGCAGTCTATAGGGCTTTGCCCAAATAAATTTGACAAGCATACTTTTCCTCTGTTGGTTAAGCTACAATTGTAGTTTAGTCAATGCATGGCTTTAAGCTGAGATCAAAAAAACAAAAAAACAACAATAACGATTGAAGAGAAGCCAACAATAACAAACAAAACGAATGAAGATAGAGGAAGCACGCTCAAAAACAAACCCAGCCAAATACATACAAATCGATGATTTGAGTTTGGCAAAGGAAAAGAGATATGCTGGCAAATTTGTTTAGGCAGTAGTCGACTATCAAACCCTTTTTCGGGAGGTTCAAGTGTAGTTCACGTTGGGTTGAGTGAATTACCCGAATTTATTCTGATAATTGGTTGATAGTTTTGCTGCAAGTAGAGGATGCTGATGAGGAATGTGGTAATTCCGAAACAGCTGTACATCCAACCATCTTGCAGTCTATAGGGCTTTGCCCAAATAAATTTGACAAGCATACTTTTCCTCTGTTGGTTAAGCTACAATTGTAGTTTAGTCAATGCATGGCTTTAAGCTGAGATCAAAAAAACAAAAAAACAACAATAACGATTGAAGAGAAGCCAACAATAACAAACAAAACGAATGAAGATAGAGGAAGCACGCTCAAAAACAAACCCAGCCAAATACATACAAATCGATGATTTGAGTTTGGCAAAGGAAAAGAGATATGCTGGCAAATTTGTTTAGGCAGTAGTCGACTATCAAACCCTTTTTCGGGAGGTTCAAGTGTAGTTCACGTTGGGTTGAGTGAATTACCCGAATTTATTCTGATAATTGGTTGATAGTTTTGCTGCAAGTAGAGGATGCTGATGAGGAATGTGGTAATTCCGAAACAGCTGTACATCCAACCATCTTGCAGTCTATAGGGCTTTGCCCAAATAAATTTGACAAGCATACTTTTCCTCTGTTGGTTAAGCTACAATTGTAGTTTAGTCAATGCATGGCTTTAAGCTGAGATCAAAAAAACAAAAAAACAACAATAACGATTGAAGAGAAGCCAACAATAACAAACAAAACGAATGAAGATAGAGGAAGCACGCTCAAAAACAAACCCAGCCCAATACATACAAATCGATGATTTGAGTTTGGCAAAGGAAAAGAGATATGCTGGCAAATTTGTTTAGGCAGTAGTCGACTATCAAACCCTTTTTCGGGAGGTTCAAGTGTAGTTCACGTTGGGTTGAGTGAATTACCCGAATTTATTCTGATAATTGGTTGATAGTTTTGCTGCAAGTAGAGGATGCTGATGAGGAATGTGGTAATTCCGAAACAGCTGTACATCCAACCATCTTGCAGTCTATAGGGCTTTGCCCAAATAAATTTGACAAGCATACTTTTCCTCTGTTGGTTAAGCTACAATTGTAGTTTAGTCAATGCATGGCTTTAAGCTGAGATCAAAAAAACAAAAAAACAACAATAACGATTGAAGAGAAGCCAACAATAACAAACAAAACGAATGAAGATAGAGGAAGCACGCTCAAAAACAAACCCAGCCAAATACATACAAATCGATGATTTGAGTTTGGCAAAGGAAAAGAGATATGCTGGCAAATTTGTTTAGGCAGTAGTCGACTATCAAACCCTTTTTCGGGAGGTTCAAGTGTAGTTCACGTTGGGTTGAGTGAATTACCCGAATTTATTCTGATAATTGGTTGATAGTTTTGCTGCAAGTAGAGGATGCTGATGAGGAATGTGGTAATTCCGAAACAGCTGTACATCCAACCATCTTGCAGTCTATAGGGCTTTGCCCAAATAAATTTGACAAGCATACTTTTCCTCTGTTGGTTAAGCTACAATTGTAGTTTAGTCAATGCATGGCTTTAAGCTGAGATCAAAAAAACAAAAAAACAACAATAACGATTGAAGAGAAGCCAACAATAACAAACAAAACGAATGAAGATAGAGGAAGCACGCTCAAAAACAAACCCAGCCAAATACATACAAATCGATGATTTGAGTTTGGCAAAGGAAAAGAGATATGCTGGCAAATTTGTTTAGGCAGTAGTCGACTATCAAACCCTTTTTCGGGAGGTTCAAGTGTAGTTCACGTTGGGTTGAGTGAATTACCCGAATTTATTCTGATAATTGGTTGATAGTTTTGCTGCAAGTAGAGGATGCTGATGAGGAATGTGGTAATTCCGAAACAGCTGTACATCCAACCATCTTGCAGTCTATAGGGCTTTGCCCAAATAAATTTGACAAGCATACTTTTCCTCTGTTGGTTAAGCTACAATTGTAGTTTAGTCAATGCATGGCTTTAAGCTGAGATCAAAAAAACAAAAAAAGTTTATTTCTATAGAAAATTTTGCCAACATTTTTTTCCAACGAAAATTTTGTCAAAATTATTTTTCTATAGAAAATTTTGTCAAAATTTTATTTCTATAGAATGTTTTATCAAAATTTTATTTCTATAGAAAATTTTGTCAAAATTTTATTTCCAAAGAAAATTTTGTCAAAATGTTATTACTATAGAACATTTTGAAGTACCTCTTACGTGGTAATACATATTTTGCAAAATCTACCAAAACATCAAGAATTCTACCAATATACTAAAGAGTAAAAAATCGACATTTTTGGTAGAATTCTTCCAACTGTGGCAACCGTGGCTACCAATGGAATAACAAACTTATTATACCCCCATCACCATTGTATGGTGGTGGGTATAAAAAGATAATTTTCGTGTATTAAAATTAAGTTAAATACCACCACAAAAATCTAAAGTAACAAAAGCCATGTCCTCGTCTGCCAATGTTAATATGAAGTGCAAAGCCAAAAACCTTCTGAATTTCTAGAGGGTATTGCGAGTGCACGTTCCTCCTGGTGTTGTCATGTCATTCCATTACAATTTTCGATCCTTCGCTCACTCTAACTCATCATCCATGCTCTGCAACCATCCAACTTTGAGGGTCTATGGAATTAAGCTAATTAGTGTATTTTAAACAAACAATTTTTTTTTGTAAAGGAGTCTCATGCAGTTAATGCCATTAAATTTAAATATATTATGCTACTTTCTCCACAATTTCACTGTTAACAAAAATAATTAGGACGATGAGAGCAGCTCATTGCTCGAGGCAGCAATCAAATTGAAGGCACCACAATTATAATTTTTTTTTGGAAATGGGGTGAAAAAATCTACAGTGTTTGTGGTCCTTTATAAATAATTGCGATAAATGCCGAATCAAAGTGGAAAATCACTTAGGATTAACTGTCATAATGAGTAAAATATGACGCCGTAAATAAGAGAGCTTTTGTTTATGACAGCTCAAATAGGGTAAATATTACAATATGTTAATGGCTTGCTGTTAATTTGGATTTTCTCGGAGAAAGGTGACTGTTGTGTAGACCACCATTAATATACTTTTTCAAGGTCCTAAAGCTGTTGTTGAATTTAACACTTCACAATTGAAATAATTTATAAAATTAAATAATAAAACTGGGTGGTTTTGGGATTGGAAATTTTTCAAAAGTTGGGTTTTCAACTCTTTAGTGCTTATAAGTGCCATTGAAATCACGTTCGGGAATATAAATTTGGTATACAAAAGTCGAAGATCTATTTCTCAACCACACCGAAAAAAAAGTTTACTATTTTTTATGAAAAATGAACTAACCCATAGTAAGAATGACCATGATTTGGCGCCAAAGATTTTTTTCATCTGGATAAGTTCATGATTTTCTTATAAATTAGTTCATGCATTACATCGTATTTTAGTTCATTATTACTATGCTGTGGGAAGAATATAGTTAAACTCATTCAAAATATTCCTGCTATCCGGAAAAATTAACAATTTTTTGGGAAACCTGTATTAAGAAATTGGTTTGAAATAAACTGTTTGTCGGTATAATTTTCAAAAAAGTAGAGAAATTGAGGAATCAAAGGTACAACAAGCCTGTATACAACTAAGAAATTTTTCGTACAAAACAAGTCAATTTTCTATAACCACCAGTATTTTATTTCAAAGAATTATTATTATATTACACAAAACTATGGCTTATGATATACAATAAAGGAAATATTTTTATTAGTACGTTGGACGCATTTACTTGTCGGTAGTTAGAAATTGCTTCTTCAAAATAGTAATATTCTATGTTATTAGGACTAAACTAATTAATTTAAATTTCCATGTTTTCTATCCATATGAAAGATATATGTGGCATAAGTTGCTATATTCAATTGAATTGTCCAATTTCATCGATTTTGGCTAACTTTTGTTGGGCTGATTTGGCTTATAAGCATCTGAAATTGCAAAGTTATACAAAATATAAGAAAAATATTATTAATTAATTAATTCTATCGTTCATATTGATCTTTAACTTACGGTTTTCAAGAGTATTTCCTAGAGCCAATAAGGATATCAGCTTAATTAGTATTAAACAGTAAGAATATTCAAAAAATTACCATTACGAGACCTGTCTACCTGCAAGTGAAAAAAATAATTTTTAATAAATTGAAATTTTGGTTTTATTAAAAACGGACAAAATACCGTTTATAGAAAAACTTACCACATTGAAAAATCCATCCAGTAGGTACATTATTGGAATCATATCCATGGACAAATGGGACGTTATTGAAATTATTCTCAGAATATATTGGAAATAAAAAATATTATAAAATTAGACACTTGTCAGTATAGCATTTAGTATTTAAGGTGGATATTAAGTTCGAGTTTAGCGGCTAAAATTGCAATTTCCATGATAAGTTTTCTTTAATAATCCATTATAAAAAATAATCTTTATAAAAAACTTGATTTGGGCTATTCTCCATCAAGTTATATTTAAATTTGTATCGAAGACGTATAATTTTATACTTTGCTTAGTGATTTATTTTTAATTTTAGCGGCTAAACTCGAACTTAGTACTCACCTGTAGGAATTGCTGTAACATAAAAAATATAGATTCAAAAAAATGGTTGCTTCTTAACCTGTGATCCAGATGTAGAATAAATATAAATCATCCTATTACCACTCATGTTGTATATTTTTTATGTAAATCAATTTAAAATCCGCACTAATTTTAAACTAATATATTAACAGAAATATACAGTTCCTTAATCTGTTATTTGTTTTTTTTATCAATAAAAAGCGTTTTTGATTCCTCTAACATCACATCATTCACTTCTCAGTTTCTAAAATGTTTAGAAATAAATGTATTTTCATTAATAACCACCAATACCGCACGCACAATTTTTCAAAATTAAAACCACGTGTGCACTTTATAAATGCATCAATAGAACTGAATGCAACAATAAAACTCAAAGACACAAATAGTCATAAGGGATACATACCTGCCGTAAAGAAAAACAACTCCACACACACACACACACGATCCCTTTCTGATCTTGCTATTGCAAAAAAAACAACTCTCACCACAAAAGATACCAACAAGGAACATTCCATTGTCTCTAGAATCAAAACAACCAACAACAGCATAAATGACGCAATAACAAACACAAACAATCATACGAGATATACACAAAATGTCTCTAAAAACTCCCTCGCATGATGTACTCACATTTTCCAGTAGCACGTTTATTGATTAGTTGGAATTCTATCTATAAGTTAAAGTAAGATATATACCAAATTTATGAAGAATCTATAAAAATGATATACACCCGCCAAGGATTATATTAACTACGTTTTATTCTAATTTATCTAAAATTTTCAATGTGAGGAAAAACACTCCAACATATAATAAAAAGGGAAATAATCTGTAGGTAGTCATCGTACGAATCGGTAATGTCGTTAAGTTAATTTTTACTACAAAAATTTTTTTCCATACAAAATTTTTTCTTAGTAAATTGTCCACATTTCGTAGTAAGATTTTTATATTGCCCATGTATTTTTATAATAGAATCAACGATGCATTAACTACTGTGTTGGAAATTTATTTAAGGAAAAATCCTTCCCATTTCGTAGTTAGTGAACTAAAAAACATTTACTGAATTTTTATAAGTTTTCCTTTAGCTAAGTTAATTTTCGTTGTGGTTACGAAAAATGAACTATATTACAGTAAATTTGTTGAACTATGTGAAAGTTAAAATGGTCCTTAATTTTACAAGACACTTTTTTTTCTGTGCAATGGCCTTCGAAAAAAATAAACTTTTTACAAAACAAAAGCTAAAAGTCGAATTTACATATCGTTACGTCGATGTTTTTATGCTGACATTTCATCAAAACGTCGTGACGTATTTTCAATAAAAACAAAAGTCGAAAATTTCACAATATTAGGTTAGGTTAGTGTACTCGCAGCTTCTTGGACTATTCAGTCCATTATGATACCACAGTAACTAAAAATACCTAGAGGCACTTCTAGTTTTTACCGTTGAATCACCGGTTATCTCCTTCTGTTGAACCAACATGATGGTTCAGAAACATTAGCAGACGGCTTAGGTTAACATTGTCCAGGTCCGCCAATAATGTAAAGCTATATGCTCCTGAAATTCGCTTACGCCTTACACAAAATGCAGGACACTCACACAAGAGGTGTCTAATTGATTCCTTTTCCTCTGCATCATGACAGCTCATACAGTAGTCATTATACTTCTCGCCAGTAGTTTTTGAAAACTCACCTATCAGGCAGCGACCTGTTACAGCAGATATCAGGAATGATATCTGACGTCTTGAGAACACTAGTGCTTAGTGTCGTTGCAACTCTTGCAATTCTCCCATCGGACATTTGCCATCTATACAGCTTTCTCACGCAGTAAGAGCTTGCATGTAGAGGTGTGCACGTGAGTAATATTTTGCTCACGCACACTCACGACAGAGAAATCTTATTCATGCACACTCACGCACGGTATTTTTTGGTAGGACTCACGCTCACGAAAAGAAAATTTGTACTCACGCACACTCACGTACGAAAATCTTTTTATGTCGTGACTCATGAAAAACCTCGTGACTCACGAATAATTTTATGAGTGATTTACCTATAGAACCTGACTGAAAACATGAGTATGGTTAAAATCAAGTGCGTTATAAAACTCTTACCAACTACACGGATGAAAAAGACTGTTTTTCATACGTTTGGATATAAACATTATATGTTTGGAACACAAATTTTTAAACACGATATTTTTGAGTGCAAGCATATAATGTTCATAAACTAGCATAACATGTTTGGGACATATATGTTAATATGTTAGAACATATTATGTTTGGGACATAAAATGTTTGTAAATACAATATGCTTGGATGCAAACATATATTAATTTAGAAATAGCCTATAAACATATATGTGTTTAGTAGCTTGGAGCGCTATTTAACAGGGAGCGATATTGAATTAAGTTGGTGGTTGTTGCTTGTTATATCAAAATTAAGATTTTATTTTTCCTTGGGCAATTGATCAGCTACTTCTTAGATCCTTACAAACTGTGTGGTCCGCTGTTCGAATCCCCGTCCGGCAAAAGGTAAAATTAAAATAAAAAAATCATACAATTGAATAATTTCTTCTACAATGTTTGTATTACAGAAAAAGGTGCTAAGAACTAAAAAATCTCGTGGAAGTGAGAAAGATGTGGGGGAATATACAATTGGGCAGAAACAAAATTTTGAGCATTCAGGTCGAAAACCTATGTTGTTAGCACCTATATTACCTGTTTATTTTCATAATTCATTATGATTGTAAATATATAAATAAATAAATAAAATTTTGAGCACAATATTGTTTGGGAGAATTTTTTTTAAGCATATAATATTTTTGGGTGCAAAATGCTTCCAAACATATTATATGTTCACATAATAACATATTGTTTTTTGGAAGACAACATTATTGAATTTGGATGCAAAAATACAAAATGTTTGAAACTTAGACTACCCAAACATATATTGTTTAGACCAATATGCTTTCAAACATATTATATATTGGTAGAGATCAAACATATAAATGTTTGGGCAATACCCAAAAATGTATATGCTTGAAGCAAAATATGTTTGGGAGTATATGTTACAGAAGCGATTTTTTGTGAGCGTGTAGGATGTCACTAAAATTATAAATGAATTCAACTCGTAAGAATTTTATGTTCGTAAGCGAGATTATTTTCCTGAGCGTATTTTTCCGAAATTCGTTACTCATGCACACTCACGAAGATATTATTTTCGTGACTCACGCTCATGCACGACATTTGGTTGATTAGTCACGCTCACGCCGTTGCGGTCAGCGTGACTCACGACTCATGCGTGAGTCACCAAAAATGTCGTGAGTTACGAATATTTCGTGTCACATGCACACCTCTACTTGAATGTAGCCAGAGGCATACCAACAGATTCTAGTTCCCCTGGAATATCCAAGGTAGTTCCTAGCCTTGCTAATTCATCCGCTTCGCAGATCCCCGCTATCTATGGCCAGGCACCCATATTAGGTGAATATTGTGCAGCTCAGCAATCTCATAGAGAGATTTGCGGCAGTCGATGACCGTTTTCGAGTTAAGAAACACAGAGTCCAAGGATTTTATTGCAGGTTGACTGTCTGAGTATATATTAATGCCAACATTTTTTGGAACATTATGTTACTTCTCAGACAATTCGCCACCTCTCTTATTGCTAATATTTCAGCCTGGAAAACACTATAGTAATTAGGTAATATTTTCGCTATTCGAAATTTCAGGTCTTTAGAATATACTCCGAAACCCACCTGTCCATCCAATTTAGAGCCATCGGTATAGAAATCTATATGTTCCCCGGAGTCTGTGTGCACCATGCATGTTTCAAACTTTTTATCGGGAAGCGGTTTGGCCAGAGATTAATTCTCTACGTTTGGCACATCTGACAATATAGGGCCGAACTGTGACCGTGCGTTTCTCCCGACCACAGTGATAGCTCCCGCAACCGTACAGCCGTAGTTGCTGCTAACGGTTTGGCCAATATGTGCAAGGGCAATAGATGCAGCATGACTTTACGGGAATCTGTTCCTGTCTTACTGAATGCGCCTGAGATACACAAGCACGCTATTCGCAGAACTTTAAACTTTTCGGCTGCTGAAGTGACGGCCACCAGACCACAACACCACAATCAAGTCTTCAAAAGTCAAATTTAACAAGTATATACGGCCGTAAGTTCGGCCAGGCCGAAGCTTATGTACCCTCCACCATGGATTGCAGAAACTTCTACTGAAGACTGTCATCCGCAATCGAATTACTTGGGTTGCGGTAACACTTGCCGATGGCAAGGTATCTTAAAACATCCTAACACCGTCTTCTAAACTGCATACGTAGTATATATTAAATTAGTATAGAAATAAAATTTTGATAAAAGTTTCTACAGAAATAAAATTTTGACAAAATAAAATTTTTACAACATTTTCTATAGAAGTAAAATTTGGACAACATTTTCTATAGAAATAATATTTTTACAAAATTTTCTATAGAAATAAAATTTTGTCAAAATTTTCTATAGAAATAAAATGTTTACAAAAAATTCTATAGAAATAAAACTTTGACAAAATTTTCTATAGAAATAACATTTTGACAAAATTTTCTATAGAAATAAAATTTTGACAAAATTGTCAATAGAATTAAAATTTTGACAACATTCTCTATAGAATTAAAATTTTGAAAACATTTTCTATAGAAATAAAATTTTGCCAAAATTTTATATAGAAATAAAGTTTGACAAAATTTTCTATAGGAATAACATTTTGAAAAAATTTTCTATAAAAATACATTTTTGGTAGATTATTTTTGGCTCGAGTGGCAACCATGATTATGAACCGATATGGGCCAATTTTTGTGTGATTGGGGATCGGCTATATCTAACTATAGACCGATATCGACCAAATTTGGCATGGTTATTACCGGCCACATACTAACACCATGTTGCAAATTTCAACCGGATCGGATGAATTTTGCTTCTCCAAGAGACTCCGGAGATCAAATCTGGAGAACGGTTTTTATGGGGGCTATATATAATTATGGACCGATATGGACCAATTCGTGTCCATATCGTGTTTGTTAGAGACCACATACCACGTTCCAAATTTCAACCGCATCGGATGAATCCTCCAAGAGGCTCCGGAGGACAAATCTGGGGATCGATTTATATGGGGGCTATATATAATTATGGACCGCTATGGACCAATTCTTGCATGGTTGTTAGAGACCATATACTAACACCATGTACCAAATTTCAACCGGATCCGATAAATTTTGCTCCTGCAAGAGGCTCGGGACGTCAAATCTGGGGATCGCTTTATATGGGGGCTATATAATTATGGACCGATATGGACCAATTTTTGCGTGGTTGTTAGAGACCATATACTAACACTCTAAGTGGCTCCGGAGGTCAATCCTGGGGATCGGTTTATATGGGGACTATATATAATTATGTTGTTAGAGACCATATACTAATACCATGTACCAAATTTCAGCCGGATCGGATGAAATTTGCCTCCCTTAGAGGGTCCGCAAACCAAATCTGGGGATCGGTTTATATGGGCTCTATATATAATTATGAACCGATATGGACCAATTTTGGCATGGTTGTTAGAGACCACATACTAACACCACATACCAAATTTCAACCGGACCGGATGAATTTTGCTCCTCCAAGAAGCTCCGGAGGACAAATCTGGGGATCGGTTTATATTGGGGCTATATATAATTATGGACCGATATGGACCAATTTTTGCGTGGTTGTTAGAGACCATATACTTACACCATGTACCAAATTTCAGCCAGATTGGATGAAATATGCTACTCTTATAGGCTCCGCAAGCCAAATCTGTCCGTTTATATGGGGCTACACGTAAAAGTGGACCGATATGGCCCATTTGCAATACCATCCGACCTACATCAATAACAACTACTTGTGCCAAGTTTAAAGTCGATAGCTTATTTCGTTCGGAAGTTAGCGTGATTTCAACAGACGGACGGACGGACATTCTTAGATCGACTCAGAATTTCACCACGACCCAGAATATATATATACTTTATGGGGTCTTAGAGCAATATTTCGATATGTGTCACAAACGGAATGACAAAGTTAATATACCCCCATCCTATGGCGGAGGGTATAAAAAAGAATTGCGTCTTTAATGTATCCGCACTTTTGGCTCGGAATCAATACTAAAATCATACTTGGTTTAAAGACAAAATCTGTGGAAACGGACATGATTTTTTCAGTGTAGATCAATGGTTTATTAACAACGTTTCAAATTTGCAAATAAATTTATTTTTAGAATTCCATCAACTCTGTTTCAAGCTTTAATTTAAAAAAAAATTAAAGCTTGAGGAGTGAAGAGAAAAAGATGTTCCAGTTGACCAAAAGTATATTTATTTTTTCCTTTCTAAATTTTCATGTATTTTAAATTCACAGATTCTCTCATTCTCATTTTGTAAAAATGAAGGAATATGCATTGCTCTCACAATCTTTTCGTTTAGGTTTTTCGATATTCCACCAGTCCGTAGACATTTGCAGCTTTCATCATTGTCATTTACCAAACCTCCTCTAATTCGATCAAAAGTGAAATTTTTATCCATAGATTTTGTTATGGGAGTTAGACGATTTTCTACGGAGTTTTTGCGACGCATTGAACAGGATGCCTTAAATTGTGATGGTGGGCTTTTAAACACGTTATCTTGCATAGATCTTTTCTTAGAAAAGCTTGGGGATTTTGAGTTACCATTAGTTTTCGATTTGAAATTTCGTTTTGTCGAGATCTTGTTCTTTCTGACATTCGTAGATATCGATCTATTGCTTGTTAGTAATTTTGGCGATTTAATGGAAAATTCCTTCTTTAGCTTGCTTGGTTCTTTTGTTCTGCTTAAATCTCTTCGAAGGAAATTCCTTTGTTTTTCGGTATTTTTGCTGCAATTTGGAGTATTAGGATTATCTTCGACAACATTGGTGTTTTTGTTATAGAATTTTTGCATACTCTCAATTTTTTTCTTTCTTTCTTTGCTCTCAATATTTCTCTCGGCAAAACTATCCTCCCATTCACTATTAGACTCTCTCTGAGTAGTTGATTCACTACTTCGATAGTTATTGTTGGCATCATTCTTCAAATTCCCTTTATCAAGAGTTTTCTCTCCCTTAATATTTTCGGGACTATTCTCTTTATGCTTAAAACTTGACTTGTTTTCAAGACATGAATCTCTTCGCAAGGTAGCATGGTCAATCGGCACTTTGTCATTCTCTTCAGGTTTGGTGCATTTCTCGCCAAGGCCTGTCTTTCTGTTACTGCTTGCAGATCTCAGAGAATAATTGGATTTATTATTCCGAGTCTCGTCTGCTTTTATTTTGGTATTATTAAAAGTCTCCACCCGTTCAACACTACTCTGGAGAGTTTCATTATTGTCTTGTAATTTGTCAGTATTTGAACCAGTTATCAGATTAGCATCATAAGTTATGCGAGTATTTGACTCTTTAGATGATCTATCTTTGGGTCTACTTAGATTAGTGTTAAAACTCAGTTTGGCGAGGTGTTTTTGGTAACTCAAGTTCTTTGTGAAATTACTCACTAAAACGGGAATGCGAGATCGTTGTTTACCAATATCGATCTGAGAGTTTTGGAAACTATTAGCGTTTTTCACTTGTTTTCCATGTTTGGGACATATTTGGGAATTATAATACCCCGATGATCTCATAAGTGGTATGGGAATGTACTGGTTATATTCGATAAGATCATCATCTTCATGGTTATAGTCGAAAATTCTGGTAATACGTGTAATTTTCTCTTCACTACAAATGGAAATGGAATCTTGGGATAACAGACTCTTTCCACTTTCCCAACTAGCTAAATGACATTTTCGTTTCGAACTACCAGCTCTCAAACGACTTGAATTTCTTTCCTCTCGATTATTTTGTCTATGTATTGAGTATATATTCTCACTACAGCCAGTAACATTATCGTATAATTCGAAACATTGATTAGTTGATCTTCTTCTATTTCTGTTCCAATCTCTGTAGGCTTCGCTTTGAGAAATCCTTACAAATGAGGGATTTTGAAAGGGAGTGTGAGAGAAAGTTCGTTGGTGATAATCAAAAATTCTATTTATATGCTTCACTTTCTCATCAGAACAAATTGAAATGGAATCTTGAATATCCAATAAGTGATCTGATTGTTCTCCCACCTCATAGGATTCAAGATTTCCTTCACTTCCCGAATCACTCAGCCTATGCTTGCTTTTCGAACTACCAGCTCTCAAACGTCTTAAGGATTCATCCTCGCAATTGTCTTCTATATATCTTGAATTTATATCGGGACTACATCCAGGAATATTGTCTTGCAAATCACCATATTGATAAGTTGGAGTTGAAGAATTACAATTTTGATGCCGATAGGTCCCATATTCAGCATTTCCTATATATCTGGGAATACGACAGGGAATCTGAGAGTGATTATATCTGCTAGTGGTTCTACATGCATTGCATTCTTCCCTACATGTGCATTGATTAAGATGGGCAAAGTGCTGTGGAGTTTCTCTCTGACAAGTATTTGTTTGCCTACCAGTATTATCTTGGCGTATTTTGATAACTATTGCTGGTTTACCATAACTTCTAAAGTCTTCCAATTTATTTTGATTGATCCGAAGAGCTGTTTGTTGGCGATCCTCGAATATATTTTGGGGTTTATCTCTTAAGCCTTCTTTACAATCTTTACTTTGCTTCTTATCGCATTCCTTTGACCACATTGTTTCTTCCGGACTTTGTTCTTTTCCATTGGTATTCGTTACAGTTGCAGGTTCTTTATCATTTTTTATTATAAATGGTCTACTTATCGGCCGATATTCCTCCTCACAATTTTCTGCCCTATTTTTATCGATTTGTTTGGACGGACTTTCTTCTTGCATAGGAAACCTGTCAATTTCTTCATACTTGGCACTAGCATCAGAGGAAGATCGCATTCTTCCTTCGGTAGTTATCTTATTTCCACTTTCTTCTATTACATTACTGGAAACTATTCCCTGTGGCTGATTAGATTTCTTCAAGATATTGCCATTTTTTATAGTTTGGGTTGGATTTTCCAAAATTTTCGTGGTTGGAGTTTTGCTGCACCTTCTCTTATTTTTCTCAATTTCTTCACCACCACCTCTTGAGGGTTGTTCGGTCTGATCTTGGTTTCCATTTAATTTTCGTTTTCCATTATGAACATCGGTACTATGGATAGATTCTCTGCGTTTTTTAGTTGCAAGGGAATTACCAATTTTACCATCGTTTTCTTCGTTCTCATAATCTTCACCATTCTCTTTTATATCGTCAGCTTTAATATTTTTGTTAGAAGATTCTTCGCGATTTAAGTAATTTTCTTCGTTATAATCAATTTGCAGATCACTTTCAACTTGGTTTGAATTTTTACCCTTTGTAGATGTTTCTGATAATCTCGCTCTATTCTGTTGTGATTCTTCAGCTTTAGATCCATCTAATTGCAAATTCTTTGGAGTCTTAGAACTACCTTTAAGCTTTTTGTCAGTTTTTCCTTTTTTCGTTCCATTGCTTTCATTAGATGATTCTAAAGATTTTCTACAATTGGATCTTCGCATATTTTTGTTCTTCAAAGATTTCCCATTGACAGATTCAAGATCCAAAAGCATTGAATCCCTTTGTACTTTCGTGCTAATGATTTCTGATGTCTTGCTAGGTTGACAAACTTGATCCATATCCGATACATCTTTGTTCTCAGTTTCTTGAAACATATTTTCGATGGGAATGCCAACTCCAGTTTTTTCCAAAGTAGAATGTTTTCTACTCATCGAATTATCTTTAGCATTATCAATTACCCAGGAACTATTCATAGGCGTGAAATTGCTGCAATCTACCATCGATTTTCCCACTTTATCTTCCGCTCCTTTTGAACTATCCTTATTTCCACTTTCTCGACAATTAACATCTCTAATCTTCCCAGATTCAATAAGAATGGTTGGTGTATTCAATGTTCTCAACACATTTGATTGATCACTTGTTTGCACGTTGTTACAAACCAATGATGGTATGCGATAGGTTACTGCCTTTGATCTTTCCTCTTCATCACCTAAAAGTCGATCAGATTTTAAGCAAATCGTCTTAGATACTTCAGTGCAGCATGTTTGTTTGTACGAAGAAGATTGGGCATTTCTACAATTGGAGGAGGATACATCCCATGATATATTTCTCTTTTCTCCTCCTTCTTCTTCATAATCTTCTCTATTATGAGGACAAAAATCTTCCGTTTTGGTAACTATCAGACCAATACAATTTAACATTGTTTTAGGTTTCTTCATTGAATCGTTTTTGTGACAATTGCAAGTTGTTACTGAATTTTTATGGTTCTCTTCTGTTATAGGCAGAGAACTGGGTTCTGAGCTTTTGTCGACCTTAAAAACAGACTTTCCTTTTTCGAGACCAAATCTATTTGGATCACTTAGAGATTCGGGTTCTGAAACAAAATTTATATAGAATAAAAGAGGGAATTTAATAGAAATTTAACTCAAATATGTTACCCTCAACAGGTACGGATAAGTCATTTTCTTCGCTTTTTGCTTGATCTAATTCTAATTCTGTTCGAATAGTTGTTGGCTTCGCTTCGCAGAAATCCTAACAAAAGTGGGATTATTAAAGGAGCGTCAGAGAAAGTTAGTTGTTTGTTCTCTTGGTGATAGTCAAAAATTCCAGTCATGTTTAACTTTCTCATCAGAATGAAATGGAATCTTGAGACTCCAATAACTGATCAGATAGTTCTCCCAACTGATAGGATTCAAGAATTCGTTCACTTCCCGAATCAGTTAGCTTATTCTTTCGTTTCGAACTTCGGATTTCATCGAGCATCGGCCGATAGTTCTCTTGTCTTCCGAGGATCTGACTATTCCCACTGTTAAAGGTGCGCTGATTCATTTAACTCAGCCCGCGAGATCTCTATGAACAGTGAGTTCTCCAGGTTTTGCTCTTTGAGTCGTACATCTACATTTTCACAATTTTTGCTACTTTAATCCAGTAATCTTGGAACCCAAATATATGATTCGTGATCATACTGCACCTTCTGCTGTTTCTCTAAAAGCCAATTCGTTCTCTCATTCATCTCTGATCCATTTATTTTCCGTTTCACTATCCAACTACTGTCTATCCAGGGTCATAATTTCACATTCGTCTCTCTTCACTCCTCCCATCCGAAGCAAATGTGACCTAGATACTATGTGTCCCCTCAAAATGCCCATGACGTTACCAGGGCCCGATTTCGTTCGGGCTCGCGCAAAGTACTCACATCACCTTTCTGAGATTCTGGCTCTTCCACACTGTTAAATGTGAGTCGATTAATTTACCTCAGGACTCTATGGACATCGAGCATTCTAAGTTTCTCTTAATTCGCTATGATACCCCAACGATGGTAATCTTACCGTGCTAAGACGCACGTGGGTGGCCAGTATGGAATATACTGTATGTGCAGGATCACAATTCCCACCCGTCCAGAAAGGGACAATTCGACAATTACGTAAGGAATTGTAGACGATCAGTCTGTCAATCCATTCGTCCGTCCGGAATCTATATATGTCGTATTTTGACGGACGGTCTAAATGGACTGAGGGTCTACAATTCCTAACGGAATTGTCCGTGCCTGGACGGGTGGGACGTGTTCTCCCGCACACCCATTATCTCCCATACTGGCCAACCACGCCACTGCTAAGAATAACTACCATTCCCTTGCTTTCCGGTATGTCCCGATTTTGTTCGAGCTCGCCTTTCTCAGTATCTTGCTGTTCCACACTGTTACATGTGTGTCGATTAATTTAACTCAGGACTCTATCGACATCGAGTTTTCTAAGTTTCTCTTAATTCGGTATGATACCTAAATGGTGTTAATCTTACTGTGCTCAGAATAACTACCATTCTCCTGCTTTCTAGTAGGATTCGTGATCGTACTGTACCTTCTGTTTTAGCTCACATAACCATTCGCATATCTGTGAATATATACACCTTCGTTTGTTTTGCGTAGAGACACGGAACGTAGTCTCGTCTGTGTCTGGGAATACTTCCAAGCCTGCCCTCTCATCCATCTAGTGTTCCACTATCCAATAAAAGTCTATCCAGCATCATAATCTGACAGTCACTACTAGCGTTCTCCTCGAGTATCCACTCATGACAATAGCATGTCCAACTGTTACCTTCAATATCCTCTGTTAATTCGTCTATTTTCTCCCGGTCACATACTACGATGCAAAGCATCTCCAGTTGTTACCCTCACAGAAAAAAATTCACTAAAATTTTTCCAATTAAAATTTTAATTGAGTTTTAAAAAATATTCAATTAAAAATATAATTGATTCAACAAATTTTTCAATGAAAACAAAAATCAATCACAAAAATTAATAGTATTAATTAATATTTTAATTGACCTTCAATTAAGTTTTTAATTGATACTATCACTTCTGTAATTGAAGACATTTCAATTAAAAAATTAATTAGATCAAATAATTTCGTGATTGCGTGCTCAATATAATCTGTTAGTTCATCTACTTCCGGGAACCACCGTAGTGCTATGTCCGCTTTACATACAAATGGTAATGAGTTTAATCACAGTATCGACCGAACTCCAAAAAGTTTTTTTTTCAGCGATGGATGATCCCTTCTCAGTAAGGCTGGTGAGATTTCTTAGTGGTTCAAAGCTTCTCTAAGTGCTTTCACCATAATGTGAAACGTCATTCGGACTCGGCTATAAAAAAGGAATCGGGAAGCACTCATTGATAACAGAGAAGTTCACTGAAGAACATGAAACGAGTCTAGGTTAGGTTAGGTTATCTGGCAGCCCGATGTATCAGGCTCACTTAGACTATTCAGTCCATTGTGATACCACAGTGGTGAACTTCTCTCTTGAGTCTAGGTCTATTGTTCAATACTGCTTCAACTTTATATGCTGAACTTAGCCCCGACCCAATTGCGCTTACGTACACCGAAAAAAAAAACAAAACTGTTTTATAGGAAGAATGAACTACCTCGCGCGAAAATTGAACTATTTTGTACTCCATGTTTTCCCTTTACTTTTTAACTGTTGTTCTCGAAATTACTCCCTCTCATTGAAGAAAAAATTAACTAAAAGTAAATAAGAAAATCATTGGCGCCAAATCATGACCATTTCAACAATACAGTAGTTCATTCTTACTATTCTTGGGAATCGTACGAAAAGTTTCATTTGTTTTAGTTAAAAATGAACTTATGTGTACGGTCATTGAACTTTATACTCGCGTTTAGTTCATAAAATGTTCGAGACATACTTTAAAAAACGAAAATGTCATTGGACTGAGAAAGTTTCGCAAAAAAAAATAATAAAATTGAACTAGTTACAAACAAATAGTTTTTTTGCAATAAAAATAAGTTAAATTTGGCGTTAGTTTAAGTACGGAATTTTTTTCTGTGTATATCCCGAGTGACATTCTTGGATTCAGGCGCCATTTTGAGCCTACTACCCCTTTGACATAGTGCTCATAGGAGCTACCATGGTGCAATGGTTAGCATGCCCGCCTTGCATACACAAGGTCGTGGGTTCGATTCCTGCTTCGACCGAACACCAAAAAGTTTTTCAGCGGTGGATTATCCCACCTCAGTAATGCTGGTGACATTTCTGAGGGTTTCAAACCTAAGTGGTTTCACTGCAATGTGGAACGCCGTTCTGACTCGGCTATAAAAAGAAGGTCCCTTGTCATTGAGCTTAACTTGGAATCGGGCAGCACTCAGTGATAAGAGAGAAGTTCACCATTGTGGTATCACAATGGACTGAATAGTCTAAGCGAGCCTGATACATCGGGCTGCCACCTAACATAACCTAGTGCTCACAGCAATTTCATGCACAAGATGCAGGAGAAGGTTCGATTTAATAGTTAGCTTTTATGGTTTGTTAATCGTCTAAGAGACAAGTTGCCGGGTTGCAAAGATTAGGCGAAGAACAAGTTGAAAAAAGGATTTAGATTTCCATGAATCATGTCGGCTAACATACTTCCAGTGACTTAGTAGCAATATGATCACTTCAAGCATGTGTCAAGAACATGGCACATTTTTGTCATAATTAAATTACGACAAAAACCAATCTATTATTATTAGATACTTACCTTCCGTAACATTTGTCTCTGTAATGTCCATATTTAATAACCTGGAATTCTCTGTTCTCTTACATCTACATATTAGTTTTTCTGCCTGTGTAAAATTGTACTCCTTTGAAGATTTTGCACTGGCCTCTATGGATATATCGCTTTCAGAGTTATTGTTTGATTCTTCCATATTTTTATCATGAGAACCATCTTCATCAGAGCCGTTTTCATCGCCACTAAATTCTTCATCCTCTTTATCTTCTTCATCGATAGTCTCCTTCTGGGAAACAGAGTTTTCAGATTGATGGGAGCAACGATAATTCAAATTGGTGCTGGAATCATCATTGTTAGCATTCGATATAGTATCTCTAGACTCATTTCTATAATCCACAATGCTATGACCGTAGCAAATAGTCACCGATTTTCCTTTCCTTGCATCAGAAAGACATACGGTAACGCTTGAGGTATTATATGATTCCATAACCTTATCTTTTTTGGTCTGACCTTGGTCAAAGTCAAATTTGTCCTTCACTGCATTTTCATTATGATTTTTTTCGCTGTCATTTGGAACCGATATATTGTCACAACCTTCCGCATTTGATTCATTCGAGGATACTCTATTGATCTCATCATTAACATCGTTCTTTTTATCCTTGGAACAAGATGAGTCACTTTTTTGATTACCAATGACCATACATATGCATTCCATATCTAATTCATTTTGATTGCTGTATTTTTCATTAGATTCACTATAAATTTCTCGACATTGACATTCAATTTTATTAGTTGCTCCATTGAATTTCTCCAAATTGGTTATAGGCCCAGCTAAGTGAATGAGTTATTAAAAAATTGTTTGTTTTTAAATAAAGTTCTACCAAAACGAAAGACGTGACATCATATATCAATGTCATAATAAGTAGCTGCACTGAAAGATGGATGGACATCAATGACTAAATAATATGGAGTGTAGGGCCAGTGTTGCCAGCATTGGGGATTTTTCCCCAAATCGGGGATATTTTTTCGTGGATGGGCCAAAATTTTTGAGTTGGGAACTTGGGGATTTGGTGGGCAATTTCCACAAATTTGGGGATTTTTATGGGGAATTTCGGGTCAGTATAACAAATCATGTTTTGAGTTATTGTTTATATGAAATTCTTTACTTCTACATGCTTAGAAAGGGGCTCAAAGAAGTACAGAGAATCTTCAAAATATGAAAAAAAATCTGTTCAATGAGTTACTTTACAATTTACTTTGTTTCTAAGAAATTATTTATTATTGTGAGATTATTTCGTAAGGACTTGGGACGAAGTGTTGGCCCTTCATCTACATGCATCACTGATTTGGAAAATATATACCAAGCATATATAACAAAGTTCATATTGGGGCAACAACGCCTTTTGATCGATCACCCAATTTTATTTCTTCGCTATTCAGAACTAAGTTATGATTCATAACTACACATGTTGACCCAACTACAATTTTTATATCCTGCGCCACACTGTGGAACAGGGTGGGCTCCTGAGTCGATATGTCCGTCTGTCCGTGAACACATTTTTGTAATCAAAGTCTAGGTCGCAGTTTTAGTCCAATCGACTTCAAATTTGTCACAAGTATGTGATTTGGCTCAAAATAGAACCCTATATTTTGGAAGAAATCGGTTCAGATTTAGATATAGCTCCCATATATATATTTCGCCCGATATGGACTTATATGGCCCCAGAAGCCAGAGTTTACCCTAAGCCACCGGAGCCACCGTGGTGCAATGGTTAGCATGCCCGCCTTGCAAACACAAGGTCGTGGGTTCGATTCCTGCTTCGACCGAACACCAAAAAGTTTTTCAGCGGTGGATTATCCTACCTCAGTAATGCTGGTGACATTTCTGAGGGTTTCAAAGCTTCTCTAAGTGGTTTCACTGCAATGTGGAACGCCGTTCGGACTCGGCTATAAAAAGGAGGTCCCTTGTCATTGAGCTTAACATGGAATCGGGCAGCACTCAGTGATAAGAGAGAAGTTCACCAATGTGGTATCACAATGGACTGAATAGTCTAAGTGAACCTGATACATCGGGCTGCCACCTAACCTAACCTACCCTAATTTGCTTAAAATTTTGCACAAGAAGAACAATTAGTAGTTTAGTCAAGAGTGCCAAATTTTATTGAAATCGGTTCAGATTTAAATATAGCTCCCATATATATCTTTCGCCCGATCGGTTCAGATTTAGATATAGCTCCCATACATATGTTTTTCTGATTTCGACAAAAATGGTCAAAATGCCAACATTTTCCTTGTAAAATCGCCACTGCTTAGTCGAAAAGTTGTAAAAATGACTCTAATGTTCCTAAACTTCTAGTACATATATATCGAGCGATAAATCATAAATAAACTTTTTCGAAGTTTCCTTAAAATTGCTGCAGATTTAAATGTTTCCCATATTTTTTTACTAACATTGTGTTCCGCCCTAGTGCATTAGCCGACTTAAATTTTGAGTCTATAGATTTTGTAGAAGTCAATCAAATTCTGTCCAGATCGAGTGATATTTAAATGTATGTATTTGGGACAAGCCTTTACATATAGCCCCCAACACATTTGACGGATGTGATATGGTATCGAACATTTAGATCTACAAAGTGGGTATAATATAGTCGGCCCCGCCCGACTTTAGACTTTCCTTACTTGTTATTTCTCGAGATGATTTGCATAGGACACAAATTCGATGACTCTTTATACCAATAATTAATTCTGATGAGGGATTGTATCAGATAATATTTTGAGCACCCGTCTGATTTTTTGGATTTTGAAATCTTAATATTATTGTAACTCGCAAACTGGTATAAAAAAAATTGCATATTTTAAAAATTTTTAGCTTATTACGGATTTTTTACAGCAAAGACTATTCCCTTTTTTAAAAAACTTGCCAAAAACTGGGAATTTTTGTGGGGAATTTTAAATTAAATTGAGGATTTTTGGGGATGAAAGCGTCTTATTTTGGGGACAAGAGCGCGAAAAATACTGGACTGTGTAGAACTATATTTTCACGCAGATCAAAGTTCTCTTTTTTTGTCTTGGAGGGTACAACCAAACAGAAAATTTAAGTGATGGTTACAATTACTGATATAAGGTACGAAAGATACCTCTTTACTTTCAAGTATTAGAAACGAATGAACACATTTTAAAACTAAACGATGGTACAATGCAAGACCCCACTTAAATTAAATTACTTACCATCAGACTTTTCTTTGCTCGTCCTCAAACTTCGAGAAGTTGTAGGTTTCTCCGTGTTGTCTTCAATTTCTTCACTCTTATTATCTGGAATAATTTTCGTATCTTTTGATTTCACATACAAATTTCCGCGTTCTGTATTAGTGTTTGGACTAATATCAATATAAGTTTTTGACATACGGTAGGGCGTAGACCTCGTATGACGATCATATTGACCATTATTTCGGTACCCCTCAACGACGACCTTAGACGACCGTGCAGTGAATCCTTTAACTTGCACTTGGGGATGATCTACTGAATCTTCTTCATTTCTTTGTTCGTCAGCGGAGTTTGAAACCATCTCATGTTGCTCTGAGGTTAAATTGGAATCTTGGAATTCTTTATTGTAACAAGAAATGTCTTCCACAGTAGCAGCAGGCTGCGAAGAATTAAGGTCATTAGTGTTTTGGCTTTCCCCGTTGACATCCAACTTTGGTATTGCTTTCTTCCTCTGAACCTCAATCGTTTTTTCTCTTATTCTTCGCTCTTCTGGTGTTGGGAAAGGAACTTCATTTCCTAACAATTTGGAATTGCGTTGACAATTATTTCCTTTATTGGAGGAGCAAGGAATGTTTGTGTCACCAGAAAATGTTGAAGGATTTGGAAAACCCCCAATTGTTTCCAAAATATCACTTTGCCTTTGAATACCTTCCAAGTTATATTTATAACATTCCATTCTTTGCAAATTCTCAAACCATCGATATAAATTTGGCCACTCATTCGGATTGATGGGAAAAATTATATCTAAAGAACTCAATGTGGTGATAACTGAAAAATCGGCAATTGTAAGCTGAAAAGAAAGGAGTTGTGGATCGATGTGAATAATTCAAGACTAACGAAATTTTATTTTTATGTCATCTTTATTTTTTAGGATCGATGAAACTCATGTAGACATAGATATAGCCATGGTAAAGCCGTATATCCTGGGTTGGCTATAACCACCACAATCACCATCTGGTGGATATACAACCACATCTTCATTTTCTAGAACCACATCTTCATCCTCTAGATCAGATAGCAGGTTTGAACAGGATTCATGAGGATACTGCGGTGAGATGCTAAAATGTTACGTAATCCTGTACTCGCAGTCCATGCCTATACCACCGGACGAAAGATATATCACACGGCAGATCTGGGTAGTTTTGGCACAACTACATCAGGTGAGTGCATCCGCCACAATTCTTCATTGATAGCAGAGTAGCTGTCATTCATGACTTGTGGTATCACAATGGACTGAATAGTCTAAGTGAGCTTAAAACAAGTATACACGGTCGTGTAAGTTCGGCCAGGCCGAATATTATGTGTCCTCCACCATGAATCAAATATAATAGTTTCCTTTGAAAACTCATCAACGTAGAAGGTTAATTGAATCTATATAGAATGTCAGGTGGATTTGATGACAGATATTCTCCCTAGCAGATGGGTTGAAATTGTAATTTTCCCAAAGTTACATTTAATGATTCTACATATGGAGGCTACATCAGATTCTATTTAGATTTATAAGAACCAGTTTTATTTGAGTTTTAAAGGAATCAAAAATATCTCGTCAAAATGTGCTCGAAAATCCTATAGAATAACTCATTTCATATGGTTTGAAATCTAAATTCTATAAATGTTTATCCCCATTACATGGAATGAGCACAAGGAGTAAACTCGGAAAATGTTGATATGACTAGTGCGCCTTCTATCTCTTCAAAAAGTTAAACGGGGAGACCGGCCTATACTAGGATTATATAGATTTACAAATTCACGACGAACGGGTAGAAATTGTGGTGTATAGATGACTAAGAATTCTAAACGGGAGTTGGGTCCATATGTGGGCAATACCAAAACGTTGACCGATACACATCATATTTATATACCACTTTGTGGACCTAAAATATGTCCAGATTTTGAATTTCAGGCAAATCGTATACAAATTGCGGTGTTTAGAAGCCCATGAAATCAAATCTGGAAATCGGTCCATATGGGCACCGTTATACGTCATATTCGCCACAACTCCTTGTAAATCAAATCGGGAGATCGGTCTATATAGGTCTATATTTTTCCCAAAAATGGACCGACAGACACCATATTCAGCATACCTCTTTGTGGACCCTAAAATATGTCCAGATTTTGAATTTCAGGCAAATCGAATAAAAATGGTGGTGTTTAGAAACCCAAAGAGTCAAATCTGGAAATCGGTTTATATGGAAGCTATACCAAAACATGAACCAATACACCACAACCCTTTGTGGGCCTAAAATACCTTTACATTTTGAATTTCAGCCAAATTGGATGAAAATTGGGGTGAAGTCAAATCGGGAGATCGACCTATGTGGGGGGATGTACCAAAACCTGGATCGTAATACACCATATTCAGTACACCACTTTGTGGACTTAAAAAAATCGAAAGATTTCCAGATTTCGGCAAATAGCAAAACGGAAATTGCGGTGCATAGGTACTCAAGACCCCAAATCGGAGGATTGGTTTATATAGGAACTATATCAAAACCTGGATAGATATAGTCTATCTTCGAAGGTACTCAAGACCTCAAATCGGGTGATTGGTTTATATGGGAACTATATCAAAACCTGGGCCGATATAGTCCATCTTCGAACTTGACCTGCATGCAGACAAAAGACGAATCTATTTCAGGACGATAACGTCATCTCTGAAGGTTACAGCGGGTATAAAAAGGAATAACGGGTTACCACTATACCTAACCTAGCTGACGTATGCCCTATTTTTAATCCAGGGCCACAAAACACACGTCAATCAAACCTTCCCGGCTCATCACCACATCACTCTGGACCCATCCCACCATAGTCGCAGATTTCCTCAATTTTTTATAAAAATAAAATTGTCTATAAAAATAAAATTTTGACAAAATTTTCTACAAAAATAAAATTTTGACAATTTTTTTTTAAATATAAAATTTTGAAAAAATTTTCTACAAAAATAAAATTTTGACAAAATTTTTTATAAATATAAAATTTTCAAAAAAAAATTATAAAAATAAAATTTTGACAAAATTTTCTATAGAAAATAAAATTTTCACAAAATTGTCTACAGAAATAAAATTTTAATAAAATTTACTATAGAAATAAAAGATTAAGAAAATTTACTATAGGCAAAAAGATTTGGACTTAAATTGCAATAGAAATAATATATTAACAAAATTTTTATAGAAATAAAATTTTGACAAAATGAGTTTTTCTGTTTGGTAGTTTTTGGTAAAATTTTCCCCAAATTTTGGTAGATTAGTTTTGGCTCGAGTGGCAACCGTGATAGGTAGCCATATAACTAGGCATTCACTTCTTTTCTGAACACTACTTTTCGATTCAAACTTCATTCAAATTTCGCTTATTAGTATACTTCACGAATATTTTCTTTAGGTCCTAAAATTTTACATAACCACCTTAGGAACTACTTACACAATGTCCCACTAGAAATGTATGACCCTCTAAATATGCATCCAAAATATTATAACATTCCTGTACTTTTCTCTCATGCATTTCAATCTGAACATTAGATGATTTATTGACAAGAATATCCATCTATAAAATACAAAAGAAAAAACGAATTTTGAGAAATCGTCTCCAAAACAATTTCTAGCTTACCAATAATCGCTTGTGAAGCTGATTCAAAACACCAGCCTCATAAAATAACATATTTAACAATTCCAAACGATGAAAATAATCCCTGGGCCATAGATGGGGAAAATGTTCACCAGCATATTTATCACATAAATACATCATAATTATGTGTCCATCGCTTAGGGTTATTTTACCATCAACCAGAATGGGATCGATACCACCAGGGATAATCTGAAAGAATAGGAAAAAACATTTATATGTATCCTTGTTATCACTACCCCAACCAAAGAAGCTAAATACCTGATTACGATTCTCACTGAGTTCTCCACCTGGTTCGAAACGGAAATCCACATTAATACCCAGTAAATTAATTAACATGCAACAGCTACGAGCCTGTGGGCTTAAATCATCGTAATGCAGGATGGGTGGAACGCAACAACAGTTTCTAGGTTGGAGATAATACATTGCATCCATTTCCAATGAAAATATATTTTTTAATTTTTTTTCACTTTGGATCAATTTAGAGAAGTTTAAATAGGGAATGCTTTCCAATTTTTCCGAAACCCTAGATTCTCTCCATAATTTTTATGGCCAAAATAATTTGAGTTGTGAATTTTATTTTTTTATTTTATTTGTCAAGAAAGTTTAAACAACTAGGCATTTAATTCAAAGTAGACTAATACCCCATTCACATTACACTTCCAAAATTCACATTAACTAGATTTCAACTATCATTTGCCCAGTATTTTTCTGGCTCTTTTCCCTAAAAATCACCAATTTAAATTAAAGCTCCATACAAAAATCCCCAATAAATTGCTGACAAGTTTTTATAAAAAAAGAGAAATAGGCTCTGATGTAGGAAATCAGTAAAATTTTATTTCCATATGCAAAACAATTTATTGGCAGTTTATCGAAGGCATTTATATGATAAAAGTAGGCTTGAAGTTTTCTTTAACTTTTTTGTATATGCACTGAAAAAACAGTGAACCCACCAGGAAGAAAACTTTCGGTTAATTTTAGAAAATGTTGAATATTTGTAGAAAATTTTAACTAAACAGTATTACAAACGTTGGCATCACGCCGATGTCATAAAAATAAGTAAATATTTTTCGACAAATACAAGAAAATTTATTAGACATAACTAAGTTTCTTCACGTGTTAAAGAAAATTTTGTAGTTTGAAGAAAAAACTTGGAGTTCAAAATTGCAAGAATGTCTTTAGTGACATACGAAGTTCACGATGGACGCATTTTTGGTAAAATTTACAAATTTAAAGAAATTCTGAACTATTTTGTGGAAGACACAAATTTAGTTAATTTTTATGCTTCATTTAAGTATATTTTTGTCCTCGGGTTTAGTTAATTTAACTAACGTACACAAAAAAGTATTAGAGTAAAGAAAACTTTCTCCAAACATAATATTTCTATGAACTAAAATAAAGTTAAATTGGCTTTAGTGAAATAGAGAGTTCACTTTTTTTTGAGTGTGGGTGTTAAAAATTTAAAAAAAAAATATAAATATTTTGTCATAGATTTTGAAACACAACACCAGGGGACCGGTGATTGTCTTCCAAAAGCTAAATGAAAATGGGAGTCACCGGCACGGTTGCCACTCGAGCCAAAAATAATCTACCCAAATTTGGGAAAAATTTATGCAAAAACTACCAAACAAAAAATCTTATTTGGCAAAATTTTTATAGAAAATTTTATTTCTACAGAAAATACATTTTTTATAGAAATCTATAGACAATTTTGTAATAATTTTATTTCTATAGAAAATTTTATTTCTATACAAATTTTGTTAAAATTTTATATCTATAGGAAATTTTGTCAAAATTTCATTTCTATAAGAAATTTTGTCAAAATTTTATTTCTACAGAAAATTTTGTTAAAATTTTATAGAAAAATTTGTCAAAATTTTATTTTTATTGAAAATTTTTCAAAATTTTTTTCAAAATTTTTTTTTCTATAGAAAATTTTTTCACAATTTTATTTCTATAGAAAATTTTGTCAAAATTTTATTTCTAAAGAAAATTTTGTCAAAATTTTATTTCTAAAGAAAATTTTGTCAAAATTTTATTTCTTTAGAAAATTTTGTGAAAATTTTATTTCTATAGAAAATTTTGTCAAAATTTTATTTCTATAGAAAATTTTATTTCCATAGAAAATTTTGTCAAAATTTTATTTCTTTAGAAAATTTTGTCAAAATTTTCTTCTATAGAAAATTTTGTCAAAATTTTACCTCTATAGAAAATTTTGTCAAAATTTTACCTCTATAGAAAATTTTGTCAAATTTTTTTTGTACACAATTTTGTCAAATTTTTTTTTCTATACACAATTTTGTCAATTTTTTTTTTCTATACACAATTTTGTCAAAAGTTTATTTCCAAAAAAAAATTTTTTTCAAAACTTTATTTCTATAGAAAATTTTGCCAAAATTTTATTTCTATAGAAAATTTTGTCAGAATTTTATTTCTATAAAAAATTTTGTCAAAATTTTATTTCTATAGAAAATTTTGTCAAAATTTTATTTCTATAGAAAATTTTGTCAAAATTTTATTTCTATAGAAAATTTTGTCAAAATTTTATTTCTACAGAAAATTTTTTCAAAATTTTATTTCCATAGAAAATTTTGTTTGAATTTTACTCCTATACAAAATTTTGTAAAAATTTTATTTCTATAGAAAATCTTGTCAAAATAATATTTCTCCAGAAAATGTTGTCAAAATTTTATTTCTATAGAACATTTTGTCAACATTTTATTTCTATAGAAAATTTTGTCAAACTTTTATTTCTATAGAAAATTTTGTCAAAATTTTATTCCATAGAAATATTTGTCAAATTTTCTATAGAAATTTTTGTCAAAATTTTATTTCTATAGAAATTTTTGTCAAAATTTTATTTCTATAGAAATTTTTTATTAATTTTAAATCTGTTTTTAAATCATTTGAAGCAATAAAATTTTAAATTTCCCATTCAAAATACGAAAAAAGTGAGTTTTAAAAAATTGACTCAAATGAACCTCTACACTCAAAAAAAAGTTTACTTGGATCCAAAGATTTTGACCTTCCCTTAAGGATTTTGGTATTGATTCCGAGCCAAAGATGCAGCTTCTTTAAAATAAAGAAAATTTTTAGCGACAAAATTAAAATTAGCATACAGATCTCATTTATTTATTTATTTATTTATTTATTTATTTATTTAGTGTAAAATTAATTTACAAAAAATATAAAAAGTAACATTAGGACTGGTTGCCAGGACCTTCACCTAAAATATTTAATAATTGTTTATTGCTTGTAAGAAAAAATTTTAAATCATTATATATTTCTAAGAATGCTAGCTGGTAGGTGAGATTTCAGTTGGGAGTAATCAATCTCCTGAATAGATGCTGTAAGCGATTTTGAGTAGTTATTGTTGTTGAAGCAGGATAGTAGATGGTTCATGTTTAATGGGTTATTACAGTTTGGGCAAGCGGGGGGTTGCTGATTTTTTATGATGTGTTCGTGAGTTAGCTTGGCCTAATCGTAGTCTGATGAGGACTTTTTGTTGTTGTCTAGATAGTTGGCTCGGATAAATCGGTTTTGAAAAATTGGGATTGATTGATTTATAATATGCATTTGCCCCAATGTGG
The DNA here is from genome assembly GCF_050003625.1 of Haematobia irritans. Classification (NCBI taxonomy): domain Eukaryota; kingdom Metazoa; phylum Arthropoda; class Insecta; order Diptera; family Muscidae; genus Haematobia; species Haematobia irritans. Next base: position 102,682,374 of record NC_134401.1, on the reverse strand, counting down.
GTTTCTTGCTTTAGTTGTGGATATATTAGGTTCTTCAGATCTTTCTTCGTGTAATTGTTAATCATTATTGTGGGTGAATTGCTAGCTAATTTAGCGGTCTTATCAGCGAATTCGTTTCCCTTAATGTTAACATGAGCTGGTGTGTATAGGATTTTGGTATTTTTGCTACGCAGTAGTTATCCTTTAACACGGCTTATGAATGGGTCGGAGGGGTTAATTGAGCTTAGCGATTTTATTGAAGAATTGCTATCAGTGCATATAAGAAGTTTTTCCTTTGATGGCTTTAACTTTAGAGCTTCTTCGATGGCTGTTAATTCTGATGTGAAAATTGAGGTGTAATGTGGTACACACAGAAAACAAATTGTTTGAAAATCAGTTGTACTAACGAAAATTGTACACTCAGAATTAAATATCAGTTGTGCCGATCTATTTCTTTCAATCACAAGCGTTTGTCTGTCTTTAATATCATTTGATTATAATTTCAATAGATTTTCGTTTGTAATTGCAAACAAATGGTTGTAGCAACTAATTGCCTCTCTTTTGAAAAAAATTATTTGAATTCGATAGATATGACCTACCTTAACTATATTTCGTAACTGTCATTTAGTAGTTCTAACTGATATTTGGTATTCTCAGCCGAATGCCGGTTGATGAATTCTCAAATGTCATTTTTATTTTAACAAATTATTTACTAAGACGTATTTTTGTAGGCTTCAAATTGGTTTAAAAAAGAAACGCATAGATATTGTATGTAGGATAGGAATGACAATATTAGCTGTGGTTTTTAACTTTTCATTGAACCTGCCGTTTTGAATCTGGTAATAGCTGTGGACCATTTTTGATGTGATATGATATTGTGGGTAAATTTTGGAATTAGTTTTACAAACTCTAGCAGTGATACCTATAACCCGTAACTTTCTAATTTTATTTCTTAATTTCCCTACGATAGTGACCCATTTTTGAACTATGCAGCACTGGACGCCACCTTGGGCAGAAAAATCAACTCTGGTTAACCAGCGATATAGTCCTGGATTTTAAGAAGCTACATTTCAGGTACGAAAGCAGTTGGATGTGCAAAATCTAAAATCTGCACGATTTTATCAATTTGTTCACACCACGAATATTCAATTATTGATATCCATAAAAAAGGACAATATGTTTTTGATGCTGTCGAAGTCAGGTACATAATGTCCGAGAAAATAAGAGGTTTGCGGCAACCATGCTACATGTTCACCGTCAACAAATTTTTTGTTTGCTCTAAAAATCTGGGCGTGAATACATTTTGATGCAATAAGTACAGATTTTCGACAAAAATTTGTATCTACTAATTACATACATTTAGCGTATTTAGATTTCTTTGTACCACTATATCTATATGTAAATAATAAAATAAAATAAAATAAAATAAAATATAATATTTCACTGTGAAGTAATTGAATTTAAATATATTTTTAATTCGGTCATGAGTATTATTTAGGTTGGGTAACACAACCGAATGATGAAGGTAGTCACAACCGATATCATCGGCAGCTCCAACCAACACCATATGTGGTATTAGTTGTGTCGACCGAATCAGTCGGGTGACACAACTGCCAACTGGTAGTTGCTACAACTGCCAAAAGGAGGTTGGCAATAAATTCGATTGTCACAACCAATCTGTATTCTCTGTGTACTGAACCTATTTTAAGGACATGATTGTTTCCGTCTACTAAGGCAAATGAATTTGCTTTAATAGTTTTCGAGCCATCACAGTACCAAATGGTGTATCCTTGGGATTTGAATTCGTTAATTTGTTCTAAGTGAAGTTGCTGGAGCTCCTCTAGAGACGAGTATTTTTTTCTACTATCTATGTTATTTACGAAAAAATGGTGAAAATGGTGTCCACCCATGGAGGTTGCATGACGCGAAATCTGGATGGTTTATTTAAAGAAATTGAGAACTCTTCTATCAAGTCAGATATTTGTGCAATAGTTGTAAGAATTTTTGGTTTCCGTTTAATTTTCCTGTAGTTATTAGCGTCATTATATATTATGTTAGATCTAATTTGAGAAGTTTTAAAAATTTGATTCGCCAGAAGTGATTTAAGCCTTTGCTCGATCGATGGTAAGTCTAGTTCGGCTACGATATTGTTAATCGGGGTGGTTCGGAAAGCTTGGGAAATTATGCGTATCGATTGGTGATAGTATCGTTTTATTGGAACTAATTGTGAATTTGGGGATTTTCCGTATATGATTAGTGCATAGTCGATTTTGCTCAGTATTATGGATTTAAATATATTAGTCAGGGTTCTTATATGGCTCTCACTGTGCATTCCACAAATACTTTTTAAAATGTTAGTTCTTTTAGATAAACTTTTACTGACAAATTTTATGTGATTTACCCAATTAAATCCATTGTTAAAGTGCAGACCCAAAATTCTTAGTTCAGAAACATCCTCGAAATTGGCATTGCCTATAGTGAAATCACCCATTGAGCATTTTTGTTTTCTACATACATGTAGATGCTTGCATTTCTGCTCTGATATCTTCGAGCCATAAATTGTGCTCCATTTAGAAAGGTCTTCGGTGACGGATGTTATAATATTTTGAACTTGCTGTTTTGTTTTGGGTGTGGTATACAGGTAAAGGTCGTCGGCGTATAAACAATGTTGCAATTGTTTATATTTGTTTAAAATTTTGTTTATCTCCTCAAAGGCAATTAAAAAAGAACTACAGAGAGCGGCGAACCTTGGGGGATGCCATTCTCCAGTTTTGTTATGCGTGATTTGTTCCCATTTGCACATACTTTGAAAGATCTATTAGTAAACAGATCTCATTTATGAAATTTTCATTCTCTTTTCGCGGTTTATTAATGAAGGTACTCACGTACAATCTAAAGTTTCAATATTTCAGTTAATTTAAGGACAATTTCTTTAAATCAAAAATGTGTTTCTTTACTTTAAGGAAAATTAGCCTTAGTTCAAAGACATGGGACTTTAACGGAGGAACGCAAATTTACAAAATGTGTGTCCTAAATTTAATGAAAATTTTTTTGAAGCAAAGATTATAAACTTTATTTTAATTAAAATTTCATTATTTTAAAGAAATTTGTGCTTAATATTTTGTTAATTTCGCATCCTAGGTTGCGTAATCTTTAATATCACGTAAATATTTTTTTAAGTGTATGCAGTTAAAATAAAAAACGTCTTCGGGAGGACATTTTTGGAAACGTGCGTCCATCCAACCATCTTGCAGTCTACAGAGCTTTGCCCAAATAAATTTTACAAACATTATTTTCCTCTGTTGGCTAAGCTACACTTGTAGTTTAGTCAATGCATTATTTTAAGATGAAATCAAAAACAACAAAATCATTTATATTTTTATTTGTGTATATCATTGGTGTATGAACTCTTGTTAAATGATAAGACAATTGTTATATTTTTTCTACCATAATTAATTATTTTTTGGAATCATCTCATAGTTCTTATTAATTCTGTTATTGATACAATTATTTTCGTGATTGAAGACTTTTCAATTAAAAAATTAATTGGATCAATTAACTTCATGATTGAATCTGAAAAAAAATTTCTCTGCACCTAAAAGTCTGTTTTCCAATTTTGAAAATGTCAACTTAATAAAGTTAATTTTTGTTTCAAATATTCCACAACTCGTAAATTCGACTTTTACATATAAAACAGAACACATTGAAGATTGAATCTTTTATTTTAAGTACAATCCCTTTAGCATATAAAATGTACCATTCCTATGAAAATATCATCAACATATTTGACATTTTGCTATATAATGACAAGCAATTTTTTCCAATTCTTCTCAATGATTATCCACCATCATTTGGGAAACACTCCACTTATTATTCATTTTTCCCCATAAGAAAATAGGTGAGATATGTAAACGATATGTTTTGACAAACGATTTGTATTCAAGTATTCGTAAAGTAAAGTAATGCATAAATGAAAGAGAAATAATTAAATATGCATTGGGACATCCGGTCCATAGGCTTATGTCTATAGAATTTACAAAGAAATGATGCTAGCATACAAGCATACTCAAAAGATATCTCAGTGGAATAAGACTTAAGGATATCGGATCAATTTTGTAGTTACTGATTCTTTAATTTTTTTACCAAAATTGGGATTTTTCATATATACTATTTGTATTCCCAAATTTGCGTGATATTAAATTAAATACAAAAATGGATCAGAGTACATCCCAAAAACAACATAAAAGTCGCAATAAATTTGGTCAACGACATAAAAACAACACTCAAAAAAAATTGGAAAATACAACAAAATTAAAAAATTCTCTAAAGCCGCCCGGGGTTAATAAAACGGATATTCTCATGAAAGAAGTAACCATATCTGAAATAGTGACACGTCATAAGAATTTTATCAAAGAAGCATTTCCTTCCATAATTTTCCTAAGCAAAAAAGAAAAGGCCGTATATATTGTAGAACGAGTTCCGCCACAATTGCAATACAAATCACCACCCGAGGATGATGGCTTAAATCGTTGGTATAAACGGAGACGAGACAAACGACTAGATCGTCAGAGGCGTGACGAGGAGAATCGCAAACATCATCGCTCCAAAATGGCATTAGAAAATATTCCGAGAACAAATTATCGACGACTCATAATGTTGTGTGTATTCATCATTATCTTTATTTGTCAGTTTAGAATACATGTGTTAAATAAAGTTAATCTATGATATAGAAATTATTATTATTTTTTTTTTTAGTTTTAGTTGTACGAGTACAAACAAAAATTTTTTTTCTGATTCAATCACGAAATTGAACCAAATAATTTTATATGTCTTCAATCACAGAAATGTTAGTATCAATTAAAAAATTAATTGATCCACTTAAAAAGTTAATTGATACTATTAATTTGTGTGATTGATTTTTATTTCAATTTAAAAAAAAAAAATTTTTAATTGAATATTTTTTAAAACTCAATTAAGATTTTAATTGGAAATTTTTTCCTGAAATTTTTTTCTGTGTCCAATAGGAAAGGTGAAAAAAAGAATTTTCCGGAGTTTTTATTGATAATCCGCTAGGGCGATTCTCATACGCACTTCACCAAAGGTATGGGTTGTTAGAGTATTTTTATACCCTGCACCGTAGTATATTCAAACTTTGTCAATGCGTTTATAATTAATCGAATTATTGATCTCAGCCGCCATAAAATTGTGGTGAAATTCTGAGTCAATCTTACGATGTGCGTCCCTCACGCTAGCTTCCGAACGAAACGCAGTTCCGATGAATTTCTTAGCGACTAAGCTTAGAGACAACAAAAAAAAAATAATTTGTAGCATTGCTTGGCTTTAGAATTAAAATGCTTTTCGTCCGTCCGTCTGTTGAAATCACGCTAACTTCCGAACGAAACAAGCTATCGACTTGCAACTTGGCACAAGTAGTTTTTATTGATGTAGGTCGGATGGTATTGAACATGGGCCATATCTGACCACTTTTACGTATAGCCCCCATATAAACCGACGCTCAGATTTGGCTTGCGGAGCCTCTTGGAGGAGCAAAATTCATCCGATCCGGTTGAAATTTGGTACATGATGTTAGTAAAACAATCTCTCACAACCATGCAAAATTTGGTCCAAATCGGTCTATAATTATATATAGCCCCCATATAAACCGATCCCCAGATTTAGCTTGCGGAGCCTCAAAGATAAGCGAATTTCATACGATCCGGCTGAAATTTGGTACATGATGTTGGTCTCTAACAACCATGCAAAAATTGGTCCACATCGGTCCATAATTATATATAGCCCCTATATAAACCGATCCCCAGATTTGGCTTGCGGAGCCTCAAAGAGAAGCAAATTTCATCCGATCCGGCTGAAATTTGGTACATGATGTTAGTGTATGGTCTCTAACAAGCATGCATAACTTGGTCCACATCGGTCCATAATTATATATAGCCCCCATATAAACCGATCCCCAGATTTGGCTTGCGGAGCCTCTAAGAGAAGCAAATTTCATCCTATCCGGCAGAAATTTGGAACATGGTGTTGGTATATAGTCTCTAACAACCATGCAAAAATCGGTCCACATTTGGTACGTGGCGTTAGTATATGGTCTCGAACAACCATGGCGGAATTAGTCCATATCGGTCCAAAATTATATACAGCCCTTATATAAACCGATCCCCAGTTTTGACCTCCGGAAGCTCTTGGAGGAGCAAAATTCATCCGATCCTCTTGAAACTTAGTACATGGTGTTAGTATATGGACTCTAATAACCATGCAAAAATTGGTCCATATCGGTTCATAATTATATATAGCCCTCATATAAACCGATTCCCAGATTTGATCTCTGGAGCCTATTGAAGGAGCAAAATTCATCCCATCCGGTTGCAACTTGGTACATTTCGCTAGTGTATGGCCAATAACAACCATGTCAAAATTGGTCCGTATCGATCTATATTATATATTGCCCCCAAATAAACTGATCCCCAATCACAGAAAAATCGCGATAGCCACTCGATCCAAAAATAATCTATCAAAATTTTATTGCCATAGAAAATTTTGCCAATATTCTATATTTCTATTAGAGGTGTGCATATAACACGAAATTGTAGTGACTCACGAAAATTTTCGTCACTCACGCGTGAGTCGTGATTCACGCTGACGGCAACGGCGTGAGTGTGCGTGAGCGTGATTAACCAACCAAATGTCGTACGTTAGCGTGAGTCACGAAAATAATATCTTCGTGAGTGTGCGTGAGTAACGAATTTCGGAAAAACACACTCACGAAAATAATTCCGCGTACGAACATAAAATACTTACGAGTTGAATTCATTTATAATTTTAGTGACACCCTAGGTGTAAAATGTTTTATAACGCTCTCGATTTTAATCATACTCATGTTTTCAATTAGAGGTGTGCACGTGACACGAAATTGTCGTGACTCACGACAATTTTCGTGATTCGTGCGTGAGTCGTGAGTCACGCTCATGACAACATGGTGAGTGTGCGTGAGCGTGAGTCACGAAAATAATATCTTCGTGAGTGTGCGTGAGTAACGAATTACACTCACGAAAATATTCCTGCTCACCAACATAAAACGCTTAAGAGTTAAATTCAATTACAATTTTAGTGACACCTAGGATATTAAGAGTTTAATAACACTCTCGATTTTAATAATGCTCATGTTTTCAGACACTTCGGTAAGGTAAATTAATCATAAAATTATTCGTGAGTCCCGATATTTTTCGTGAGTCACGGTATTTTTCGTGAGTCACGACGTTTTCGTGCGTGAGTGTGCGTGAGTAAAAATATTCTTTTCGTGAGTGTGCGTGAGCGTGAGTCCCACCAAAAAATGTCGTGCGTGAGTGAGCGTGAATATGATTTTTCAGTCGTGAGTGTGCGTGAGCGTGAGTAAACTATTACTCACGTGCACACCTCTATTTTCAATCAGGTTCTATAGGTAAATTACTCATAAAATTATTCGTGAGTCACGAGGTTTTTCGTGAGTCACGACATTTTTCATGAGTCACGATATTTTTCGTGAGTCACGACATGTAAAAGATTTTCGTGCATGAGTGTGCGTGAGTACAAATTTTCTTTTCGTGAGCGTGCGTGAGCGTGAGTCATAACAAACAATATCGTGCGTGAGTGTGCGTGAAAAGATTTCTCCGTCGTGAGTGTGCGTGAGCAAAATATTATTCACGTGCACACCTCTTATTTCTATAGAAAATTTTGTCAAAATTTGTCAACATTTTGTCATTAGGAAATTTTGTCAAAATATAATTTCCGTATATACTTTTTTTTATTATTTTTTTTTTTTCAAGTGGTAAAGTGTCATATACATATAATCGCAGCAGCAAATATTTATTACCATTTGAGCAATTTACCCATTGAAAATATATAATTTCACTTGCTTTCTGTGACTGTGTTTAAGCGGCTTTTAAGAGGCCGTCACGACGTTGCTATCCCGAGCTGAAAAGAAATCAAGCCTAACGAGAAATTATTTGGTTTGTTTCCATGCATTATTTTTATTCAAATCAAACAAATTTTATTTCATTCTTCTTCCTCCTCCCTAGGCGGACATATAAAATTTCCATATACTTCAAGTTTCTCGCGGAAGGCATCCAATCCACATTGATTAATTTGATACTCCGGCAATGATTTCATATGCCTCATCCAATTCGCTAACAAAGGCCACTTTGATGTATTGACTGTTCCAATAGGAAATATGAGATCCAGCGTACTCAATGGGGTAACAGCAGACAGATCAGCAATCGTCAACTAAAAGCAAAACAAATTTAAAACACAAAACGCATGTAAATGATATGCGATTTTGATTTTGTGATGGATCAAATTTGACATATTGAATTATTTATTACCATATTTAAATGTATTCCATTTTATCAATATAACTACCCAGAAAAAAAATTGGAAGTTCTCTAAAGGCACAACTATTTGATGTCAAATGTTCCAGATAAGCATTAAAAATCATAAAAATAATTAAAATTATTTGTTCGTCAAAATATCACAAAATTTCTTAATTCACCTCCAAATCACTGGATTCGCATCACACCTTAAGAAGTGATGCAAATTCAGTGCAACGGCTGTTGAAATGGTGGGCATCCGTCCTATGACAAGCCCATGTTAAAATCATCGCTTCTGTGCCAATTTTACACCACTTCCGGATCCAAAAAGAACATGTTCACTACTTTTTTGACGACGCTTTTTTTGCTGGGTTCAGTGTGAAAATCAAAAGTTTGTCACTTTTAAAGTTCATTTTTCTAATTGCGCATCAAGGCTATTCTTATGAAAATCAATAGCAGAGGCGTTGCATGTTCATATACCCTCTAACATGCACTCAAGAAAATGAAAGGCTCCCAGCAAAAAAAAAAGCGTCGCCAAAAAAGTAATGAAAATGTTCTTTTTGGATCCGGAAGTGGTGCAAAATTGACGCAGAAGCGATGAATTTAACATGGGCTTGTCATAGGACGGAAGTCCTTCATTTAACCAGCCGTTGCACTGAATTTGCATCAAAACATCCGAATTCAATGTTTTGGATGTAAATTAAAAAATTCTGGGATATTTTGTCAAATAAATAATTTTTATAATTTTTAATGGATTCTAACGTTTGTCGGAAACGTTTGACCTCAAATATTTTCAAAAATGCACAATTTTTTTCAGATTGGATTTAGCATTTTTCTCGACAAAATTTAAATGAATTATACCATTTTATGAATTCTTACTCTGTTTTTAACCTATTTGAAAGTTAAAATTACCCATTAACGGCCATTTTCATGTAGCTCCGTTAGGCTTTAACTGCCAGTTAACAGAAAGTAAATTGCAAATATCTTCTCTCCAGTTAACTTTAACTGAAAAATTTTCGTCAGTTAAGTTCATAACTGGCATATGGAATATATATGCAAGATGACAGCTTCGTCCATAATACGGTTTAAAAGCTGGTTAGTTAACGGAACACTAACGGAGCTTTATGAAAATGGGGGTAAAAGTATGAACAAACCAAGTTATAAAAATTGAATTAAAAGAACTTCCTGGGTAGTTAAAATAAATAACATCAATGGGAGTGTATCTTCTGGAAGTGCTTTTAAATTTTTTTGCTGGGTTGTTATCAATTCGGGTTTATGCGCTCATAAATAAAAAAATTTATAACAAAGGGGAGTTTCGTTTGTCTAAAATTTCGCTGTGGAGAAAGAATTTTTTGTAGGGGTTTGCCATTATTATTTAAATTGATATTACAAATATAAGAAAAAATAAAAAAAAAACTGCAAATATATACGGCCGTAATCTTATCGTTCAGGCCGAATGTTATGTACCTTCCACCATGGATTGTGTAGAAATTTATTCCAAAGGCTGTAATCCACAATGGAATTACTTGGACTGCGATAACACTTGCCTTATGCATGGTATGTTATCTTACAACTTAGTCTCTCTTAACATGGTCTTAGTAATTAGTAGAAAGTCCATACTGACATCACGTACCAAATTTCAATCGGATCGGATGAAATTTGCTTTTCCAGGAGGATCAACAGTTAAAATCTGAGTATCGGTTGATAAAGAGGGCTATATATAATTATGGACCGGTTCGAGGCCATATACACAGAAAAAAAATATCACCAAAATATTCCCAATTACAAAGTTGATTGATGTTGGAAACTTTTTCAATTAAAAAATTAATTGATACTATCAATCTTTTAATCAAACTAGAAACATTAAGTCAATTAAGTCAATGATTGAAATTGTTTAAATTTTCAATTAAAAATTAATTGATACAATTAACTTTTTAATCAAACTCGGAAGAATAAAACAGTTAAATTATGGATATATTTTTTGAATACTTAATTAAAATTTTTTTTAAACTTGCATTTTTGAATCGAACTAAAAAGGTGATTACAGTTTTTTCATATGAGCAGATCTTTGATTGTCGATGTCACATAGGTGTAGCTAAAGGGGTTTTATGTTTTTGTGATCTACCCCTACCAATTACCATGCATTTCTTCAAACTATGTTTATTATCATTGAATTAAACATTCTGGTGTCTTCCCATCTACCCGGATTAATTGTTTCTCTTTTTAATATATCTTACTAATGAGCACCCCCTAGGAGAACGTTGCTAGCTACGCCAATGTTTAACTGACAATTGTGAAAAATAAAAATTCAAAATAAAATTATATTATGCAAAAATTTTGAAATATTCAAGTTGCTTCAAATTTGTGACAGAAAATTATCGAAATAATTGATGAATGGTCCTCAGAATTACTTCAATTAATCATAGGGACCACAACACATTTCCTCATATTTCGAAGCATACATCGATACATTTCCAGATTTTCTCTATTTTGAATTTCCCACTTGTTGAACAATGTTTCAATTTGACTGACAACCAAAAAGGCAATATGGCGGCGGACATTGTTGTAATACTGAAACTACATTTCCTTGAGTTTTCCTTTTATGCAGAACTCAAGCTCGTTTTTATCTATAATTCATTAATTGTCAAAATAAAAAAATCTTGGAATGTAATTTTGTACTCACATTTTCAGAGGCAAGGAATTTATGACGACTCAAATATTTTTCCACCATCTCGTACGCTTCGCAACATTTTCTTTCATGAAAATCGTGATCTATATTTGCATACGTCTTGCGCACAATTTCAGACTGGAATTAAATAAAATATGAATTGTTAAAATTGCTTTTCACTCTTCCAATACAATTAAAACATCATAGAGTTGCACTAATTCATATGAGAAAAATTTCCCCTTGATATACAATGGTTCAAAAATGAATATTTTGTAGTCCAAGACAATATTCATAACTCCGAAGTACTCATTGTTAGAACGGTTTCCACTCGTGTCAAATATAGTGTACCAAAATTCTAGGAAAATTGTACCAAAAATCTACCAACTTAAAAATCCGTATTTTGAAGCTTGTCGAAATATTATTTCGATCGAATTTTTTTATTTCTATCGAAAATATTTTCAAAATCTTATTTCTTTAGAAAATTTTGCGAACATTTTCTTACTTTAGAAAATTTTGTAAAAATTCTCAAAATGTTATTTCTACAGAAAATTTTATTTCTAAAGAAAATTTTCTCAATATTTTATTTCTTTAGAAAATTTTCTAACAATTTTATTTCTATAGAGAATTTTGCCAAAATTTTATTTCTATTAAAAATTTTTTCAAAATTGTATTTCTATATATAGAAAATTGAAGTACACGGATGAAAAAGACATTATATGTTTAGAACACAAATTTTTAAACACAATATTTTTGAGTGCAAGCATATAATGTTCATAAACTAGCATAACATGTTTGGGACATATATGTTAATATGTTAGAACATATTATGTTTGGGACATAAAATGTTTGTAAATATAATATGCTTGGATGCAAACATATATTAATTTAGAAATAGCCTATAAACATATATGTGTTTAGTAGCTTGGGGCGCTATTTAACAGGGAGCGATATTGAATTAAGTTGGTGGTTGTTGCTTGTTATTACAAAATTAACATTTAATTTTTCCTTGGGCAATTGATCTGCTACTTCTTTGATCCTTACAAACTGTGTGGTCCGCTGTTCGAATCCCCGTCCGGCAAAAGGTAAAATTAAAATAAAATAAAAATCATAAAATTGAATAATTTTTTCTACAATGTTTGTAAGAACTAAAAAATCTCGTGGAAGTGAGAAAGATGTCGGGGAATATACAATTAGGCAGAAACAAAATTTTGAGCAATCAGGTCGAAAACCTATATTGTTAGCACCTATATTACCTGTTTATTTTCATAATTCATTATGATTGTAAATATATAAATAAATAAATAAATTTTTGAGCACAATATTGTTTGGGAGAATTTTTTTTAAGCATATAATATTTTTGGGTGCAAAATGCTTCCACACATATTATATGTTCACATAATAACATATTGTTTTTTAGAAGACAACATTATTGAATTTGGATGCAAAAATACAAAATGTTTGGAACTTAGACTACCCAAACATATATTGTTTAGACCAATATGCTTTCAAACATATTATATATTGGAAGAGATCAAACATATAAATGTTTGGGCAATACCCAAAAATGTATATGCTTGAAGCAAAATATGTTTGGGAGTATATGTTACAGAAGCGATTTTTTGTGAGGGTGTACCTTTTAGTTGAAGAGGAAGATTTTGAAAAATCTATCAAAACATCAAGAATTGTACCAAACAGTAAAAAATCTACCATTTTTATATCTATCGACAGTTTTGTCCAAATATTATTTCTATAGAAAATTTTGGGAACATTTTTTTTATTTTATTTCTATAAAAAAAATTTAACAAAATTTTATTTCTATAAACAATTTTGTCAACATTTTATTTCTATAAAAAAAATTTAACAAAATTTTATTTCTATAAAAAGTTTTGTCAAAATTGTGTTTCTACAAAAAATTTTGTCAAAATTTTAATTCTAAAAAATTTTTTGTCAAAATTTTATTTCTATTAAAAATTTTGTCAAAATTTTATTTCTATAGAAAATTTTGTCAAAATTTTATGTCTATAGAAAATTTTGTCGAAATTTTATTTCTATTAAAAATTTTGTCAAAATTTTATTTCTATAGAAAATTTAAATACCTCGTAGTCGGGTTTTGAAAAATCTACCATAACATCAAGAATTGTACAAAAACAGTAAAAAATCTACCATTTTTATATCTATCGACAGTTTTGCCCAAATATTATTTCTATAGAAAATTTTGCGAACATTTTATTTAAATTTTATTTCTTAAAAAGTTTTCTCAAAATGGTATTTCTATACAATTTTGTCAAAATTTTATTTCTATAAACAATTTTGTCAAAATTTTATTTTTATAAAAAAAGTTTAACAAAATTTTATTTCTATAAAAAAAAATGAACAAAATTTTTTTTCTATAGAAAATTTTGTCAAAATTTTATTTCTACAGAAAATGTTGTCAAAATTTTAATTCTATAAAATTTTTTGTCACAATTTTATTTCTATAGAAAATTGTATTTCTATAGAAAATTTTGTTATAATTTTATTTCTATTAAAAATTTTGTCAAAATTTTATTTCTATTAAAAATTTTGTCAAAATTTTATTTCTATAGAAAATTTTGTCAAAATTTTATTTCTATAGAAAATTTTGTCAAAATTTTATTTCTATAGAAAATTTTGTCAAAATTTTATTTCTTAAAAACTTTTCTCAAAACGGTATTTCTATACAAAATTTTGTCAAATTTTTTTTTTCTATAGAAAATTTTGTCAAAATTTTATTTGTATAAACAATTTTGTCAAAATTTTATTTATGTATTATTTTCTTTCAATATTTCGCAATTTCTTTGAATTGCTTCTTCAGGAAATATGTATATCGTCTACAATAACTCAACATTTATTCTTATTGGAGTCAGCGAAACATCACTGCTCTCGTCAGGTTTCATTATTGCAATAATGAAACCTGACGAGAGCAGTGATGTTTCGCTGACTCCAATAAGAATAAATGTTGAGTTATTGTAGACGATATACATATTTCCTGAAGAAGCAATTCAAAGAAATTGCGAAATATTGAAAGAAAATAATACATAAATATATACAGATCTCAAGCTCGAAAAAACAGAAGACTTTTATTTGAAAATAAAGATCGAAAAACAACAAAAACATAAAATTTTATTTCTATAAAAAAAAAAAATTATTTCTATAGAAAATTTTGTCAAAATCGTATTTCTACAGAAAATATTGTTAAAATTTTTATTCTATAAAATTTTTTGTCAAAATTTTATTTCTATAAAAAATTTGTCAAAATTTTATTTTTATAGAAAATTTGGTCAAAATTTTATTTCTATAGAAATTTTGTCAAAATTTTATTTCTATTGAAAACTGAAATATGTCGTAATCGGGTTTTGAAAAATCTACCAAAACATCAAAAATTCTACCAAACAGTAAAAAATCGACCATTTTTGGTAGAATTCTACCAACTATGGCAACCGTGATTGTAACCGATTTGTCATCCCTCGATGTTTTCAATATTCGGAAATATCGACTTACCAGTTTTAAATTTTTTCAAAATTTTAAAAGTTTTCAAGATTGTTTTCAAACATTTGAAAAATCGACTTACCATTATTGAAAATTCGACTTTTCAACCCGAAAGAATTTACTACCATAATGAAAAACAGAATTTTCTTTCCTCAGGAACAAAGTTATAGAAAAAAAGATTTTTTACCATTAGAAAAAATTATTTCCGACTAACTAAAATAAGGTAGTTACGGCCACAGCTTCGCTTAATTCTTTGGAATGTACATGTTGCAAATTGTAGAATTTCGTTTGTCTAAAATTTTGTTGTAGAAGAAAGCCTGCATCTAATATTGTTGTCTTAAAACTGTTGGGTCCCTGCTCGGGCGCCAATTAGAATTTTCTTAAAAAAATATATATTTTTAGCTGTTTTGTAACTTTTCTTTTTAAGGACAGTAATCTATATGTAAGAAGAAATAACATTACTTTTTCTCAGAGCTACCCAATTCCTATACTGCAATGTAGTTTTGGCATTTGTTAACTGCCTTTGGATCGAAGACTGTTGAGTCCTTCATAAACAATCCCTCAGATGTGGACTTACGTATTACTAATAAACATAAACTTTCTTTCGTCCCTCTAACAAATTCAGTAATAGATTTATTCCACTTACCATTACATCACTATCCCTTCGAAATATTATGGAACAAGAGAACATCAATAAATTCATGATCTTCATTCGATCCTTATATTCTCGAGGCCATAAATTGCAATTATCTTTCTGGAATTTTTCACACAGATGTATTAAAATAAGGTGGCTATCAGTTAGAATTAGATCATCATCGATTAGAACTGGTACCGTGTGGGCAGGATTAATCTGAAATAAAGTTTTACAAAAATATATTAGGATTTAATAACAAATCATATACTAATTTGCATAGACTATGTAGTGATTGTACAAACTAGCATCTACACTGAAAGAAGAGTTTTCATTTCTGAGGAATGAAATTACAGACAAACTAAGTTTTATTTTGATGCTAAAAAAATTTCTATTGAAGTCAATAAAAATCATTAGATAAAATCGTTGCAACACTTGTCATAATTTTGGGTTATTTTGCGCTTTAAGAAAATGCTTTATAACAAAAGGGAATATCGTTTGTTTAAAATTTCGTTCCTGAGGAAAGTATTTTTTCTTTGGATGTAAATATATTATCCCTGGAACTAAGTTCATGTTCACAGATGGAAATCAAAACTAAATATTTCAAATACCCTGCGGGAAATGGATCATTCCCGGGGTCGGTACTGGAGTAGTCACTGGGGTGAAGAGCCACCGTGGTGCAATGATCAGCGGTGGATTACCCCACCTCAGTAATGCTGGTGACATTTCTGAGGGTTTCAAAGCTTCTCTAAGTGGTTTCACTGCAATGTGGAACGCCGTTCGGACTCAGCTATAACAAGTAAGGAAAGTCTAAAGTCGGGCGGGGCCGACTATATTATACCCTGCACCACTTTGTAGATCTAAATTTTCGATACCATATCACATCCGTCAAATGTGTTGGGTGCTATATATAAAGGTTTGTCCCAAATACATACATATAAATATCACTCGATCTGAACCGAATTTGATAGACTTCTATAAAATCTATAGACTCAAAATTTAAGTCGGCTAATGCACTAGGGTGGAAGACAATGTTAGTAAAAAAATATGGGAAACATTTAAATCTGAAGCAATTTTAAGGAAACTTCGCAAAAGTTTATTTATGATTTATCGCTCGATATATATGTATTAGAAGTTTAGGAAAATTAGAGCAATTTTTATAACTTTTCGACAAAACAGTGGCGATTTTACAAGGAAAATGTTGGTATTTTGGCCATTTTTGTCGAAATAAGAAAAACATATATATGGGAGCTATATCTAAATTTGAACCGATTTCAACCAAATTTGGCACGCATAGCTACAATGATAATTCTACTCCCTGTGCAAAATTTCAACTAAATTGGAGTTAAAAATTGGCCTCTGTGTTCATATGAGTGTAAATCGGGCGAAAGCTATATGTGGGAGCTATATCTAAATGTGAACCGATTTCAACCAAATTTGGCACGCATAGCTACAATGCTAATTCTACTCCCTGTGCAAAATTTCAACTAAATCGGAGCAACAAATTGGCCTCTGTGGTCATATGAGTGTAAATCGGGCGAAAACTATATATGGGAGCTATATCTAAATCTGAACCGATTTCAATAAAATTTGGCACTCATAGCTACAATGCTAATTCTACTCCCTGTGCAAAATTTCAATTAAATCGGAGTAAAAGATTGGCCACTGTGGTCATATGAGTGTAAATCGGGCGAAAACTATATATGGGAGCTATATCTAAATCTGAACCGATTTCAATAAAAATTGGCACTCATAGCTACAATGCTAATTCTACTCCCTGTGCAAAATTTCAATTAAATCGGAGTAAAAGATTGGCCACTGTGGTCATATGAGTGTAAATCGGGCGAACCGATTTCAATAAAATTTGGCACACTTGACTACACTACTAATTGTACTCCTAGTGAAAAATCTCAACCAAATTGGGGTAAAACTCCGGCTTCTGGGACCGTATTAGTCCATATCGTGCGAAAGATATATATGAGAGCTATATCTAAATCTGAACCGATTTCTTCCAAAATCAATAGGGTTCCATTCTGAGCCAAAACACATACTTGTGCCAAATTTGAAATCGATTGGACTAAAACTGCGACCTAGACTTTTATTACAAAAATGTGTTCACGGACGGACGGACATTGCTATATCGACTCAGGAGCCCACCCTGCGCATTTTTGCCAAAGACACCATGTGTCTATCTCGTCTCCTTCTGGGTGTTGCAAACATATGCACTAACTTATAATACCCTGTTCCACAGTGTGGCTCAGGGTATAAAAAGTGATGGACAGTTATTTTAATTATACCCACCACCATAGAATGGTGACGGGGGTATAATAAGTTTGTCATTCCGTTTGTAACACATCGAAATATCGATTTCCGACTATATAAAGTATATATATTCTTGATCAGGGAGAAATTCTAAGACGATATAACGATGTCCGTCTGTCTGTCTGTCTGTCTGTTGTAATCACGCTACAGCCTTCAATAATGAAGCAATCGTGCTGAAATTTTGCACAAACTCGTCTTTTGTCTGCAGGCAGGTCAAGTTCGAAGATGGGCTATATCGGTCCAGGTTTTTATAGAGTTCCCATATAAACCGACCTCCCGATTTGGGGTCTTGGGCTTATAGAAATCGTAGTTTTTATCCAATTTGCCTGAATTTTGAAATTTAGAGGTATCTTATGACCATAAAGAGGTGTGCTGAAAATGGTGAGTATCGGTACCGATCTCCCGATGTTACTTCTTTGGCTTATAGAAACCGCAGTTTTTATTCAATTTACCTGAAATTGGAAATCTAGAGGTATTGTAGGACCACAAATACGTGTACCAAAAATTATGAGTATCGGTCCATGTTTTGCTATGGCTCCCATATAAAACGACCTCTCGATTTGGGGGTCTTGGGCTTATAGAAACCGTAGTTTTTATACAATTTGTCTGAAATTGGAAATCTAGAGGTATTTTAGGACCATAAAGAGGTGTGCCGAAAATGGTGAGTATCGGTCCATATTTTGGTATAGCCTTCATATAGACCGATTTCCCGATTTTATTTCTTGGGCTTCTAGAATCCGAAGTTTTTATCCTATTTGCCTGAAATTGGAAATCTAGAGGTATTTTCGGGTCATAAAGAGGTGTGCCAAAAACGGTGAGTATCGTTCCATATTTTAGTACAGCCCCCACAAGAACGATCTCCCGATTTAACTCCTTGGGGAAGTGTCCTCAAGTCCTCAAGCTCTCCTGAAATTTCAAAGGAAACCCTAATATTTGGTTCATGGTGGTGGGTACTTAAGATTCGGTCCGGCCGAACTTACTGCTGTATATACTTGTTTTTAATTAAAAAATTATTTTAAACAATCAATTGTTAATCAAACTAAAAAACACTAATTCAATTTAGGAAGTAATTGAAAATAGTTACCTTTTTTAATTAAATATTTATTTGCAATCACAATCAATTACATTTTTAATTGAATCAAAAAATTATTTCAATTTGCTAATGAAATCAATTAATTTTTTAATCAAGTATGTTTTTTATAACTAGTTAAAACTGTGATTGAATGTACACCCAGAGTAGAAATATGATGATCCCAAACACGTTTTAAGAGCATATGGACAATTTTTGTCGCAAACATGGACAATTTTTGTCGCAAAAAGTATTGTTTTCCCCCTAAGTCTAGTCTAATTTGGGGGTCGTGTTATATGGGGGCTACATATAATTATGAACCATATCGACTACCCAGTAAAAAAAGTGTAGAAAATGTTCTTTTTGGATCCGGAAGTGGTGCAAAATGGGCGCAGAAGCGATGAATTAATCATGGGCTTGTCATAGAACGGATGTCCACCATTTCAACAGCCGTTACACTGAATTTGCATCACTTCTTAAGGTGTGATACGAGTTCAGTGTTGTGGATATGGATTAAAAACTTTTGTGATATTTTGCCAAATGAATAATTTTTATATTTTTTTTATGATTTTTAATGCATGCTAACGCCTGTCTGCAACGTTTGACCTCAAATATTTTTCTTAAAGGGACAAGCATTATTTTCGGCAAAATTTTAATAATTTGTACGTACCATTTCATTAATTCTTACACTGTTTTTAACCTATTTGGAAAAAAGAATTAAAATTATCCATTAAAAATATGAAAAACTATAGAAATAAAATGTTGACAAAATTTTCTACAGGAATAAAGTTTTGACAAAAATTTCTATAGACAAACATTTGGCAAAAATTTCTATAGAAATGTAAGATAGATTTCTGGCAATTTGTGGTAATCTTCAAATTTTGTTAGATTTTTTTTTTTTGCACGAGTGGTAACTGTTGTTACCACACATTGTTAAATCAAGCCTTGCCGGTTTATAATTTGCTCCTCTAGAGCCACCAAAATTTAAAAATTATTACAAATTGTGTTGAGTGAAAATTTCCCTACATTATGGCCCTACGTCCCTACAAGACGCTAAATATTAGAAAAACCATACATATAGGGAATTTCCCCTACTTCTAGCAACACTGGCTGTAGTTGATATTGCACCTACGGAGATAGTATGCCACTACCCAGCAAAAAAAAAAGCGTCGCCAAAAAAGTAATGAAAATGTCCTTTTTGAATCCGGAAGTGGTGCAAAATTGACGCAGAAGCGATGAATTTTACATGGGCTTGTCATAGGACGGAAGTCCTCCATTTCAACAGCCGTTGCACTTTATTTGCATTACTTCTTTAGGTGTGATCCGAATTCAATGGTTTGGATGTGAATTAAAAAAATCTGTGATATTTTGTCAAATAATTTTTTATAATTTTTAATGGATTCTAACGCTTGTCGGAAACGTTTGACCTCAAATATTTTCTAAAATTCACAATTTTTTCAGATTGGATTTAGCATTTTTTTCGGCAACATTTAAATGATTTGTAACATTTTTGAATTCTTACTCTGTTTTTATCCTATTTGAAACAAAAAAAGTTAAAATTACCCATTAACGGCCATTTTCATGTAGCTGCGTTAGGTTTTAACTGCCAGTTAACAGAAAGAAAAATGGAAACATCTTTTCCCCGGTTAACTTTAACCGAAAAATTTCCAGCAGTTAAGTTTCTAACTGGCATATGGAATATAAACGCAAGATGAGAGATATGTACATATCACGGTTTAAAAGTTCGTTAGCTAACGTAGCACTAACGGAGCTTCATGAAAATGGGGGTAAAAGTATGAAAAAACCAAGTTATAAAAATTGAATTAAAAGAACTTTCTGGGTAGTTAAGATAAAGAACATCATTGGGAGTGCATCTTCTGGAAGTGCTTTTAAAATCGTGCCTTTGGAAGAACTTCCAAATTTTTTTGTTGGGTAATTTATTAAAAAAGAGGAAATCGTTCAATTAGTGTGGATAATAAACCCAAATTTGCAAAAATCGAGCAATATTCTTATATAAGAGCTACAAGTACGTATAAATTCGATCGGCTAGTACATCAAAATTTGAAATTTGAGTAAAATTGGCTGCTAATAAATAAGAGTACTATGGCCAAATTTGGGAAAATCGAGCGATGCATATGTATGGAAGCTATATCTAAATCTGAACCAATTTGCATAATATTTTGCGGGTTTGATTAATACCACAAAAGGTTAACTTGTGTAAGATTTGAGTAAAATCAGTTAAGAAATGAGGCCTGTATGGTCAAACATAAGGTTATTAGGGTCGAAGTTTTCAAAATCGGGCGATACATATATGGGAGCTATATCTAAATCTCAACCGATTTCGATAATTTTTGCACATATAGTTAGTACTATAGAGGACTGGATCTAGCCAACTTTGAGAAAGATCGGTTGATAAATGAGGGTTTTATGGCCAAATTTAGAAAAATCGGGCGGTACATATATATGGGAGCAATAGCTAAATCTGAAACGATTTCGATGAAATTTTACACATACAGTTAGTGCTATAGAAAATTACATTTGGCCAACTTTGAGTACTATCGGTTGATAAATAAGGATTTTATAGCCAAATTTAGAAAATCAGGCGGTACATATATATGGGAGCTATAGTTAAATCTGAACCGATTTCCATGATTTTTTGCACATATAGTGCTATAGAAGATTATATTTAGCCAACTTTAAGTAAGATCGGTTGATAAATAAGGGTTTTACGACCTAATTTGTCAAAATCGGGTGATACATATATATGGGAGCTATATCTAAATCTGAACCGATTTCGATGAAATTTTGCAGACTTAAAGGGTGATGCAGAAGATTATTTTGTGCTAAATTTGACGACGATCGGTTAGTAAAAAAGTGCAACGTGACCCAATTTGTCGAAATCGGGCTATACATATATATGGGAGCTATATCTAAATTTGATCCGATTTCTTCCAAATTCAATAGCGTTCGTCCTTGTGCCCAAAAAACTCCCTGTACCAAATTTCATCAAAATCGGTTAATAATTGCGACCGGAATCCTGTGAACAACAAATACATAGACAGACGGACGGACGGACACCAAGCGCTGGAACGACTCAGGAGGTGATTCTGAGTCGATCGGTATATATTTTATGGGGTCTAAAATCAATATTTCTGGTAGGCACATTTTTTGGCAGATCAAACTTATTATATACCCTGACCACTATGTGGTTTAGGGTATAAAAATGAATCAAACCGCAAAAAATTCTTAAGCTCAAGAAAACAAAATAAAAATTGTAATTTGCTCTACACTCTACTTGCCTCAAGGTTTTTTACTTATATTATTGTAGCATTCAAATAAAATATATGTTCACCTCTACAAATTCAGGTTTCATCTGTTCCCTTTTAAAAAGATCCACTGATTGTAAATCCACTTCAATATCCAGAATTTTTATCAACATTAAAACACTACGCACTGGAGGACTACGCTCATCATAATATAAAACGGGTTTCATTGCAAAAAAAATGTTTATCTGTGCAAAGATTTTATTTGTTGCCAATAAATAAAATACACCAACCCAACCAAGGTTTAAACTGCTACTGATCTACTTAAATTTCAATAAGAGACACCTATAATCCATGTCACATTTGAATATTGCTGTTAACATACAGTTGCTTTAGGTAACAAAACGGTTGAAGGTACCTGAACACATGATCACCATATCATCTTGAAGAGCACACAATACGTAAATTTTCCAGATTTTTTTTTTAATTTCCATAAAGGTGGGTACTATGTTCGTTTTTTTTTTCTTTTGAGCCGAAAACCATGTTGCTTTCACGGTAAAGTTTTTGAATCAATGAATTTAGACAAATGAATTAGGTAGGAAAGTTCCATGGAACCTTCTGTCGATAAGTAAGTTTTATGTTATGTTTGGTACCGAATTGCAGTGAGGTATTGTTATCGATTATTTACATTTTCTTCCCATTAGAAATAAATTGCAAACTACATTATCGGTATGTCATAGGCATTTTCGCAAGATATACACCTTTCGTGGAAATTTCATTTACGTGTAAATGACGCAATCTAGTCATGATTTCTGTTGGGAGCAAAATGACGATAGCATCGTCTCAAGGAATTTTCGGTTTGTTTAATATCGTTTTGTTTCACGGTAACTTTTTTCAATCAATGAATTAAGAAAGATGAATGAGATGGGAATGATCCGCAGAACTTAATCAATGCCCGTTCCTGAGTTGACAAATATTCATAAAAGTATAAACGTCGTAATATATATTTTGTGCTGTGCTATTGATACTCAAACGAATTGTTCGCCATACAGTATCACTTGAGAGATATCGATAATGCAGTAATATAATGGCAAGAAAATGTGAAATGTGTAATCGAAAGCAATGGATCTTAGGACATAACCATGTACTTCTTATGGACAGAGAGAGGTTCATACCAACTTCAATAAATTTCTTATTCTTATTCTCGAGCTATATACTGGACGTATGAGAAATTTCTGGACTTATGCTTAGTACTAAGTTCGTTTCTGCGAAAAACGAATATCTTCATCTTTCTCCGTAAATAGGGTCTCAAACGCAGGGATGTTAACTTATTTATGCGAAATAATATGCCTGCCTATTTGTTCGTGCGAAAAATCCAGGGTTGTATAAATATGTGTTTCAAATGCTCAAAACAAAGATTTCGCATTTATTCCGCGCTAACGTTTTTTATATGGAGTATAACAGTTTTTCGTGCGAAAACGTGATCTTAGTACTAGGCTTTAGAGGTCTTGCGAAAATTCGAGCTGCATATCAATAAAGCAGTGTTACCATGTATTTTTGAAGGGTACAAAACATCAGTCCTTCAATCCCAATTTCGACCAAACCCCAGAAGATTTTTCAGCGGTGGTTTATTACTTTGTGAGTGTTTCAAGCCTCTCTAATTATTTGTGCTACTATGTGTGAGAGTCACACACGTCACTGGGAAAGAATGACTCTTGTCATTGAGGTAACCAAGGAAGCGTGCCGCAATTATTGATAAGAGAAAATTTTCCACCTATAGCCCGGTGTGCAGCTCTAGCGGAAAATTCGTTTACGTATCAATTACGCAGTTTTTCCATGAATTTCTTATGAGAGAAAAAATAAAAACTTTCCCGTATCTTTTAAGAGTTCTATGTTATACTGTTACCATAATATAAAAAAGACCACCCGAACATACCGTCAAATTATAGGGGCCTATCGTTAATGGATACCCTAGGAAAAATCTGTTTCAATATTCTGTTGGCTCACTCAAAACGCCATTTTAAACGAATTTCAGGCGGGTTTTAGAAAAAATTATTCCACAATAGACAATATTTTTAACCTTACGAATATTGTTCATCTTAATAGTCTAAATAACAAGAAGACATACTTTCTCTTTGTCGACTTTTCAACTGCCTTTGATACTCTTTCAAGAAATAGCTTATTATACAAACTGCCTCAAATAGGCCTTTCGTCGAAAATGGTAAGAATAATTCAACTATTGTACGTTGAAACGAAGAGCTAGAATTGGTATGGTAATACATTTTCGGACGACTTCATTATGGAAACGGGAGTAAACCAGGTCTGCGTACTTAGTCCTGTACTAGTTTCTTTATACGTAAATGACTTGCCGAATTTTCTCCCTAAGGGAGTTAACATTGCAGATACCAACGTTAAAGTTTTACTATACGCTGACGACATTATCCTTCTGTCCGATAATCCAACTGGCCTGCAAGAGATGATTGATGCACTACAAGTTTACTGTAACACGTGGGATTTGAGAGTCAATTTGTCCAAAACAAAAGTGTTAGTATTTCGCAAAGGCACAAGAATCGCTGCGAATTTAGCTTGGCATTATGGGGAACAAAATATCGAAATTTTGAACAGTTACATATATTTAGGGGTTGAGGTTGCTTACAACATGTCGTTTAGAAGGCATCTATCGAAGAAGCTATCTGCGTCGAAAATAGCTGTCGATTCTACGTGGTCGAAGTATATAAATAACCCTCAGATTTCCAAGGAGAATAAGTTAAAAATTTTTAACGCCTGTTGTAGATCAATCATACTCTATGCAGCACAAGTTTGGGGCTTTGTCCGGGATGAAAATGTTGAGAAATTATTAAGATATTTTATCAAAAGGATGTTGTAACTTCCTAGCAATACGCCAAACTATATACTGCATCTAGAAACAGGAATGTGTTCCTTATATACATCAACGTTAGGGGTACATCTAGACTATGTCAACAAAATCTTGCATCTCGATTCATATAGACTGCCAAGAAAATTGGCAGAAAAGATAATTTCCCTAGGGACTTACGGGGCTAGAGAATGGTCAAATGTATGTGCATTTGTGCAGTACTGTCCTCCAAATGATGGTTCCCATATCTGCTCCCATTCGGTGGAGATAATTGAGCGACTTAAACAAAGAGAGAAACTTGAATTCATGGAAAACACATCGCTTTCTCAATTCCATGATATGTACTACCAATTGGAACACGATGGAATATTCTTACACCAGTATGCCCTATATAAAACCATACTGTCTAAAAGTGAATGGAATTTTCGTTAGCAAAATTGTATATGCATATCTCATGGTTAGCGGAAATAAAATAACGAGCTGCCACTATACCTAAACCAACATTGTTATATTGAAAAATGTTTTCATCTCCAGCAAATTGTTTGACATCTATAAAGCGTGTATGAATATCTATGAAAGTTGGTGTCGATTGTTTACACTTTCTCTCTGCAAGGACCCATGGAGATACTGTTTAACTAGTCTTCAATAGCCCTGCCAACATTTTTTGAATTTGGGGACTCTTTTGAGAATCCCCACTACGTCGAAAACAATCATATACGACATCAAAAACTCGTCGGAAAAGCGCCGTCACTATTGAGAAGTTGTACCACGCCAAGTTACTACAAAAAGGTTTCGCATGAGTGCAATTATTAGGTGCCTTTATAGATCAATTTAGAACGACGCCAATAAGGGACCCTCCAAACAATCAGAAAAAGTGAATTTTAAGATAAAGGGTGATTTGTTAAGAGCTTGATAACTTTTTTTAAAAAAAAAACGCATAAAATTTGCAAAATCTCATCGGTTCTTTATTTGAAACGTTAGATTGGTCCATGACATTTACTTTTTGAAGATAATTTCATTTAAATGTTGACCGCGGCTGCGTCTTAGGTGGTCCATTCGGAAAGTCCAATTTTGGGCAACTTTTTCGAGCATTTCGGCCGGAATAGCCCGAATTTCTTCGGAAATGTTGTCTTCCAAAGCTGGAATAGTTGCTGGCTTATTTCTGTAGACTTTAGACTTGACGTAGCCCCACAAAAAATAGTCTAAAGGCGTCAAATCGCATGATCTTGGTGGCCAACTTACCGGTCCATTTCTTGAGATGAATTGTTCTCCGAAGTTTTCCCTCAAAATGGCCATAGAATCGCGAGCTGTGTGGCATATAGCGCCATCTTGTTGAAACCACATGTCAACCAAGTTCAGTTCTTCCATTTTTGGCAACAAAAAGTTTGTTAGCATCGAACGATAGCGATCGCCATTCACCGTAACGTTGCGTCCAACAGCATCTTTGAAAAAATACGGTCCAATGATTCCACCAGCGTACAAACCACACCAAACAGTGCATTTTTCGGGATGCATGGGCAGTTCTTGAACGGCTTCTGGTTGCTCTTCACTCCAAATGCGGCAATTTTGCTTATTTACGTAGCCATTCAACCAGAAATGAGCCTCATCGCTGAACAAAATTTGTCGATAAAAAAGCGGATTTTCTGCCAACTTTTCTAGGGCCCATTCACTGAAAATTCGACGTTGTGGCTCGTTAGTAAGTCTATTCATGATGAAATGTCAAAGCATACTGAGCATCTTTCTCTTTGACACCATGTCTGAAATCCCACGTGATCTGTCAAATACTAATGCATGAAAATCCTAACCTCAAAAGAATCACCCTTTAGTTGTAAAAGAATCATTGTGGTCGAGTAAAACACGTTTGTTTAGATATTTATTAATTAATTAAACATTTACAAGTTCTTAAAAATATAACATTTATACCACTATCACATTACATTTAACATAATTTTTGGCATTAATGATGATGTTGAGTTACAAGTAGCGAGTTACATGTTGCTGCGTCTATCAACCAGTGTTTTTATTCCATGGAGGCAGCGTGTCTGTAAAATATCTGAAAAACAATCACTTTATTCCATTTGGAAAATCACCAAATTGTTCACCAATATACCTTTCACAATTTTAAGCGTATAATCTATGTTTTCAGAACTTTATTTTCGTTTTTATTTAATTAAAATATAACAAGCTGGTTGCGCTTGGCGTTTCACAAAAAAATGGCTTTTTTAACAGTAGGGATGGCAAATTACTGGCATGTACTTTTTGATGTACCTTTTCATGATGGTTGAAGTGACATTTACGAGTCTGTGGTAACGATGAGGTTGAAATGGAACTTTGAAATGCTGGCAGGGAGATTACAAAACTGTTTTATTGGCATGTACATTTACATTCTCATATTTAAAGACTGCTAATAGCAAAATTTTGCTATATTGTTACGGGAGCAAAATGTAAACAATTCATAACAACACTTTACGAAAATTTCTTTAGCAAAAATTTACATACATATCAATTTTTCATTTTTTCAATTGTCATACGACAAAAAATACGTATAACACTACCAGACTTAGTTTTGCATACGTCCGAACGGCCCATAAGGTACACAAAGATATTCACCACAGTAATTGGAGCTTTCTGGCATCTCTGATCAATCAGCTGTTCGACTTAACCTATAAAA
The DNA here is from genome assembly GCF_050003625.1 of Haematobia irritans. Lineage (NCBI taxonomy): Eukaryota > Metazoa > Arthropoda > Insecta > Diptera > Muscidae > Haematobia > Haematobia irritans. The sequence goes on along the minus strand of NC_134401.1, from coordinate 102,655,029 downwards.
CTATTGACAGTTGTAGATGTTTTGTTGTTGTTGGTCTTGCATTAGCGGTGTGTGCAGGGAGATTTTGTAATCAATTTTCGAAAAAAAAAATTAAATTTAACAAAAAACCTCTGAAAAAATATATTAAAAATGCATTTAGCGCGACGTTTGTCAAGTGTAAGCAGGCAAAGTAATTTGCGACTTATGAAAACAACGGCCCTAAAGCACACAACAGCGGCCGAAGAAGAAATTGTAATTCCCAATCGCATTCAACGTTCGCCCACAGCCATTCTAGAGGCCTTGTCCTCCACTGTGGGAAGGGATCCCACGGCTCCTCATTATAAATTTCATGATGATCCATTTTTGATACCAACATCTAATGTAAGCAAACGCACATTTGCCATGGCACAAGAGGCGGGTCGTAAGGCAGCAAAATGGATAAAGGAAGAACATCGTAATCTATTCATGGTATTATTTGTTTTAGATTTTCGATAGAGTTACATAGTTACTTTATATCTGTGTCAATACTTTTAAATAGCATCAAGAGGCTCAACCACCCATTGAAGCATTTGCCCCCAAAATGGTTTTCACTGAAGACTCTGAGGTTACCGAACAAACACTAGAACAATTGATCAAGCAGTCACAACTTCAAGATGCCGTCTTTGTTTATAACCTTATGAAAACTAAAGGCGTGGAAATAAGCACTGAGGCCAAGCAAAGTCTTTTGGAATTGTTGAGTTTCTATAATCATGAAGAGCCAATGCCCGAGGAGTATTATGAAGAACGTTGGTTCAAGCAAAACAATCAAGGTCAACAGCGACAAACCAAGACATGGAAAGATGGTGAATTGGCTGAACAAGTTTTCAATGAAATGGAACCAAAGACATCCCAAGCTTATGCAGCAATTATACGAGGAATGGCAAAGTATTATCAGGTGATTTGATTTTATTGATAATTTCACCTAAGTTACATTATCGTTTTATATGGGAATATTCTTACGAAACAAACTTAGAATTTAAGATACATTTCATAAATGTTTTGTTAAGATTTCACTTTTGTCCCCTTATAATGTGGAATTACATATCCATCAATGTACATATCCTTAGGGGACACCTCAAACAAGATATTGTTTCCAAACAGATAACGATTTTAAGTTGACAAAAAAGTATGTTATACTGATAATTTATTATATATTGCCAATATGAGCCAATCTACCACTTATATTCCTGAACGCCTAGAGCCGTTGTTGTTGCTGTGGCCCTTTGGAGTTGGTATTTTCGAGTTTTTTCGGGAAATAAGCATACTCCAAATGGGGGTCTGCAGTCCTTGCACAGGGTTGAGGACCTATTGTGTGTACTTTTTTGGGCAGTATTGAAGAGTTTTATCGTTTTTTCGTGGAGTACAACTAAACATTTTTTGAAGTGTCATGGGAAATATTTACATGTGATTGTTTGCGGAAATCTCCAGTTTTATGCCATGGCAAAACTGTCTGCAATTTACTGCTAATGAATGAATGAAAAATTTTGAAATCTTTGTGTTTTTGTTGGCAAATAAGAGAAATGATTCGAATTATATTATAGAAATTACATATTGAAGTCTGACGGTTTGAGATATGAATAAGTCGTTTGCATGCGTAGTCTTGGCAGCAAAAAAAAAAAAAAACTCAAAATTAAAAGAAAAAGTTTTGGGTATTCATGGCGGAAAGGCGAAATGAAATGGCAGTGGAAACGGTGATGAAAACCATTTCTCGCACGAAAGAGAGAAGAGCATTTTCCGTCAAGGACCTTTTAGCGTCTTTTACTGGTATTAGTATTGGGTTTTAAAACATTTACAGCCAATCTTAATTGCTTTCTCCACGGAATTTGAAAATAGTACTCAAAAGTCTCGTTGCATTAAAAATAGTGAAATATTTTTCACAAAATATGAATGGTCCCCGAATATTAGTATATTTAGTATATTTATCTCAAAGAAATAAGGTTTCAGTAGTAACTGTAGATTTCCCTGCAGAAAATTAATCTGAGGCTAGAAACAAGTGTTGAAAAAAAGATCGCTCGTAAGGATTCAAGAGTGCGCAATATAATTCACATGCATCTCTGAGCTATGGATAGCTCTGGCTCATATATTTCTTGTTTACAAGAACCTACATATGCCATAATAATAAAAAAAAAAACAAAACTAAACAAAACAAAACAAAACAAAAAAATCAATTTACTCGGAAAGTCACTAAACGTTGTAAAAGGCTTGGATTACAAAAAACAACTAAAATTGCAAAAAAAATTGTTAAGGAGTAATCGTAAGAACTTTGTGTGAAATAGAAAGTTGTTCATAAATATATCGGCTACATTTCTTAACTTGATTGCTTGGTAAAATTTTCAATAGTTCATGAGCTATAGTAGGAAAAACGAAAAAATCGGTGAAAAATTGTAATTTTTTGCGTTTTGAGCATAAAGATGAAATTTTTCCGACTTAATATATTCAGCATTTTTGTTTGCCTAGCCAAGAGCTACAACTTTGATGCAAAAACAAATAACACCACTTTTCGAGATATTCATAGCAATTACTCTAAAAAGAGGGCGTGGCCCACCCATTTTTTCTAAAATATATTTTTTTATAACTACAAATCTACTCGCCAAATTTTGTGAAGCTAACTTTTTGGGAAGTATTTTTTTGTCGCTAAAATCATGATTTCGCCCATAGTACATAGTAGTGGTGAAGTGTATAAACATTTTGCGCCTAAGATAACTTCTACTGATTAAGTTTGTTAGTCACCCAGGACCCCTGCGTCAATTTGTAAATATTATCAAGCTCCCTTGTCTCGATTTCCGCCGGAATCATTTCACATATTCCGTTTTCGATTGGGCGTCTTCTTGCAGAAATTGACTATGGATAATTGCTTCCTTTCATCCTAATCTCCGACATGGTGGTCTCACTTTTGAATTTCGTTTTTATAGGTAAAATATCGTATGTGGTTCTCGTAGCACCGCTTAAATATAATAATGTACGTATGTAGAATTGTTTAACAATTGCGGCGAGTCCGTAAATCGAAACCGACAAATTTGCCCCGTAAAGCAGCTACGCATCAAGTTACGTTATATTACGTTATATTTGGAATTCTCTCGATTCAAACTTTATTAAAATACTTAAATACAAATTTTATTTCTGTTTGGTTTTTAATCGCCATAAACATTTTTTGTCTTACAGGCTGACCGAGCTTATGCTCTCTTCCAAGAGGCATTGGAGAAACAACATAAATTGGATACAGCAACCTATAATTCAGTAATAAGTAACGTAAATTTCCTCAAAGAAAATGCCGATCAGAAATGGGAATTATGCAAAGAATTGTTGGTACAAATGAAACAACAACAGCTGAAACCTAATCTAGGAACTCTGAATGCTTTGCTGGAATGCATTAGTACCTTCGGAAACTACAAAATGGGTAGAACATGTGCCCTACAAGTTTTAGCTGAATTCAAAAAGCTAAACATTGATCTAAGTTTAGGCTCCTATTATTATGTACTCATAATTTTCTGTCGCGAACGTGGTCCAGTTTCACATGTAATCGTAGATATTCTTAATGAGATTCAAGGCAAAGAATTCAAAATACAACATCCTAAGGATACATATTTCTTTGCCACCGCTATGGATGTTTGTCGTAATCATCTGCATGATAGATCTTTGGCGGTAAAAGTTGATAAACTTTTGCATACAGGCAATAATTACGAATTGATTGGCGATACCTACAAGGAATCCATATACTATAGACATTACTTTGCCTTACTCTGCCAGACATCAACCATTGACGAATTCCTGGAAACTTATGATAAACTAGTACCAAATGTCTATATACCAGAACCGGGCATAATGGAAGAAGTCTTAAAAATGGTTGAAGCAAATGCTGCTTATGATCTAATGCCACGTTTATGGTCCGACATGGTGATATTCGATCATATAAATCGTGAAAGTCTATTAATGCGTACGTTGAAAATAATGTTGACCAATAAGCCAGATATCACCAAGAAATCTGAAGAAAAATTACCCGAACAATTTGCCAAAGTTGCTCTTGATATATACAACAAGGTAGTGGAATCGGAGAGTAAGGTCAGGAAACTATCATTTACAGGTCAAATGATTGGTGATATTCTTACGATTTTGGTACGTGGTGGCAATTGGGAGAAAGCTGTAGAGGTATTTAATAATATCGATAAGAATCAACATCTTATACCTGGTACACCTTCGGATAGTTGTTTAATGGAATATGTGGAAGCTGCCATTGTGAATAAGAGTCCAACACAAGCTTTTCAATGTCTTCAGTATTCTGTGGAAAATCATATGGATGGTTTGAGTTTAGCTCAACGTATTCACAAAGGTTTTACATTGAATGAAGTGCATATATCAAAGATGAAATCATTGGTAGGCGATAGTTTCCTGAAGCAATAAATATATTTTTTGTTTTTTTAATAATTTAAGATAGATTTAAACGAACGACTGTTATATCCGTTGTTGCGAAAGGATTGTGAAAAATAAAAAAGAGGATAATTTAAAGAAAAAACGATGATAAGAAAAGGCCTCAATTTAAACAGGCAAATCAAATGTGTCTTCCTCTTTTTATACGCATGTATGTCTTCTGCCATCACTCCATAATTCTACTCTCCAATATGGATTCGAAAGTTCAACCAAAAACCTTTTAAATCAAAATCAAATTATTACATTTAAGATGAACAAATCAAATGTCCATTATTTTTACATTCGACTACGAGATCCCGAGATTGGTCATGACATTTCCGGCCAATGCAACAGTCTTTACAGTGCTTTGGCTGAATGTTCGGACATCGGCGTGTACCAATAGATTCACGTTCCTTTAACAGCCAAGAAAGGTAACAGAAGCTCCATCGGATTGCCATAAAACAATGACATTTGTTTCTAAATCTCCAAAGAATGGGGATTGATGTACTTGTTATAGGCTAAGAAAAACCTTGACAGGAACCAAATGAATAAATTTATAACCAATGACACTCGTCACATTTTCGCTTGCCCTGCCAAACCTGCTCGAATCACCACGAGATCACTCGTGGCACGGTCCATCCTTGTTCTGAACAGAAGCTGAAGTACCTAAGCGCATATCATCACAAACAACATCAGTCGATGATTCGATTCCCATTTTTTTAAAGGAAATCATGCTTGGATGTTGTGGGGGGATTCATCTCTTTCTTTAGCTGCATTCAAAAATTGTTTAAACGTGTTCCAATGTGTTGGCACTGAATTTTTCGTGAGCCACGTCTTCGGCTACCACGGATGAAAATTTGACAAACATCCGATCTATCGTATTGGCAGACCGATTGCTGTACACAGTATGCATTTCAAAATTGCATTGGTCATATACTGCACAAAATGTTTGGCATGGCAAGAATCCGGAGTGAGGAATGCCGTTTTTGAAGGATAATAATTGATTCATAATTCAATTTAGTGGAACTATATTGATCCATTGAACCAATTCGCATATCGAGAAAAGTCGAAACATTGGACTAAGTTCGGCGAGTAGGCTTCTAAGAAGGCGAAGTTAATGGCCAAAGAGCATAGAACGGAGAAAAGGGCTCGTTCGCCCTAAATAAAGCATTGACTTCTCCATGGGAGCCATCGTAGTGCAATGGTTAGCATGCCCACCTTGCATATACAAGACCGTGGGTTCGATTCCTGCTTCGACCGTACACCAAAAAGTTTTTCAGCGGTGGATTATCCCACCTCATTAATGCTGGTGACATTTCTGAGGGTTTCAAAGCTTCTCTAAGTGGTTTCACTGCAATGTGGAACGCCGTTCGGACTCGGCTATAAAAAGGAGGTCCCTTGTCATTGAGCTTAACATGGAATCGGGTAGCACTCAGTGATAAGAGAGAAGTTCACCTATGTGATATCACAATGGACTGAATAGTCTAAGTGAGCCTGATATATCGGGCTGCCACCTAACCTAACCTAACCTAACCTAGACCTTCTCCATCGCCATGATCAAATTGGTCTCAAACTGTTGCCATATTCTCTATAATAACGCAGCTCACACAGGTTTTTCTTATGCACCACTTATTTTTATTTCCAAACATAAAAAGGAAATGATTTTCCGCACACTCGTATTTTCAGACCGACTGATGGTAAGCAAGATTGCTGAGACAGTATGCATTCCATATATTTCACAAAATTTTTGGCATGTGGAAGTTCCGGCGCGAGGGATCCCTCATGTGCAACTTTGAGACCATTTCCGTTTTTGACTTCGCTTAAGCATAAAAGGAGGAACCATTGGTACACTTCGGACATCGAGGAAAGACGAATTATTCGACTGCGACCGGGAAGTAAGCTTCCAAGAAGGCGAATACCGTTCCATGGGTCAAAAACTAAAGCTGCAATTTTCTGGGATTCAAAAATTTGAAAACAAGCATAAAAAAAGAGTTTCGCCATCGTCCAGATCAAACTGTTGTCCTATTCCCCTCGCCAATGTTTTTCCCATGCGTTTTTCACGATTACAGGTTCTACGAGAAGGAAATTTACCTGATTTTTCTCTCGAAAGTCTTACCATGAATATCAATCGAATGGTAATTTTACAGGTCTCTAGAGGACGTATCTTTCAAAGGATTTGGAGCATCCATAGGCCCAGTTTAATTTTCCCAAATAAATAAATAAAAGTATATCCGATGTACTTAACGATTCAACCTTGAGTAGCCATCACATACAGTTATCTCCAGATTTGAATCGTGGATATGATTAGCGACAAAAATGATATAGGACATATTAATCGTTGTATTTGGCGCAATTAGACATTTATTAACAACCATAGCAAAACAGTCTTTTTTTTGAGTCCCCAATAACAAATGAGCTTTAGTCCTTCTCGACTTGTTATTAAAAATTTATTTATTTATTGTATAAAAAATGTGTATATAATTGTGAATTGTTTGTAGATGGATTATTATCCAAGAAAATTTATATAATCTATTAATTGCTTCTAAATGATCGAATTACTGCAAAATTACACTTAGCGATATTTACACGATTGCCTTAACAATGTCTCCCAATGGATACCATCATGAGGCAAATCACTTTTCACAAATGGTCCTAGCCATACCCATCGCCAATTTTTACCTAAGACCATTTCTAAATTTTGTTCACGACCACAATCATATTTCATTGTTTGATTTTCATGGGTTGTCGAACCTTTTAGAATATTTGGCATATGAAACAAAAATAGAATCAATGCATATAAAAGGCAAATAAAATCGAGTTCATATATCAAAAGATAACCATTATTCCAAGACATATCAAAGAAAAATCCAAAAAATGGACACATTAAACTAAGGCCAGTTTTTAGATTAAAATAAATATCGTAATGGATGTACCAAAAGTAGGCACTATTGTAAAGGCAGCAATACGAACAGCCAATTATGACGTAGACTATGAAAAGAACAAAATATCGTTGATTTCTATGTCCTATACAATTTCCCGTAAAGATACAATGATGATCTCTTTTGAGTATGCAGCATCTACAGGAGTCACAATGCCATGATCGTATGGGGGCAACAACTTCGCATACTGAACAGAAACGCCAAAGTTTTCTTAACTGCTGGTCCAATGGAGGTATTAGGACGGTAGCTGTGGAGAAATGAGACGAAAAAAAAATGTCGATTAGAATATGATAGGAATATTTTGCATACAATAAAAATTATTATTATGGGTATAGTTCATGAACATATGGAAGTCTTACTATGTTACATGCCAAAATGTGAATAAAATAATGCGAGATTAAAACAAGTCAACACAAGTGAGGAAATTCTAAAGTCAGGAGGGGCCGATTTTTTTATTATACCATGTACCATTTTCTATTTTTTTTACCATCTGCCCTAAAAAATTGGCCGTGAGCCCCCAGATTTCTTATCATTAAAATACTAATGTGATTTTTGCTTAGAATAGAATACACATTTCTCCAATACAAAGATTGTTACTTTTACTTACTGGAGCCACAGTGGAAAGACGAATGGTTAGAATGCCCACATTGCGTCCAAAGGGTCATGGGTTAAATCTCAGTTTCGACCAAACACCAAAAAGTTTTTCAACGGTAATGCTGGTGAAATTTCTGAATGTTTAAAGTCAGAGGTCCCTTGTCATTGAATTTAGCATACAATCGGGCATCATTTATTGATATAAGACAAGTTCGCCACTTGTGGTGTCACAATGGACTGGATATTCTAAGTTAAACTAAACAAGTATATACGGCCATAAGTTCGGCCAGGCCGAATCTTATGTACCCTCCACCATGGATTGTGTAGAAACTTCTACGAAAGACTGTCATCCATAATCGAATTACTTGGGTTATGGTATCTTAAAACTTCTTAACATCGTTTTCTAAATTGTGAGTTAGTCCATACGTGGTATATATTAGACAAAAAAGTTATGTATAGGTAGGTTAGGTTAGGTTATGTGGCAGCCCGATGTATCAGGCTCACTTAGACTATTCAGTCCATTGTGATACCACAGTGGTGAACTTCTCTCTTATCACTGAGTGCTGCCCGATTCCATGTTAAGCTCAATGACAAGGGACCTCCTTTTTATAGCCGAGTCCGAACGGCGTTCCACATTGCAGTGAAACCACTTAGAGAAGCTTTGAAACCCTCAGAAATGTCACCAGCATTACTGAGGTGGGATAATCCACCGCTGAAAAACTTTTTGGTGTTCGGTGGTAGCAGGAATCGAACCCACGACCTTGTGTATACAAGGCGGGCATGCTAACCATTGCACCACGGTGGCTCCCATGTATAGGTAAGTCTACCAATAATTACGAATCGATATGGACTTTTTTCACGATACGTAGAGAGCCAGAATTGAAATATGGGGGTCATTTATATGGTGGCTATATACAACTTGATATGGACCAATTTTTGTGTGATTGGGGATCGATTTATCTGAGGGCTATATATGGACCGACATGGACCTAGTTAGACATGGTTGTTAACGGCCATATACTAGCACAATGTACCAAATTTAAACTGACTCGGATGAAATTTGCTCCTCCAAGACGCTCCAAAATAAAATCTCGGGATCGGTTTATATGGGGGCTATATATGATTATGGACTGTTATGGACCACTTTTGGCATGGTTGTTAAATATCATATACTACGACCACGTACCAAATTTCAACCAAATCGGATGAATTTTGCTTCTCCAAAAGGCACCGGAGGTCAAATCTGGGGATCGGTTTATATGGGGGCTATATATAATTATGGACTGGTATGAACCAATTCCTGCATGGTTGTTGGATACCATATACTAACATCACGTACCAAATTTCAACCGAATCGGATGAGTTTTGCTCTTCCAAGGGGCTCCGGAGGTCAAATCTGGGAATCGGTTTATATGGGGCCTATATATAATTATGGACCGATTTCGACCAATTTTTGCATGGGTGTTTGAGGCCATATATTAACACCACGTACCAAATTTCAACTGAATCAGATAAATTTTCGTCTTCCAAGAGACTCCGGAGGTCAAATCTGGTGATCGGGGCTATATATAATTATGGACCGATATGGACCAACTTTTTCATGGTCATTAGATACCATATATTAACACCACGTACCAAATTTCAGCCGGATCGGATGAAATTTGCTTCTCTTAGAGGAACCGCAAGCCAAATTTGGGGGTCCGTTTATATGGGGGCTATACGTAAAAGTTGACCGATATGGCCCAGTTGCAATACCATCCGACCTACATCAATAACAACTACTTGTGCCAAGTTTCAAGTCGATAGCTTGTTTCGTTCGGAATTTAGCGTGATTTCAACAGACGGACGGACGGACATGCTCAGATCGACTCAGAATTTCACCACGACCCAGAATATATATACTTTATGGGGTCTTAGAGCAATATTTCGATGTGTTACAAACGGAATGACAAAGTTATTATACCCTCCCAACCTATGGTGGAGGGTATAAAAATAAATGGCTGCCACTATACCGAACCTACTGATCAAAAGTCGATAAACATTTTAATGAAGGCTTTAAAAGTCTTTAGAGATGATTCGATATATTTACAAAAGAAAACGAACTGACGTTAATTTGTACTAAAGTCTAATCTTTAATATTGTAATCATCCTTAAATTGATAATTTGTTTTTAACTTAACTATACAAATAAAATCCATTCAGGCGACGTCTTTCAGGACGTTGTATTAAAGACGCTTTTTATACCCATCACCATAGAAATAAAGTATATACATTCTTGATCAGTGAGAAATTCTAAGACGATATAACCAAGTCCGTCTGTATGTCTGGCTGTCTGTCTGTCTGTTGTAATCACGTTACACTCTTCAATAATGAAGCTACCGTGCTGAAATTTTGCACAAACTCGTCTGTTGTCTGCAGGCACGTCAAGTTCGAATATGGGCTATATCAGTTCAGGTTTTGATATAGTCCCCTTATAAACTGACCTCCAGATTTGGGGTCCAGATTTTATCCAATTTGCCTGAAACTAGAAATCTAGAGGTATTTTAGGACCATAAAGAGGTGTGCCAAAAATGGTGAGTATCGGTCCATGTTTTAATATAGCTCCAATATAGACCGATTTCCCGATTTTATTTCTTGGGCTTCTAGAAACCGTAGTTTTTATCCCAACCGCCTGAAACTAGAAATCTAGAGGTATTTTAGGACCATAAAGAGGTGTGCCGAAAATGGTGATTATCGGTCCATGTTTTAGTATAGCCCCCATATAGATCTCCCGATTTTACATCTTGAGCTTCTAGAGTCCGTACTTTTTATACAATTTGCCTGAAATTGGAAACCTACAGGTATTTTGGGGCCATAAAGAGATGTGCCGAAAATGGTGATTGTCGATCCATGGTTTGGTATAGCCCCTATATAGGCCGGTATAGCCCCTATATAGGCCGTAGTTTTTTCCAATTTGCCTAAAATTGGAAATCATGAGGTATTTTAGGACCACAAATACGTGTGCCAAAATGGCGTGTTGATATAGCTCTCATATAGACCGATCTCCCGATGTTTCTTCTTGGGCTTCTAGAAACCGTAGTTTTTATCCAATTTGCCTGAAATTGTATTATATTGAATGAATAAATAAATAAAATAAAATTGTAAATCTGGAATCTGGTTTTAGGGCTATAAATAGATGAGCTGAATATATTGTGTATCGGTACAGGTTTTGATATAGCCCCCTTATAAACCGGCCCTCCGATTTGGGGTTTTAGAACCTTCATATAGACCGATTTCACTTCTTGAGGGGCACTGATCATGAAAATTGCTTGAAACTGAATGTAAAATTTCCAGATTTTACTTCTCGTAATCAATTTAATAACGGGGGCAAAAATATACCGATTTTAGATCAAAGCGTTATTTAATCATTATCTTGCACACTTACACGAGATGATTATGATTCCTCTAAAACTCAAACAAAAATGGTTCTTATAAATCCAGAATCTGATCTAGTCTTCATAGGTAGAATTTTTAAATATATCTTCGGGAAGCGTACTGGTTGAACTGATCTGCTTGGGAGAATATTTGTAATAAAACCCCCTGAAATTCTATATATTATCAAGTAACCCGCTACAACGAAGAATTTTCAAAGGAAACTATTATATTTTATTCATGGTGGTGATAATTAAGATTCGGCCTGGCCGAACTTACTGTTTTCTATACTTGTATTTCAAACATGGCATAATTCAGTCTTAACTGCATCCTTATTATTATTGTTCGCTCGCTTTGGCTCGGAATCAATACCAAAATCATTAGTCCAAAGGCAAAAAGAACCGGTGAAATCTTGAAATTTGTTGGAAGCTATATCGCAAACATTTAAATCTGAACCGTTTTGGGACAAAATTTGTAAGATTTCAACAAAATCTCGATTTTACTCTCGAAGCATCATTTTACCGTAAAGATATTTTGTCGCCTGAAGGTAAATAATAATAAAAATGAATAAATTTCTTATGTAGTCCCATCATATGTGGAAAAAGTGATTCATATATTCTTCAGAATATAAAGATTTGGAAATTTAGTGCCAACGGTATACCTTTCTTCAGAACACAATGCAACACTTACCTCTTATACTCGTGTCCACCAGCATACAGGCCAAAAAATTTCCCACAATTTGAAATACCACAAAAATTCCACCCAACCATGTCAATATGAACATCACACCAAATGGTTCATGGAATACAGGCAATACCACACATAATTGAAATAAAAAACATACAGGTATAAAGATGACAACAAAGGCTATACAACCCAAATCAGATAATGTCCGTGGTATATCGCGAAATATTGAACGATATTTTAACATTTTGAAAAATTTGTTTGTTTGGATTTTCAGTAGAATTTCCTATTCGTTGTTTTGTTTTAGTATTGTATTTATTTTGATGTTTTCATTTCAGCCGGCTTCGTTTTTGTTGAATTCTATTTTTGTATCCTGTTTATGTTTATTTTCAGTATACCCATTTCCTTTCTTTTTCAGATATAACAGTAATTGTGTACCGATTAAATGAGTATTCGGTACGATGAGTATATCTTACAGCAGGCAAGCTGAAAAAAAAATTATCATAGTTTTCAGCTTTTGTATACATTGATTATAATGGGGTGTTTATATGATATAAAGTGATTTGTTCTTTTCCTCTGTTGGTTAAGCTACACTTGTTTAAGGTGGGTATTAAGTTCGAGTTTAAGGTGAGTATTAAGTTCGAGTTTAAGGTAAGTACTATGTTCGCTTTTCGCGTTGAAATTTTCGCGGTTACTTTACTAAAACAGTTCAATGTAAAGCAGATAGATTAACTCAATTGATGAGCAATTTCTTGTTCCTCTAGATTTCGGCAAAACTTTACAGGAATATATCCGTTTTCATTTATAATTTTGATTATTTCAGGAAAAGTAATCGCGAAAATAAAGTGATTTTCAACTCGAAAACAGAACATTGTACACACCTTTAAGGTAAGTACTATGTTCGCTTTTCGCGTTGAAATTTTCGTGGTTACTTTATTAAAACAGTTCAATATAAAGCAGACAAATTAACTCAATTGATGCGTAGTTTCTTGTTCCTCTACATTTCGGCAAGACTTTACAGGAATAGGTTTGTTTTCATTTATAATTTTGATTATTTAAGGAAAAGTAATCGCGAAAATAAAGTGGTTTTCAACTCGAAAACCGAACATAGTACCTACCCTTAGCCGCTAAAATCGTTAAAGTGAAAACTAAATCAGTAAGAACAAGTATATACGGCCGTAAGTTCGGCCAGGCCGAATCTTATGTACCCTCCACCATGGATTGCGTAGGAACTTCTACTAAAGGCTGTCAACCACAATCGAATTACTTGGGTTGCGATAACACTTGCCGATGGCAAGGTATCGTAAAACTTTTTAACACTGTCTTCTAAATAGTAAGTTAGCCCATACGGGGTATATATTAAACAAAAAAAGGCCGATTAAATACGTATATAATATAGTTTGACAAAATTTTCTATAGAAATGAAAACTTGACAAAATTTTCTGTAGAAATAAAATTTTGACAAAATTTTCTATAGAAATAAAAACTTGACAAAATTTTCTATAGAAATAAAATGTTGACAAAATTTTCTATGGAAGTAAAATGTTGACAAAATTTTGTATAGAAATAAAATGTTGACAAAATTTTCTACAGAAATAAATTTTTTACAAAATTTTATATAAAAATAACATTTTGACAAAATTTTCTATGGAAATAAAATTTTGACAAACATTTCTATAGAAATAAACGTTTGACAAAACTTTCTATAGAAATGAAATTTTGACACAACTTTCTATAGTAATAAAATTTGACAAAATGTTCTATGGAAATAAAGTTTTGGTAGATTATTTTTGGCGATATGGACCAATTTTTGTGTAATAAGTCATCGGCTATATATAACTAAAGACCGATATTGACCAATTTTTACATGGCTGTTAGAGGCCATATATTGACATTTTGTCAATATATGGCCTGTTAGAGGCCATATATTGACAAAATGTACCAAATTTCA